>NC_133324.1:446141089-446768513 GCF_042186555.1 Aquarana catesbeiana | reverse complement strand
ATCACCTAGATCCAGGGATACCATAAAGAAACTTGGGGTCAGTAGCTTAGTTATCGAATAGATCGTGTCCATCCGAAAGCGTCTAGGGCAGATAGACTTGTTCAAAATCTTCAGTACCAACCGATACTTTGAAGTTGGTCACTAAGATGTGTGAATAGAACTGACCTTCCCAATGTTTTGGGACTTGAATAATGACTTCCTGTTGCATCAGACCTTGAAGTAGGCTCGTCATTGTGGGGAAGCCTTTTCCTTGTCTTTCGCAAGATTGGCAATATAGAACCTTGTTGTAGGAATTTCTGAAAATGCCAGACTGTACCCCTGGGAGAGAACTTTATTAGCAAGCTTGTAGTTATCTTTTCCCTCTGTGGGGGAAATGACAATCTTCCACCCAGTAGGGTGAGATTGTCACTTGTTTTTAGGGAGCTGATCAAGGGGTCTCAAAAGCACTCACTTTTCCCCTGCCTCTTTGGGAGGTCCAACAATTCTTCAGGTCCCCATTTTTGTGGGGCTGTTGAAAAGCAAATATTTGAGTTTTTTTTTTTGGAAGGAAACTCCTTGTCGGGTGTTCTGTCAAGGACCTTCAAGGTCTGGACCAAAAAGTCACCTGAGAAAGGTAACCTGCACAACATTATGTTGTATGCCATATTGCCAGTCTAGGTTTTTAGCCAGATGCCAATCTTCAGCTATAGTGAACGCGGAAGCGCTGACATCTTCACTGATTCCGCTGATGCATCAGCCATGTATTTTACAGCCTTAAGCATCAGTGGAAAGGATTCCAGCAGTTCCTTTCATGATATGCCTGCCTCCATGTGACCTAATGGCTTTTCAATCCAGCATTCCAGGTTCTTGGCCACTACTATGGAAGCCATTGTGGGCTTGAGACTGGATGAGGTGGAATGCCACACTTTCTTCAGGAGGGAATCTGCCCTCAACCATCGTATCCTGTAGTAACCCCATATCTTCAAACACAAGGTCCATGCAACAGGACACCTGTGAGAACACTGTTGAACCTGGGTTTTTTGTTTGACCTCGGTTGCCTTTTCTTCAAAGAGGAATCTCCTGAGGGGGGGAAAAAAAAAAAAAAAAAAAAAAAAAAATTTAAAGTTATGTACCGGTAACGTCTTTTCCTGTAGTCTTTCAGGACAGCCACTATTGAGAGATAGCCTCCTCTTCCTGTAGGAAACACTGCGCCAGCCTATAAAACTCTCACTTCCCCTGCCAGACCTCAGTTCTTACAAGATCACCTCCGGTCAGCTGGGGAGACACAAGAACACATTAACATACCATTCAATATCATTATCGCACTGCGTCCTGGTCTTTAATAAGACCCCCCCAAATTTAGGGTAGGTAACTAGGGCTGTCCTGAAAGACTACAGGAAAAGACATTATCGGTACATAACTTTAATTTTCCCTTTACGTCATTCAGGACAGCCACTATTGAGAGGATAATCGAGCACTTACCAATTAGGGTGGGACTACAGCTTGCAGAACCTTTCGGCCAAAAGCCTGCTCACCTGCAGCCACCAGGTCCACTCTGTAATGCTTAATGAAAGTGGAGTAGCTGGACCATGTTGCTGCCTTGCATATTTGCTCTGGCGTAGCTCCAGCCTTCTCTGCCTGGGAAGTTGCCACGGCTCTGGTAGAGTACCTTTATGCCCATAGGGATCCCTTTCCCTGCTAGAGAATATGCCTGCCCAATAGCTAATCTAAGCCATCTGGCAATCGTGCATCGAGACGCTCAGTCCTTTTCTGGACCCGGAAAATAAAATAGAGAATCAGACTTATTGTTTTAGTCATCTCTAAGTATTGTAGGATACACCTCCTTACATCTAAGAAATGAAAATTTCAGTTCCCCTTCTCCAGCAGGATTGGGACAAAACGAAGGTAGGACTATTTCCTGGCTTCTGTGAAAGCCTGACGCCACTTTAGGCAAAAATGCTGGATCAGTCTTAAGGACTATCCTATCTGGCAAAATAACACAAAAAGGAGGTTTAATTGATAACGCCTCAATTTCACTGACTCTCCTGGCAGTTGTCACTGCCACTAAAAATGCTGTTTTTAAAGGTTCTCTTTTAACAAACATTTGTCCAAGGGCTCAAAAGGGAATTCCTGTTAGGCTCTGCAACACTAAAGATAGATCCCACCCGGGAAGGGGGGGGGGGGGAACCTCGGATAGGTCTGTCTGGACAGTGCCCTAGAGAACCTGACCACCCATGGATTGGTGGCCAAAAGATTTCTCTAAATAAGACACCTGGCTTTTAATGGTACCTACGGATAACCCTTTGTCTGCTCCACACTGTAGGAACTCCAAAACAGCTATGGGGCTCTGCATAGAGAAGGAGTTTTTAGTGCACCACTTGTTGAAAAGGAGCCAGACCTTTTTATAAATCTGACGCATCTTTTTTTCCCCCACTGTTGAAGGTGGAGATTAAATTTCTGAGAAAATCCCTTAGATTTTAATATACTCTCCTCAGTAGCCAGGCCGCTAATTTCCACTGGTGTATCTGTGGACAGAGGATCCTCCTGAGGTGGAAGGAATAGGGGCGGTTCCACTGCTAGCTGACTGAGAATTGAAAAACCATGCCCTTTTTGGCCAATGTGGAGCTACTAGAATGAGGGAGGTGTTCTCTAGTTGGAACATCCTCAGAACTGCCAGTAGTTACACCGGGGGGGGGGGGCATAGCATGTCCTGAAATGCCAATTCTGTGTTAATGCATCCACCCCCAGTGCCCCTTCTCCTGCGTTTAGGGAAAACAGGGGGTTTTTGCATTGTCTCTTGAAGCAAAAAGATCCACTTCTGGGGGTCCCCATTTCTCAGATATGGGATTGAAAACCTCCTGGTTGAGGGCCCAATCTCCCTCTCTGCCTCCTCCGGCTGAGAAAGTCTGCTATAACGTTCCTTTCTCCTCTCAGAAAAACTGCTGAGAGAGTGTTGGTCTCGGCCCAATTTAGGATGTCTGTTGCTAAGGCCAGGAGACTTCCGCTTCTGGTGCCTCCCTGTTTGTTTATATAGGCTACGGTAGAAGAGTTGTCTGACCGTACCTGTATATGGTGGCCCTGAAGCTTTTTTGAAAAACCTGAGGGCCAGGCCGACCGCCCTCAGCTCCTTCCAATTGGATGATCTTTTTAGTTTGTCTCCCCTCCATACGCCCTGCGCTAGAAGGGATCCCAGATGCGCCCCCCAGCCTTTGCGTTTGTGGTTACCATCCGTGAAACTGGCGACAAGTTCGCTTCCTTCCTCCACCAAAGAGATCTCTTTAATCGATGGGGAACCTGTACTAAGGTGTCTAGATCCTTCTGACTGTGGTCCCATACCCTTAGTACGTATGACTGCAGGGAACGAAAGTGTAATCCTGCCCACTGCACTGCTGGGAGAGTAGAGGTCAGCAGACCTAGCGTTGACATTAAGGACCTTTTGGACACCCGATGGTTGCACTGGAGAGATAAAACTGCTGTCCAGTTTTAGAATTTTTCTCTTGGAAGAAAAACTTTCAGAAGTGTTGAGTCTAGCAGGTATCTTAGGTACATAATGCGCTGTGAAGGAATGAGACTGGACTTGTCTAAGTTCAGGAGCCATCCTAATCCTGTCAGTACCTTTGTCAGGTCGAGATCCCTGAGCAATTTTTCTGGGGATACTGCAAATAGCAGCAGGTCGTCCAGATAGGCTATAACTGACACACCCTGCAGTCGCAGGAAGGCCATGGCCTCTGCCAGGATTTTGGTAAATATTCGGGGCGAGGAGGATAGCCCAAAAGGCAGGGCCTGGAATTGTAGGTGCAGTATTGCATTGCCCAGGTTTATTGCTAAAACGGAGAAACCTGAGAGGTTTCTGCAATAGGGACGTGCAAATATGCATCTGAGGTCCAGAGACACCATGAAACAATTCTGCGGTAACAGAGCCCTGACCGTAAAAATTGACTCCATGCAGAATCTTTTGTAGCAAATTGACCTGTTAAAGGGCTTTAAATTCAAAATTAATCTGAATTTTCCTGAGGGTTTTTTTACCATAAATACATGGGAATAAACCCCCTCTCCTTCCTCCCCCTTTGGTACTCTGCAAACTACATTTTGTAGTTCTAACTCCTTCAGAGCGTCTAACAAGGCCTTGGTTTTTGTCGTGCAGCTGGAAAGCTGCGTGACAAGGAACCTTTGTGAGGGGGGCCTTGTGAATTCCAGGAGATACCCCTTATGATCACTAGGATGAACCGATTGGGGGAGATGATCTCCCACTGTGGAAGGCCCCCAGTCTTCCTCCCACCATTTTTTTTATAGAGAGTCATTGATCTTTCTGGGCTTTCAGGAGGGCGAAAAACCACCCCTCTGCCCTTGCCTCTTTGGCCCCAGGTTCTCTTCTGTCCCTTGTTTAGGGGCTTCCCTGCGCTTTTGCGGACGAAACCCCCTCTTTCTGTGTTGGGGTCTTTTGTTTGAGTGGGAAGGACTTCTTTTCGTCTGCTGTCCAGTCTAAGACTGTTTCTAACCCAGGACCAAAGAGTAGGTCACCTGTCAGGGGTATCCCACATAACTTGACTTTTAGAGGCAGCGTCGCCCAGCCAAGTCTTCAGCCAGAGGGCCCTCCTGGCCGAGTTAGCCAGGGCCGCTGATCTGGCTGACATACGGACTGACTCTGCTATGTATGCGATTCCTCGCAGAATCGTGGGGAAAGATGCTAGGATAGTCTCTTTAGCCGTGCCAGCCTCAATATGCTCCTGAATCTGGAAAAGCCAGTCTTCTAAATTGCAGGCTACCACAGTAACAGCCATTTCTGGTTTTAAGTTACTGACTGTCGAGTCCCACGTCTTTTTCAGTAGTGAGTCTATCCTTTTGTCCATGATGTCTGATAAGGCCCCCATGTCCTCAAACGCCAGGTCTGTGTGCCTAGAGACCTGAGAGAAAGCCACATTCAATTTGGGATTTTTATTCCAAATGGACGCTGGATCCTCTGAAAACGGAAATCTTCTCTTAAGGGAACTAGAGAAGGGCTTTCTTTCTGGATCCTGCCACTCTTTAAGCTTCTCCACCAGAACCTCGTGTACTGGGAAAACATCTTTTGATCTCCTAAGCCCTTGTACATAAGGTCATGGAGTGAGAGGGGTTTTTTTATCCTTGTGTATACCGAGGGTTGTATATATTGCCCCTAGGAGATCTTCCACCTCCTCTAGGGACAATTTATACCTGGAGATTTTCCTGGATTCCCCGTCCTGGTCCTCTCCCTCTGATTCCTCATGGGAGTCAGAAGTGCCACTGTCTGGTTGCCTAAGCTCCACCCTGGAAGGGCCTGAAACCTCCTCTGCCGTAGTCATATTAGTGGATCTGGCAGGAGCAGAGCCCTGAGCATGAGGCGGGGTTGAATCCTGCTGAATGGGATTATGGGGAAGCTGAAACTTCTCAAAAAGCATTTTAAAGGATGAAAAAGTGGATGACAGCTCCTTTACAGAGGCTGCCAAGCCGAACTGCTGTTCAGAGTCCCTTTCCTTTACCAGGGAGTCTATGCATTCTTTACACAGAACCTTGGTCCAAGCTTCCCCTAAACTGTCCCTACAAGAGGCACATTTCCTTTTAGAGACATGAGTGGACTTGTCTTTTCTGTGGATTACTGAAATTACATACAGAAAACACATTACATTCAGCAATTCTTTAACAGAAACAACCCTGGGGGTGTACCCGACCCACCTGTAGGGATCTGAGTCACCCCCACCCCCCCGACCACCCAGGGGGTCTGTCCCCCCTAAGTAAGGAACTGTACGGGGGGGGGGGGGGTCTGACAATCCTAGGTAGAGGACCCCTCCCCAGGGAACTCTTACCTTCGGAAGGCTGGAGCTAGCGTCCGTATGAGCTGCAGCATCTGCCTCAGACATGACTGCAGGTGGTTGCCTGTAGAGTCTCACTGTCTGCACGTGTAAACCGACTCCTCCAGCCTGAGCCCGGCCCCCTATCAGCACCGCGACCTGGAACCGGAAGTTGCGGGTTAAAGGTAGACCTCCGCCAGAAATGACGTCGCCCGGCCCGTTCCAAACGGAAAAAAAAAAAAAAAATGCGGCCTGCACAGTTTACAGGGAGAGCGAAGTGTCCTCCTTGCTGCGGCCCTGTAGACATGATAGGGGGCCCCCACAGCCTGATGCCACGCTTGACAAGGAAGGGGTGGGCTGCTGTTTGCGGGTATGTACCACCATCCACTGCTGAAAGCCCCTGCTCCCCTGGGGATGTTTTGAGAGAGGCCACAGTCTCCCTGATTGTATCAGCCTGGTTCCCTGCACAGTGTCTCCCCTCCGGAGGAAACACTATTAACTGAGGTCTGGCAGGGGAAGTGAGAGTTTTATGGGCTGGCGCAGTGTTTCCTACAGGAAGAGGAGGAGACTCTCAATAGTGGCTGTCTTGAATGACGTATAGGGGAAAAAAAAACCTGGGTCCTTCTGCTCTTTAATTGCATCCGTGAGGACCCTGTGGACCGGAACATTGCATTTGGTTTCATCCAAGCCCTGGCACATTGTCATGTACTGACAATTGTACTTCTTCCTGGATTGCTAGAGTCACGTAGATTGATCTTAAAAGATCTACCTCCTCTAGTGATAGCCAGGCATCCAGGAAAAAGCCATCTTCCTCCAAATCCCTGAGGGAGAGAAGAGTACTTGTTCCCTCATCTGAGTCAATAGCCTCTACTGCCTTAGAGGTGGATTCTCAGGGGCTGGACTTGCTGGGCTTCTGACCAAGCTTAAGGAACTAGTCAGTTCTCACACAGAGGAAAACAGATCTCGCATTGTTGGGATGTCTCCTCAAAAAGATCCGCTGTACAGGTTCTAAACATGTGTTTTAGCCATGAATCTGAGGATTTTTGCAAGATAGACATTTACTCTGAGCAGGTTTAGACTTTGCTGACGCTTTGGCCTTGAAAAAGACAAACCAGAATAACACAAGCGTCCTCACTGTAGCAATACACCATCTCCTTAGTGAGACAGCCCTCCACCAAGACAAAAGGTAACCTGTGTGCCCCCAAAAAGGTGCCCGACCTTTAGAAATAGCCCCCTCATTCAGGCTGCAGGGTCTGAGCGGAGTCAACTAGGGCCCTGCAGCTGCAGGCTCCCCCAGGGAGGTGCACATACAAAGAAAACATAAGCCCACAAGGAAAAGATAGAGGCACCACTGTACCCCCTCTTATCTGGGCCTGACTGGTGCCTGCTTCTGCCAAGGCTGCGGGTCTCATCCATCTTGCAGAACGCAGCGGGCACTGGAGAAAAACCCACTAGGTTTTTAAAAATTCCCGGTTCAGGCATCATCCACGAGGGCCGGAACACCCGCCTCCTGACCTCTGCATTCCAGGCAACTGGAACCACTGTCACCCCGCCAGGAAGATGCCACCAGACGCGATGTCACCCACCAGCCAGGACCAACATGTGGAATAGGCCACTAGCCTGCAGCAAGCTGCCTGAGCCTATACACTGGACCCCAGGACGCACCGCATCCTGCAGGCCACTGCTCCTCTGAGCTGGTTGCTTGAAGAAAAACCACCTTGAGGTGAGCCTATACCTTCACCTTGGAGAACATAGCCCCCCCCTGGTTCCGGCATCACTTCCACCATGACAGAGGAAACACAACTGAGGCCATGGTGGAAGAGGGATTTAAAGGCTGCATGTGTTTCCTGGAAAATGGGCGGCGCTACACTCTCCAAGGTTGTCCTGAAAGGCGATTTGAGAAAAAGTGCATGTTTAAAAAGTAAACTGTTCAAAGTACAGGCAACTTACCTTGTCACTAGGCTGATACAAAATAGGCAGCTGCTCTGTGATCTTGTCAAGCCCAAAACAAGCAAGGTTGTTTGCCATGACAACTACAAGATGAAATAATATTTCAGTCTGATGCAACCAGTATCAAAGTACACAGCTCTGCAGTAAAGTTCAGGGTGAAATACTCACTGTCTAGCTATGACATTTCACCTACTTACACAAGTTACAAGGAACACAAGCTTCCAGGCTCTGCAAAATTTACAGCTACAGAAGATTCTATGTTCTGACAGATTGTAGACTGATCACATGGCATGCTTAAATATAAGCTCCAAAACATTGCTAGATTAAGATATCTTGGCATTGAGAAACACACACACACACACACTAAAAGTGCTGTTTACTGCAACAAAACCATGACTAGGGTAACCAGATAACTTATTACCGACAATACGTGCATGCCATCTTATCCCTGCTATTCAACAACGACACCTTCTTGGATGTAAATGGCCTGTTCGGCCTTTATTAACAAATAAAAATATAACCTTTGTTTTAAATATTTAACAATTTGAAATATTCCACTGAACTCCAAATAATTGGTTGCTGTTCCCGGACGCCTGCTCTCCCCCCCCCCACCCCCCCCTTACTTTGAGCCTGTAATCCCTTTAGTTAGCATCCAGCCACTAACTCGCCTCTGGGACTCACTAACTGGCCACAGACCCCCACAACTTATTACCCGTTAGTCCGGACTGACACCAGGCCACCCGGGAGGACTCCACACCTGGGATGGGTCCCAACGTTTTCCAATACCTCATGCTTTTACATCTGAATCAATATATCTGTCGTCAAGGACCCAACCGCAACGACACTCTTCCGAAGTCCATCACTGGAATCCTATTAGGGCAGGTGGGAAGGTTCCTCCTAGCTTGCCGACTCCAGACTGCTGCCCCTGCTCCACCCAACTTCTGTAATGAATCACTCCACCCCTCTCACTTTTTCTCCAATCCGGTAAGACTAACCTTTTCCTTACCCCACCTATTAACCTATTCTCCATAATCTACTAGCACCCTGTCATGTATGCCCTACGCTTACTTTTCAATGCAGCTCTGTATATGTCTTGCTGTTTGCCAATTGTAACAATTAGAAGGAACTTAGCAAGAAAAAAAAGTTGTCATTGCTAAATTTTGCTAGGCAGTTGCCAGCTTGAAGTGAATTTGTCCTGCTAGATCACTTCAGGCTGGCCCCCTTTGCAGGCAAGGGCCTACTGTTTAAAATACAGTAACACTGTAAGCCTGCTCTGCACATGCTCAGTTGCACTTAATTGTTAGAACTGTGCTGGATTGGTAGAGGCCAATCTGCTGACAGCCTAAAGATTTACTGCTGTTCAGGGGCTCTGGGCTTCAGCAAAATGGCAGCCTCCAGCAAGCAGAAATGCTGGAGGCAATTTACAGAGAACACAAATTTTGGTAGCATAATTACCAATGTGGAACGTACATTCCTTTTTAAAAACATTTTATCAAGTTATGTCCCACTTTATGGGCTGTTCAGATCTGCCTGCACACTAAACCGTATAGGCTTTGTGTTTGGGCAGCAGCCATTTTAGGCTGCAGTCCCATGTGGCAGGAGATAGTCTTGCATTACATATGCACAAAAGCCAGACATTCCCAGTCACTGCACTTACTGTGCACTGCAGGGCCATCCAGAAAGGTGCAGCTATTCAAACATGTTGCATATCACAGCTCTGGAACAAGTGATGGAAAACAAAATTCTCTCTGCGACATTGACATTCGCTGTGTTTATCCAGGAGGGAAACTGCAACTGCAGCACGCAGAGGCCCTTAACTTTATCCAAGACTTACATGCCAGCATTCAGTTAGGTTCTTGATCACACTTGTTTCCAGTCTGAACTGAATCTATAAGACTAGTGTCCATAAGGGAGCTTGTGTTTCAGAAGGCCAAGCCAGCAGCGTTCAAAAAGGAAACAACTAAAATTAGCTAAATAATTTTTTTTTTTGAAAAGACATACTCTGAGGTTCCAGTTTATGTATTATTGGCATAGCACCATCAACAGCCACTGTAGTAATGGTCTTTGCACTCTTCTCTGCCACACTGCAAACTGATTTCAGGTAAGGATGGGCATCTTTAGTGTTCACATAAACGGAAGACACTATATCATAGGTTGAGCTCACCAAAGGAAGGTTAATAAACCTAACCACGACATTCTGTTGAAGAAAGCAAAGGGTTATACATCAGCATGCTTCCAGGCATTTGAATAGTGTTGTCAGCTCACTTCGATGCCAAGTGCAACAGTTACATAAATGATAATGTTCAACCACACATTTTAAAAGATGCAAACAAGAAAGTGTCCCAATATCTAATTAAATCCAGTGTTAAATCTACTCCTGCCATACTGACCAAGTAATGTGAGCAGTTCAGACACCCATCTAGCCAACAGCTTTGCCTAGCTGAAAATGCATCTACTTGTAGGAGGCAAAATTAAATAAAATAGGCACCGGTTACATGACCAGTCACCAGAATTCAAGAAATCTGTATAAAAAGTAGCTCAGCAGTTTGAAACCTTACTGCAGTAGGTTACAGCACCACTTTTTAGGTTATATGTCTACCACCAGCTAGGTAGTGTGCAAGTTAACCTGATTTCTCACAAAGTACAATCAGATTGTATAGTGTATGGCCAGCTACAGACTGAAGTAGCCCTTCCCCAAAAACTGAAGTGCTGCTTATCCTCTATCAGCCCACAAAACTGATCATGGGAGCAGGTACCTTTTGAAAGGAAACAAACCCCACCACCCAATCTTTATAAAGATTCACTAAGGCCCCTTTCACACTGGGGCGGTGGGGGCGTCGGCGGTGCAACAGCGCTATTTTTAGCGCTGCTGTACCGTCGTTCTTGCAGCGGTATTCAGCCGCTAGCGGTGCGGTTTTAACCCCCGCTGGCGGCCGAAAAAGGGTTAAAATCCCTCGTACAGCGCGGCTATAGCCGTGCTGTCCCATTGATTTCAATGGGCAGGAGCGGTTTAGGAGCGGTGAATACACTGCTCCAAAGAAGCGGTTTGCAGGACTTTTCACCGTCCTGCCAGCGCACCGCTTCAGTGTGGAAGCCCTCGGGCTTTCACACTGAACAGCGGAGGCTGTTTAGGGGCGGTTTGCAGGTGGTATTTTTAGCGCAATACCGCCTGCAAACCGCCTCAGTGTGAAAGGGGCCTAAAGGCTGTTTATTATACAGGTGTTCCTTTAGATTTACCAAAAACCATCTAATATGAGGTTAAACCTACACACATTTGATCTGTATGCAGTCAGGCAGGCCCTTATACTACATGGGTAAACCTAAAATCTAAAGGAAACTTACGAAATTTGTATAATGCACGGCCAGCCTAAGTAAGGAAAGAAAATGACTCAAATTTCCATCACTTTTGATGGGGAAACTGCTTCCACTGCGCTATTGTATTCTGACCGTGGAAGGTCTCCCAGCTGTCAGAATATAATGATTACTGCTGGCAGCTATAGGGAGTTGCTTAAGTTCTACTTTTAAGTTTTAGGCTGGGTTCACTTATACAACTGCAGACATTGTATGCGATTCACACCGCATTCCTGTGCAATGCAAATTCCAGTTTGTATGGCTGAAATTGCATTCGCACCAAAATTGTGCAGGGCCTTTTTTAGTCTGCACTGGAATTGGATTGCATGGGTGTTCAGACCCATGCGATCCGATTTCATAGTGTGCACTGTTCTGCAAACAGATTCGGGGGTGTCTAACTTTATACTGACAACCGCAGAAGAGCACAGTGTGAACCTAGCCCTGAAGTGGTTGTAAAGGCAGAAGGTTATTTTAATCTTAAGGCATTCTATACATTAAGATAAAGCCTTGTGCGTAGCAGCCCCCCTATCACTTACCCGAGCCCCCTCTGTCCAGCAATGTCCACAAGTGTCTCAGCTGTCAGATTCTCCTTCCTGATTGGCTGAGACACAGCAGCACCATTAGCTAGCTGACTTTAGTGGCAGCCAATCAGGGGAGAGAGGTGGCAGGGTTCCGGGTCTAACTGGACACAGGGAGCTGTGACTTTGCTGCCCCCATAGCAAGTTGCTTGCTGTGGGGGCACTGAACAGGAGTGCAGAAGAGGGACCAAAAAAGAAAACACCAGGCAGCTCTGTGTAAATCCACTGCACAGAGCAGCAAGTAGAACATGTCGTTCCCCCCCCCCCCCAAACACCCACACACCCCAACCCACCATGAGACTTTAATATCACTTTAAGAACAAAGTTTCTCAAGACACTTCAGACTGTCTGTAGGAAAGAAAAGCAGCATCAGCTGACTGCCATGCTCCCTGGAATCCTAGCAATGCCAGACTAAGACTGGGAAATCCTCCTTGGGTCATAAAAAGAGGCATTGATAAAAAAAAAAAAAAAAAAAAAAAAAAAAGGGGGGGGGGGGATCAGCACAGTGATGTAGATCAGGTCATTAGATTAGAAGGGGAAGCAGGTCCTATGGCAGCTCCTGGAATTACCTGTTGCTCTTGTTGCTGCTCCACTACTTCAGCCATAATGTAGAATCTAAAGAGGAGAAAACAAACATTAACACCAAAAAGGAGCTCACAACAACCATAGAGAGCTCAGCCAAGAGGCCGTGTGTACACCAGAAACCACTACAGTGGGAGTGAAGCACAAAACAGACCGTATACGTACCACACAGAACACCACAAGCTCAACAGAGACAGGAAGGGTCGTTCACTCATTTATAGGGCGTTTGGCCCCACCTCCGTCACTCAGGCCCGCCTTCCCTCACCATCAGCTGACTAGAGTTGCCGCCTCATCCCTTTAAACTCGAACACATATGAATTACACAGGTTCTGTGGCTGATTAAGGTGGTAATTAAACTCACTTGTTGCCTTATCTGCATTTAATTAGTCTCAGAACCTGTGTTTGGGTTCAAATGGATGATGTGGCAACACTACAGCTGACTACTGAGACAGGCGGGGTGACATCATCTGCTGTGCTCTACGCATGGAAGGGCGACCGCCTATAGCAGACAAGGGTCAAGGGTGTAGGGCAGATGACAAGGCGTGTAGAAGCTGAAAGTACAGATAGAGGAAGCCCGGGGTTTTTCACTGACTTCATTGTACGAGGCTGTAGGGCTTTGCTTCCTTATAGGGAGCCTGTGGGTTGCAGGTGTTCACTACTTCTCTTCTAAACACCAACTTTATTAACCACTTGACCGCAGGAAGATTTATCCCCCTTCATGACCAGGCCATTTTTTGCCATACGGCACTGCACTATCAATTGCGTGGTTGTGCGATGCTGTACCCAAATAAAATTTATGTCAATTTTTCCCCACAAATAGAGCTTTCTTTTGATATTTGATCACCTCTGCAGTTTTTATTTTTTTGCACTATAAACAAAAAAAGTCTGACAATTTTGAAAAACAACCTCCCAAAAAAACAATATTTTTTACTTTCTGCTATAAAACACATCCAATAAAAAAATGAAAAAAAAAAACCTAATTTCTTTATAATTTTAGACCAATATGTATTCTGCTAAATATTTGTGGTATAAAAAAAAATCCCATAAAGGGTATATTGATTGGTTTGTGCAAAAGGTATAGCGTCTACAAACTATGGGATTTTATTTATTTTTTTACTAGTAATGGCGGTGATCAGCGACTTAAAGCGGGACTGTGATATTGCGGTACACCAGAGACACTTAGGCTCGGTTCACACTGGAACCAGGAAAGCTGTGCGCCCCCATTCTCCAGTTCAAGGATGAATCAGGGCGGAATCTTTGCCTGAATTCGGCCCTGAAACGGAGCCAAAGATGCACAGCGTTTCTTTGCAGTGCGCAATTTCTTCTCCTCCTGTTTCTTTGCAGTGCGCTCCACAGCCGCCCAGGAGATATGTGAACCCACTCCATAGAGAGCGGTCACATTCTCTTGCTATGCAAATTGGATGCTGGGAAACCCGCATCCAATTCGCATAGGTGTGAACCCAGCCTAATACAGTAATGAGTGCTAAAAAATATGCACTATCACTGTACTAATGACACTGGCTGAGAAGGGGTTAATATCAGGGGCAAGCAAAGGGTTAACTCTGTGCCTAGCCTGTATTTTACTACACTATGTGAGGTGCTTTTTCTAGGGGAAGAGATGGAATTTATTCCCTGCTTTGCAGAGACACAAACTTCCCTCCTGTTAGAACGGCGATCTGCCTTCTTTGCAT
Organism: Aquarana catesbeiana; assembly: GCF_042186555.1. Classification (NCBI taxonomy): domain Eukaryota; kingdom Metazoa; phylum Chordata; class Amphibia; order Anura; family Ranidae; genus Aquarana; species Aquarana catesbeiana. The sequence goes on along the minus strand of NC_133324.1, from coordinate 446,754,575 downwards.
AGGCAGATCGCAGTTCTGTGTCTCTGCCTGACGATCAACGGTGCCAGAGGACATCAGGTAACCTGCACCCGCTGATCGGGTGTGAGGCTCCATTCACACCTATGCATTTTTTCATGCTTTTTGCAGAAATGCAAAACATTTTTTAAACATGGGTTCCTATGGAACATGTTCACATCAATGCATTTTTTTTTGCCTCTGCGTTTTTGGAAAGGGTTAGGGACTTTTTTAAATGCAAAACAGTGCTTTTTTGCTTTTTTGGGTTCAATAGACTTTAATGGTGAAGCTGCAGAAAAGCATGTAGTACTTTTTTAATTCTGCCCAACAACTAATCCCCCCCCCCCCCATAAAAAAGCATAAAAACGCTAATCACTGCAAAATTGCGGTAAAAAACGCAGGAAGCACAGCAAAAAAGCACTGCAGAAACGCTCAAAAGCAACATGCATAGATGTGAATCGAGCCTAATCACAGCAGAAGCGAGCCGCTGGCATCACACATGCATGCCCCCTACTCGAAAGGGTCAGATAACGTATATATACATGATCTGGTGCCAAGATGCAGCCCTATATTCTCAGACAAGGAAAAGCTATGGACATATTACGAAGAAGACGGTAGCTGTGCATCTGCAGCAGCTGTGCATGGCATCCAATCAGCTTCAGTCTGTTCAATTAAAGCTTTGGAAATGAAAGGTAAAAGATGATTGGTTGCACAACTGATGCAGTCCAAAGCAGCCCATAGATTATTCTTCTTTTTTTTTTTCATTTCCAATTTCAATTGTGGCTTTGCTTCTTTCATACTTTTGCGACTTGGGATCCAACTTGTGAGACCCCCAAGTCGCAGAACATGTGAAATTCAATGTATTCCTATGAGATTCCTACTGACACTACAGAAGTCGCTGCGACTTCAGAAAAGGTTCCTGCACTACTTTGTCCCTACTTTTAATGGGACTTTGGTCCAGTCAGATCAAAGTCACACCAAAAGGCTCTCCAAATTCACACTGGAAATCGTACAATTTTGGGATGTAAAAGGAGTCTCTCTGGATCAAAGTTGCATCTAGAGTGCATCAAAGTAATGCAGACACCTTTTCAAAGTTGCTATGACTATAAGTCGCACCAATTTGAACAGGTGTCATTGAAAAGAATGGGCTGCGACTTGTTATACGACTTTGATGCCCAAAGTCGCATGATAAGTTGCACAAGTGTGAATGGAGCCTCATGCACACTGTTTTTGCTATCTCTCATAGATGCCTTTCCTCCTGGTAGTGATGTTTTGGCATAAAAAAAACCTTGTAAATGCATGTAACATGTTTAGGTGTGTCATGCACTTGGGCAATAATTCATTTCATTGGCCAGAATAATAATTTATTTTGGCTATTGAAATGAATTAATGTTCAAGTGCTAAATGCGTCTATCTTTACAGCATGTTTAGACATATTATTATGTGTTTACATGCGTCATGTTTTCAATGCCAAAACACCCCTGCTCCTGAACATGCTGGCAGTGGGTTTTTTTTCTGCCTCTAAACTCTTATGTGTGCATGGACACATAAGCTAACAAGCAGGGGCGATTACAGGCAGAAAATAAAAACCCACCAGATACCCCTAAGAGCAGTGTAAAAAAAAAACCCAGCGGGCTGAACGAAAAAAAATTACCCGATTCCCCCATCCACACACTTGATGTGGATAGGGAACCACTTTCGCTGAAATAATGGAAAATTCCTATCAAAATACTTACTGTAATTTTCCTTTCCTGATGGACTCCATGGCAGCAACGTGTGGGTTAAGTCCCGCCTCCACTACCCTATAGGACACTACTCCCATAAATCTTTGCTCCTCACCAGCGGCCGTGTTCGATAACTAGCCTACTCCAGCCTTTTTGGGAGTGAACTTCTGCTGCCATGGAGTCCATCAGGAAAGGAAAATTACGGTAAGTATTTTGATGGGAATTTTCCATTTTCCTGACAGACTCCATGGCAGCAATGTGTGGGAAATAACTTGCCATACACACCCGGGTGGGCATAAATGCTAAACAAAAAGATTTATTTAACACAGTCCACCGACAGCACTTTTAAACCAAAATCAACAGAAGATAAAGTCGCTGGTTCAACGCAATAATGAGACATAAAAGTATGAATCGTTGACCAGGAGGCTGCCTTGCAGATAACATCAAGAGCCACATGACGTGAAGCCGCCCAGGAAGCAGAAAGACTTCTCGTGAAATGCGCCGTAACTGCCACAGGAGGAGCCAAACCCTTCTCTCTGTAATCCCATTGGATAGCTTGAACAATCCACGCTGCGATGGATCTGACGGAAGCTCTGAGACCCTTGCTTTTTCCGTGAAACAAAACAAAGAGATAGTCCATATGTCGAAAAGAAGCTGTAGCCTCTAGGTATTGCTTCAAAATAACTCCCATGTCGAGGGGATGCGTCTCCAGACTTCCAGCAGAATTAAAAGTAGGGAGTGTGATATCCTGATTTTCGTGGAAGACTGAAGTGACCTTGGGATTTGATCCTAGCATCGGGATTAGGGCCACTCTGTCTGGGGAAAAAAGTGAGAAAGGGCTCCTTTGATCCTAGAGACTGTATTTCAGAGACTCTTTTTGCCGAGGAAATGGCTATCAGAAAGGAAGTCTTGAGGGTAAGTTCTCTAACTGAGAGAGGCTTGTCCAGTTGAGAGAAGAAGTCAAGGACTAGTGGTAGATCCCATTTAGGGAATCTAGGTCTCCTCTGAGGTCTGAGCCTAACTGCTCCCTTGAAGAATTGTTGAGCCAAGGGATGTTTAGCCCAAGAAACTCCAGAAAAAGCTGAAATTGCTGAGACTTGCACACGGACAGCACTAACAGATAAGGGAACATCTAGTCCAGTCTGCAAGAAACTTAAAACATCCTGAACTGTCGGAATACAGTCAGAATTGGACCCAGAAGACATGTGGTTTGTAAATCTAGCCCAAATCCTCTCATATACCCGATTGGTACTTCTTCTCCTTGCACTCATGAGAGTAGGGAAAACCTCCTTGGGACATCCCAGAGCTTCTAGCCTTCCCCTCTCAAGAACCAGACCCTCAGGCGCAGATGAGCCGGGCAGGGATGTAAATTCGACCCTTGGGATAGAAGGTCGGGTCTGAGGGGTAAGGGAATCGGATCCTTGACACTGAGAAGCAGGGCCTGTTGGGCCAGTAAGGTATTATGGCTATCACTTCTGCTGCTTTCGACCTGAGTCTCCGCAGGAACTGAAGAATGATGGGGGTTGGTGGGAAGGCATAAGCTCTGCGGAACCACCATCGCTCCGTCAGGGCATCCATCCCATAAGCCTGAGGATCCCGGAACCTCGAATAATACCTCGCCAGTTTCTTGTTGCAAGGGGAGGCGAATAAGTCGACTTCTGGAGAGATTCCTAAGGTCAGAATCCAACTGAATACTTCCTCGTGGAGAGACCATTCGTTGTTGTCTAAACGAACTCAAGAAAGGAAGTCTGCCTGAACATTCTGAATTCCTGGTACGTATGTTGCTGTTATATTGACCAGGTTCCTCTGAGCCCAGGTCATAATTGGCTCTACCTCCTGAAGTAACGACAGACTCCGAGTACCTCCCTGTCTTCTTATGTACGCCACAGCCGTCATGTTGTCTAACCTGAGAAGAACCGAGGTTCCTGAAATCAGATGACAAAATTCTAGTAGCGCTTTGAATGCTGCCCTCAATTCCAGAATGTTCGACACCATCCTTCTGGAAGGAAAGTCCCAGGTACCTTGAGCCACTTCTGTCAAACAGTGGGCGTCCCAGCTCTTGTTGCTGGCATCTGTTCTCACCGTTATCCATGAGATCGGAAGAATGGAATGACAGTTGTACAGATTTTCCCGCTGGAGCCACCAGGGAAGGGAGTTCCTCATAGAAGAAGTGATGCGAATGAGCTGAGTCTTGCTGCCTAACTACCGATGAAGAAATCCTTTTTGGAAGGGTCTCATCTTCCATTGAGCCCACTTCACCATTGGAATCATAGCCACCATAGTGCCGATGATCCTCAGACACTGGAGAGCCTGGAGATGGGAGGCCAAGAGGGCCGGACGAATTCTGTCCCGAATTACTGGAACCTTCTCCTCAGGAAGCGTAATGGTGCCTTTCACCGTATCGAAAAGGGCTCCTAGAAATACGAGAGTTTGAGATGGAACTAACTGGCTCTTTTCTAGATTTAGGATCCAACCGAATTCCTGAATGGTTGAAATAACTTGACTCCTGTGCACCAATAGTCGATCTCTGTCTTGGGCTAGCAGCAGAAGATCGTCCAAATAATGATGGAGACGGATGCCTTTGGTTCTCAAGAGGACCACTACTGCTAGCAATACTTTCAAAAAGACACGGGGGGGATGTCGATAGCCCGAATGGAAGGCATGTGAACTGTAGATGCAATTTTCCCACAGAGAAGCGAAGAAACTGCTGAAAATCTTCTGCCACAGGGACATGAAAATAAGCGTCCTTTAGATCTATGGAAATCATCCAATCTCCTGATTGGACCGACTGCAGGATTGTTGACAGTGTCTCCATCTTGAATTTTTCTTTTTTGATGAACCAATTCAGATGGGTAAGATCTATGACAGGTCTCCAAGACCCGTTTTTCTTTTGGACCATAAAGAGGGGAGAATAAATTCCCATGCCTCGTTGTTCGTCTGGGACGGGAATTGCAGCACCTTGAGCCAATAAAGATTTCACGTAGGTTAGAAGAATTAGCCTTTTTTCTTCTGAGGCCGGAAGAGAGGTGGGAACACACCTGAGTCTGGGAGATCTGATGAAAGTCCAGGTATGGCCTGAAGAGACCGTCCTGACGGTCCAGAAGTCCTGGATTGAGGCCGACGTGCCGAAAACGTAGAAGACGAGCCCCTACTTGGCCCATCTGAGCGGGCCCAATCTCAAAAGGACTTGGTCAGTTCTCTCTCCGCTGTCGAACTGCTTTTAGCAGCTTTCTTAAAGGATGACTGCCTTGACTTCCATGTCCTGGAGAATTCACGGCCCGGCCTGTAACTACGGGCCTCCCTGGCTCGTTCCTGGAATTGTTTTTTAGGAAAAAACTTTCTCTGGCTTTGTAAACGCCGATCCTGAGGAAAGAACCCCGACTTCCCCCCCAGATGCTAGCCATAACTCTTGGATAGGAGAACTTTTTGCTACTTCATCCGAAATGCCCTTGAGAGTTTCATCAACACTATCTGTCCAAACTTCCATAGCCTTGGACATAGCAGCCAGAGCCAATGCTGGCATACAGGCCATACCAGCCGTAAGGTAAACTCTCTTTAAATCAGAGTCGATCTGCCTATCTAAGGCATCCTTGAAAGAGACCGTATCCTCCAAGGGGAGTGTTACCTGTTTTAATACCCTCATCACAGCTGCGTCCACCAGTGGAGCTGACTCCAAGTGCTTGATCTCATCTTCCTTGAAGGGGTATAGCTTTAGAATTTTTGAAAGCATTGAATTATTTTTCTCAACCTTGCTCCATTCATCTGTAATGACCTCACCAAGTTCGGTCAGAAACGATAAATTGAGACATTCCTTCTTTAGTTGTTTGAAATATTTTCTTTGTTTAGAGGGAGCAGCCACAGGATCTTCCCAATTTAAGGCTTCTCTGACGGCCTTTACCAAGGGGGAGAGTAAAGCAAAATCAAACCCCACACAGGAACTCTCTTCCTCAGACTCACTGTCTGATGCCGCAGCTAAAGGATGGCTTGGTAGAGAAGACTTCCAGGTGTCTTGAATTTGTGAGTCCCTTACTGGTGACTGAGGCAACTCCGCCTGAGAGGCAGGAGTCTGGATGGACCCGATACCTTTAAGAGACTCCTTGACAGCCCTTTCGACCAGGGATTTTAGCTGCTGGTCCGTACTTCCTCTTTCATTGGAAGCTTTGGAAAAACAAAGGTCGCATAGAGATCTTCCAGAGGGTACTTGTGACCTACAACCCCAACAGACACTAGCAGCTGAACGGCTGGAGTGAGCCTTGGAGGAGCGAGATCGATCCTCGCTACGGTGCCCAGATCTTGATGGTGAGCCGTGGTGCTTAGATCTGGAAGAGGAACGTTGGTGATGTGATTTTGACGATTCGCTTCCTCTGTGAGAGTCGCGTCTTTGTTCTAACCTGGAAGGGCTAAATGAAAGAAATACAAGGGAAAAAAAGATCAAGATAAAACATAACCTAGGAAGACTAAGACAGGCGCCCCCCCCTCTTATCCCCCCCTGCCAGCAATACCTTTTATGAGAGGGCTGGCCACAAGCAGGCGGTGGGGAGTCCATGTCCATAGAGGCTTCCATCAGTGCTGTAATAACAGAAGGATCAGAACAAGGAACAGCAAGCCTTCCCCCCATTGTCCCAGAGAGCCACCTACCAGAACAAAGTCACTGGAGACAAGGGGAAGTTGCCGCAATAGCCCACGAGCATTCCCAAGGCTTGTAGGCTATTTCCCCGTTTAAATCTGGCACCCCTGTGACGTCACGGTGATGACGCCTGCGGCGCTAGTGCGCATGCGCAATTAGCGGCAGCTTGCCGCTACGCGCATGCGCGAACCAAGCCTCACTTTCAGACCGTACTCGCGCATGCGCAGTACGGCCGTACTGACAAAAATGAAAATAAATGGCGGCTGGAACGCAGGAAGAACCAGCCGCCATGCTAGCACCAAATAAACGAAATAAACAGAGATAAAACAAACACTGCTGCCATGAGAAAGAAAAGAGGAACAATCTCACCACTCCCACACGAACACCAGGGCCGAAGGTAAGGAGCTCACCAACTTCATAGGGGCAAACAAGGTCACCTGCTTATTAGCTAGGCTATTCGACCAATGCGCAGCCTGCCTGCCAGTGGCTAGGTAACTGGCTTCCTCCAGCGCTTCTTCCAGTGCCCACTCCATACCCCGCTAGTAGCTAGGGCTTAATGAAGTCTAGCGACATTCCAGTCCCAAGTCGCCGCTCGGCCATCCGGATTAAGGAAACGTGTGGGAGCAAATCTTCAGGTAGAAAGACCCACATAGGTCCTACGGAGAAGGACAAAAAAAAGAACACGGCCGTGGGCAGGGAGCAAAGATTTATGGGAGCAGTGTCCTATAGGGTAGTGGAGGCGGGACTTAACCCACACGTTGCTGCCATGGAGTCTGTCAGGAAATTGTATGACTTCCCCGCCATTAGACTACACTGATCAGCGATGCCGGCTGTTGATGGCTTTCTCCCATGTTTGGGGCACGCATGCGCATGCCCCCTGCTGCCCTGTGTTGGGATTGGACACAGCATGAGTTTGCTAGCAGATTTCAGCCAATAAGTTTGGCTGAAACCTGCTGATAGGCTGTGTCCAATCACACACAGGGGCTGATTTGCTAAGAAAAACGGGAAGCAATAGTCGCTCCACATTTAGTTACTCCCATTTAAGCCAATTAAGACTTCAACTAGGCGAACATGCGAATGAAAAAGCACGCTATTACCAGAAAACATGGCTTTATAAATGTCAAATCGGCATATCCGTGAATTTGCACATGCCAATTGCTACCGAGTTTGGAACTGCACTGCAGCCATGTTCACATGCATGTGAATAAAACATTTTTATGTGAGATGTGCTCTACCTCATGTGCTTGTATATTCCAATTAGTATTCCTAGTTTGTTTTCTTCTTTTGCTAACGAATGCCGTTATGAATGAGTGTTAGAGAGTAATGTCTGCTATTCTGTAAAGTTACATGTATTGAATATTTACAGTTACATATCTGTTATATGTTTGATTTTTTCATGTTAATTTATTTTCTTATGAGACTATAAAGCAGTAATTATTTATGTTCATTCTTTAAACATATTACACTTTCCTGGTGCCTTCATGGCAGCATATGCATGCCGTGGATATGCACCAGGAAAACGGAAAATTGTATACTCACCTTTCCATAATTTTCCTTTCCCGTCATATCTTCATGGCAGCATACACTTTGGGTTGTGACTCTGCCCCTCACAACCTGATAGGACCACATAGCTATAAGTTGTAAAGATGGCCGTAAATATCACCTCAGACGGGTGGCAGATTGTATGCTGCCATGAAGATACGACAGGAAAGGAAAATTACGGAAAGGTGAGTATACAATTTTCCGTTTTCCTGTCGCATCATGGCAGCATACACTTTGGGGGGTAACTCGCAAAGACTGGGTGGGAATTCAAACTAAGTTTATTAACAAGGAACAGAAGAATTGGCCTGGATAACGGATCTTCCGAAATCCACAGTGGATAAGCAGGCGGAATCCACCTTGTAATGGGACATAAAGTGCTCCTGGAAGACCAGGTGGCCACTCTGCAAATTGTCTCCGCCGAGACTCTACAATATGCTGCCCAGGAGGTTGCCACTGCCCTAGTGGAGTGTGCCCTTAAGCCCTCAGGTACTTGATGATTGCTCAGTGAGTAGGCCTTTTTGATGGTCTTCACCAGCCATGACGCAATGGTGCGTGAGGATGCCGCTTGACCTCTCCTGAATCCATGCGGAATGATTAGGAGACTTTCCGTTTTCCTGATGGATCTGGTAGCTGAAAGATACTCCAGGACATTACCCTTGACGTCCAGAGGGTGAGGATCGCCTTGTTCCGTACTGAGAGCCGGAAGGTTAATCTCCTGGTTGAAGTGAAAGGATGAGGATACCTTGGGAATGAACCGGTCCGAAGGTTTCAAGACTAATCTGTCTGGCAATACAATCAGATATGGATTACTGACCATTAAGGCTTGCATCTCTGACACCCTCTTAGCCGATGTTATGGCTATCAGGAATGAGACTTTCAGTGTCAGATCCCATAAGGATATGTTCTCATTAGGAAAGAAGGGCTCCTTAGATAGAGCTTCCAGTAGGACTGAGAGGTCCCAGACTGGGAAGGAAGGTTTTCTAGGCGGCCTCAGCTTTAGACCGGCCCGTTGGAACTGAACCTCAAGGGGATCTTGTGCCCATCTGACTCCTGTCAAGGCAGACAGGGCCGAGACTTGGACCTTTAAGGTACTTGATCTAAGGCCCTTCTCTAGGCCTAGTTGAAGGAACTCCAGGACCTGTAACACCGTTGGTGAGGATGGGTCCCAACTTTGCTGTTGAGCGAAGGCGGTAAACTTCTCCCAGACTCGCCTGTAAGTATTATTCGTGGTAGGCCTCCTGGCCTGGAGTAGGGTATCCACTACCCTCTGGGAACAGCCTTGCTCTAGGTACCTAGCCCTTTCAGTCTCCAAGCCATCAAATGTAGCTTCTCCGGGTTTGGATGAAGAAGATGACCTTGGGAGAGTAGGTCTGGCGACAACGGAAGGGGCAGGGGATCTGCCGTATTCAGCTGCATCAGAGTGGTAAACCATGGCCTCCTCGGCCAGAAGGGAATCACTGCCACCATCAGCGCCAATGACTCCTTGAGTCTCAGGAGAAACCTCGCTATGAGAGGAGTTGGAGGGAAGATGTATCCCAGCTGGAAATTCCAGGGGTGCAGGATACAATCCGTCCCCTCCGCCGAAGGGAATGGTACTCTTGATAGGAATCTCCGACATTTCGCATTCTCTGGGGTTGCCGCCAGGTCTATCTCTGGTGAACCCCAAGTCCGGGATATGAGGGCGTAGGCCTGTGGGTTCGGAGACCACTCGTGGTTGGAGGTGAAGTTCCTGCTCAGCGAGTCGGCCAACACGTTCTGGGCTCCTGGAACATAGACTGCCCTTAGGCTTAACAGGTTCAGTTGTGCCAACTCTAGGACAGGACGGACCTCCTGCATCATGGACCTGCTTCTGGTGCCCCCCTGCCTGTTGACATAGGCAACCTCAATCTTGTTGTCCATTCTCAGAAGAACATGTCTTCCTATCAAGAGGGAGCTGAAGGACAGGAGCGCCTGGAGTGCTGCTCTCATTTCTAACACATTTAACACTGTGTCCTGTGCCCTGAATGGCCAGCGGCCTTGAGCCGCAAAGTGCTGATGGTGAGCTCCCCACCCCTGTAGACTGGCATCTGAGGTCACCGTCTCCTGGTGAGGGGTGATAATGTGCTTGCACCTTCCTAGGTTGCGAGGCCGAGTCCACCACAGCAATAATTGCTTCACCTCCTGAGGGATGTGAATCGACTGGGACATTGAAACCCCGTTCCACTGGCGCAGGAAGGAAATTTGGAAAGGCCTCGAGTTCCATTGCGCCCACTGAACCATCGGAATGGTGGATGCCAAGGAGCCCAGGATACTGAGGCATGTTCTGGCTGGTAGTCTCTTGGCCGAGATAGCCTTTTTCACCTTCTGAATCAGGGGAGGGATCTTCTCCTCTGGAAGCTCCACCGTGTTCTCTCTCGTGTCCAGCTCGGCCCCTAAAAAGACCATTCTCTGAGTGGGATGGATACTCCTTTTCCCCCAGTTTATCAGCCACCCTAGAGACTGTAAGGTGGAGACCAGGATTCCCCGATGCTGGATGAGAGACTCCTTGTTGTCCGAAAGAAGCAGGATGTCGTCCAGGTAATGGTGGACTCTCAATCCCCTCTCTCTCAAGTGGGCTATCACGGGCAATAGGACCTTCATGAACGTCCTGGGTGCGGTGGAGATTCCAAACGGAAGACTTCGAAATTGGAAGTGCCAGCTGTTTATTGTAAATCGGAGGAATCTCTGGAATTCTGCGTGAATCGGGATATGTAAGTATGCGTCTTGAAGATCGATCGAGAGCATCCAGTCTCCCCAATTTATCGCTTGGAGAATTGATTGAAGGCTCTCCATCCTGAATGTTTCTACCCGGATTGACCGGTTGAGTTTCTTTAGGTCCAGGACAGGACGAAAGTCCCCTGACTTTTTTCTTACTAGAAAGAGTGGGGAATAGAAACCTTGACCTCTTTGAGATGGTGCGACCTCCACTATTGCTTGTTTCCTTAACAGGTCCTGGATATACTGGACCAAGGACAGCCTTTTCTCTCTGGAAGGAGGAAGTTTGGTTGCGCAGAAGTGACCCCTTGGGGGGCGGTTCTTGAACGACCACCTGTGCCCGACCCGGATGGTGGATACTGTCCATGGATCTTTTATCAATTCCGCCCAAACCAACTTGAATCCTGTGAGCCTGGCACCCACTACTGCTGGTTGGGCGGGCGTACCTTCAAAAAGGTTTCTGTTCATTGGAGGCCGGGGTCTTGGTTTGTTGGAACTTGAGGAAGGACGTCTGAGGGTTCTTCCAAGTTCTCCTATACTCCTTCCCAGGTCTATAGGATTTTGCATCCCTGTATCTCTCCGGGAGATTGCGCTTGAAGGGAGGCGCTCTTTGCTGTTTTGGTCTTCTGTCTGACAGGATAAGACCAGACTTCCCGCCTGTCACTTTGGATATCGCTGTATCCAGCTTTGCACCAAAGAGGTTAACTCCATCATATGGAATCCTGCACCAGTTGGACTTTGAGGCCGGGTCGGCTGACCAGGGTTTAAGCCATAACGCCCTCCTGGCCATTACCGTAGCTAACATAGATCTCGAAGCGGACCTAATGGTATCCACAGAGGCTTCCGCCACGAAATCTCCTGCGAGACTGAGTTCCTGTAGAGCTTTAACGATCTGGTCTTGGTCTGCGCCTTCGGCCACGAGTTTCGCGGTATTTGTTGACCAACCGGAAATAGCTTTCCCGACGGCGGCCAGCGCCACTGCTGGTCTGCAGGCACCCCCTGCAAAAACGTAAGCCCTTTTAAGGTCCGTATCCACTTTCCTGTCCAGGACATCCCTGAACGTCACTGCGTCCTCAATGGGAAGCGTCACATGCCTGGCTAGGCGCATCAAAGAGGCATCCACCACTGGAGGGGAAACCAGGGAAGATACCCTGGGTTCTTTTAGAGGATATAGCTAGGTAAGTCTGTTAGAAAGACTAACTTTCTTCTCTGGATTCTGCCATTCATCTTTAATAAGCTCATCCAGTTCCTCTATGAATGGAAAGGCTTCAGGCACCTTCTTGAGATTCGGAAAGTACTTCCTTTGTTTCTGTTGTACCTCTTCAGGTTCTTCCCAGTTAATCGCTTCCTTGACCGATTTCACAAAGGGCCCTATGAGCGAAAAATCAAACCCTGCTGCCGCCTCCAGTTCTTCCTCATCTGACGGGAATTCTTGTTCCCTAGACGTACTGGGATGGGATGGAGAGGTGCTCAGGGCTGTAGCCTCCACGTCTGGAGTTGAAATATGCGTAGCAGGGACCCTGGTAGGTTCTACAGTGACCAGCTCTTTTTTTCTGGTGGCTTCATCCATACTTTTGCGGCAGGCTAATCTGTCTGGTAGGGCTGTGGCCCCGCATACCCAGCAAGCATTTCCCGCTGGACGGGAAGGATGTGCAGGAGACTGACGTCTACGAGCAGGGGATCTTCTGTAATGGGAATGTCTATGCCTAGAGTAGGAACGGCTCCTCCTACGGCTTCCCCTGTGGGCTGAGCGACTTCTGCCGCATGAGCGGCTTCGCCTATGGCTGGAGCAGCTCCTCCTGCGTGAGGTCTCTCTTCGCCTTGATTTAGACGATCTTGATGACCTGGTAGGGCTGACCAATTAGGCAGCATTAGTACGATCCTGCTCTCTTTTTCAATCTTCACTACTTACCATGAACATCCCCCCCCTTACCTATTGGGCTGATGGTGATCTGCTGGGGCAGCGGTCTCCATAGAAAGGATAACTGTGAAACCCTGGAGGGATACAGGCAAGTATAAACATGCAAGCAAAACCATCAAGGTACCAGGGAAGAGAAAAAACACTTACCCCAGGGAGGGAGCGATCAGAGGTGAGGCAGAGCTGATAGCAGAGTTTGACAGCAGCGTCAGAATGCTCAAAAAACTGGAGGCATCAGAAACTGACATTCTGAGCCTTTTAAAAGGACCGCCATGGCCGCCGGGGTCACGTCCCGCCCGCACATGCGCAGTAGTGCCGAGCCGCGCTCGGCGTCATCTTGGAACCTGGCAAACCTGCCAGGACACCCTAAAAACGCTCACTGCGCATGCGCGGAAGCGCCAAGACGCCCGACCGCACAGGGGAGACACAGAGGAGTACCACAATGCCCAGCAAGCTGCACCAAAAAGTGGGAAAGGCAGATGGGGACCGCTGCACACAACTAAGCCTGTTTAAGGCTTATACTGAAGCCGTCTATACCCCTGAGATCACCAGAGTGGGGTTCCTTCCATCTAGCTCATTTAGAGGCTGTACAGGCAAGGACTTCCACCCAGGAGAGGCTAGAACCTGGCTGGGGCGAATTTGGTAAGGGGGTGCTTCTGACATCTTCAGTCCTTCAGGTGAGGAAAAATAAGAGAATACTGGGGCGGGGGCCATCTTTACAACTTATAGCTATGTGGTCCTATCAGGTTGTGAGGGGCGGAGTCACAACCCAAAGTGTATGCTGCCATGATGCGACAGGAAAGGAAAATTACGGAAAGGTAAGTATTAATGTTTCCATTTTCCTGGTGCCTTCATGGCAGCATATTCAGCATGCGTATGCTGCCATGGATAGGCACCAGGAAAGGAACATTATGGAAAGGTAAGTATTCAATTTTCCATTATTATGCAGGTCTCAACATACTTAGCACAATGGCTTGGTGCCGTGTACTGATGTTTACAAAGCACTCAGGTTATGAGTAGGGATGGTCCCCATATTTGACGACAAACGAACATATGGGGCATTCGCGGCAAATTAGAGCACCGCGGAGTGCCCCATAATGCACTGCGAGATCGCAGTGCATTGACGGATGCTGATTGGCTAAAGCATGCACCTGACCTGCATGCTTTGGCCAATCACAGCGCAATCTGCTGTGAGAGCCATGATTGGCCAAAAGCAGGGAGCATTTAGCCAATCATGGCTCAGGGGGCTAAGTCCACGCCCTACACTATATAAGGCTGCTCACACTGCAGCTGTATGTAGTGTGACATGGAGATTGAGACTTGAGAGAACTTGAGCTAGATTAGGCAGGTTAGTTAGTGGCGTGCAGGCAGTTTAGTGCATATATATATATATATATATATATATATATATATATATATATATATATATATACATACATACACACACAGTGCAGTCAGTTTACAGTATATATTACATTGCAGGCAGTGTACAGTATATAATACATTGTAGTCAGTGTACAGTATATAATACAGTGCACAGTATATAAGTATATAAGGTTTACAGTATATAAGGTGTACAGTATATAAGTGCAGGCAGTGTATAGTATATAATACAGTGCAGTCGGTGTACAGAATATAATACAGTGCAGGTGGTGTTGTACAGCATATAATACAGTGCAGTCAGTGTACAGTATCTAATACAGTGCAGGCGGTGTACAGTATGTAATACAGTGCCATCAGTGTACAGTATATAATACAGCGTGTACAGTATATAATACACTTCAGGCGGTGTACAGTATCTAATACGGTGCAGTTGGTGTACAGTATCTAATACAGTGCAGGCAGTGTACAGTATATAATACAGTGCAGGCAGTGTACAGTATATAATACGGTGCAGTCGGTGTACAGTAACTAATACAGTGCAGGCGGTGTACAGCATATAATACAGTGCAGGCGGTGTACACAGGATATAATACAGTGTGTACAGTATATAATACACTTCAGGCAGTGTACAGTATATAATACGGTGCAGTCGGTGTACAGTATCTAATACAGTGCAGGCGGTGTACAGTATATAATACAGTGCAGGCAGTGTACACAGTATATAATACAGTGTAGTGTGGTGTGAAAAAAAAAATCACCATCATGTCCGGAAGACCACCAAGGAGAGGCAGACGCTCACAGGCCACTAAAAGAGGCCAAGCAGCCTCTGTGTCTACAGTGAGAAGTGGTACTCGCGGACATGGTGCATCCTCTGCAGGTGGGGCACACTTGTCTTTTTTTTTCTTCTGCTGGACGTGTTTTTGAGCCACAACATGCAGAAGAGTTGGTGGAGTGGATAACTAAGCCATCCTCATTCTCCTCATCGTCTGCCACCCAGGCTCATACTAGTTTGCCTTCCAACGCGGCTGCCAAAGTGGCCTATTCCACCGGCTCCTTGTCCACAGTTACTCCTTCCGTAGCCCCACCATCATGCACGGAAGAGTCACCAGAATTATTTTACCATAGTGTCGGTTACATGCTGCTGGAGAATGCGCAGCAATTTGAAGGCTCCAATGTTGGTTGCCAGGTTGAGAAAGGAAGTAATGTGAGCCTAAAGAGAAGGGGTGCCACAAAAGGACAAGAAACTAGCAGTCATGTTCCTCCAGCTGCAGCATACTACCAAATTTGCTCCAGTGATGAGGAGGGAGGGGATGATAAGGTCACAGACTGTACTTGAGTGCCTGAGAGAAGAGAGGAGAAAAGTGAGGAGGAGGAGCCACGACTCCAAAGAGGCAGGATGTCCTCCAGGGGCCAGCTTAAGGGAAGCCACCCTAGTGCATCACACCACAGAGCTCCACAGGTGTAGGGCGCTGCTGAATCCCCACTGACTTCCAAAAGTTCATTGGTGTGGGCCTTTTTTGACACATATGCAGTAGGTCGCACCGTTGCTGTTTGCAATCTATGTCAGAAGCGGATCAAGCGTGGCCAGAACAGCACTCGCTTCGCCACCACATGCTTGACAAGACATATGATGACCTGCCATGCAGTCCATTGGCAACAGCACCTGAAAGACCCATATCATAAAAAAAAGGCAGACTTCTCCTTGCTCCTCATTTGGGATCTCAACCCCTACTATACCTCCAGTCCTCTCAAAAACCTGCACTGAGAGGAGTGAAGGTATAGCAATAGGTACCGCAAGTACTTGCAGCCAATCCGCTGGCAGTACAACACCAGTTGATTTCAGCAGGCAAATTAAGATACCCCAGTTGTTAAACCACAAAAAAAAAATACTGTCCCAGCCATCCACATGCTCAGCGTCTAAATGCTAGCTTGGCCAAATTGCTAGCAATTTGGCTAACTGCTGCCTTTTCAGCTGGTAGACACTACCCCCTTTTGTGAATTTGTGGAATGTGCTGTACCACAGTGGCAGGTTCCAAAAAGGCATTTCTTTTCACGTAAGGCCATTCCAGCTCTCTACCGCCATGTGTAGGGCAATGTTTTAGCCTCGTTGGACAGCGCAGTCAGCAGCAAGGTTCATATTACTGCTGACTCATGGTCCAGCAGGCATGGTCAGGGACATTACCTTTCCTTCATGGTGCACTGGGTAACTCTGCTGGCAGCTGGGAAGGGTGCAGGACAGGGTTTAGTGTTGGAGCTTTTTCCACCACCACGCCTCCAAAAAGCTGGTGGTGATTCTGCCACATCTGTCTGCTCCACCCCCTCCTCTTTTTCCTCCTCTATGGCCTCTTCTTCAGAGATGTCCTCTGCTCTGTAAGCGTTCAAGTGGCTACGCAAGCAGTCAGGCTAAAAGATGCCATGCGGTGCTTCAATTGGTCTGTCTAGGGGACAGGAGCCACACTGGGGCAGAGATTCTGTCAGCTCTGCAGGGGCAGGCTCAGAGGTGGTTGATGCCACGGCAGCTTGAGCTAGGAATGATTGTATGCAACAATGGCACCAACCCTTTCTACGCCCTCCGACAGGGACACTTGACACATGCTCCATGCTTGGTACACATCCTGAATTTGGTGGTGCAGCGTTTCTTAACCAGGTACCCAGCCTAACAAGATGTGCTGAGGGAGGCCAAAAAAGTCTGCGGTCATACAATGCCAGTGCTCAGCTGGCTGACATTCAGCGGGAATTCAACCTGCCCACCAACCTCCTCATTTGTGACATGCCCACCAGGTGGAACTCAACATTGGCAATACTGCAGGGCCATCAATGAGATCAATGAGTACCTGTGTGAGTATGGCACCAGGACAGGCTCAGGGGAGCTTGGCTTCTTTTCGCCACGCCAGTGGCTACTAATTAAGGATGCATGCACTGTCCATTCACCATTTGAGGAGGCCACAAGGATGGTGAGCAGCGACAATGCATGCATCAGTGACACCGTCCCTCTAGTCTTCCTGCTGGAGCACACGCTTTGTGGAATCATGGACAGGGCACTTGAGGCAGAACAGCAAGACTTCCTTTCCTCCCAAGGCCCCCTTTATCCAGATAGCATTCCTGTGGGGCCGCCAAACACACAGGAAGGGGAGGAGGATTGTGTCTGCATGGATGTAGAGGATAACACGCAGCAGTCTTCAAGGGATGGTTTTCAGTCCCCAGAAACCCAAGGAGTTGTACGTGGCTGGGAGGAGGTAGTTCCTGACAATGTCATCCTTAGTGACCCAAAGGACTCAGAATCGAATGCCTCTTACGCTGCATAGGCTCCCTGATTCTGCAAAACCTGTGAAAGGACCCTGGGATTCGTGGTATCAAGGAGAGGGATCATTACTGGCTGGCAACCCTTCTTGATCCACGTTACAAGGGTAAAGTTGCAGAGCTTATCCTGCCTTCTCAGAGGGAGCAGAGGATGGAACATCTTCAGGACACTTTGAATAAAAATTTGTGTAACGCCTTTCCAGACCCTGGGAGGTTAACATTTCCTGGTGCCGGACAACGTGTTTCTAAGTCTTCGTTCAGTCAGAGGAAGAGCGGGGGAGAAGGTGGCCGGCTGACCGATTCCTTCAAAAAATTTTTAGTCCTCAGCGCCCAGGGCTGATAGGTTCAAGCAACCATCGTCAGTGTCTGCATTATATGGTGCAGGAATATCTAGGGGCAAGAGCAGACTTGGAGAACTTTCCAACTGAGCATCCACTGGGTTACTGGGTCTTGAGGATGAACCACTGGCAAGAACTTGCTCAATATGCAATTGAGCTACTGGCCTGTCTTGCATCCAGCGTGCTTTCTGAATGCACATTCAGTGCTCCTAGAGGCTTTGTAACGGATCAAAAAGTGCACCTGTCGACAGACTCCGTTGATAGGCTTACATTTATATGAATGAATCAGTCCTGGATCAGCAGCTATCAAGCCCCTGATGCTGATGTAACTGATTGAATTTGCTAGGGATCTGGGATCCCTTGAAGACTGCCTGTGCTGCCTATCCTATTCCTCCTGAATCTTGATGATGCCAGCTTCCAACAATATTTTTGGTTTAGGGCACCACCAACACCCAAGGCCCAATTTTTTTGCTCCTGTTTAACAGGGGCACGTAATTTCAATTTTTTAACTAATTTTTAACAGCAGGGCCCATTCCTGCACCGAACAAGAGTAACTGTGAGGGGTTACAGTGTTCTGGCACCACTAACACCCAAGGCCCAATTTGTCTGCCCCTGTTTGGCTGGGGCATGTCATTTCAATTATTGAAAACATTTTTAACAGCAGGGCCCGTTCCTGCACCCAACAAGAGTAACTATGAGGGGTTAAAGTGTTCTGGCACCACCAACACCCAAGGCCCAATTTGTCAGAGCATATAGTGCAGTCCGTATTGTATATATATTGCAGTCCACAGTATATAGTGCGGTCCATATAGTATATGTAATGCAGTTCAGAGTATATAGTTCAGTCTGTATAGTATATATAATGCAGTTCAGAGTATATAGTGCAGTCCGTATAGTATATATACTGCAGTTCAGAGTATATAGTGCAGTCCGTATAGTAAATATAATGCAGTTCATAGTATATAGTGCGGTCTGTATAGTATATATACTGCAGTTCAGAGTATATAGTGCGGTATGTATAGTATATATAATGCAGTTCAGAGTATATAGTGAAGTCTCTATAGTATATATATATATATATATATATATATATATATAATGCAGTTCAGAGTATATAGTGCAGTCTGTATAGTACAGTATCTCACAAAAGTGAGTACACCCCTCACATTTTTGTAAATATTTTATTATATACATATTTATTATATAAATATTTTATTATATACAGATAGCATTCCTGCGGGGCTGCCAAACACACAGGAAGGGGATCTTTTCATGTGACAACACTGAAGAAATGACACTTTGCTACAATGTAAAGTAGTGAGTGTACAGCTTGTACAACAGTGTAAATTTGCTGCCCCCTCAAAATAACTCAACATACAGCCATTAATGTCTAAACCAGTGGCAACAAAAGTGAGTACACCCCTAAGTGAAAATGTCCAAATCGGGCCCAATTAGCCATTTTCCCTCTCCCCGGTGTCATGTGACTCGTTAGTGTTACAAGGTCTCAGGTGTGCATGGGGAGCAGGTATGTTAAATTTGGTTTTATCGCTCTCATTCTCTCATACTGGTCTCTGGAATTTCAACATGGCACCTCATGGCAAAGAACTCTCTGATAATCTGAAAAAAGGGAATTGTTGCTCTACATAAAGATGGCCTAGGCTATAACAAGATTGCCAAGATCCAGAAGCTGAGCTGCAGCATGGTGGCCAAGACCATACAGAGGTTTAACAGGACAGGTTCCACTCAGAACAGGCCTCGCCATGGTCAACCAGAGAAGTTGAGTAATTGTGCTCAGCGTCATATCCAGAGGTTGTCTTTGGGAAACAGACATATGAGTGCTGCTGGAATTGCTGCAGAGGTTGAAAGGGTGGGGGGTCAGCCTGTCAGTGCTCAGACCATACGCCGCACACTGCATCAAATTGGTCTACATGGCTGTCATCCCAGAAGGAAGCCTCTTCTAATGATGATGCACAAGAAATCCCGCAAACAGTTTGCTGAAGACAAGCAGACTAAGGACATGGATTACTGGAACCATGTCCTGTGGTCTGATGAGTCCCAAGATAAACTTATTTGGTTCAGATGGTGTCACGCATGTGTGGTGGCAACCAGGTGATGAGTACAAAGACAAATGTGTCTTGCCTACAGTCAAGCATGGTGGTGGGAGTGTCATGGTCTGGGGCTGCATGAGTGCTGCCAGCACTATGGAGCTACAGTTCATTGAGGGAACCATGAATGCCAACATGTACAGTGACATACTGAAGCAGAGCATGATCCGCTCCCTTCGGAGACTGTGCCACAGGGCAGTATTCCAACATGAGAAGGACCCCAAACACACCCCCCAAGACAACCACTGCCTTGCTAAAGAAGCAGCTGAGGGTAAAGGTGATGGACTGGCCAAGCATGTCAGACCTAAACCCTATTGAGCATCTGTGGGGCATACTCAAACAGAAGGTGGAGGAGCGCAAGGTCTCTAGCAACCACCAGCTCTGTGATGTCATCATGGAGAAGTGGAAGAGGACTCCAGTGGCAACCTCTAAAGCTCTGGTGAACTCCATGTCCAAGAGGGTTAAGGCAGTGCTGGAAAATAATTGTGGCCACACAAAATATTGACACTTTGGGCCCAATTTGGACATTTTCACTTAGGGGTGTACTCACTGTTGTTGTCAGCTGTTTAGACATGAATGGCTGTGTGTTGAGTTATTTTGAGGGGACAGCAAATGTACACTGTTATACAAGCTGTACACTCACTACTTTACATTGTAGTAAAGTGTCATTTCTTCGGTGTTGTCATATGAAAAGATATAATAAAGTATTTACAAAAATGTGCTGTACTCACTAAATGTACTCACTTTTGTGAAATACTGTATATATACTGCAGTTCAGAGTATATAGGGCAGTCAGTGTAGTATATATAATACAGTGCAGGGCATATAGTGCAGAGTATATAATACAGTGCATTGAAGTGGTTAAGGGGAACCCTATGACAGAATTAAGAAAAAAACAGCATGAAGTCGTCCCCCCAAAATCTATACCAGACCCTATGGGTCTGGTATAGATTTTAAGGTGAACTCCATGTCAATTTTTTTTAAAAAAACAGCGTGCCCCCCCCCCTCGAAATTCATACCAGGCCCTTCAGGTCTGGCATAGATTTTAGGGGAACGCCACGCCAAAATTTAACAAAAATGGCGTGGGGTCCCCACAAAATTCATACCAGACCCTTATCCGAGCAAGCAGCCTGGCAGGCCAGGAAAGGGGGGGGGAGTGAGTCCCCCCCAAAGCACCTTGTCAACATGTTAATGGGGACAAGGGCCTCTTCCCCATAACCCTAGCTCGGTGGTTGTGGGGTCTGCGGGTGGGGGGCTTATCGGAATATGGAAGCCCCCTTTAACAAGGGGGCCCCCAGATCTCGGCCCCCCTATGTGCATAGGTATGGGGTACATTGTACCCCTACCCATTCACCAAAAAAGTGTCAAAAAGTCAAGACCTCCTACTCTCAAGCTCTCTCGTCTCCTCCTCTCATGCTCATCTCCAGGATTTCTCCAGAGCCTCTCTCATCCTCTGGAACTCGCTACCTCCACCTGTCCGGCTATCCCCTACTCTTGCTACCTTCAGGCAATCCTTGAAAACTCTTCAGGAAAGCCTATAACATCTCTAACTAATTTTTTACCACCTCCCTCAGCTCATTCCCCACAGTTACAACCTTTTGTACCACCTGCCCCACCCTATTAGATTGTAAGCTCTTCTGAGCAGGGCCTTCTTAATCCTCTTGTATCTTTTTGTATTATAACTGTATTGTCTCCCTTTTATATTGTAAAGCACTGCGTAAACTGTTGGCGCTATATAAATCCTGTATAATAATAATATAATAATAATAACAAGTAAAAACCACAATAGACAACTGATAATTTTTATTGATTTTCCAAAAAAATGTCAACATAAAATATAAGAGGACATGCACTATTGTAGAAAGAATATATCTGGCAGGTAGTCAACATACATTTTGGCCAGTGGAAAAATTCGGTAAAGACATGCAAAGCATACATCCAGTGACAATATGTGGAATTATCAGATTAGTTAAGTAGGATTCAGAATTTTTGTAGTACAACAGAGTCTAACCTGCAGGAGTGCGTGTGAACTTATGGAGGAGAAGAAGAGTATAGTGAGAAGGATAGGGAGAGTCAGAGAAGGGGGGGGGGGGGAACGGGATAAAGAGTAGTGAGGGGGAGAGAATAAGAGAGGACGACCACCCACCCTAGAAGCTCCGCACCACCTGGGGGGGGGGGGGGGCACCAGCCATGAGTGCAAGTGACCTCTGCGAGGTCAAGGTTCACAGGATATCAGGTTGTAGGGGTCTCCAACATAGCCCACGGCTCCCACACTCGATTGTGTAAATCGAGATTATCATTTATCATTTAGAGAGGCTGTCAGGTACTCCATTCTTTTAACGTCTCTGATCCTGGAGTGCAGTTCAAACAGTGAGGGGGGTTCCCTCTTTTTCCATTTCAGGGCCACCAAACACCTCACTGCTGTTAGCACTTGGGTTAAAAGCTTTTTAGACAATTTAGAGAAAGAGTGGGGTGGGAGGCCCAGGAGGAAAGTTTTCGGGTTGAGGAGCACCCTGGTACCAAAGATGGATTGGAGTAAAGAGTGTACCGTCTGCCAATAAGGGACGATTAGAGGGCAGGTCCAGTAGGTATGATATAGCGTCCCCTTATCTTTACAGCAGCGCCAGCAGCAGGGGTCGGCAGAGGGATATATGGAGTGGAGCAGGTCAGGGGTTTGGTATCAATGAAATAAGATCTTATATTCATTTTCTTTATAGAGCGTACAGACGGAGCTCTTAAAGGCCTGTGACCATATGAGCTGCCACATATTCAGGGGTATATCCTCACCCAGGGCCTGCTCCCACTTACGCATATAGGCATGTTGCGGTCCGGTTGGTGAAAGATCCGTGATCAGGAGCTGATAGGTGCGCAAAATCATACCTTTAGGGGACGAGCCCTCTAGACATATTTTTTCAAATTCGGATAGGGGGAGAATTGAAGGTTCGTTACCAAAGATTGCGCATAATGGCGTATTTGTAAGTAGCTAAAAAAGGCCTATCTGGGCAAATCAAAGGCATCTTGCAGATCCTGAAAGGATCGCAAGGTTCTGGTTCTGGTGTCCACCAATTGACTGTAGCGAAATAGGGCCTTATCCATCCAAAAGTGAGACATCCGGGAGGCAGTGCTGTGTCTTGGCCTAGGCCAACAGGGCCTAGGGCGGCACTTTGCGGGGGGCGGAAAAAAAGCCGCCCCCCCCACACGAAAAAAAGCTCCCCCCAAGTCCCGGCTTCTGCGGCCACCTCCCGCAAAAATACACCCCCCGGCAGCTTGCTAACATTATGGGCAGGGATCGGATAGGTGTCTGCGAGCCGTGCTTGCAGTGTTCGCGGCCGCCGCAGACTTTTTCTTTTATTTGATGATGACTGTTGACTATATTTATTTGATAAACAGTCTACATTCAGTCAAAGTTCATGTACTGCAAAGTGCTCCATGCATGCTGAAATCAATGCAAACTTTGCAGTACAGGAACTTTCACTGAATGTGGACTGTTTAATGAGTTTGCATTGATTTCAGCATGTGCAAAGTGCTCCATGCTATAATCAAAACATAACTCATATACACTAATAAGCTGTTATATTATGAAACTGATGAGTCTGCACTGATTGCCACTGATGAGGCGGCACTCTTAAGCTGCACTGATGAGGCTGCACTGGTGGCCACTGATAGGCTGCACTGGTGGCCCCTGGTGAGGCTGCACTGGTGGCCACTGATGATGCTGCACTGTTGGGCACAGATGAGATGGCACTGGTAAGCTGCACTGATAGGGCGGGTCTTAATCAGGAAGGGGTGTGGCCTTGACAGGAAAGGATGGGCCGTATTTAAATTAGGGGGTGCATGAGTTTAGTCAGGCCTAGGGCAGCACAAAATCTAAATACACCAGGTCAAGCTATCCAGGATATTGGGTGTAAATAGAAATGAGGTGACCAGGGAGGAAGTGGTGGTAAGCGGGTACGTCTATTTTGCGCGTCGCCTTAATGTTCGCAAGAGTGCCATTGGTCCAAAGAGCTTTAACCCACTGGGCGGTACATCCGAACTCCACAACATGGAATTCGGGTGAACGGGGACCGACCATAGCTTCTCAATTTGTGTCCATCGATTATAGGCATGAAGGGTGCACCAAAAGGCTACAGTTGGGCAGCTAGATAATACTTGGCTATGTTGGGGAAAGCAAGGCTGCCTTGATCGCGGGGAGCGTACAAGACAGATCTAGCGATCCGATGCCTCTTACAGTTCCAGAAGAAATTTATCAGATTGCCCTGGAGTTTCTTAAAGTGCGAGGTTGGGATGGGGATGGGCAGTGTCTCAAAGAGGTATAAAAGTTTAGGTAAAATTGTCATCTTTATGGTCGCAAGGTGGCCGAAAAGAGATAGCTTTAGAGATTTCCACTTGACCAAGGAGGCCCTAATGGAGGTGTATAGCTGGGGGAAGTTGGCTCTGTAGAGAGTGTCGTATGTGGGTGTGAGGTGGACCCCAAGGTATTTCAAGGAAGAAGTTTTCCACGCATAATTAAATGCTTGTGAGAGTGCCAATAGTGTCTGGTGGGGTATATATAGGGGGGGAGGGCTTCCGTCTTTGAATTATTGATTTTGTATCCTGAGAGGGCGCTGTATCAATCTAGCTCTACATATAGATTCGGGAGAGAAACATGGGGTTGTGTAAGGGTAAGCAGAACATCGTCCGCAAATAAGGATATCTTAAAGTCTCTGATACGGAGAGGGATGCTGTGAATGTTTGGGTTCTTTCTGATATGGGCTGCTAGGGGCTCGATACATAGGGCATAGAGTAGAGGGGACAGTGGGAAGCCTTGTCGGGTCCCGTTAGTAATCCGGAAGTGGAGGAATAGGCAAACTGGGTTTGAACTAGAGCCGAGGGGGATGAGTATAGGTGACTAATGGCTTGAAGGAAAGGGCCCTTAATACCAACCTGGTGGAGTGTTGCAAACAGGAAAGGCCAGCTCAGCCTATCGAAGGCCTTGTCCGCATCTAAACTGAGAAGCAGTGCCTCCGTTCTATTCCTGTTCGCAACCTCCATGAGGTCAATGACTCCCCGAGTGTTATCCCCTGCCTGGCGAAGGGGCATAAATCGCACTTGATCCTTGTGGATTAGTAAAGGCATAAAGTTGTTTAACCTATTTGCCAATAGCTTTGTGAAAGTTTTTGGGTCTGTATTAAGGAGTGTGATAGGGCTATAATTACAACATTGTATGGTCCTTTCCCGGTTTGGGGATCAACGTGAGGAAGGAGGTCTGCATGTCTCTCGGGATAGGTGTGTCAGACAAGAATGAGTTGAACAGGGGTGTGATGTGGGGGAGAAGAAGTGGTAGAAAAGTTTTATAGTAGAAGTATGGAATACCATCGGGCCCGGGAGCCTTGTTATTCGGTAGAGATTTAATCATGTTGGTTACTTCCTCTTCAGAGATAGAGGAGTTGAGGCTAGTTAGGGTGGAGGAGGAGGGAATAGGAAGATCACTGTTCGCTAGGTAGGAATGGATGGCCTGAGATAAGTCGGGAGATGGAGGGTTGTGTGGTACACTCGGGTCGTTATACAAAGTCGAATAGTAGTCGTGAAAGAGTTGGGCAATTTTAAAAGGGTGGGATTGAAGGGTGTCGTTTGCATCTTCAAGAGGGGTGGATGATGAAGCTGCTGCTCGTTCATGAAGTTGTCTTGCTAGAAGCGTATGTGGCTTATTAGCCTTGACATAATAGGTCTGACGTAGCCTGAGCAGTGCTTTCTCTGTCTTACCCAGGTCGATATCCCTCAGTCCTGCCCTGGTACTTATAAGTTCCCTAAGGATGGTTAGGGGCGGAGAGGAAAGCAGTCGTGATTCAATGTGTCTGAGTTTGTCTAATAACAGTCGGCGGGCTGCATTGGCGTTACGTTTTAGGGCAGTGGAGAGTGATATGCACTGGCCTCTGAAGACCGCTTTATGACCTTTCCACAGGAAAGCGGAAGAAATCTCAGGGGAGCTGTTTTCTGCAAAGTACAGCTTCAGGGTTTGTTCCAATTCCATTCTGGAAGGGTCATGCTTGAGCAAAAACTAATTCAGGCGCCAGTGGCAGGCTCTAAAGGATCCCGGGGAGAGTGCTAGGGAGAGTTTAATTGGGGCATGGTCAGACCATGAAATGGCTTGGATATCCGAGCCTGTACAGGCTCTCAGGGTTGGGGCATTGACAAAAAAGTATTCTAAACGTGAGTGGGACTTGTGGGGATGGGAGTAGAAGGTGAATTGTTTAGCTGATGGATAGGTGGTGCGCCAGGTGTCGAATAGGGCGTACCTCCTGGTTAGTTGGCGAAAGAGGGTGGATTTGCTATCAGCTGCCGAGGAGATTTTCCCAGGCCCTATGGAGTGTTTGTCTAGGCATGGGGAGTAGGTCAGGTTAAAGTCTCCTACAAATAGTCGTTTATACACTTTGGACAGAAAGGAGTTTTGATTGGTGTTCGGGGCGTAAATGTTACATAAATTAGGGTTAGTTCCCTTCCAGGAACCTCGTAGGATGAGATAGTGCCCGAGTGGATCAGAGTATAGGGATTGTAACTGAAAGGGGAAACCCTGTCTAAAAAGGATTGCTACTCCCGAACGTTTATGTGGGTTAGAGGCCAGGTATATTTGAGGGAAGTGTTTAAGAGCAAATGTCATGGTGCCAGTTTTAGCGAGGTGTGTTTCCTGGATAAAAATTATGTCCGCTGCAGACTGCTTGAACTCTCGTAGGGCTAAGCTTCACTTGACATTGAAGTTAAGGCCCTTCACATTTAGTGACAGTATGTCAATCATGGTGGATAGAGTGAGAGGAGGAGCAATAGCTTAACCAGCGGGCTTGGTGGTGTCCAGGCGTTCAGGGGGCCTGCAGGCTGGTTCCCCGGGGTGGTTTTGGATCGGAGATTCAAGATCCTGTCGGTGGGGTCCGAGCTCCATGGGGGGGGGTGTCCAGTAGGTTGGGAAGTAGAAGAGAAAGAGAAGTAAAGAGCCCAGAATAGGAGAAGAGGAGAAGGCATAAAAGAAACATAACATTTAGTACAAAATTAAATCCGGTTAACAATTCACAGTATGACCCACCTAAAAAAGGTGGCGGTTTGGGAATCTCCGAAAGCCTCCTCCTGACGGTGGGTGGCAAAAAAAACCCCGTCAGAAAAAATGGAACCATGAACCATTCGGAGAGCCCCTGTAGACACAGGGAAGGAGTGACCCTCTCCCAGGCCTGCCTGCAATTGCAGTTAGAAATGAACCTGCTTTTATCAAGTGGTATCAACTGTAACTATAACTATAACCCAAGAACAACTGATTGAACTATTTGCTCGGGGAAACAAAAAAGAAAGGGGAGGGGGGAAGGCCAGCAGCCTCAAAACTTGGGGCAGATGAGTCCCCTTGTCCGATACTCCAAAAGAGAGTACCTGGGGGGGGAGGAGGTCATGCCAGGCATGGTCTAACATCCCAGTGAGCAATGGAAAGGGGAAAGGGGGGAAGGGGTGGGAAATGGGGCGAGGGGGGGGACAGGGGAGAGTGGAGGGGGGGAAGGGAGGTGGGGGGGGTTCACCTGTAGTCACGAGAGCCCCATTGGGTACCTGTAATCATACTAGTATATGAAGTGTGTCCATAAGTATGCACTCTTATTAGGTAAACCCAAGCATTTGGATGAAAAAAATAGCAAGCCCCATCTAGGAGCATTGTGGGGAGGGAAGGGCGGTAGGAGCCAGTCAGCAAGTCACCAATATGGAAAAGGCCTCCAGAGGAGCGGGGATTCACCCCTGCTGAGGCGGCGGAAGGGGGCCAGAGGGATGTGGTCTCGGGCGCTTCCTTCCGGTAACTTGAATTCAGGGATCTTGGCGCGGCGGAGGAACAGGTAGGGGGTCCCAGCCGGGAGTAGGTGGAACCAGAATGTCCAGTTCTCTGCAAAATGATTGGAGGTCTTCTGGATATCGGAAGGTGGTGGACCTTCCGTCTCTCTTTGCAGTGAGGCTAAAGGGGAAACCCCAGTGGTACCGGAAATCATGTTCTCTTAGTGAGGTGAGGAGTGGTTGTAGGGAGCGCCGTTGCTGGAGAGTGATCCACGACAGATCCGGGAAGAGCTGAATGGGGGCGCCGTCAAAGTCTATAGTGCACATGTTGCGCTCTTTTCTCATTATTTCCTCTTTGAGGGTGTAGTTGTGTACCCTACAGATTACGTCTCGGG
Source organism: Aquarana catesbeiana (assembly GCF_042186555.1). Taxonomy (NCBI): domain Eukaryota; kingdom Metazoa; phylum Chordata; class Amphibia; order Anura; family Ranidae; genus Aquarana; species Aquarana catesbeiana. The sequence continues at coordinate 446,726,743 of NC_133324.1, read as the reverse complement.
GTCTGGACACCTGTCTGCGGGGGCGAAGAGCACGATGGGCCCAGTCCAATTTGACTTTTTGATGTTCTGGGCGTCCCAATACATTGTTGAAGATAGCTTGTAAGGTAGAGGGTAAATCTTCATCCTGGGTTGCCTCTGGGAGACCACGGACCCTGATGTTGTTGTGCCTGCCCCTATTGTCGAGGTCCTCGAGGTGGCGTTGGAAGTCCCTGAGGGTGGAGGCTTGTGAGGCAAGGCTGGCATGTATTTGTGAGAGTTCGCAGGCATCTTCTTCTAGAGATGTGACTTTAGTAGATAGATGGTGAAGGTCAGTACGTAGCATGTTGATCTCAGATCTACATGTGTTGCGCACTTCCTGAATGAGCATACGGAAGTCCTGTTTTGTGGGCATGCATCGGACATAGTCCCGCCAGGAGGTATACGCCTCGGGTTCAGTGTCAAAGTCTATTGCAGTGTGGGCATAGGTGCCTTGTGCTGGGGCTGAGTAAGGTGCTGGCATGGGGTAGCCTCCCTGAGGTGGTTGGAGGGGGGGTGGTAGTTTTAAACTTGGTCTTCTTGGAAGAGCATTGTGACTGAGCCCCCTGAAGCCCTGGTGAGTGTGGGGCTTGGGGGGGGTACTTGGACCTGAGGTGAATCCCTCTGATGTGGAGAGAGGGAGGGAGCTCTGTCCCTGTGAGCCTGGGATCACTGTGGCAGAGAATGGGGATCCCATTCAGGGATAGAGGAGTCCCAGGAGGAGGATGGCTGGGCGGTGTGTGCAGATGGTGATGGCTGGAGCCCCACGAGGCAGGGGGGAACGGCTGCGAGAGGCTCTCTACTAAGTGTCCTCCTGAGGGAGCGGGGACCCCGATCAGGGAGCTGGCAGGGGGGACCGAGGTATGTGCAGTCAGGAGATCACCTTCAGAGCCATACCTGGATGTCCCGTGTCCCAGAGATGCTGGTGGAGAAGGAGAACAGAGGACCGCGTTGCAGGGAGCCAGCGTGTAGTCCCGCTGGAGCTCTGTGGTTAAAATACTCCATGATGAGCGGCGGAGGAGCAGAGGAGGACCTGGTGGCATGTCCCTGGGGGTTAGCTTCCTTATTTTTCCTTGGTTTTCCCATGATCAGCGGGGTAAGTATGTAGGTTGTAGCTGTATGCAGGCAGGCCAGGCGAGGAGCTTCAGCGCGACACGTCCGCTCCAGAGGCCATCCAAACCACGCCCCCCCATAGGCAGTTCTTGAAAATACCTTTATTAAAAAAGTCCCGCGATGTCCATCCATCTTCAATCAAGCCACCCGACGGACCCGAAAAATAGAACAAAAAAAAAAGCTCCGCCCCGATGGGAGCCCTCCCGGCGACTGCTATCTCTTGGCTTTGACAGCTGTTATATAGACAAGGGCTGCCACCCGGTGATGTAACCGAGTGACCCCGCCCCTTCTGACATCATGTGATGTCAGAGGGGGTGGGGTCATCCGGTTATGTCAGCGTGTGGCCCTGCCCTTGCCTATATAACAGCTGTCACAGCCAAAAGAGAGCAGTCGCCGGGAGGCCTCCCATGGAGGCAGAGTTTTTTCTTTTTTTTTCTGTTTTTCGGGTCCGTGGGGCGGCGTGATTGACGATGGATGTCCATCGCGAGTCACTTTCTTTTTTTTTCTTTTTTAATAAAGGAATTGTCAAAAACTGTCCATTGTGATTTTTACTTTTTGACACTTTTTTTGTGAATGGGTAAGGGTACAATGTACCCCATACCCATTCACATAGGGGGGGCAGGATCTGGGGGCCCCCTTGTTGAAGGGGGATTCCAGATTCCGATAAGCCCCCCACCCAGCCAAGGTTGTGGGAAAGAGGCCCTTGTCCTCATCAACATGGGGACAAGGTGCTTTGAGGAGGACCCCAAAGCACCCTCCCCATGTTAAGGGCAAGCAGCCTGGCATGATTCAGGAGGGGGGTGCTCACTCACCCCCCCCCGGCCTGCCAGGCTGCTTGGTCGGATAAGGATCTGGTACGGATTTGGGGGGGACCCCACGCCAATTCTTTTTTTTTAATTTTGGCATGGAGTTTCTCTTAAAATCTATGTGAGACCCATAGGGCCTGGTATGGATTTTAGGGGTAGAACCCACGCAGTTTTTTTTTTTTTTTTTTAAATGTTGGCGTGTAGTTCCCCTTAAAACCCATACCAGACCCAAAGAGCCTAGTATGGACTGGGGGGGGACCCACGCCAATTTTTTCCTTGATTTTTTTTTTATCTATATTGCCGGGAGCCAGTGTTCTATCGAATAGTGCCCTCCATCGAAAAGTGCCCACGCATGTGGAGTACGGAAAGGCTCACCATCTGATTTCCCGATCAGCTGGCGTGATGTCACCATAGCGCATGCGCACATCGTAGGAGGAATTTTTCGACAGGAGATACCATTTGACGGGCACAACTGAAAGCTATGCAAACAGTGGAGGGAGACTGTAGTTGTCAGATTGTGCCTCGCTGTTGCAGGGCGGGTTGTGGCTGTGTTGAAGGGTGGGTTTTTTCTGTGTTGCAACCCGCCCTTAAGCACAGGCAAAAACCACCGTTCAACACACCAAACCCGCCCTGCAACACACACAAAACCCGACCTTGAGGACACTGTAAACCCGCCCCGCAACAGCAAAGCACAATCTGACAACTACGGTCTCCCTCCGCTGTTTGCATAGCTCTAAATTGTGCCCGTCAAATGGTATCTCCCATTGAAAAATGCCTCCTACGATGTGCACATGCGCTATGGTGACGTCACGCCAGCTGATCGGGAAATCAGCTGGAGTGCCCTTCTGTACTGCGCATGCTTGGGCACTTTTCGACGGAGAGCACTATTCGATAGAACACCGGCAATACATTATAGCCACGAGCAAGTTTAAATGACATTTTTTCCTTTAGAAATGTCATTTTGCTGCGGTACTGTTCTATACATTGCACAAATGCGCCATTTTACAGGCAGACTAAGGGGACCCCCCAGGCACGATATATTTTCTTAGTTTCTGTTATATAATTTTGCAAATTAGTAATTTTTCTTCATATATTTTGGCCAAAATTTATACTGCTACATATCTTTGGTAAAAATAACCCAAATCGGTGTATATTTTTGGTCTTTGTGAAAGTTATAGAGTCCACAAGCTATGGTGCCAATCTCTGAAAATTGATCACACCTGATGCACTGACTGCCTATCTAATTTCTTGAGACCCTAACAAGCCAGGAAAGTACAAATATCCCCAAATGACCCCTTTTTGGAAAGTAGACATTCCAAGGTATTTAGTAAGAGGCATGGTGAGTTTTTTGAAGTTGTAATTTTTTCCCACAATTCTTTGCAAAATCAAGATTTTTTTTTCACAAATTTGTTATATTAGCAGGTTATTTCTCAGACACAGCATATGCATAGCACAAATTACACCCCAAAACATATTCTACTACTCCTCCTGAGTATGGCCATACCACATGTGTGAGACTTTTACACAGCCTGGCCACATACAGAGGCCCAACATGCAGGGAGCACCATCAGGTGTTCTTGGAGCATAAATTACACATATAATTTCTTGACTACCTCTTACACGTTTGAAGGCCCTGGAGCACCAGGACAATGGAAACACCCCAAAAATGACCCCATTTTGGAAAGAAAACAACCCAATGTATAATCTATACGCATATGCATAATGAGTCTTTTGTACATGTCATTTTTTTTCAATAACGTTTTTGGAAAATGTGTAAAGAAAATGAAGACACATTTTTTTTATACAACGTTGTCTATTTACACAGTATTTCTAACACATAGCATGTACATATCAAAAATTACACCCCAAAATAGATTCTCCTACTCCTCCTGAGTATGGCGATACCATATGTGGGACACTTTTCCACAGCCTGGCCATATAGAGAGGCCCAAAATGCAGGGAGCACCATCAGGTGTTCTAGGGGCATAAGTTTCAAATCTAATTTGACTACCTATTACACTTTTGTGAGGCACTGTAGTGGCATGAGTGTGGCATGGATGAGAACTGATGTGGCGTGGATGAGCATGAAAGGGGATGGATGAGTTTTGCTGGGTATGGCTGAGTATGGCTGGGTATGGCTGAGTATGGATGAGTATGGATGGGGGTGGATGGGATGGCTGAGCATGGATGGATGAGTATTGCTGAGTATGGGTGGATGGATGAGTAGTGCTGAGGATTGATGGATGGCTATGGATGGATAGATGAGTATGCTGAGTATGGATGGATGGATGAGTATGCTGAGTATGGATGGATGGATGAGTATGTTGAGCATGGATGGATGGATGAGTATGCTGAGTATGGATGGCCGAGCATGGATGGATGGATGAGTATGCTGAGTAGGGCTAACTGAGCATGGATGGATGGATGGATGAGTATGCTGTGTATGGATAGCTCAGCATGGATGGATAAGTATGCTGAGTATAAATGGCTGAGCATGGACAGATGGATGGCTGCAATGGGCACATATCAGCGCTGTGGGCACTCAGATCCAGCCCACAGTGCTGCTGCCACCAATCTCTTCCCTCTCCGCTCACACTGTACCAATCGGTACAGAGAGGGGAGAGAGGAACCGGACGTGACACCGGTTTGTTTACAAGTGACGGAGCAATCAAGTGGTAAATGACTGCTATCAGCGGCCATTTACCATGATCCTCTGGACCCGGCGGTCACGGATATTCCCCGGTGCACGCCCCAGGGGGCGCGCAGGCGTGGGATCCTGGGAGGACGTCAATATACGCCCTCCCAGAGTTATTGAGCCGCGCTGCAGCCCTCATTTGGCTATGGTGCAGTCGTTAACTGGTTAATGATTCATTAACCACTTCAGCCCCAGAAGAATTTACCCCCTTTCTGACCAGAGCACTTTTTGAGATTCGGCAATGCGTCGCTTTAACTGACAATTGCGCGGTCGTGCGACGTGGCTCCCAAACAAAATTGACGTCCTTTTTTTCCCACAAATAGAGCTTTCTTTTGGTGATATTTGATCACCTCTGCGGTTTTTATTTTTTGCGCTATAAACAAAAAAAAGCGACAATTTTGAAAAAAACGCATTATTTTTTACTTTTTGCTATAATAAATATCCCCAAAAAATAATTAAAAAAACATTTTTTTCCCTCAGTTTAGGCCGATATGTATTCTTCTACATATTTTTGGTCAAAAAAATCGCAATAAGTGATTATTGATTGGTTTGCGCAAAAGTTATAGCGTTTACAAAATAGGGGATAGTTTTATGGCATTTTTATTAATAATTTTTTTTTACTAGTAATGGCGGCGATTGGCGATTTTTATTGTGACTGCGACATTATGGCGGACACATCAGACATTTTTGACACATTTTTGGGACCATTGTCATTTATACAGCAATCAGTGCTATAAAAATGCACTGATTCCTGTGTAAATGACACTGGCAGTGAAGGGGTTAACCACTAGGGGGCGGGGAGGGGTTAAGTCAGTACTAGGGATGTGTTCTAACTGTAGGGGATGGGCTAGCTGTGACACGTCACTGATCTCTGCTCCCGATGACAGGGAGAGTGATCAGTGACACTGTCACTAGGCAGAATGGGGAGATGCTGTTTACATCAGCATCTCCCCGTTTGTCTTCTCCGCGAGGCGATCTCGGGTTTCCCAGTGGCGATCGAGTTTGCGGGACCCGCGACCCGACTCATGGAGCCCCCGGCTGACGCGCGTACGCCGCTGGTGGCGCGCACGCAATGGCACGGCGGGGAATTCAAATGGGACTTACAGATACGCCCATTTGCCCAGCCATGCCATTCTGCCGACGTACATCGGCGTGCGCTGGTAGTGAAGTGGTTAAAGGTCACCAAAGTTCATTCAGCTCCCCTACACCCAAATGACACAAAACTGGTCTCATTGGTTAGTGCTACGTTTGTGCTGTTTTGTGCTGTTTAACTTTCCGTTCTATTTTCTATCGTTTTTGCGTTATTAATGATTTATTAAAGGTCACCAAAGGTCACTCAGCCCCCCTACAACATCCAAATGACACAAAACTGGTCTCGTTGGTTAGTGCTACGTTTATGCTGGTTTGTCCTGCTAAAATTTTTATTTGTGCTGTTATGGTTTTTAAGTTATAACAGTTTTTTTTCAAACCCCACCCACTTTGCCCCCCCCCTAAAATCGGCACAAATAAAAACACAAGCGTGTTTCTTTAGTGCTACGTTACGTATCTTTTATCATTTTTGTGTTATTAATGATTTATTGAAGATCACCAAAGGTCACTCAGCCCCCCTACAACACCCAAATGACACGAAACTGGTCTCGTTGGTTAGTGCTACGTTTGTGCTGTTTAACATTCCATTCTATCTTTTATCATTTTTGCGTCATTAAGGATTTATTAAAGGTCACCAAAGGTCACTCAGCCCCCCTACAACAGCCAAAAGACACAAAACTGGTCTTGTTGGTTAGTGCTACATTTGTGTAAAATTTTTATTTGTACTGTTATGGTTTTTAAGTTATAACATTTTTTTTATCAAACCCCACCCACTTTGCCCCCCCTACAATCAGCACAAATAAAAACTCAGGTGTGTTTCTTTAGTGCTACATTTGTGCTGTTTTGTGCCATAAAAATTTACATCTGTGCTGCTTTTATTTTTATGATATTAGCATTTGTTTTTTCCAGACTATGACATCATCCAGCCCCCCCTACAACAGCCAAATGACACAAAACCAAGCTGGTTAGTTAGTGCTAAGTTTGTGCTGGTTGGCGCCATTTAAATCTCTATTCTATCTTTTATCATTTTTGCGTTATTAATGATTTATTAAAAGTCACCAAAGGTCACTCAGCCCCCCTAGAACACCCAAAAGACACTAAATCAGGCTGGTTGGTTAGTACTGCATTTGTGGTGGGTTGTGCTGCAAACATTTTTAATTGTGCTGTTATGGTTTTTTAGTTATAACAGCTTGTTTTTATTTGATAAAACACCCACCCACTTTGCTCCCCATGTTATTAAATCTTAAAAACAAACTTACCATTTGTTAGTGTTACATTTGTGCTTTTTTGTGTCATAAAAATGTATATTTGTGCTGCTTTTATTTTTAATACAATAATTGTTTTTTTCCAGACAATGACATCACCCTGCCCTTCTGTCACGTACATGTTTACTAACCTCTGGCTCGGGGGCCACTGATAGTGAGACAGCAGCCATAGGAGTACAGCGAGGTATGAGCGCCTGTGATCAGTCCAGTAGACTGCGTGGTGGCAGTAGTCATCAGGTGGATGTGGCAGCAGAACCAGCTGGTGGCAGATGAGCTGGCACAGAGCTTGGCTTATGTATGCACCGGGAGACATCAGACATCATTTGTGCTATGGGCAATCCTTCCCTGACACCCCCTACAACAGCCAAAAGAAATGACGACAGGCTGGTTGGTTGGTGCCACGTTTGTGTTAGTTTGTGCCGTTTTACTCTCCATTCTATCTCCTTTTGTTTTTCAGTTATTGTTGATTTAATAAAGGTCACCAAAGATTACCCAGCCCCCCTACAAGAGACAAAAGACATGAAACCGGTATGGTTGTTGCCTCCTTTGTGCTGGTTTGTGCTGTTTACATCTCAGTTCTACTGCTTTTTGTTTTTAAGTTGTTTACTATTTATTAAAGGTCACCAAAGGTCACTCAGTCCCCCTACACATGAAACTGGGTTGGTTGGTTAGTGCTGCGTTTGTGCCAGTTTGCGCTGTTAAAATTATTATGGGTGCTGCTTTGATTTTTTTCATTGTAAAAGTTTGTTTTTATTTGATCAAACCCCACCTATTTGTCATTCCATGTTATTAGATACTATAACAAATACACCATTCATTTGTGCTAATTTGTGAAAAAGATAACATTTGTGCTGGTTTGGTTTTGGAGATATTGTACATTATATTTGATCAAACCCACTCCACATGTGAGAATCATGTGCTAACCATTTCTCTTTCACACAGACAGCACTTCTTCAACAGTCTAAAACCATTTTTCACATACAAAATGAGAGTGCGTGTGAAAAAAATAACTATGATTTTCATGTATGCTTGAATAAATTTAATGAAGAATTCCAAGTCGTACTTATCTATTGGTTTCCTGGATAAAATATAAAGAGGGCAAAGAACATAATTGGAGTCTTGTTGTTTAAGAATGCATTGTTTTTCTAAATTGTAATATCCATATTGTTCTAATAGCAAAAATGTTTACATTGTTCCTTGCTAGGCCCCATACTCAGCCTGGAGTTTATTTTTGTAATGCTCCTCCTCTGTACCGGGCTCTGTAAGCGCTGCACACAGTACCCTGGGGGAAGGCACTAATACAGCTTAAGCAACCTCATGCTTGAGATTTTGACTGCTACCCTGAGAGATTACAGGTTAAATTGAAGTTTAACCCACTTATTTTTACATCTTATACAACCTCATGCTTGATGTTTTGACTGCTACCTGAGGGTAAATCAAGCAAATTGAAGTATAGCCAACTTATTTTTACTTTTGTTGTTTGTTAGTGATGCATCCATGTGTATACAGTGTGTTCTGGGTTAGCCAGAATTTTAAATCCCTGTAGCAATAGACTGAAATCATCATTACACCCTTGTCTGTCTACTAGGGATTGCCCGAACACCCCCCGTTCAGTTCGCACCAGAACATGCGAACAGGCAACAAATTTGTTTGAACACGTGAACACCGTTAAAGTCTATGGGACACGAACATGAAAAATCAAAAGTGCTAATTTTCAAGGCTTATATGCAAGTTATTGTCATAAAAAGTGTTTGGGGACCTGGGTCCTGCCCCAGGGGACATGTATCAATGCAAAAAAAGTTTTAAAAACGAACGTTTTTCGGGAGCAGTGATTGTAATAATGCTTAAAGTGAAACAATAAAAGTGTAATATTCCTTTAAATTTTGTACCTGGGGGGTGTCTATAGTATGCCTGTAAAGTGGCGCATGTTTCCCGTGTTTAGAACAGTCTGACAGCAAAATGACATTTCTAAAGGAAAGAAAGTAATTTAAGACTACTCGTGGCTATAATGAATTGTCGGTCCGGCAATACACATAAAGGTTCATTGATAAAAACGGCATGGGATTCCCCCACAGGGGAACCCTGAACCAAAATTTTTTTAAAAATGCATGGGGGTCCCCCTAAATTCCATACCAGGCCTTTCAGGTCTGGTATGGATATTAAGGGGAACCACGCGCCAAAATTTGAAAAAAAAATGGCGTGGGGGTCCCCCTCAAAATCCATACCAGACCCTTAAGGTCTGGTGTGGATTTTAAGGGGAACCCCGCGCCAAATTTAAAAAAAATGGCGTAAAATCCATACCAGACCCTTATCCGAGCACGCAACCTGGCAGGCCACAGAAAAAGAAGGGGGGAGAAAGAGAAAGCGCCCCCACCTCCTGAACTGTACCAGGCCACATGCCCTCAACATTGGGAGGGTGCTTTGGGGTAGCCCCCCAAAGCACCTTGTCCCCATGTTGATGGGGAGAAGGGCCTCATCCCCACAACCATTGCCCGATGGTTGTGGGAATTTGCGGGCGGGGGCTTATCAGAATCTGGAAGCCCCCTTTAACAAGGAGACCCCCAGATCCCGGCCCCCCCCCTGTTTGAAATGGTACCCATTGTACCCGTACCATTTCACAAAAAATGTGTGAAAGTGGTAAAAAAACCACACACACCGTGGGAGAAGTCCTTTATTAAAAAATAAAAAAAATAAAACTGTCCCACGTAGTCCATTCACCTCCGCCGACCTTTAAAATTAGCACTTTTGATTTCTCCCATAGACTTTTAAAGGGTGTTCCGTGGCTTTCGAATTTGCCGCGAACACCCCAAATTGTTCGCTATTCGGCGAACGAGCGAACAGCCAATGTTCGAGTCGAACTCATGTTCGACCCGAACATAAAGCCCATCCCTACTGTCTACACACAAAGGTACATTGAGCAAAAAAAAACTGAGAGTACAGTTACCAAACTGGGAACCTATTTGTTCTGACTTTAACTGGTCTTTTTACTAAAAAGTAAACTGTAAGTTAAAACCAGATGATGAAAGCAATAGGCTGTGCTGTGTTTAAGACATTAATGCACGGAGAAAACTTAAGTATAAGCTTGCAATAGCTGTAGCTTTTACTGTTACATGGTGTACAAGGTAGGGGGAGAATATTTTTAAGGTACAAAAAGTAACACAATTGAATGGTGCATTTATATTTAAAATATAATAACATGGGGTGCAAAGTGGACAGGACTTGAGGTGACACAATGTAAAATATAATGTGAAGTTTCTCCAAAACTAAACCATTGTTCTGTCAAGATCTCCAACTCATCAAAATCTCCAAGTAGCTGTACTGTGCATGCGCTGGTTGGAAATGTTTAGAGCAACCTTCAGTAAATGGCAGACCGAGCAATACCCGTGTTCACAATGTCAGCCCACCAGTCTGCAGCGTGATGCTGGCTGCTCAGCAGTCTTTAGTTGCTGGGATTGCCAGTGTCCCTGCAACCAGTGACGTCACATGTGCGCCCCACCCCCTGTAGCAAGTTGCTCCACTCAGCTACTGCCCCCTGCAGCTCCTCCCTTCTCCCATGTACTGTGCCTGCCCAGCTACTTGACATTTGCAGGTATGCTGGTCACTTGGATGGGTTTTATAGGTGCACTCTGATAGGCAGATATGGTTAAAGGGACACTATGATGGGTACATATGGTATAAAGGGGCGCTCTAATGGGCACATATGATATAAAGAGGCATTCTGGTTGATACATATGGTGTAAAGGGGCATTATGGTAGGCACATATGGTATAAAGGGGCATTCTGGTGGGCACATATGGTGTAAACAGGCATTCTGGTGGGCACATATGGTTTAAAGAGGCATTCTGGTGGCCACATATGGTGGAAAGGGGCATTTTCATGGGGACACCTGATGTAAAGAGGCAATCTGATGAGGAAATATAATGTCAAGGGACACTCTGAGGAGCACATATGATGAAAGGGGCACTCTGATGGGCACATATGATGTAAAGGGGCACTCTGGTGGGGACAACTGATGTAAAGGGGCACTGTGATGGGTGGGGACACCTGATTTAAAGGGGCACTCTGATGGGAAATGTGATGCAAAGGGGCACTCTATGAGCCCATATGATGGAAAGTGGCACTCTGATGGGGACAACTAATGTAAGAATGTCGTAACTGAAACTTGACAAAAAATATTGTTGAAATGCTATGGAAAGTGTACATTTCTCAGTTTTTGATAGACATACAGTGACTACAAACAATCTAGGTCATAGCACAAACTTGAGTTTTTGACCTTGGTTGAAAGAGAATTTTAGTGACCTAGAACTTAATTCAATACCCCTAGTTTAGAGCATATGATGTCTTTGGGTGTACCTAAAACAGCTAAAGTTGAGGGAACTAAGATGGGTTGATGGTAGACCATCCCCCTTGCCCCTTTGTATACTTTGCATGCTGGGAGTAGGCTAGAGGCCCCCCAAAAGTTGGCAGTGGGGCCCCTAGCATGCCAAGTATGCAAAAAGGGGAGGGGGTCTGCCATCACATTGTCTTGGATTCCTAACTTTGAAGATGCCAGGGGTCCCCCTAGACATCATGATCCATCAGAATCTCCAAACCGCTGTACTGCACTTGCACATATTACAGTTAAATGAAATGTTCAACGAGTTGTCTAACTTGACAGAACACCAGCGCAAACATTCATTTTTTCAGCACAAACAAAAGACAATGGATTTTTTATATTTAACACTCATCCAAGACGTCAATTAATTTTATATCCATGTTGTTTTACAGGTGCCCAGGGTACCAAAGTTTCCAAAGGAAGAGATTGTTAGAATCATTGTAGAGAGAACATTAGAAATTGTGAAAGATGGCAAAATTGTTATGCCATCAGCCAAGGTATGGGAAAACCTAATGCCCCGTACACACGATCAGACTTCATGTCGGAAAAAGCTCTGATGGTTTTTCCGACGGAATTCTGCTCAAACTTGTCTTGCATACACACGGTCACACCAAATTCCGACCGCCAAAAACGCGGTGACGTACAACACGTACGACGGGACTAGAAAAGGGCAGTTCAATACGAAGTGCGCCACCCTTTGGGCTCCTTCTGCTAATCTCGTGTTTATCTCGTGTTAGTAAAAGTTTGGTGATAGTTGATTCGCGCTTTTCAGACTTGTGCTTTTTCAGATTGTTTTACTGCTGTTCAGTTTGTGCTTGTAGGTTTGTATCTGCTTTTCAGTGCATGTAGACAGTTCGTATCTGTTTTTTAGTGAGTTCTTGTCCGCTCGTTATTGATTTTCAGCTCGCTCTTCACAGGCCTTGCTGTTCTTCAGTGCTATGCGGGGGCTTGGTGTTGGGCTTCTAGCTTTGACCCAAGGCCAGTCCATGAACAGGGTGGGGAGGAGTTCATGGACCAAGAATTGGTTGCTTCAGCGTGACCAATTCTCTCATATGCCCTTGCTGTGGGAGATCCTTGAGAATAACCCTGATGACTTCAAGAATTTTCTCAGGATGACGAACCCTATCTTTCACCGTCTGTTGGCTTTGCTGTCCCCTTATATTAGCAGGCAGGATACCTGCATGCAGCAAGCCATCACACCGGAGCAGAGGCTCGTCGCCACCTTGCAGTACTTGGCGACGGGGAGAAGTCTGTCCCCATCAACATGGACCTCAAGTTCTCGACAGGCATCTCCCCCCAGGCTCTGGGGAACATTATCCCAGAGACCTGTTCTGCCATCATCCAGGTCCTGCAGAAGGACTATATTAGGGTAAGTTTTCTCCTTTAACATCACCATCATCTCCTTTAACATCACAATATATGTATTTAATGTTTGCTAATGTATTGTATTTCTTTTATCATTCCCTAATTACCATGATTGTAATATGCTGTGAATGTCCCCTTTGTTCTCATGCATGTTGGAAGCTTTTAATGCTCCTTTTTTGTCCTTCATGCATATTTGCCTTCACTAACCTCCCCAGCATGCTATCCTGGGCCCATATACCCCTAGCCTAGTCGCTTAACAATGTATTTTGTCAGCTCCATTGTAGTGCTTTACCCTAAACACCCCCTAAAATGTGTACAAATGTTATTTGTGTCCTAAAATTCAGGCAGAGTGCCAGAGGCTTTTTTTGGGGGGGGTCCCAAACTCATTTGGAACCCTCCCTCCCCCTAACCGCTAGGTCAACCCATACCAATCCTCTATCTGCTGACTTTGCCAAATCCATACACACTATACCCACCTCTTTTGTGGTCATATTTATGGATGAATTCCCCAAAGCATGTAGTGAAAGGGCCTGCCTGAATACTTTCAAATGGTACAGTTTTGTTCTTCTATTATTATGTTGATAGGTAATAGCAGAATGTAAAAATGTGCTTCAATTTGGACAGTGTGTATTTAGATTTTTCTATTATGACACTTCTTACCTGTCAATAGTGTAAGGAGGGGCTGGCCAAAGTAAAACACATTATTTATGCATTCAGCTCTCAATGAAGTGGAGAGGGTTACCTGTCCAAAACATCTCCCCCCCAACTGTGGAGGGGCAATTGATGGGAAACATGTCCACATCGTCCCACCACCCCATTCAGCGACATACTATTACAATTACAAGGGGTTCAATAGTATCGTGTTGATGGCAGTGGTGTCGGCGACACATGAGTTTTTATATGTAGACGTGGAGAGGAATGGCCGGATGTCGGATGGTGGAGTATTTGCCCGGACTGAGTTCTACCGACGTCTTGAGAGTGGTGGCTTGGGATTACCACCTCCGGAGGAGAACGTGGAAGGACTGCCATTTGTGTTCGTTGCAGATGAGGCATTCGGTCTGGGTGACCACGTGATGAGGCCATTCCCCCAGAGGACTCTCACCTCGGAGAAGAGGGTTTTTAATTACCGGCTGGCCAGAGCCAGAAGAGTCGTAGAGAATGTGTTTGGGATCCTGGCCAGCTGGTTCCACCTATTTCAATCAGCCATAAATATGGCGGAATACAAACTGAACCATATAATTTTGAGTTGCTGCATCCTGCACAATTTTCTTAAAAAACATAATGCTAGTTATGTTGCCTCTGTTGGACCTGAGGCCGGACTTTCAGAAGTTCCAATGACGGCCCTGGAAGCGGGCCGTCCTGGCTTGCCCCCCCAAAGTGTCCGCGAAGCGAGAGAAAATTATGTCCAACATTTTACGGGTGGGGGGGCCATTGCTTTGCCACCAAATTTGGAATACATTTTCTTTTTTATCAGATAAAATCTTGATTTTCATTTACTGCTTGGGTTTATTTTTGCTGTCTCCTAGGTTCTCCTAGTGCACTTATAGTGCCAAGTGGTTTTTCCATTATTAAATATTACCCATTGTCACTGTAAACACCAACTTAACACAAAAAAATGGAATTTTCCCCCCCTAATGACCAGCCCATTTTTTGCAATACGGCACTGCGTAGCTTTAACTGACAATTGCACGGTCATGCAACGTTGTACCCAAATAAAATTGAATTCCTTTTTTCCCACAAATAGAGCTTTCTTTTGGTGGTATTTGATCACCTCTGTGGTTTTTATTTTTTGCGCTATAAACAAAGAGCGACAATTTTGAAAAAAAAATATTTTTTTTACTTTTTGCTATAAAACTATAATACATATCCCAAAAAATATATAAAAAAATACATTTATTCATCAGTTTAGGCCAATATATATTCTTCTACATATTTTTGGTAAAATAAATTGCAATAGGTGTATATTGATTGGTTTGCGCAAAAGTTCTAGTGTCTACAAAATAGGAGATAGATTTATGACATTTTTATTATTTTTATTATTTTTACTAGTAATAGCAGCAGTCTGCGATTTTTAGCGGGACTGCGATATTGCGGCGGACAGATCGGACACTTATTTGGGACCATTGACATTCATACAGCAATCAGTGCTATAAAAAGCCACTGATTACTGTGCAAATGTCACTGGCAGGGAAGGGGTTAACACTAGGGGGGCGATCAAGGGGTTAAATGTGTTCCCTAGGTGTGGTCTAACCATAGGGGGATGGGCTGCCAGGGACATGACAGAGATCACTGTTCCCGATCACTGGGAACAGTAGATCCCTATCATGTCCCCTGTCAGAACGGGGAATTGCCTTGTTTACAAAGGCAGTTCCCCGTTCTGCCTCTGTAATAGGTGATCGCAGGTTGCCGGCGGACATCGAGTCCGCCCGACCCGTGGGCACGCTCCCGCATCGGGCGCTCCTGCACCTGCACGAGCCGCCGTACAGCTAGGGCGATTTGCGCAGGAGAGCCGACCAGGTGGCGGGCAAGCGGTTAAACTTGCTCGCAGCTGTAATGTATTGCTGACTCCCGGAAATATAGATGGAAAAGAAGGCGTAGGGTCCCCCCAGTCCATACCAGGCCCTTTGGGTCTGGTATGGTTCTTAAGGGGAACTCAACACCAAAATCCCCCCCTAAAATCCATGCCAGACCCTTATCCGAGCATGCAGCCTGGTAGGTCAGGATGGGGGGGATGAGCAAGCCCTCAACATGGGGAATGGGTTCTTTGGGGCAGGGGGGATTTGCACCCCCCACCCCAAAGTACCTTGTTCCCATGTTGATGGGGACAAGGGCCTTTTCCCAACAACCCTGGCCGGTGATTGTCGGGTCTATGAGCAGGAAGCTTATCAAAATCTGGAAGCCCCCTTTAACAAGGGGGCCCCCAGATCTCCCCCCTATGTTACATGACGTCAGAGGGGGGCAGGGTCACCCGGTTACGTCACTGGGTGGCCCCGCCCTTGCCAATATAACAGCTGCCAAAGCGAAGAGACAGCAGTCGGCGGAAGGCCTCCAACAGAGGCGGAGCTAAATTCTCTTTTTCGGGTCCATTGGGCGGCATGATGGACGGTGGATGGACATTGCATATTTTAATAAATGAATTGTCAAAAACTGTCTCTTGTGGTTTTTACATTTTGACACTTTTTTTGGTGAATGGGTAAGGCTACGATGTACCCAATTCACAAAGGGGGGAGGGCGCCGGGATCTGGGGGCTTCCAGATTCCGATAAGCCCCCCGCCTGAAGACCCCGCCAACCACCGGCCAGGGTTGTCGGAAAGAGGCCCTTGTCCCCATCACCACGAGGACAAGGTACTTTAGGGTGGGGGGGCGCAAAGCCCCCCCCTGCCCCAAAGCACCCACCCCCCCAAGTTGAGGGCATGTGGCCTGGTACAGTTCCGGAGGGGGAGTTCGCTCTTCCCCCCTATCTTGACTTGCCAGGCTGCATGCTTGGATAAAGGTATGGATTTTGGGGGGCCAGTTTTTTTTTTTATTTTGGCATGGAGTTCCCCTTAAAATCTATGCCAGACCCAAAGGGTCTGGTATGGATTTGAGGGGGGGGGGGGCATGCCATTTTTTTTTTTTTTTTTTTTTAATGTTTTTGGGGTTTTTATTTTATATGGTGCTTAGAGAGATTTCACATTTAGTTGACATATTTCATGGTTTACCTAGTATACTGAAGAATTAATAGAGCCCTAAAATTCAGCATTGGAGCAGGATTTCTTTTTTTTTTGGCTTTTCTTTCCCCTCCCCCATTACACTTTCTACTCAAGGACTTGCATGTGTGCACAACCAAATACTTTTTGATGCAACTAGATTTAATACAGATTTAAAAGGGTATGAATAGTTTGCCCTTATAAAATATGTATTTATAGTCTGCAAAAGTCAAACATAAAGCAAAAAATAATCAACTTTTTATTTTATCATTAGTATAAACATTTGGTACATTAATGGGTAAAAAAATAAATAAAAGGCATGGAAATGATGCTCCGGTATTTGACAATATTGTAAGAAGGGCCCTGCTCAAAAGAACTTACAATCTAAGGTAGAAAATCAAGGATACAAATCAAGCTAATAACAACCATGACAAACCTTTTTGGTGATCAGGACTCCTCACCCCAAACCCCTAAAGATTAAATTGCAGGATCATAAGCACAAACAGACAAAATGAATCCAAAATCCAAAAAGGCAGCACACAAACAAAATCACACATGGTCAGACTGGACGGACAAGGACACAATTTGGAAACCATGGCCACAAAAACACACTTTTGAGGGCCTTAATGCAAAACTATACCAGCATAGACATAAAGCAATCATCAAACCACACTCGCTTGATTTATAATGTAATTTCGTGGGTTTCCATTATGTGAAACCCATCAAAAATGAAATCACTTGTGAAAAAAAACCTTTAAAACCACAACAGAGGAAGAACATACAAACCTCTAAACAGGTAGCAGCATATTTGGGATTCGACCACCGACCCCAGTGCTGCTAAGCAGAAGTGCTAACCAGTTAGCCACTGTGCTGCCACATGGATATAGGCTGCATCTCTGTAGTGTCAAACAGTCCTTAGTCCCAGGGGTGCAATAAGTTAATCAATGCAGATGTACTGTGGAAGGCCAGAGAACCATTGTACAAAAATTATATATAAAAGTCCATATACAAGAAGCCCCAAAAAAAAGTGCAGTAATGTGCAAAAAAATTAATTGAATGAAATCCCAGATGTGTGGGTCCACCACCATAGATGAAGTGCCTGGCCGCTTACCGGAACCCCATGACCCCCCGTTACAGAGGGTCTAACTGGGCATTGTAGTCTTGTTGCTTCGGGCAACCCAGGAATCAGGATGGAACCGGAATGAAACCTCAGAAGCTGTGGTGCGAATGGATCCACAGGGAAAGATAAAGCCCAGCTCTCAATGGAATGTTAACATCCTGTCTCCATGTGTTCATCTCTGGAGCTTCTTGTATATGAACTTTTATATATAATTTTTGTACATGGGCTTTTTTTATATATAATTTTTATAATCCATTTTTTTAGCTTTTACTTAAGGGGAGGTTGTTTTCATTCATCAACCTAATTTGGTGTTGTCACATTATATTATATGTTCACATAAGGTTTACCTTTGCACCTTTGCAACCATACATGTGTTAGTTTTTGTTTTTTTTTTGTTTTAGCGCGAGTCAACTTCTTTTCCCATTCAAATTTGTGTGTTTGTGTCACATATAGGACTCTGCAGCATAGAAGGTCAATATCATTTACTAATTTTCGTTGCGCGGTTTTTCTTCTTTTTTCTCCAGAGAACCATTGAACAACCTGTTTCTGGCATATGCCATCTGTTTTGAAGGCTGAGTATGGCTGATTACTGTTAGCATGCTGCTAGAGAAACATCTCTAATTTTGTTGCTTTTTGCTTGGTAGAGGCTGCAATTAGTGCTGGTGGGGAAATCTGAAGGCTGATTATTGCCCTTGCCCATGGAAAACATATGACTTGATTTGCAATGGTGGTGGAACCCTCCTCCACATAAATACTACATTTAGACATAATTTGAGTAAGGACATGAGTCATGTTTAACCTCATAGGGAGAACAGAGAACTTCTCTGAATGAATGACTTGTATAGCGCTGCTATGCGAACTAAATCATGACATGAAGTGGCATGTTTGGGACTCAAACCAACAACCCCAGCACTGCTAAGCAGAAGTGCTAACCTGTTATCCACTGTGCTGCCATATGGATGGAGGCTGCATATCTGTGGTGTCAAACAGTCCTAAGTCCCAGGGGTAGAATAAGTTAATCAATGCAAATGTACTAAAAAAAAAGTAGAGTACACCCCTAAGTGAAAATATCCAAATTGGGCCCAAAGTGTCAATATTTTGTGTGGTCACCATTATTTTCCAGTACTGCCTTAACCCTCTTGGGCATGGGCATGGCATGGAGTTCACCAGAGCTTCACAGGTTGCCACTGGAGTTCTCTACCACACCTCCATGATGACATCACAGAGCTGGTGGATGTTAAAGACCTTGCGCTCTTCCCACTTCCGTTTGAGGATGCCTCACAAATGCTCAATAGGGTTTAAGTCTGGAGACATGCTTGGCCAGTCCATCACCTTTACCCTCAGCTTCTTTAGCAAGGCAGTGGTCATCTTGGAGGTCTGTTTGGGGTCATTATCATGTTGGAATACTGCCCTACGGAAGAGAGGGGATCATGCTCTGCTTCAGTATGTCACAGTACATGTTGGCATTCATGGTTCCCTCAATGAACTGTAGCTCCCCAGTGCCAGCAGCACTCATGCAGCCCCAGACCATGACACTCCACCACCATGCTTGACTGTAGGCAAGACACACTTGTCTTTGTACTCCTCACCTGGTTGCCGCCACACACGCTTGACACCATCTGAACCAAATAAGTTTATCTTGGTCTCATCATACCACAGGACATGGTTCCAATAATCCCTGCCCTTAGTCTGCTTGTCTTCAGCAAACTGCGGACTTTCTTGTGCATCATCTTTAGAAGAGGCTTCCTTCTGGGGTGACAGCCATGCAGACCAATTTGATGCAGCGTGCGGCATATGGTCTGAACACTGACAGGCTGACCCCCCACCCCTTCAACCTCTGTAGCAATGCTGGCAGCACTCATATGTCTATTTCCCAAAGACAACCTCTGGATATGATGCTGAGCATGTGCACTCAGCTTCTTTGGTTGACCATGGCTAGCCTGTTCTGAGTGGAACCTGTCCTGTTAAACCGCTGTATGGTCTTGGCCACCGTTCTGTAGCACAGTTTCAGGGTCTTGGGAATCTTCTTATAGCCTAGGCCATCTTTATGTAGAGCAACAATTCTTTTTTTCAGATCCTCAGAGAGTTTTTGCCATGAGGTGCCATGTTGAAATTCCAGTGACCAGTATGAGAGAGTGAAAGCGATAACACCAAATTTATAACACCTGCTCCCCATTCACACCTGAGACCTTGTAACACTAACGAGTCACATGACACCGGGGAAGGAAAATGGCTAATTGGGCCCAATTTGGACATTTTCACTTAGGGGTGTACTCACTTTTGTTGCCAGCAGTTTAGACATTAATGGTTGTGTGTTGAGTTATCTTGAGGGGACAGCAAATTTACACTGTTATACAAGCTGTACACTCACTACTTTACATTGTAGCAAAGTATCATTTCTTCAGTGTTGTCACATGAAAAGATAAAATATTTACAAAAATGTGAAGGGTGTACTCACTTTTGTGAGATACTGTATATATGTGTATATATATATATATATATATATATATATATATATATATATATATATATATACATATATACAGTGGCAACGGAAAGTATTCAGACCCCCTTAAATTTTTCACTCTTTGTTATATTGCAGCCATTTGCTAAAATCATTTGGGTTCTTTTTTTTCCTCATTAATGTACACACAGCACCCCATATTGACAGAAAAACACAGAATTGTTGACATTTTTGCAGATTTATTAAAAAAGAAAAACTGAAATATCACATGGTCCTAAGTATTCAGACCTTTTGCTCAGTATTTAGTAGAAGTCTTTTTGGGAAAGATGCAACAAGTTTTTCACACCTGGATTTGGGGATCCTCTGCCATTCCTCCTTGCAGATCCTCTCCAGTTGTCAGGTTGGATGATAAACGTTGGCGGACAGCCATTTTTAGGTCTCTCCAGAGATGCTCGTTTGGGTTTAAGTCAGGGCTCTGGCTGGGCCATTCAAGAACAGTCACTGAGTTGTTGTGAAGCCACTCCTTCGTTATTTTAGCTGTGTGCTTAGGTTCATTGTCTTGTTGGAAGGTAAACCTTCGCCCCAGTCTGAGGTCCTGAGCACTCTGGAGAAGGTTTTCGTCCAGGATATCCCTGTACTTGGCCGCATTCATCTTTCCCTCGATTGCAACCAGTCGTCCTGTCCCTGCAGCTGAAAAACACCCTCATAGCATGATGCTGCCACCACCATGCTTCACTGTTGGGACTGTATTGGACAGGTCATGAGCAGTGCCTGCTTTTCTCCACACATACCGCTTAGAATTAAGGCCAAAAAGTTCTATCTTGGTCTCATCAGACCAAAGAATCTTATTTCTCACCATCTTGGAGTCCTTCAGGTGTTTTTTAGCAAACTCCATGTGGGCGTTCATGTGTCTTGCACTGAGGAGAGGCTTCCATCGGGCCACTCTGCCATAAAGCCCTGACTGGTGGAGGGCTGCAGTGATGGTTAACTTTCTACAACTTTCTCCCATCTCCCGACTGCATCTCTGGAGCTCAGCCACAGTGATCTGTGGGTTCTTCTTTACCTCTCTCACCAAGGCTCTTCTCCCCCGATAGCTCAGTTTTGCCGGACGGCTAGCTTTAGGAAGGTTTCTAGTTGTCCCAAACGTTTTCCATTTAAGGATTATGGAGGCCACTGTGCTCTTAGGAACACTAAGTGCAGAAAAATTTTTGTAACCTTGGCCAGATCTGTGCCTTGCCACAATTCTGTCTCTGAGCTCTTCAGGCAGTTCCTTCGACCTCATGATTCTCAGTTGCTTTGACATGCACTGTGAACTGTAAGGTTTTATATAGACAGGTGTGTGGCTTTCCTAATCAAGTCCAATCAGTATATTCAAACACAGCTGGACTCAAATGAAGGTGTAGAACCATCGCAAGGATGATCAGAAGAAATGGACAGCACCTGAGTTAAATATATGAGTGTCACAGCAAAGGGTCTGAATACTTAGGACCATGTAAAATTTCAGTTTTTATTTTTTAATAAATCTGCAAAAATGTCAACAATTCTGTGTTTTCTGTCAATATGGGGTGCTGTGTGTATGTAATGAGGAAAAAAATGAACTTAAATGATTTTAGCAAATGGCTGCAATATAACAAAGAGTGAAAAATTTAAGGGGGTCTGAATACTTTCCGTTCCCACTGTATGTATGTGTATATATATATATATATATATATATATATATATATATATATATATATATATATAGTGAGTGTTACTAGTAGATTCAATACATTAAATCCAAAAGAAAAACTCTTCTCAGTGCACGTGTCTATATCTTCATAAGTGACAAATCCAAAATAAGTGATCAAGCACACCACCGTGTCCTCCACCGGTCTCTATATATACTCACCTCACCATAGGGTCTAATGGCACCCTCAGGGGTATAAATCCAGCAATCTGTTGTTCCTCTATCCTCATAAGAACTCCCAATCACTCAGATGCTGTTCCTCATAGTTATATGTCAAAAAGGCAGGAAAAAACATAGTGCTTTACCGTTTAACCACTTCAATACTGGGCACTTTCACCCCCCCTTTCCCAGACCAATTTTCAGCTTTCAGCGCTGTCACACTTTGAATGAGAATTGTGCGGTCATGTAATACTGTACCCAAATTAAATTTTTATCATTTTCACACAAATAGAGCTTTTTTTGGTGGTATTTAATCACTGCTGGGGTTTTTATTTTCGGAAAATGTTTAAAAAAAATGCATTTTCTTAGTTTCTGTTATAAAATGTTGCAAATAAGTAATTTCTCTTGATAAATATTGACCAAAAATGATGCTGCTACATTTCTTTGGTAACCCAAATCAGTGTTTATTTGATGTTGGCAGTGATGGGGGACAAACAGATGTTTTATGGGGACACTGAAATGTGTATAGGGACAGAGGTATCAGTGGTGCTCGGTGTACTGTTTGTGGGGTGATCTGTAACAGCTCTCTGTGTAAAATCATCCTCAAACAGAAAGCTGTCACAGATCTGCAGATTCCCCCTCGCCCCCGCACTGAGCTCTCAGTGAGCTCAGTGGGGAGAACTGTCACAGAGACACGTATCTCTGTTTACATTGTGACGGCTGTGATTGGACACAGCTGTCACGTGATCGGGGGCAATAACAATGCCCATATCCCGATCTCTGCTCAGCTGGATTCTGTGATCATAATGATCACAGGATCGAGCCGCAGTGTGCCTCGTGGCCACGCTGTGAGCATTCTTTCTGAGGGACGTTCCTAAACGTCCACTCAGAACAAGGAAAGGACCACCCGGCCGTTTATGTGCAGTGCATGCATTTGGCTATATAGTGCGCATTTTCACGTCCGCAAACGCATTTTAGCCAAACGCTAATTTGCAAATTTACTATAGCGCTTGGTAAAAAAAATTAATGAGCGTTAAAATGTGAGTATTTTGCATGTCTGTGCATGCACACTTGTGCTGATACATAGTTGTAGAAAGAGGGGGAATTTATCTCCTCTTTGACTTTTAATGATATTCCAGTTTATACATAATTTTTTCAGCAGTTTAAAAGCAGATTATCTTTAAACAATATACCACATATTTAAGAACCATTTAGGCTATCATATCATGCTTTAAACATTATTTCCATGTGCAATTTCCTTATTTCTAGTACGACTAATGATTTGGACGGTCTCTGTTGTCTGCGACCTATAGTGAATTCTATTTTGTGAGTATTTTTTCCCCAGCACTATAGTGAATTCCATTTTCACGCTAATTTACACAGTTTGGCTATTTTGCGAGTACTTATGCACGCATTCGCCTATTCGCGCTATAGTACATCAATTTTGATCAATCAAATTTGATGGTAATGCTCTTGTGTAGAGGAGAGCTGGTGGTCTTCCTTTATTTTTCCATTTTCACGCTAATTTACGCGGTTTGGCTATTTTGCGAGTACTTATGCACGCATTCGCCTATTCGCGCTATAGTACATCAATTTTGATCAATCAAATTTGATGGTAATGCTCTTGTGTAGAGGAGAGTTGGTGGTCTTCCTTTATTCTTTGAGAGGGGATTTGATTGTACTGCTATGGTAGAGAGGGAAGCTGATGGCACTACTCTAGCAGTGAGGCTAATTGGTAATATTGCTCTTTTCTTTTAGAGGAGCTGCTGGTACTAAGCATCTCTGTAGATGAGGATAGTGGATGTTACTACTTTGCTGTGGTACTGATATGTTGGAGAGGGGTGCTGATGGAATTGTTCTTGGAGTGAGGAGTTGATTCTGTACTCTTATAATTGGCATACAGATATATTAATATGAGACAGTTTAATGTGTTATGACAGGAGTACCTTGACATAAATACTTTGATATTGATACTGATACTCTTAAAAACTGAGCTATACTTATACAGTTCTTACATAACTACTCATCACACCCAAGTTATATTTATACCGGCGTAACATCCTAACTTTAGAGAGAAATAAAAATGTGAGCCTGGTTCTAATCTGTCAAATTCCCCCAAGAAAATCCATACTTTGTAAAAACCACAACTCTTTTTGTACTTATTTCTACAAAGCCCTCTAAACTGATATTGTTCCACTAAAATCTGGACAGGTGGGAAGAGTTCTTTATATACCATACATTATCATAGTGTAAAGGTCATGTAATAGTTGCTTTTGTTTAAAGAAACCACATAGAATCATTGTCACCTTGCTCATGCAGGGTAAAGTGATAGTGTCTGTGTAAAATGCACCTTTCTCCTTGCTAACACTCCCTCACTGCTCTTGCTTCCATCAGAGACAGTAAAAATACCCAACACTTCCAGGGATGTAACCTCCTTGGCTCTAGCCAAGTATGCTATGCATACTAGCTCATTATGAAATACTCTCCTTAGATCGAAGCCCCCACAGCGGTCCTGGCACACTGCTCTGCCTGGCGACATGTCTCCCAAAGTTATTTCCGGGTATCGTGGGCTCCAATGCTGTGATTGGCCGGAGCCGCGATGACGTCAGCTGAAGCAATGGCACGAACGAGCCGTTGCTTCAGTGCGCAGATACAAGGGATATCTCCTAAACCGTGCAGGTTTAGGAGATATCCACGGTAGCTACAGGCTTACCTGTAGTGAAAAGTGGTTGTAAAGGGTTTACAACCACTTTAAGCCAGGCACAATCTACATAGCTCATGTTCAAAAGAGACATTTACTGACCCACTTTTCACAAATAATAGTGTTGAGTGCCGGTATGACACTGTGCGTTGGCATGGAACTCTAGTATAAACAAAAGAAATAAGGTACTTCATTTGAAGAGTCCGACTCTTCAGGCTGAGAGTCAGTGTTAACAGGTCACTTGAAATGTATTATTTTTTTCTAATAGTTGCTGTTCTGGTAATTGCCTGACCTCACACATTGTGGTTGATTTACTACAATTGGAGCAGAGCAGAATCTGGTGTAGCTGTGCATAATAACCAATCAGCTTCTAACTTCAGCTTGTTCAATTAGCTTTGACAATAAAACCTGGAAGCTGCACCAGATTCTACATGCACCAGCTTTAGGGCCCTTTCAGAACACTGGGGCATTGGCAGTAAAGCCCTGCTATTTTTAGCGGCGCATTGCCGCCATTTTTCAGCCCCTAGCGGGGTTAAAACAACCTGCAAAGCGCCGCTGCAGCTCAATGGGCAGGAGCGGTGTATACACCACTCCAAACATGCTGCTTGCAGGACTTTTTTTAGTGTCCTGCCAGCGTACTGCTCCAGTGTGAAAGCCTGAGGGCTTTCACACTGGAGAGACAGGAGAGGCTCTTTACAGGCGCTATTTTTAGCGATGTAGCGCCTCAGTGTGAAAGGGGTCTTAGTAAATATTCCCCATTGTGTCTCTGCTTCTTATTCCGCGTACACACGGTTGGATTTTCCGACGGAAAATGTTCGATGGGAGCTTGTTGTCGGAAATTCCGACCATGTGTGTAGGCTCCATCGGACATTTTCCATCGGAATTTCCTTCACACAAAATTTGAGAACTGGATCTCAAATTTTCCGACAACAAAATCCGTTGTCGTAAATTCCGATCATGTGTACACAATTCCGACGCACAAAGTTCCGCACATGCTCGGAATCAAACAGAAGAGCCGCACTGGCTATTGAACTTCCTTTTTCTCGGCTCGTCGTACGTGTTGTACGTCACCACGTTCTTGACGTTCGGAATTTCCGACAGAATTTGTGTGACCGTGTGTATGCAAGACAAGTTTGAGCCAACATCCCTCGGAAAAAATCCATGGATTTTGTTGTTGGAATGTCCGATCGTGTGTATGGGGCATTAGAGTACATAACAATATAAACTAATTCATCCTGGCAGTTGAAGGGAACTGGTTAGGAAAGAAATATAGAAGCTGCCATCACTTACATTTTTAAAAATGAAAGCTTTGTGGCAATCATCCTGATCCTTGCTGTTTCTATAGGTTCTCTTTAAGAGAAATATAAACAACTATAGAGCTCTATTACATCAGGAGATAGAAGAATGCAAGAATAGAAAGGAATGAACAAAGGGTGATCCATACAATATGTTCATAATACAGAGGGAAGTATTGAACTTGTGAATGCCAACCTCTTTCTGAAAATGGAAAATTTCTCTGGTTCTGGCAGGGATGTCCAACAGGAGCAGGAGAAGCTCCCACCCTGAATGTTACAATGAGAGGGGTGGTGGGCTGGCTATCTCCTCATTAAATATGGGTAACACTTTGTAATATTGACCTCGGGAGCCGAATGACTGCCCCAGCACTGTCGCTAGTTTTAGTACTTTAAGCCATTGGCACAAAGCATGCAGCCAACAGGGTCAGAACTCCCAATCTGTAGGTTTATAAACTGAGCGCTGACCTTGCCACTAGATATGTGCAATTAGTTTTGGTCCAAATACAAATTCGGACAAATTTTTGGTTATACATCCGAATCTCTGAATGAAATAGTAACGAATTTCATTGAAATCCGTTAAAATTCCTTTAGTTTATTCGTTTTGTAATGAATTCCAACTTTTCAGAACGATTTGAATTCAGATCAGTCGAAAAACGATTGACCGATTTGAATTCTGTCTGAAGAATAGCTAGTTGTTAAACAGTGGCCAGGAAGCCATCCGCCCGCGTCCTTAACAACCGATGACTCATCATCTGTCAGCTGGCTTGCCCATTGACAGATGAATCTAAAGAAAAGAATACCGGCAAGACAAGAATGTCTATACCGGGCCCTACCAGACGAATATGTATTTTAAGGGGAACCCCACGGAAAAATGTTTTAAAAAAAATGGCGTGTGGTCCCCCCAAAATCCATACAGATCCTTATCTGAGCATGCAGCCCGGCAGGTCAGGAAAGGGGGGGAATGAGC
This sequence comes from Aquarana catesbeiana, assembly GCF_042186555.1. Taxonomy (NCBI): domain Eukaryota; kingdom Metazoa; phylum Chordata; class Amphibia; order Anura; family Ranidae; genus Aquarana; species Aquarana catesbeiana. Next base: position 446,699,899 of record NC_133324.1, on the reverse strand, counting down.
AAGCGCCCCCTCCCTCTTGAACCATACCAGTCCACATTCCCTCAAAATGGGGTGCTCTAAGGGTCTGTTATGAATTTTTGGGGTGACCCCACGCTGTTTTTTTCAAAAAAATTGGCGTGGTATGGACTGGGGGAGTGTTTTTTTTAACATTTTTCTATTGCCGGCATTCTTTTCTTTACATTCATTTGTCAGTGGGGAAGCCAGCTGACAGATGATGAGTCATCAGTTGTTAAAGACGCGACGGCCGGCTTCCCAGCCCCCTGCTTAACAACCAGCTATTCTTCACACAGAATTCGAAGCGAACGTTTTTCGACCGATCCCAATTCTTACCATTCTGAAAAGTTGTAATTCATCAAAAAATTAATAAACAAATTTTACCGAAAACGAAACAAAACTAAACGAATCCCGAAACCAAACAAAACTTCCATAACGAAACAAAATTAGTAACATAACAAATCTATCCAAAACAAAAGGAAACTAATTTAGACCCGGAAGGACCTTAATTTTTGAGGCGGACTGCAAACCTGGGACACTCGTATTCATAAGAGTATTATGAATGTTGCACTGCTAGAGGCAAGCTTTAACCACTTACCTACTGGCCACTTTTGAATGACAATTGCGCGGTTATGCAACACTGTACCCAAACACAATTTTTATCATTTTAACACAAATAGAGCTTTCTTTTGGTGGCATTTATTCACCACTTGGTTTTTTGTTAAATAGACGAAAAAAGATCAAAAATTTTGAAAACAAAAACATTCATAGTTTGTTATAAAATGTTGCAAACAGGTAATTTTTCTCTTTCGCTGATGTGCACTGATTGGCAGCACTGGTGGGACGACCCTGATTATCAGTGTAGAGAAGCCAGTTATTGGCTCTCTTCTCCTCATGCTGTCAGCATGAGGAAAGGAGAGCAGATAACCAGCATCTGTTTACCTCTGTGATTGGACACATTGGCTGATCACATGGTAAAGAGCCACTGTTTGGCTCTTTACCTCAAACAGCAGGACACTACAATCAGAGTGTGCTGCCCATGCCTAGAAGCAGGTGCTATCACACAGCGTTCCAGAGCTAGACGACCACGCTGTGGCCGTCTATCAGCTATAGTGCAGTTGACAAGTGGTTAAAGGTTTATTCTAGGTTGTATTTAGTACCAGAATGCCTCTTAAAAATGTTCCCAGGTATTTCTTCCTTATGCTTTCGGGGTTGTGGACATGTGGGGACAGCCTTTAATATCTGGTGGACATGCCCCAAGGTTAGACGGTTCTGCGGATGTGTCCACTCTGATATATTCAGTCACAATGGTTAATAATGTTAAGGACACTCAGATTGCACTGTTGAACATCCCAGTAGATGACATCCCGAGACATAGCAAATCCAAGTTTACTTTATATTTTTAGCTGGCAAGATAAACTATTGCAAAGGCTTGGAAGAGTCCTTTAGTAGGCTTGGCCCTGCTGAAGCGCAAGTTGACTTGGATTATGCTAAAAGAAAAAATTGTGGGTGTCTTACAGAATAAGGAAAAACTTCTTGATAATAAGTAAGGCAACGGCTTTCATACCTTTACAAGTACCGGATGCCTAATAGAAATAGGATACATGATCGGTGGGGATCTTCCGCGTAGACAGGATTTTTTTTTTTTTTTTTTTTCCCCCACCTCTTTTCTCTCCCCTGCTTTTCCTGTTTTTTTTTTCTTCTATCAACATTGCTGCATATTGTGTGGTCTTATGTTTACACCTTTTTGATGGCTAACATCCCCACAAAGTATTTCTGTTCCAGTTCCTTAAAGGGGTTGTATGGGTTCATTTGTTATTTAAAAAAATAAAATAATAATATACACGTTATACTTTCCTCCACTGTGCAGTTCATTTTGCACAGAGTGGCCCCAATCCTCCTGTTCTGAGATCCCCCCACCGGAAAGCTCTATCCCAAGGGGGGTTAGCTTGCGGGCGCGCTCCCTGTCATACACGCTGAGTCCATAGACAGAGTGTATGACTCAGTCCTGCCCCATTGTATGTGCAAGCCAATGGCTGCGCTGCTACCTAATCAACAGGCAGACTCTGTGGAGAAGAGGATGCACACAGCAGGTGAACGGGCTCAAGTAAACGGGGGGGGGTTGGGTGCAGTCGTTGCCATGCGTTTATTTCACCTTAATGCATAGGATGCATCAAGGTGAAAAACACAAACCTTTACAACCCCTTTAAAAAGTGTTACTAAACAAAAAAAAAACAAAAAAAAAATTAACTTAAAGTTTACATTGCTTGCATTACCCACACATTTTCAGTTTTACCTGTGTCCCCCTCCCCCCCCTTTACTTCCTCTTTACACTGCATTCGAGCAGAAGGAGCCATTGGCTCTTGCTGCTGTCAGAAGAAGTGGGGGCGGGCAAGTATAACAAGTTCTTATATAAAAAAAAAAAAAAAAAAAAAAAGTTGCGTTTAGTAATACTAACAATATCCCAGAATGTGTTGGACGTGAATAGGGATGGTGTAGTTGGTTTTCCATTTTATAATTCTCTAACTTTTTTTTGTTGAAAAGCCATAAAAAAAAAAAAAAAAATTTCCATGAACGTTTTCTGACCACCCTTCATAGGTATGCTATATTGTAGGTTAAGCACTTTTTTTTTTTTTTTTTTTTAATTAAAATGCCCCCCACCCCCCCATCATTTATGGGCAATGCTGCCATGCATGTGATGTACCCCAAAAATACCAAATCATTGGCTGGCTTTATAATTTCATCCTAAAGCCCATTCATAAAAATGCAGATTTTGTCAAAGTATTCCCAATGAATTGACATCTGCACCCAATGCCAATCTCGGTAGTAGTCAGTCTAAAAAAAAAAAGTGTAGCTTATGTTTTGTTTTATTAAACATGTAACAGGTGCACAAATAGAAGCAATTGCAGTGTATAGAAACTGGAAGAAAAAACCCCACACATTTAAATATGACATAATTTAAAACAAATTCCTGACTAGCAAGCAAGTTATAAATAACTAGCCAACATGACAGCTGCAACTGACTGTAGAACATATAGCTTGAAAACTAGGCTTTACAATGCTAGAAGTGGTTTAGGACGTAGAGTAACATTTCCGTATGAACCATGTCAAGATATTTAATGCATTTATATGCTATTGCTTATGTTCTAGTCTCAAAGCCTACACTAAACATTCAGCAGCAAGGCAGTCTTCCTGTTTGGAGCAAAGCTGGTTACATGTACCACAACAGTATTTTTTAGGTTAGATAAACCTAAATGATTTAAGTGGTAAGCTGAAGTCAAGCAAGTAGTATTTTTATAGGAGTGTAAACATTTTAGGGGACACGTCTGCATTATTCCCTGTTAATTACACGCCCATTTATGCGGGAAAAATCTTGCACTTCTTCCTCTTCCACTGCCAGCATTTCTGGGTCACCTTCAGTTTCCGATGATAGGTCAGAAATGGTGAAGTCAGGTACCTGGTAAGATAAGAGATCATTAGACAAAATAGGTCTTAGTTTATAGATTTAATATATTGCCAACCAAATCCCTGGCAGTCACACAAACCAATTTTACATTTTGGCAGGTATGCAAATTTTTTTTTTTGATGCCACCTTACATTTATGGTTTCCTGCATTTAGGGCACATCCTCAACATTTTGCTCATTTGTTACCTCTTGCACTGGAACCTGCTGAGGAATGTGGGTACTATGTTGGGTTCCTGTAGAGATGTCTTCCAGCACTTTGCTTTACCTTTGCATGGGCCGTTAGAAAGCTAGAGGACTACTAGGACACTTACCAGTGCCCTTGCAGTCCATTAAGAACAAACTCATCTGCAATAGTGGCAGATGGGCATTAGCCTTGTCATTCATAAAAATCTGTGAATGGGAAAATATCGGTGGAGCCCTACCATTGTCAGATGTGGCAGCGGGTACAGGGAGAAGAAACTCTACCCTCTGTCAAAGGGAAGAGGGAAACAGGCATGCAGGAGCATGTTAAAATGGTTAACCCACTTTGATTACTTCATATACCGGCCAGCTCTCTCCTCTACCGATCTGCCACCTGCAGTGGGTGGGGCCAAGATTCCCCCCCCCCCCCCAACAGACAGGAGCACTCATTAGGACACAGAGGATTATATGAAAAAAAATAGTAATTTCAGCACTGAGGGGGGGGGGGGGGGGGAGGCAGGCACTGACAGGCAGAGAAGGACAGAGCAGCAGAATGATGGAGCAAACTGACCCTGGTATGATATAGTTAGTTTACAGGGGGAGGGCATAACCAGGCAGGATGAGCCAGGTTTTTTGCTATATGGGGGGGCCCAAGTTACATAGCACAAGCACTGTAACATGCTTTACAAAAGGAAAAAGCCTCATTAAACACATTATACATTTATTGTAGAAAAGCATACAAGATACAAATGGTCACAGCTGCATCTTTGTTGCCTTGCACAAGTCCCTCCCCAACCCCATCTTTACACCCTGGGTGTAGCACCAATAGGAAAGATTGTGTGTTGGGTCAAATGCTACAACAAGTAAAATTTTGTTTTGTAAATTGAACAAACTATTGGGGGGGGGGGGGGGGGGTTTCACCACCACACATCCCCCCCCATCTTACTCTATTAAGAGCAGTATAGTGGTGGGGGGACCCAGTAGCTTCTGTGCTGCACAATATGCAAAGTTCTAAAAAAAAAAAAAAAAAAAAAAAAAAAAAAAAAAAAAAACCAAACAAACAACTTAGACAGTAGTTAAAAGTCAGACCGATAACTGCTCCATTCAAAAGGCATAGACCAATTTGCATGGTATGCCCCACACCAAACTGCCAATTTTTTTGTAATGCAGCACAGTAGTGTGGCAATTTATATTGTGGAGGTGCAAATTAATGCCACATCAGCATGTTGTGCATAAATGCAACAGTTTAAAAAGGCCTCTATACTATACCAATGATTAATATTTCTCTTGCATGCAATATCCCATACTTCCAAATGTTATGTCTGCATCTCTCCCATTTGGTTGCTTCATCTCAAGCAACCCCTTAGGAGCTGCAGAGGCACTATTGATTCAGCAGCCCACACCAGGGAGATGCAACCATCCAACATACCAGTAAACATTGGTGGATATAAAAGACAGGAAAGTGCAAAATCTGGTGTAGCACTGCAAAGAAACCAAGCAGCTTCCAGGTTTCAAGTACTTAAAGTTACTAAACCCAGGACCCTGCGCTCACTTTATCTGATCTCTCCCTGTACACAGACATGCAATTTTAGGAAATTAACTGCTTAATACCCTCTCAGGAGTATATAGAAGTATTGAGACTTCTCCTACAAGCTTTAACTGGACACTGATAGGAGTTTATTCTACACTGATTGTCCTACAAGGCTGCAGGTACCCTGACTGTCTGGACAGTGCCAATTGACCTTGTGCGAATCACATGCATCACACCCTTCCAGAAAAAAAAAAACTAGCAATACACGTGCAGATTGACTCCAAAGGCTCTGTACTATCAGGAGATGGATTGGGGACTCCAGAAGGGAGAGGGTCAGAGTAGACAGGATCAAACTACCTTTACACAAGGTGCAGAATTAACCCCATAGGTTCCACAGCAATTATAACAAGTATGTTTTACTGCATATACAGACTGATTTTACTGTTGTGGGTTTAGTAACACTTTAAATCAGGGGTCTCAAACTGGTGGCCTTCCAGCTGTTGCGAAACTACAAGTCCCATCATGCCTCTGCCTGTGGGAGTCATGCTTGTAACTGTCAGCCTTGCAATGCCTCATGGGACTTGTAGTTTTGCAACAGCTGGAGGGCCACCAGTTTGAGACCCCTGCTTTAAATGAACAAGCTGATTGGCTACCATGGACAAATGCACCAGTTTTTGGAAATCTCCATGATGAAGATACCAACAGTAGGTGTAGTTTGGCCACAGTAGTGCTCAAGTAGTCTTTAAGGCCCCACACCTGAGCATTTTGAAACTTGAAGCTACAAAAAGCTTCGGGGGGGGGGGGGGGGTGGGGGGGGGGAGAACGAACTCAAAGTCACCTGAAGCTCAAACAGGTATTGGACCTTTGACGCTAGAATTGGGCAGATTTAGGCGTTTTTCACCCAGGAACACACAAACACACAAGTCGACCGATAAATCGGCTGGCATTTGGCGTTTAATCGGCATTAGCCGATTGTACTGATAAAGAAAAAGGCCAATATCAGCGGACTTGCAAGTGGCTTCTGTAATAGAAGTCAATACAAGTTGCCTGAAATCTGGGAAAGCACTTCTCTCCTCCTCTGGGCAGCCTGCCAAATCTGATAAGAACCTGAAGTGATACAATGTTTTACACTTTTGAATGAACCAAGAGCCCTTTCACACTGGGGCGGGGGCGTTGTCGGCGGTAAAGCACCGCTATTGTAAGCGGCGCTTTACTGTCGGTATGTAGCCGCTAGCTGGGCAGTTTTACCCCCCTGCTAGCGGCCGAGAAAGGGCTAAAACCACCACAAAGCGCCTCTGCAGAGGCGCTTTGCTGGCAGTATAGCTGAGCTGTCCCATTGATTTCAATGGGCAGGAGCGGTATACACTCCGCTCCAAAGATGCTGCTGGCAGGACTTTTACCGTCCTGCCAGTGCATCGCTCCAGAATTAAAGCAGCAGCTGTTTCGGGTCGGTTTGCAGGCGCTATTAGTGTGAAAGGACCCTTAATGCCGTGTGTAGAAGCTCTCACTTTAACCATTTAAAGACTAAATCTTTTCTGACATTTGTTGCTTACAAGTAAAAATCCTGTATTTTCTGCTAGAAAATCACTTAGAACCCCCAAACATTATATTTTTTTAGCAGAGACCCTAGGGAATAAAAGCAGTTGTTGCAATATTTTATGTCACACGGTATCTGCGCAGTGGTCTTTCAAGCGCAATATTTTTTGAAAAATACAATAAAAAAACCTAAGCAGTAAAGTTAGCTCTTTTTTTCATCCAAAAGTTGATTACCCATTTGTGTATTTAATATTTAAGATAATTTTAATCTAAATGCTACATACAAGTGAACTGATTGGAGGTTTGTTTTGTTTAAAACACACACACACACAAGCCATCGCGATTATATATCAGCATCGGCCAGAGAAAAACCCATATCGGTCGACCTCTACACATACAGATGATCATTTTCCTATTGGCTGATAAGGCCAAAGCACAAAAAACACCTGAAAAATTGATACGCTCAGGTGTGAACGGGGGCTTAATGTCTGCCTTTTCAAAGTAGCATCATTTCAGGCAGAGGCAGGCTCAGTCCTAAATATTGAAAAGTTCCAAGACAATGTTGTGAACCATTTTAACCTGTATCAAGGAAATTGTGTTATTGAAACTGGACTACTACCAGATTTGCACATTAACATACACCAGTCATTAGAATGGGGGTTATTCCAAATTAAGTCTATTCAAGCAGTGAGTGATAAGGGACCCCCCGCCCAATATACTAGCCACTGAAGCTAGTTAGCAGGGAGTGGACACAAAAACCCAAGTGCAGAAACTCTATTAGGCATTTACAGCACTATGGCAAACCAAAGTAATTTTAAATTGTGCCACCCACCGCCCCCCCATTCTCCTTACCATCAGCTTGCAAAAACAGACTTCAAAACTGCTTGAATTTGAAAAACTAGTCTATCGAGTCTAAGGCTACTTTCACACTGAGGTGCTTCTTTACAGGCATTTTAGCCCCCCCCAACCACACCTGTAAAGCACCACTGTCACTCGTGACAAAGCCCAAGTGCTTTTGCAGGATGTTAAGTCCTGCAAGCAGTATCTATGAGGCAGTGCATACACTGCTCTAAACACCTCTGCCCATTGAAATGAATGGACACCGCTGCCGAAGCACCTAGAAAGGGCTGTGGTGCTATCAACCCCTAGCAGGGGTTAGAAATGCCGTGCTAGCAGCTGAAAAACACCACTAAAACTAGCTGATTGCTGTAATGTACATGAATCCTAAATGAGTACCACATTTGTCTGTCACTCCACCTACATTTGTATACTATTGCACAAGTTACCAATATTATGTTGTCAGCAAGAGACTTGGTTCTATCTCAAGAAGTTTCTGACCTCTAATAACCATGTGTGATAGGCCAGACATTCAGAAGGCATTGAGCAAGGGACAAGGAAACCCAACTTTTTCCCCAGAGGTCAGCAACGGGACCAACATTCTTTAGTCTGTATACCAGTACACATTAATAGCCAGGTAACATTTGTATCCTTCATCTTTCCTGGGTTGAGCCATTTTTTTTTAATGAAAAATTAAGGAGCAACAGGGCTTATCACAAAGCCAATGAGGGGGGCATTGATAACATATCACCTTTATGCAAGTAGCTTCCTACACTAGAATTTTAGTGTGCATACAAGGTATGTGATGCAATCTGGTTTGGAGAAAAAAAAAAAAAAAAAAAAAAAGTTGAGATAGACATACTAGAATTCCACATAGCCATTGTGGTCTAGTACATTGCAGGAAATTTTGCAGCACATGGCTTCCAGCATGGGCAAGAGGAAAGTTTCACCACTGACAACAGCAAGTAAAGCAAAATATTTATTGATATAAAAGTGAACAGAGTGACAATATATACAGCGAATGGGCTGAAAATACAGGTTTTTCAGTGTACTAGAGCTCAAGGTAGCATGCATTGGCCAAGGTTAAGACACAAGACCACAAAGTAATGACATGCAGAGCTAGAATGCCTCAGATGAAGGCACAAATGTGGCAAGTCAGTTCAAAACTACTTTGGTGGGGAAAAAAAAAAAAAAAAAAAAAAGTGCAGAGTGACTCCTGAAATAGAAGCAAGCTCATTCTGCTTTGCTGGTTGTGTCTGCCCCATCAGCTTCTTGCTCCCCATGTGGACCAGCCAATGAGTAAAAGGGACCTACCAGCCAGTTTAGAGGAGTGTTGTTAACCAAAAAGTCCATCACATCATCCATGGAATCCTTCATATTTGTGAACTTCTCTCTGCTGGTATTTATCAAGCTGTCTGAGAGATCTTTGAAAGAGGAGGCAGAGAGAAAACTCTGGTACACTTCTGCAGCCATGGCACTAACATTCTGAGCTTTGTTCTGGATGTTTAGTGGAAGGCCTTTGACACTGGACACCAGGGAAAGACATGTAGTTTGCAGTTGATGGGTCAGATTCCGTGCGATGGTCAGAGTGCGGGATTCAATTTGCTATGGATAGAAGAATAAGTTAATAATGCATTCTAACCCATGGCCAAATTCTTACTCAAGTACTGGAATGATACTCACTTCAGTGCTTTCAGAGTCTCCACAAGGATTCTGTTCTGTGCTTTTTGTCCATGCTACCCATTTATTGTACAGCTTTCCCTGTGCATCATGTACTTTTTGATTGGCATCATTCATGTTCTTTCTGGCAAACTCAATCTTAAAGACAAAATCTATATGTTAGGGGGGACGGGTATTAAAAAAAATAATGTACAACATAAGAGCATCTGTAGCATTAATTAACAGCCACCATTTGCTACATGGCAAGTAGCCAGCTAAACAGTAATAGGGCTTTTGTGCCCAGGCTGACAAGCTGCTGTTGGAAACAAGAACTACTTTCCATCTCTGGATGGGGCGCCAAGACTACCTCCCAATTCAGCACCTAGTGCCAAAATAACCAATCACCAGGCCTTTTTAAACATACACCCCCTGTGAAAGTTTGAGCTTGCATAACTGAAGGTCTGTAGCATTTGGGGAAATTCTGTACAGCTGGCTAAAATACCCTTTAGTTTGGAATAGAGCAAAGGAAAGGTTTTGTGATCTGTCCCCATTTACCTATAACCACTGCCACAGGGACAATGAAAGGGAACCCTGCCCTAGAAGTAGGTTATACAATAATGACAGTCACACGTAAAAGCACGATACAATGAACTAACCAGGTCAACAGTGGTATTCAGCTGAGAAATAGCCTCCTGGCTTCTGCATTTAACATCTCTGAATTTTGTCAAAGCCTGTTGGTAAGCACGTTTGCGGGCCTTTGTAGAGAGTGATCCCAAGCGAACATAGTAGCTTGCATTCAATGTTGATACCTCAAATCCCTCTGTTTTTGCAGCCTCCTTTGCTAAAGAGAAAATAAAAGTTTGTTGGTAAGCAACTACAATTCACTCTGCAGTTAGTTGCTTTACCATTAATAAAATGACAAAAATTGTGCCATTTTCAGAGTGTACCTTGCCAGTTCCCCATTTCTGTAACCCATTGGATTGCAAAATAGTCAAATTTGGACAAAGCAAATCAGAAAGTACTTTAGCCCAAAACCAGCCAAAAGTTTTTGCTTTAGACCATGCAGGGATTCAATTTTATTTGTGTGACCTCTGCACTACAAAGATGTTGGAGGTGCAGTTCCAATTAATTCACTTTAGGACCAACTCTGAAGTTCAGAGTTGCAAAAGTTGTCTTGTTTTTGACTCCTGTCCATCCATTTGTAATGCCTACTTTTACAATACGAGTCCAGTAAACTGCTTTGATTCTGGTTTAAGATTGTAAAATTAAGCTTTCAAGTCACAGGGTAAATTTGTCAGGATTTGTTCCCAGCAATAACTTTTAAATCTTAGCACTTACCTAGCTCCTCATCAGTTGGCGGGAGATATTGTTCCAGAAGAGTCTCGGACTTCGTAAGTGCATTATCAACACCACTGCTCATCTTGCGCACTGCATTACTCCCAAGCACAGTGTTAATACTTCCATTCACAACAGCCTTGGTCATCTCCACACTGCCAAACACAGCCCCCCTGGTCTTATCAACTACTCCTGTTATGCCATTAATCACAGCATCTTTAGCACCAACAACAGCCTCAGAGGCGTTAGCAATAATCTAAGAGGGAAAAAAAGAAAAAAAAAAAGTAAGTTTGACTTTTTATAAAAAGGTAGAGTTGTTCCACAGGTGTTACAGTGGGCAAAGTTCATTGAGTACTGGCTAGAGCAGGCAGATGCCAATACTGCATTTAAAAACTGTCAGAGGCTAGGAAGACTAGAGTTGCTTTACATCATGCTGTAGCTTGCAAACATAATTCCAAATTCCAAAGCCTGGTGTGGTCATAGGAACAGAGGTGAATTTTTCCTATTCAACACTAGCTGTAACAACTAAGGATTTCCCTCACATAGGAAAGATGCTCTGCTTTCATGTTTGCAAGGCACAAAGTACATACATGAAAAAAGGTGTTAAAGGCCTATGCCAGATCTTCAGGACCCAACAGAGACCTGTGGCACATCCAGTATCAGTGTATGGGACTTTGATACCTGAAGCATCAGCTGCATGTATGCCAATAAGCCACAGGTCTCCATCAGGTCCTAAAGACCTGCATGAAATCTATCATTACACATGCATCTGGCAGGAAAACTGCTTCCTGGAGTTGTAAGACTTAGAGACACCAAGACAGTCTCACATAGGTGAGAAATAACCAAGAGCTTTACATGAGGGGATAAGAAAAAAAAAAAAAAAAAAAAAAAAAAAAAAAAAAACGCATGTTGGGTAAATCGGTCAAGTAAAGGCAACTTACTTTGTCACTAGGCTGATACAAAATAGGCAGCCTCTCTTCAATCTTATCAAGTCCAAAACAAGCAAGGCTGTTTGCCATGGCAACTAAAAGATGGGGAAAAAAAAAATATTTTAGTCTGACACAACCAGTATCAAAGGATTACACAGCCCTGCAGCAAAGTTCAGAGTGAAGGTGAAATACTGAGCAACAGCTATAGCTATGACATGTCACCTACTTTCTATCCAAGTTGCCATGAAACCAAGCTTACTCGCTCTGCAAAATTTACAGCTACAGAAAATTCTTCATTCTGACAAATTGGAAGCGTGATCATGCTTAAAGCGGGATTCTGGTCAGAAAAATAAAAAAAAAAGTCAGCAGCTACAAACACTGTAGCTGCTGACTTTAAATAAGTACACTGGGTGCCCGCGATGTCGGCCGCCACCACCATCCTAACTAAGGGCAACAGGCAGTGGAGCCTTGCGGCTTCACTGCCAGTTTCCTACTGCGCACGCATGGCGCTCTGAATGGCCCCGTGGTTTTCTGGGAACACAGTTCCCAGAAGGCAACAGGGTCGCTCACCAAGGCGCAGGACACGCCACAGAGTATGAAGAGGCAGATTAGGAAGACTGCCTAGCAACAAGGGTTCAGGTAAGTTTAAAAATTTTATTTCTCTTCAAATTTTTTTTTTTTTTTTTTTTATATTTAAGATTTTTCATGCCATTTTTTATTTTAGGGTGGCCCTCCACTTTAATATAAGCTCCATTAGTGTTGATGCCAAAATATACCAAATGTTTTTGCTTTCAAGGCTCCCTAGCACTACAAGCATGTAAGGAAACAGTGTGGTTTGTTGCAACAAAACATGCTGTTCAACTAATTAAAGGAAAATACTGAGATACAAAGTTGCCATTGCTGACTTGCTAGGCAGTTGCCAGCTTAAAATGAATTTTTTGTCCTGCTTGATCACTTTAGGCTGACCCCTTTTGTAGGTATAGCTATGCAAAACATTTAAAAATAAGTCCCTGTTTAAAATACAGTACTGTACTGTCTAAGCCTGCTCTGCACATGCTCAGTTGCACTCCATTGTTAGAACTGTGCTTACTTTGTAGAGGCCGATCTGCTGACAGCCTAAATATTTACTACCGTTCAGGGGCTCTGGGCTTCAGCAAAATGGCAGCCTCCCGCAAGCAGAAACAATGCTGGAGGCAATTTACAGCACAATTACTAATGTGGAAACGTATGTTCCTTGCTAAACAACATTTTATCAAGTTATGGGTAAACTTCCAGTTTACAGGCTGTTCAGATTGGCCTGCACACTAAACTGTATAAGCTTAGTCAGGGCTGGTGCAAGGATTTTTGAAACCCTAGGCAAAAGCTCATTTTGCCCTGCCCATGTGACAGGAGGCGAAGCTATACAGGAAGCATCAGCTCCACTTCCTCTAGCGCTGCACCTCTAATTACACTAGATGTTAGACAGAGCAGCTGCCCGAGACAGAGTTAGTTACATGCTGCAGCCACGGAGGGAATCAAGCAGCAGTGCGCCCTAGGCAGCTGCCTAGTGGTAGCACCAGCCCTGAGCTTATAGTGTGCAGGCAGCAGCCATAAGTGCAAAAAAAAAAAAAAAAATTAAACCCAAACCCACACACCATACAGAACACTTGCTGTGCAGGGCCATCCAGAAAGGTGCAACTAAAATATGTTGCATAATATCACAGCACTCTGTTACAAGACACAGAAAACAAATGTGTCGTTGACGTTAGCCATGTTTATCCAAGGGGAAAAAAATAAGGAACTGTGCAAAGGCCCTTAACTTCTAAGTCTTACATGCCAGTACTCAGTTAATTGCTTCATCACATTTGTTCCCAGTCTGAACTTAAGCCATAAGAGCAATGTCCATAAGGGAGCTTGCGTTTCAAAAGGGTTAGTCAGCAGCATACAGTGCTCAAAAGGAAACTTGTTATAAAACTAAAATTGCTACATAAAAAAAAAAAAAAAAAACAAGAAATTCACATACTCTGAGGTTCCAGTTTATGTATTATTGGCATAGCACCATTAACAGCCACTGTAGTAATGGTCTTTGCACTCTTCTCTGCCACGCCGCAAACTGATTTCAGGTAAGGATGGGCATCTTTAGTGTTCACATAAACAGAAGACACTATATCATAGGTTGAGCTCACCAAGGGAAGGTTAATAAACCTAACCACGACATTCTGTTGAAGAAAGCAAAGGGTTATACATCAGCATGCTTCCAGGCATTTGGAATAGTGTTGCCAGGTCACTGCTTTGCCAAGTGTATTTCTGGCAAAACATTTTTCCTGTACTTTTAAAACCTTGAGGGTCGGTTCACACTGGGGCGACTTGGGATCCGACTTGTACGCCCTCAAGTCGCCCCAAGTCGCTTTGCATTTAGATTATCATGGTAGGCAATGGGAGCGTCTTAATTGACACTACTGAAGTCGCTCCGACTTCAGAAAAGGTTCCTGTACTACTTCTATCCGACTTGTAGGCGACTTGTACCCATTCAACTCAATGTAAGTCGCCTGCAAGTCGGATCTCTCAAGCGACTTTGCAGAGAAAACCCCTCCCTCCCCCCTCCCAGAGAGGTGATTGGCCACAGGCGAAGTCGCCTGTCATGGAGGCGACTTCAAGTCGCCTCGTAATTTGCCGAAGTCGCGCTAAAATCGCGCTGAAGCCGCGTTGAAGTCGCGGTACAAAGTCGCGCTAAAGTCGTGTTGCCCATGTGTGAACCGACCCTGAAAGAGAAGCAGAAAAGGCAAAATAAACCTATGCAGTCAACGCACATTTGCTTTCAAGCCCAACTCTGAAAAATTAACATCCATATCCCAAAAGCTCAAAGAAGAAAGCTTAAAGGAAATTAATAAAGCCAGCAATTGTAAGCTACAACATAAGTATAGTTTTAGATTTAGTCGCTTTCAACTACAGCAATACATTTTTCTAATCTAACAGCAGCAGTTACATAAGTGATAATGTGCAACCACACATTTTAAAAAAATGCAATAGCCAATAAAACCCAGTGTTAACTCTACCCACTCTGTACTGACCAAGTAATGTGCGCTGTTCAGACACCCATCTAGCCAATAGCTTTAGATTTCTCACAGACTACAATCAGATTGTATGGCCAGCTACAGACTCAAGCACACACAAAAAAAAAAAAAAAGTGTAAAGGTAAATCTAAAAAGGAAATTTAAGTTGTATGAGCAGCCCATACATCATGCAATTCTTTCCATCACTGTTTATAGGGAAATTCCTCCCACTGAAAGGGGAAGGAGGGGATTGGAGCTAAAATACTCAACAGCTTTTTATTCACGTACTGTAAAAATGCTAATGCTCCAAAGACACTATGGGAAGCTGGCACAAAATACAATCAGCAGTTTTCAACCTGCATTTTTTCTAGCGTGCTTTTATAAGCTCAAAAATAGCAAGTGTGCATGGAACCTAAATGTAAAAAAAAAAAAAAAAAAAAAGCCAAGTTAGGGTTGTCCCCACAGGGAAATTTTGCAATGGGGCACTAGTTCTGGTGACCTGCACCCCCGCCCCCCCGGAATCCCTTAATATGCAGCGATTTCCCCACCCCCGTTTTGACTATAGGACAGGAAGGAAATATCAAACGGGATGCATTACATTTTAGGCTGGGATTACACTTAAGCAATTGCAGACATTACATGTGAGTCACACCCCATTCCTGTTCACATCACATGCAATGTTTGTGCAACGCAAATTCAGCCATGCAGTTTGTATAGCTAAAAATTGCATTCCTGCACCATTTTGGTGTGACTTTTTTGGTCTGCACTGGAATTGGATCACATGGGTGTTCAGACCCATGAGATCAGATTCCATAGTATGAACTGTTCTACAAACTTTTTTTTGGGGGGGGGGGGGGGGGGGTCTCATTAACTTTATATGAACACCCACAGCAGAACAGTAAACTGTTCGTCATTCTGGATGCAGAGCAGGAACCCGCACAGGAAAAAAAAAAAAAAAATCGCAGCGATTCCCACATTGCACCAGGGTGAACCTAGCCTTAAAAGTGGAGTTAAATAAAGTCAGCAGCTACAAATACTGCAGCTGCTGACTTTTAATACAAGGACACTTACCTGACCAGGGCGCCAACGATGTCCTCACCCAAAGCCAACCCGTCACCTGGGTGGAGGCACTGCCATCTTCAGTATGGGAATCAGAAAGTGAAGCTTGGCGGCTCCACAGCCCGGTTCTCTAGCGCACAACATGCACGTTCTAAGTGGTCCCTGCGTTTCCCAGGGGGGTAAGGAAAAGACAGACATGGCATAGATCGCTGTGTTAAACAGGAATCTGCTCCCCCTGAAAAAAGGTGCCAAATGTGACAACCGAAGGGGGGAGAATTCAGATAGCAGAAGTTCCATTTTTGGGTGGAACTCCACTTTAAGAACAAAAAGTTTCTTTAATCTGTAAATGACAGTGTTCCAATGTGATGAGATTACCGTTTCTAGTTACAACAGTAATCTATGCCCACCTGGGAACAGATCACATCAAAAACAAGAGGAGGGGGGGTGCCCACACCACCCATACAACACACACATCCTCCTGACACCTCAGACTGTCTGTAGGAAAGAAAAGCAGCATCAGCTGACTGCCATGCTCCCTGGAATCCTAGCAATGCCAGACTAAGACTGGGAAATCCTCCTTGGGTCATAAAAAGAGGCATTGATAAAAAAAAAAAAAAAAAAATCAGCACAGTGATGTAGATCAGGTCATTAGATTAGAAGGGGAAGCAGGCCCTATGGCAGCTCCTGGAATTACCTGCTGCTCTTGTTGCTGCTCCACTACTTCAGCCATAATGTAGAATCTAAAGAGGAGAAAACAAACATTAACACCGAAAAGGAGCTCACAACAACCATAGAGAGCTCAGCCAAGAGGCCGTGTGTACACCAGAAACCACTACAGTGGGAGTGCAGAACAAAACAGACCGTATACGTACCACAACGACACACAGCACTTCACAGAACACCACAAACTCAACAGAGACCGAATAACAATGGGAAGGGCTGTTCACTCATTTATAGGGCGTACGGCCCCGCCTCCGTCATCAGGCCCGCCTTTCCTCGCCATCAGCTGACTTCTGAGACAGGCGAGGTGACATCATCCGCCGTGCGCTACGCGTGGAAGCAGACAAGGGACAAGGGTCAAGGGTCAAGGGTGTAGGGCAGATGACACGGCGTGTAGAAGCTGAAAGTACAGATAGAGGAAGCCCGGGGTTTTACACTGACTTCATTGTACGAGGCTGTAGGGCTTTGCTTCCTTATAGAGAGCCTGAGGGTTGTAGGTGTTCACTACTTCTCTTCTGATCACCTTCTTTATCAACCACATGCCGACCAGGCTTTTTTTTTGGCGACAAACTACAGTACTTAAAACTCTCCATATGTTACAAGCTGAAATAAGTATTTTTTGCTAAAAAATTACTTTGAACCCCCAAACATTGTATACATTTTTTTTCCAGCCGCGACAGGAATAAAATGGCAGTTGTTGCAATTTTTTATGTAACACGGTATTTGTGCAGCAGTTTTTCAAACTTAATTTTTTGGAAAAAAAAATTCATTTTAAAGAATGACAAAAAATAAAAAAACAACATACCCCATTTTTTTTGTAAAATGTGAAAGATGGTGTTGCGCCGAGTAAATAGATACATAACATGTCATGCTCATGGAATGGCGACAAACTACAATACTTAAAACTCTCTATAGGCAACGTTTTAAACGCCTTTACAGGTTACCTGTTTAGAATTACAGAGGAGGTCTAGTGTTGGAATTATTGCTCTCACTCTAACGTTCACAGCAATACCTCACATTTGGTGTGAACACCGTTTACATATGTATTCACAGCTTATGTATGCGTTTGCTTTTGCACGCAAGCACAGAGGGATGGGGGCGCTTTAACCACTTGCCGACCACCTCACGCAGATATACTGCGGCAGAATGGGACAGGCAGGCAAAATCACGTACCTGGTACGTGATCTGCCTCCCGTGGGCGGAGGGTCTGATCGGACCCCCCTGTTGCCCGAGGCGGTCGACTTCTGTCCGGGAGTGATCAGAGGTGAGGGGGAGGCCATCCATTCGTGGCCCCCCCCCTCACGATCGCTCCCAGCCAATGAAATCCTTCCTCTGCTGCTGTATAGTAAACAGCAGCAGAGGAAGTGATGTCATCTCTCCTCGGATCGGTATTTTCCATTCCGGCGCCGAGGAGAGAAGACATCCGAGTGAGTGCACAACACACACACACAGTAGAACACACCAGGCACACTTATCACCCCCCCCCCCCCCCCCCCGTCACAGTGACACCAAGCAGTTTTTTTTGTTTTTTTTTCTGATTACTGCATTGATGTCAGTTTGTGACAGTTAGAAGTGGTAGGGCTGTTAGTGGTAGCCCCCTTTAGGTGTAGGATACCCCCCTAACCCCCCCTAATAAAGTTTTAACCCCTTGATCACCCCCCGTCGCCAGTGTCACTAAGCGATCATTTTTCTGATCGCTGTATTAGTGTCACAGGTGACACTAGTTTGGGAGGTAAATATTTAGGTTCGCCGTCAGCGTTTTATAGCATCAGGGACCCCCATATACTACATAATAAAGGTTTTAACCCCTTGATTGCCCCCTAGTTAACCCTTTCACCACTGATCACCGTATAACTGTTATGGGTGACGCTGGTTAGTTCGTTTATTTTTTATAGTGTCAGGGCACCCGCCGTTTATTACCAAATAAAGGTTTAGCCCCCTGATCGCCCGGCGGTGATATAACTTAGGTTTTAGGGTCAGATAGGGTCTGCGTCACCCCAGGCAGCGTCAGATTAGCGCCAGCAGCGCTAACACCTACGCACGCAGCATACACCTCCCTTAGGCCCCTTTCACACTGGGGCGGTGGGGGCGTCGGCGGTAAAACGGCGCCATTTTTAGCGCCGCTTTACCGTAGTTTTTGCAGCGGTATTCGGCTGCTAGCGGTGCGGTTTTAACCCCCGCTGGCGGCCAAAAAAGGGTTAAAACCGCTCACATAGTGCTGCTACAGCCGCGGTATAGCCGCACTGCCCCATTAATTTCAATGGGCAGGAGCGGTTTAGGAACGGTGAATACACCGCTCCAAAGATGCTGTTTGCAGGAGTTCTTTTCTCTCCTGCCAGCACACCACTTCAGTGTGAAAGCCCTCGGGCTTTCACACTGGAGAAACAGCAGCGGCAATTTTAGGTCGGTTTGCAGGCGCTATTTTTAGCGCAATAACACCTGCAAACCGCCCCAGTATGAAAGGGGCCTTAGTGGTATAGTATCTGAACGGATCAATATCTGATCTGATCAGATCTATACTAGCGTCCCCAGCAGTTTAGGGTTCCCAAAAACGCAGTGTTAGCGGGATCAGCCCAGATACCTGTTAGCACCTGCGTTTTGCCCCTCCGCCCGGCCCAGCCCAGCCCAGCCCACCCAAGTGCAGTATCGATCGATCACTGTCACTTACAAAACACTAAACGCATAACTGCAGTGTTCGCAGAGTCAGGCCTGATCCCTGCAATCGCTAACAGTTTTTTTGGAGCCGTTCGGTGAACTGGCAAGCACCAGACCCAGGCAGCGTCAGGTTAGTTAATAAACAGTACTCCTAGGTATAATATCCACCATATACTTAGTTGACCACCACTGCGCCTCGGAAAGTCAACCTTGATGATAGTTATCACCGGTTGGTATATTCTAACTATAGCTGCCACTTGGTGCATATAGCATGAACAGAAAATATTTATTTAAATCTGTGACGTGAAAATAGTGCACTGCACCCCACGTGAAGAATTAAATTGTGGCGCTATCCCCAAAAATACTCCCACCTCTTACAGTGAATAATCTAATCTAGTGAACACCCCTTTATAGGTGTATACATAAAAAATATATAAAAATATATATAAGTGTATATAATAATGAAATAATATTAATGAACCAAATGAATATAAAACACCAAAAAAAACAGTACATAAAGTGACTCCGTGCCAATACTGCTCCAAATTATATCAATTCCTATACAATGAGTACATCAAAATTAATAACAGTCTTTGTGTGACACACAATAACTATGTGACTATAACTCCGTGGAAAATCCACACATATGTGCAAGATGTCCGTGATCGTGATCAGAAAAACACATCAAATGTGCCACAGCAAGTCCTTTTGTATTCCTGGAGTGTAATTATCTTCTACCTAGTCCTTCCACCACACCTGCGTGTTCAGTGACCCCTCTCCCAGTGGACAGCCACTCCCCAGCTCCTTCTGTCTCCACTTTCGTATGAGGCTATAAAGCATAGATGTTTAGGGCTACTGGTAAAGGTTAAAACACATTCCATCCAGAGGTTCGTTCCATATGTAAATGAAAAAAGACTCCCAATAGTGTGATACCGTAACAATTTTAATAATAAACACTCCAAATCACACTCCAAAAGTTCCACTCACATTGTGTAAACAATATAAAAGCATAGCAAATTCCACAGCAATTTGTATAATGCAATACCAACACAGCAGCTTGGATAAACCTCCTAGGGGGTATGCGGTCACGGCGGACCCTGCCACAGCTGGCGTCTAAGAAGACTCTCTCACCCTCTCCTCGCCTGTCTGTCAGATGGACCCACCGTCTCCCCCAATAGGTAAACCGCAGAGCTCGCTTCCTCCTGTCACTAGTACGTGGTGTTTATCCTTCGCTGGGCCACGCCCCCCACGCCCACTAACTCGTCAGGTTAGTGCCAGTAGCGCTAACACCCACGCACGCACCGTACACCTCCCTTAGTGGTATAGTATCTGAACGGATCAATATCTGATCCGATCAGATCTATACTAGTGTCCCCAGCAGTTTAGGGTTCCCAAAAACGCAGTGTTAGCGGGATCAGCCCAGATACCTGCTAGCACCTGCACTTTGCCCCTCCGCCCGGCCCAGCCCAGCCCAGCCCACCCAAGTGCAGTATCGATCGATCACTGTCACTTACAAAACACTAAACGCATAACTGCAGCGTTTGCAGAATCAGGCCTGATCCCTGCGATCGCTAACAGTTTTTTTGGTAGCGTTTTGGTGAACTGGCAAGCACCAGCGGCCTAGTACACCCTGTCCCATAAGTGCAGTTCAAGCTGGTGAGGTGGCAAGCACAAATAGTGTCCAGCTGCCACCAAGAAGAAGACAAACACAGGCCCGTCGTGCCCATAGTGCCCTTCCTGCTGCATTCGCCAATCCTAATTGGGAACCCACCACTTCTGCAGCACCTGTACTTCCCCCATTCACATCCCCAACCAAATGCAGTCGGCTGCATGAGAGGCATTTTCTTAATGTCCTCCCGAGTACCCCTACCCAACGAACCCCCCAAAAAAGATGTTGTGTCTGCAGCAAGCGTGGATATAGGCGTGACACCCGCTATTATTGTCCCTCCTGTCCTGACAATCCTGGTCTTTGTATTGGTGAATGTTTTGAACGCTACCATACACTGGTTGAGTATTAGCGTAGGGTACAGCATTGCACAGACTAGGCACACTTTCACAGGGTCTCCCAAGATGCCATCGCATTTTGAGAGACCCGAACCTGGAACCGGTTACAGTTACAAAAGTTACAGTTACAAAAAAAAGTGTAAAAAAAAAAAAAACAAAAAAACAAAAAAATATATAAAATTAAAAAAAAAAAATAGTTGTCGTTTTATTGTTCTCTCTCTCTCTATTCTCTCTCTATTGTTCTGCTCTTTTTTACTGTATTCTATTCTGCAATGTTTTATTGTTATTATGTTTTATCATGTTTGCTTTTCAGGTATGCAATTTTTTATACTTTACCGTTTACTGTGTTTTATTGTTAACCATTTTTTTGTCTTCAGGTACGCCATTCAGCTGCAGCGCGGATTTATTTATCTTGACAGCAACAGCGTTTGCTCCCATGATATATAAAGCCGTGACTCCAGCGGAGGTGACATATGCCGAAGCATGGGGGCAGCAGGGGCGCAGGAGCAATTTGCTCCTACCTTTTGGGGTGGATGCCCCCATGCTTCGGCATATATAAATGGTGCATGTATGCCCATCATTAGAAGTGGGTGGATGAAGGGAGGTATTCTAATGGTGGGCATACCCACCGATCAATCTCTTTTTTTCGTTCAGCCCACAGGCTGCATGAAAAAAAAAGATTACAATATATGCCCAAAGTACTAGTATGTTGCTGGACTTTGAGTGGTTATACCAGAATGATGCCTGCAGGTTTAGGTATCATCTTGGTATCATTCTTTTCTGCCAGCGGTCGGCTTTCATGTTAAAGCAATCCTAGTGGCTAATTAGCCTCTAGACTGCTTTTACTAGCAGTGGGAGGGAATGCCCCCCCCCCACCGTCTTCCATGTTTTTCTCTGTCTCTCCTGTCCCAACAGGGAACCTGAGAATGCAGCCGGTGATTCAGCCAGCTGACCATAGAGCTGATCAGAGACCAGAGTGGCTCCAAACATCTCTATGGCCTAAGAAACCGGAAGCTACAAGCATTTCATGACTTAGATTTCGCTGGATGTAAACAGTGCCATTGGGAAATTGGGAAGGCATTTTATCACACCGATCTTGGTGTGGTCAGATGCTTTAAGGGCAGAGGAGAGATCTAGGGTCTAATAGACCCCAATTTTTTCAAAAAAGAGTACCTGTCACTACCTGTTGCTATCATAGGGGATATTTACATTCCCTGAGATAACAATAAAAATGATGAAAAAAAAATGAAAGGAACAGTTTAAAAATAAGATAAAAAAGCAAAAAAATAATAAAGAAAAAAAAAACCACCCCTGTCTCCCCCCTCTCGCGCAAAGGCGAACTCAAGCGTTGGTCTGGCGTCAAATGTAAACAGCAATTGCACCATGCATGTGAGGTATCACCGCGAAGGTCTGATCAAGGGCAGTAATTCTAGCAGTAGACCTCCTCTGTAAATCTAAAGTGGTAACCTGTAAAGGCTTTTAAAAATGGATTTAGTTTCTCGCCACTGCACGTTTGTGCGCAATTTTAAAGCATGTCATGTTTGGTATCCATGTACTCGGCCTAAGATCATCTTTTTTATTTCATCAAACATTTGGGCAATATAGTGTGTTTAATGCATTCAAATTTTAAAAAGTGTGTTTTTTCCAAAAAAAATGCGTTTGAAAAATCGCTGCGCAAATACTGTGTGAAAAAAAAAATGAAACACCCACCATTTTAATCTGTAGGGCATTTGCTTTAAAAGAAATATATAATGTTTGGGGGTTCAAAGTAATTTTCTTGCAAAAAAAAAAAAAAAAAAATGTTTTCATGTAAACAAAAAGTGTCAGAAAACGGAAAATTCCTATCAAAATACTTACCGTAATTTTCCTTTCCTGATGGACTCCATGGCAGCCAACGTGTGGGTTTAGTCCCGCCTCTACTACCCTATAGGACACTACTCCCATAAATCTTTGCTCCTCACCAGCAGCCGTGTTCGATAACTAGCCTACTCCAGTCATTTGGGAGGGAACTCCTGCTGCCATGGAGTCCATCAGGAAAGGAAAATTACGGTAAGTATTTTGATAGGAATTTTCCGTTTTCCTGACAGACTCCATGGCAGCCAACGTGTGGGAAATAACTCGCCGTACACACCCGGGTGGGCAAAATGCTGAAGAAAACAAAGATTTATTTAATACCGTCCACCGACAGTACTTTAACACCAAAATCAACTGAGGATAGAGCAGCTGGCTCAACACAATAGTGGGACATGAAGGTATGTATCGATGACCAAGAAGCCGCCCTGCAAATCACTTCAGGCGAGACGTGACGAGAAGCTGCCCACGAGGTCGAAAGACTTCTAGTCGAGTGCGCTGTCACCGCTTCTGGAGGAGCCAAGCCCTTCTCTCTATATGCCCATTGAATTGCCTGTACAACCCATGCAGCAATGGATCTGACTGAGGCTCGGAGCCCCTTGTTCTTCCCATAGAACGACACAAAGAGATAATCCGATTGACGGAAGGGAGCCGTTACTTCAAGATATTGCTTCAAGGAGACACCAACATCGAGTGGATGTATTTCTAGATTTCCAGCAGATCTAAAGGTAGGAAGTGAGATCTCTTGATTCTCGTGAAAGATTGAGGTGACCTTAGGGTTTGACCCCAGCATTGGAATTAGAGTCACTCTGTCTGGAAAGAAGGTTAAGAAGGGTTCTTTTGACCCTAAGGCCTGGATCTCGGATACCCTCTTGGCTGAGGTGATGGCAATCAAAAAGGCAGTCTTGATAGTAAGATCTCTAACAGACAGTGGTTTAACGAGTTGAGAGAAGAACTCAAGAACTAGAGGTGGATCCCATTTAGGGAACCTGGGTTTCCTTTGAGGCCTCATTCTAATTGCTCCTTTGAAGAATTGTTGAATAAGGGCATGTCTGGCCCAGGACACCCCAGTAAAGGCTGATATTGCTGAAACCTGTACGCGCAGTGAGCTGACAGATAAGGGTAAATCCAGGCCTGATTGGAGGAAGCTCAAGATGTCCTGGACTGCAGGTGCGTCACATGACTTGGCCCTGGACGACATATGGATCGAGAACCTTGTCCAAATACGCTCATACACCTTGTTAGTGCTTTGTCTTCTTGCATTCAGAAGTGTAGGAATAACCTCCTTAGGGCAACCTAGTGCTTCCAACCTACCCCTCTCAAGAACCAAGCCCTCAATTGTAGGTGAGCTGGGCACGGATGGAGAATCGTGCCTTGGGAGAGTAGATCCGTTCTGGTTGGGAGAGGAACTGGTTCTCGGAAGCTGAGGAGTGATAGAAGAGGAAACCAAGGCCTGTTGGGCCCGTAAGGAATGATGGCTATTATCTCCACCTCCTCCCACCTGAGCCTCCGCAGGAACTGGAAGATGATAGGCGTCGGAGGGAAGGCATAGGCTCTGTGGAACCACCAACGTTCCGTCAGTGCGTCTATCCCGTAGGCTTGTGGATCTCGAAACCTTGCATAGTACCTCGTTAGCTTTTTGTTGTACGGGGAGGCGAAGAGGTCGACCTCTGGCGAGATCCCCAGTGTTAGAATCCATCTGAACACATCCTCGTGGAGAGACCACTCGTTGTTGTCCAAGTGGACTCGTGAGAGAAAATCCGCTTGGACATTGAGAATCCCTGGAACATAGGTTGCCGTTAGATTGACCAGATTCTTCTGGGCCCAGACCATTATTGGTTCCACTTCTTGTAGCAGAGACAGGCTCTTGGTACCCCCTTGTTTCCTTACATAGGCTACTGCCGTCGTATTGTCCAGTCTGAGTAACACGGATGTCCCCGCTATCAGATGACGAAATGCCAGCAGTGCCTGGAAGGCTGCACGCAACTCTAGGATATTTGACACCAATCTCCGTGCTGGAAAATCCCAGGAGCCTTGAGCCACTTCCGCTAGGCAATGAGCACCCCAGCCTCTCTCGCTGGCGTCTGATGTCACCGTGATCCAAGTGATGGGAAGGATGGAGTGACACCTGCGTAGATTCTCCTTCTGAAGCCACCAGAGGAGGGAACCCCTCATGGTCTGAGAGATGTAAACGCGCTGATTCTTGTCGCCCGACCATTGAAGAAGAAATCCCTTCTGGAAAGGACGCATTCTCCACTGAGCCCATTTCACCATTGGAAATGTGGACACCATGGTGCCTATGATTCTCAGACACTGGAGGGCCCGGAGATGAGAAGACGAGAGAGCCAGGCGAATCCTGTCCCGAACTATTGTGATCTTCTCCTCGGGTAAGGAAATTGTGCCTTTCACTGTATCGAAGAGGGCCCCGAGAAACACGAGAGACTGGGAAGGCTCTAGTTGGCTCTTCTCCCGGTTCAGGAGCCATCCGAATTCTTGGAGAGTTGAGATGACCATATCTCTGTGTTTCAGGAGGCAATCTCTGTCTTGCGCCAGTAGGAGGAGATCGTCCAGATAGTGGTGAAGACGGATCCCTCTGGTTCTCAGTAGAGCCACAACGGCCAACAAGACCTTCGAGAAGACTCGTGGAGAGGTGGACAGACCGAAGGGAAGGCATGTGAATTGTAAGTGTAGTTGGCCTATGGAAAAACGGAGAAAGCGTTGAAAGTCTGTTGCCACTGGAACGTGGAAATAGGCGTCCTTGAGGTCTATTGAAATGAGCCAGTCTCCTGGTTGAACCGACTGTCGAATTGTGGACAGGGTTTCCATTTTGAACCTTTCCTTTTTGATGAAGTGGTTCAGGTGCGTCAAATCTATGACAGGTCGCCATGCTCCACTCTTTTTCTGGACCATAAAAAGAGGAGAATACATCCCCATGCCACGTTGGTCGTCTGGGACAGGAATAGCCGCGCCTTGATCTAACAAAGATCTCACGTAAGCTAAAAGGATTTTTCTTTTTTCTTCTGTGGCTGGAAGAGATGTGGGGACACACCTGAGCCTGGGAGCACTGCTGAAAACCCAGGTGTGACCTGAGGAAATCGTCCTTACGGTCCAAAAGTCCTGGATCGAGGCCGCCCAAACATGCCGAAAGCGAAGGAGGCGAGCCCCCACCTGGCCTGCCTGGGCGGGCCCCATCTCAAAAAGACTTGGTCGGTTCCTTCTCACCCGACATACTACTCTTAGCATTTTTCTTGAAAGAAGATTGTCTGGCCTTCCAGGATCTGGAGAACTCACGGCCCGGCCTGTATCCACGTGCATCCCTGGCACGATCCTGATTCTGTTTCCTTGGAAACGATCTTCTCTGGCCTTGTAATCGCCTGTCCTGAGGGAGGAATCCCGACTTACCCCCGGTGGCACGGGTTATGGCGCTGTCTAATTTATTACCAAAAAGAGAGGACCCATCGAAGGGGATACGGCACCAAACCTGCTTTGATGCTGGGTCTGCCAGCCAGGGGCGAAGCCAAAGGGCACGCTTGGCAGTAACAGCAGACAACATAACTCTAGCCACCAAGCGGATAATGTCGATTGAAGCCTCCCCCAGAAAGGATGAGGCTAACCTTAATTCCTGGATGGGCGAACTCCTGGCCACTTCCTCCGAGACTCCTCTAAGTGTCTCATCCACGCTATCTGACCACGTCTCCATGGCCCTGGACATGGCGGCCAGAGCCAAGGCTGGTTTACATGCCATGCCTGCTGTGAGATAGACCCGCTTCAACTCCGAGTCTATCCGTCTGTCCAAGGCGTCTCTGAACGAGACCGTGTCTTCCAGAGGGAGGGTCACATGCTTGACCAATCTCATCACAGCTGCATCCACTAGCGGAGCAGACTCCAGTTGTTTAACTTCTTCTTCCTTGAAGGGATAAAGCCTTTGAATCTTAGAGAGAAGGGAGTTCTTTTTCTCTACCTTTCCCCACTCATCCGTGATAACTTCACCTAATTCAGTGAAAAAGGGGAAGCTGACACGTTCCTTCTTCAGCTGCTTGAAGAACTTCCGCTGTTTTGCAGGGGCCGTCACTGGCTCTTCCCAGTTTATAGTTTCCTTGATGGCTTTAATCAGAGGAGGAAGTAAGTCAAAACTGAATCCGGTATAAGGGTCTTCTCCTTCTGAATCACTATCTGAGGAGACAGCAGACAGGTGACTGGGCAAAGAGGACTCACAAGTGTCCTGGGCCTGAGTATCCCTAATTGGTGGGTCTGGAGGCTCTGTAGGAGAAACATGGGATTGGCTAGACCCCAATTCCTTTAGATTCTCTTTCACGATCTTCTCCACCAGAGACTTGAGTTGCTGATCCGATCCACCTCTTTCACCTGTTGCTTTTATATAGCAGGTATCACAGAGGGATTTGCCTATAGGAACCTTTGCCCTACACCCCCAGCAGGCTCCTTCGGCTGCATGACTGGAGTGAGATTTGGAAGGGCGAGATGGTTCCCGGCTATGGTGTCTCGATTTCGAGGAGGAACCGTGATGTCCAGATCTGGACGAGGAATGCCGGTGCTGTGATCTAGAGGAACCACTTCTGTGCGAGCTACGTTGTTGAGTAGACCTAGAAGGGCTGGAAAGAAAAAACACAAGTCCTTCTGTGTTAATGGAGACAACAGACAACTGATGCTCCATACCCCCCCCCCCCGCAACACCCAGGCAGGAACCCCCCTACCAAGTACCTGTTGCGAGAGGGCTGGCCAGAGGCAGGCGGTGAAGCGCTAATGCTCCCGGAGGGATCCATCGGGCTGAAACAACAAAGCACCAGATAGTAGTTTAGAAAGCAGTAAGGGCAGGCCAAAACACCAGTCCTCAGAAGCCCCCTCACCTGATGAAGCAGAATCAGAGCAAGGGGATACACTGCCGACAGTCTGCAAGCATTCCCAAGCCTGCAGACCATTTTTCCAAATTTAAATCTGGCGCCCTTGTGACGTCACCGGCGTGCCGCTAGTGCGCACGCGCCGTTACCGCTATGCGCGTGCGCGAACCAAGCCTCGTTCTCGCGCCGGACCCGCGCATGCGCAGAACGGCCGCGAAAACGAAACCAGGAAGTACACGGCGGCTGGAACGCAGAGGGAACCAGCCGCCATGTCTGCCAGCTACACTGTACCCGACAGTGCGGGGGAGGACACAGGACACAGGCAGAGACAAACACAGGGAAGGATTACACAAACTGCTGCCATAACAGTGTAAACGGAACGGACTCACCACTCCTGCTGCGATCGAGACCTGGACCAGGTAAAACAGCACAGACCGGACTTATTCCTGGGCAACAAGGGTCACCTGCTAGTAGCTAGGCTGTATGACCAGTTGGGGTTCGCCTGCCAGTGGCTAGGACTTACACCGTCTTCAGCGCCTCTTCCATATGCCCCTTCCATACCCTGCTAGTAGCTAGGGCTTATTGGAATACTGCGATCCCATCCTAGGAATCGCTCACCAGATCTGATCGCAGGGAGAAAATAATCTTCGGGTAGAAAGACCATTTTAACTAGGTCCTTGGAGGAGGACAAAAAAAGAACACGGCTGCTGGTGAGGAGCAAAGATTTATGGGAGTAGTGTCCTATAGGGTAGTAGAGACGGGACTAAACCCACACGTTGGCTGCCATGGAGTCTGTCAGGAAAGGGCTTTGTCTTCAAGTGGTTAGAAGAGTGGGTGATATGTGACATAAGCTTCTAAATGTTGTGCATAAAATGCCAGGACAGTTTAACCCGCCCAAATGACCCCATTTTGGAAAGTAGACACCCCAAGCTATTTGCTGAGAGGCATGTCGAGTCCATGGAATATTTTATATTGTGACACAAGTTGCGGGAAAAAGACAATTTTTTTTTTTTTTTTTTGCACAAAGTTGTCACTAAATGATATATTGCTCAAACATGCCATGGGAAAATGTGAAATTACACCCCAAAATACATTCTGTTGCTTCTCCTGAGTATGGGGATACCACATTTGTGAGACTTTTTGGGAGCCTAGTATTTTGCAGACCTCACTTTTTGTCACAAAGATTTGAAAATTGAAAAAATAAAAAATAAAAAGTTTTTTCTCGTCTTTCTTCATTTTCAAAAACAAATGAGAGCTGGAAAATACTCACCATGCCTCTCAGCAAATAGCTTGGGGTGTCTACTTTCCAAAATGGGGTCATTTGGGGGGGGGGGGTGGTTGTGCCACCTGGGCATTCCATGGCCTCCGAAACTGTGATAGGCAGTGAAGAGTGAAATCAAACATTTACGCCCTTAGAAATCCTGAAGGCAGTGATTGGTTTTCGGGGCCCCGTACGCGGCTAGGCTCCCAAAAAGTCCCACACATGTGGTATCCCCGTACTCAGGAGAAGCAGCTAAATGTATTTTGGGGTGTAATTCCACATATGCCCATGGCCTGTGTGAGCAATATATCATTTAGTGAAAACTTTGTGCAAGAAAAAAAAAAAATGTGTCACTTTCCCGCAACTTGTGTCAAAATATAAAATATTCCATGGACTCGACATGCCTCTCAGCAAATAGCTTGGGGTGTCTACTTTCCAAAATGGGGTCATTTGGGGGGGGGGGGAGGTTGTGCCATCTGGGCATTTTATGGCCTTCAAAACTGTGATAGGTAGTGAGGAGTGAAATCAAAAATTTATGCCCTTAGAAATCCTGAAGGCGGTGAGTGGTTTTCGGGGCCCCATACACGGCTAGGCTCCCAAAAAGTCCCACACATGTGGTATCCTCGTACTCAGGAGAAGCAGCTGAATGTATTTTGGGGTGCAATTCCACATATGCCCATGGCCTGTGTGAGCAATATATCATTTAGTGACAACTTTTTGTAAATTTTTTTTTTTTTGTCATTATTCAATCACTTGGGACAAAAAAAATAATATTCAATGGGCTCAACATGCCTCTCAGCAATTTCCTTGGGGTGTCTACTTTCCAAAATGGGGTCATTTGGGGGGGGGGGGGTTGTACTGCCCTGCCATTTTAGCACCTCAAGAAATGACATAGGCAGTCATAAACTAAAAGCTGTGTAAATTCCAGAAAATGTACCCTAGTTTGTAGACGCTATAACTTTTGCGCAAACCAATAAAGTGACATTTTTTTTACCAAAGACATGTGGCCGAATACATTTTGGCCTAAATGTATGACTAAAATTGAGCTTATTGGATTTTTTTTATAACAAAAAGTAGCAACTATATTTTTTTTTCAAAATTTTCGGTCTTTTTCCATTTATAGCACAAAAAATAAAAACCGCAGAGGTGATCAAATACCATCAAAAGAAAGCTCTATTTGTGGGAAGAAAAGGACGCAAATTTCGTTTGGGTACAGCATTGCATGACCGCGCAATTAGCAGTTAAAGCGACGCAGTGCCAAATTGTAAAAAGTGCTCTGGTCAGGAAGGGGGTAAATCCTTCCGGGGCTGAAGTGGTTAAAGAAAAAAATTTTTTTTTTCTTATTTATTTTATTTTTTCACTGTCCCTTTAATTTTTTTTTTTTTTATCACAATTATTCCTATTACACGGAATGCAAACGTCGCTTGTAATAGAAATAATCATGACAGCTCCTCTTTATGGAGAAATCTGGGGTCAAACCCCAAATCTCTCCTCTACCTTTTAAAAGAGAAGGATCAAAAAAAAAAAAAATTTTTTTTTGATCGTTCGCTTTAAAAAAAATTATTTACTTCCAGCTTGGATCAGGCTCCGTTCCTCCAAGGCCATAAAGACGATCAAAGAGGATCTACTCATCGATTGCCTATGGGAGCAGCTGGCCGCACCGTCGGCAGAAACGGTAAGCCCGAGAAACACTGGCAGGAGGGGGGACGTCCTCTCCCGCTGCTTCAGGAAACCGTTCAGCGGCTTTTGTCTGCAATGGCACCATCTGAATTGGTGCAATGCCGACTTTGCGGCGCCGTACCGATTCCCAAAAGTAGTTTCTGTACTACTTTTGGCGACTTTGGGTGCGATTTCAATAAATATCTGTGCAGCAACCCGCACAGATGTCTCTGAAATCGCCCCCCAAGTCGAACTGATATACAGGAATGAAGTTGTGCGATTTCATCTGAACTTGCACAATTTCAATCCCGCAGCAGTGTGAACCTAGGCATAATCCCGGTAAACCATTTGCAAACCGCAATGTATATATAAAATGTTGCTGCCTTCTTTTTTTTCTTGTTTAATATTTGTATTGGTTTTGTTCAAGTATACAGAAATAATCTAACATTGCAAAAAGTTTTGGAGTGCATTATAGCAAGTATATAATTTTTCCTCCCCCACGTGCCCCTTCCCCTGATCTCTCTGTCAAAATCGATGGCACAACTATAAGCCCATCCTTGCATACTAAACTGGGGTGTGCAAAATCTGGTGCAACTGTGCATAGAAACCAATCAGCTTCCAGTTTTGTTTTTTTTCCCTCAAAGCTTAATTGAACAAGCTGAAGTAAAAGCTGATTGGCTACCATGCACAGCTGCACCTGATTTTGCACTCTCCAGTTTTAGTAAATCTCCCCCTAGCTGTCACTAGTGTCCTCCATTCTGACAGACAGTTTTATTCAACCCACTTCTTCGGAGTCCAGATCATCCAAGGCTCCCCACAAGCATGTGACTGGACATTGAAAGAAGAAACAGCACAGTGATAAGCTCATCGCTCTGTTACTCCACTTTCTCCTCCTATTAGAATACTTCTTGACAGCAAATTAACTGATCGGCTTCCTGTACTGCTTCTCTCACATTCTGGCTTCAATATACACAGATTGCAAAAGACCGATACCAGGTACTTACACGGATTGCATTTAAAAAATACATTTAATGGTGTATTAAAGTAGTAGAATTTCAGGATAAACCTAACTAGTCTTAAAAGTACTCCCTCCTGCCACGTAGTACCTATGCTAACTAACCTGTGTAAGAATGATGTATATACTACCTATTTTCAGCCCATTCTGGTCTAGTCACATGATCTGGCTCCCCTGTGTCAGTCAGTGGCGGCTGCAGGGGAGAGGAGGGAGTGCCGACAACAGATGGCCCATGGGAGACTAAAGCCGACCATAGTTCAAATCTCAGCAGGGACCAGCCGAGATTCGAACCAAGTATGGGAAGACTGAATGTACCCAAGTTGATCAACCAGCCTGTCAGATTTTACATGCAATTTTTGCTATCAGATGTTATAGCCACTAGCAATAATCACTGTGTTCTCCTGGCAGCGAAGGCTTCCCCCGCCCCCCTGCCAGAAGAACGCAATGGCTCCATGGGAGTCAGTGGTCCCTCTATGGCCGGCCTTAGGGTGAAGTCACTGCTTCTAGGCCTTCCCAGGATTGTCGAGTGCTTTCTTCTCTCTCCTGCAGTCACCACTGACTGACACAGGGGATCATATGGCCAAACAGGAGTGGGCTGAAAGTAGATAAGTATATACATCTTTCTTACACAGGTTAGTCAGCATAGATAATAGGAAGAAGTTAAAGGAGCTTTTTTTAAGACTAGTAAGGTTTAGCCTGGAAATCTACTTTAATGATTATAGAGCTGCATTATTTGTGTATTTTATATCTGGATAGAGTTCAGCTTTAATAGCAGGGGTAAATAAGGCTCCATTCACACTAATGCGTTTTTTGATGCTTTTTGCATTTTCCAGAAATGCAGGGAATTTTTTTTTAACATGGGTTTCTATGGAACACGTTCACATCAATGCATTTTTGTGCCTCTGCGTTTTTGGAAAGGGTCGGGGACTTTTTTCCCTGCGAAATGCAGCGTTTTGCATGAAATAGACCCACATCCAAAACTTAAGTACTACATTTTTATGGGATTGTGTGTTTTTTTTTTTGTTTTTTTTTTTACATTCACTGTATATAGCTGGTTCGCTAAGGAGCGGGTCAGGAAGCCGACCGCAGCATCTTTAACAACTGAAATTCACGAAAAAAACAGTGTGGGGTCCCCCCCCCAAGACCATACCAGACCCTTCAGTCTTGTATGGATTTGGAGGGGAAACCCCATGCCAAAATTAAAATGAAAAAGCCATGGGCCCCCCCCCAAAATCCACACTAGACCCTTATCTGACCATGCAGCCCAGCAGGACAGGAAAGGGAGGGGCTGAGCGAGCACCCCCCCTCCTTAATCATACCAGACCGCATGCCCTCAACATGGGAGGGTGGGTGTTTTGGGGCAGGGGGGCTCTGTGCCTCCCCATCCCAAAGCACCTTTCTCCCATGTTGAAGGGGACAAGGGCCTCTTCCTGACAACCCTGGCCGGTGGTTGTCGGGGTCTCCGGGCAGGGGGCTTATCGGAATCTGTAAGCTCCCTTCAACAAGATCCCCCCCCCATGTGAATGGGTATCCGGTACATCGTACCCCTACCCACTCAGCCCAAAAAGCAGTAAAATGTAAAAAAATACAAGCCGGTTTTTGATAAGACCTTTATTAAAAAAACAGCTCTGTCTTCTCCCTGAGCCGTCTTCTCGTAGCCATCCGATGACGTCACTCTCCGGGTGTCATCATCGGATGGCCACGCCCCATGGCTATATAAGAGATGTCAACGGAGGAAGACAGCCTCAGGACAAGAGCGCCCTTTTTTGTTTTTAGCGGGTAACCGGCAGCGAGGAAGAAGACAGCAGCGGTGAGGAAGAAGACAGCCGTGGCAAGGAAGAACACTGCAGTGCGGGAGAAGACAGCTCTGGGAGAAGACAGCACAAGAAGAAGTCGGCACCAGGAGAAGACGGC
Organism: Aquarana catesbeiana; assembly: GCF_042186555.1. Taxonomy (NCBI): domain Eukaryota; kingdom Metazoa; phylum Chordata; class Amphibia; order Anura; family Ranidae; genus Aquarana; species Aquarana catesbeiana. The sequence continues at coordinate 446,666,407 of NC_133324.1, read as the reverse complement.
TCAGGGAGAAGACAGCTCAGGGAGAAAACAGAGCTATTTTTTTAATATAGGACTTGTCAAAAACCAGCTTCTTGTTTTTTTTTAACATTTCATTGCTTTTTGGGGTGAATGGGTAGGGGTACCCACAGAGGGGGGGGCCGGGATCAGGGGGCCCCCTTGTTAAAGGGGGCTTCCAGATTCCGATAAGCCCCCCCACCCGCAGATCCCGACAACCACCAGCCAAGGTTGTCGGGAAGAGGCCCTTGTCCCCATCAATCAGCGTAGAGCCCCCCTGCCCCAAAGCATCCACCCCCCATGTTGAGGGCATGCCGTCTGGTATGGTTCAAAGGGGGGTGCTCGCTCGTCCCCTCCCTTTCCTGACCTGCTGGGCTGCATGCGCGGATAAGGGTCTGGTATGGTCTTTGGGGGGGACCCCCGTGCCGTTCTTTTCCTACCACAGGTATTTGTTTTTAAATTTAATTAAGCGTTTTAGCAAGGAGAGGGGGCAAACTAAAAAAGCAGACTTTGATACGCAGGTATAAGGTCTATATTAAAGGCTAAGTTTCCCTTCTAGAAAAAAAATAATACATGCCCTCGCAGTTCATTGAGAAGAATTACAAACCATCTGCTGTGGTGGAAGACGGGACATGTAGTTCCCTCATTCAGATGCCTGTCAATGAATGAAATGGCTGTGTGGGCGGAGGGGATAGTGGGGTGTGGAAAACATGTGTAGCCAAGCCCCCGTAGGGGTTGCTGAATGTGGTAGGAATTATGGGATGCCCAGAAGATTTAGTGTAACTTGCTTGGGACTACGATATACACTCCTGTATATACACTCCAGTAATCTCTCCAGCACTTCACTTGCTTAAGACCTCTTTTCCTTCCCTTTTTCGGCACTTCACTTTCTGCATAACGTTACTCCTCCAGCACTTCCCTTGCTGTAGACTGTTACTCCTTCAGACTAGCTAGCACTGCATGGTTAGGCCTGACACTAACTCAGCCAGGCCTCAGTGGATTGCCTTTTGCAGGCAGGGGACTCAGGCCCCTATGGTGTAGAAATAGTTCAGGTGCTAACTGTCCTCTATTCAGCTACCAATCCCAGATAGCTCTCTTCAGGCCCTGCCAGCCAGCCTGGCTGCAATGACCTCTCTCCACTGCCCTTCCCACAGTCCACTCTTCTGGTTCTGCACCTATCTCAAACTGCAAACTCCCAGTTCTCTCAGACGTGCCTCCCCAGTCCGCCCGACTGTGCTTCACTCACCAGCCCTCTTGGGGGCAGTTGTCTTCCCTGGAGTCTCTTAGCAGTGTCCTCTCCTGCTCTCCTCTCCTTGCTCTCTCATGAGCCTCTCCTTCCAGGATCTCTTCTCTCCTCCTGGATGCACCCCAGCCCAAGGTCCCCCCCCCCCCAGACTGGGGAGCTCCCTGTGTGCCCCGACAGCCTCCACACTCTCTCACTCCAGCTCTTCCACCTGACAACTCCTCCCCAGCTGGGCTAACCCTAGGTATTTGAGCAGGCCTGCCCCCTGCCAATACAAGTTGGGGATTGGTCAAGGCTCCTCAAAATACCCCAGGCATCTCACCTCTCCTCCTCTCTTTCTAGCACCTAGAAAGAAGAGGGAGGCAACAGTGATGTTACCTGTGAGTCACTCAGCCCTGCCCTGCGCCACTCCCAGCCTAGAATGAAAACAAACAGGCCTAGCAACCAGCTAGGCCTGCCTAAATTTACCTACTCTATCAGAAAAAATCCTCACTCTAGCACCTACCTGACTAGAGGGTGCAACACACGTATATATTGCTCCCTAAATATGGTTTACCGTGTAGCATGCTCGAAAAGGCAAACTTATTGATTAAGCAGAAAGTTTGAAGACAGGCAGTCGTTACTTATCAACTGTTTGTAGTAAGTGTTTGTAGTAAGTGTTACAAAATTCATGTCATGTCAGGTCAGTCTTTGCAGTTTTATGACAAAGAGATTGTTTATTTTTAGAAACAGATTATAGAACAATGTGAGTAATATGGCACAATTGTATACCAATAACAGTACTCAGTGGTTTAGCTCTATGGGTAGCAAAACTCCTTGAGGTACAGCTGTGAATTAGATTTAGGAATTTTTTTTTCTCTCATATTTTCCACTTTATGTTAATTGGGCAAATTTCACCTCGTTTGGAGCACACTGAGAACAATGTGCTGCTATTTAAATGACTATAAACAAGTATTTTAATCTCCTAAATACCAAGAAATATAATCTAAAGATTAGTAATTTTTTTTGAGGGGAGGGTCTGTCCTGTTGCATTATGCCACCAAATACTGTTCTGAGGTTAATAGCAGCTGCTGCTACTGAGAAAAGTTGCACCACCCTCTTCTGACCTCTGTGTCATCCAAGGAAATCCTACTATTATTATCCCACAATGCATTGTGTTCTGTGAACAGGCAGAGGAGGGCCTGTCATTTTTAACTCCATTCACAGAATGCGATGCATTGTGGAATAATAATAGTAGGAGTCCTGTAAGTGACGAAGAGGGCAGAAAAGGGCGGGTGAGCGGTGCAACGTTTCTCAGTAGCAAAGGCCGCTAAGGGCTAGAAGATAGCCAGTCAGGCAGTGGCAGCTGGTGTTTTTTTTTGGGGGGGGGGGGCCATAAACAACCACCCATCTCCCCCCCGTGTGTGTCACCCCCCCATCCCCCCCACTCCCCCTCTCTGTTTGCCAGGCGGTCCAGCACTTACCCCATCGGCGGCGGTGGGTGGCAGGCAGCATGGTGCAGTGGCTCCGTGTCCTCTCCTCCATGGCGGCTTCCAGTTCCTCCCCTCCTTCTCCTAGGTGTCCAATAGGATCGCCTGTCCTTTCAGCCAATCGGGTGACCAATGTCAAAACCAGATTTCTGATTGGCCGGGAGGAGGATCAGTGTTACAACAGCAAATATTAATTTGCTGTTGTAACACACTTGGGTAGGATCGGAGCACACTCTCTGCGACCCGAGCCCACCCTTCATTGAAGCCTATTAGAGCCTTGGCTCTAATCGGTGCTTCAAAAAATTAGCCCCCCCGCATTGGAATCCATGCGCCAATGTCCTGAAAGGGGGGGCGGCTATGAATGAGGGGGGCGGCGCCCGTGCGCCCTTAATGGACAGGCTGCCCCTGCGCTCAGGGCAGTGTTCAGCAGCTCTGTTTTTATCAGAAGTAGCTGCCTGCAGGTTTTAGAACACACACCATTACACATAACTAATTTGTTTGGAGTTGTGTCTCAAACAATACTAATCTTCAGCTTTAACATTATTTGTGTAGCCCTAGTTTATGCGAGTTAGGCATTTGTGTATATGAAAGGTGTTGGTAATGGGGTAATAACTAGAGGCCTGTATTGCATTTTTGGCAATGGGATTTAAAATATGCCCCATCCCTGACTGTCATAGGATACATTTACATGATTTACTAAAGGCAAATCAGCTGTTCACTTTCCAAGAGAATTTGCACTTTGTATGAGGAATTTTGCCTTGGCTTAGTGAATATGGGAAAGCAGTGCTGAGTTCCATCATTCAATTATGTGCAAGCAAAACTATATTTTTTTTTATTTTCCTTAAACAAGATTTAATATACTTTGCAAAGTGCAAATGCTGAGAAAAGACGAGAGATTTTATGCAAATCAAGCTAAATTAATCTTTTTTCTCTCCCTGTTTGTGCTATGTTTATTGTACACTCCATGGAAATTATGCATATAACATTGACAGCATACTGCCTTAATTCTGGATATTTTTTGTGACCACAGTCAACTAACTTTGTCAATTACGAAAAGGGAAAAGCTTGTTTGAAAACGCATCATAGGTCACTTTCAAGGGGCACCATAAGTGATACCTAATCCTGAACTCCGAGGCTCCACCTAACTTGGCCTTGGGTTGTGTACCTAAACCTTGTTAAAAATTAAAAGAAAATCTATGGTCGCAGCATAAACTTTCATTTTATAACATAAGCATTGTAAAAGTAACGCAAACAATAACAGAAAATTTCCTATCAAATACTTACCGTAATTTTCCTTTCCTGATAGGCTACATGGCAGCATACGTATGGGTTAACCCTGCCTCCACTCCTCCCCTATAGAACCCCACTCCTATAAATCTTTGCTCTGAGCTAGAGGCCGTGTTTTCCTGACCGACTCCATGGCTGGATACGTATGGAAACTAACTGGCCATACACCCAATGGGCGGGCAATGCTAAAGGCTTTAATTTTTACCATCAACAGGCAGGACCTGCAAGCCAAAATAAACAGAGGATAAGGAAGCAGACTCTACACAATAATGAGCCATAAACATACTGATTGAGGACCACAAGGCCGCCCTACAGACTACTTTGGGAACCACATGCTGCAAAGCTGCCCAAGGTGTAGACCCAATCCTGGTCGAGTGAGCAGACACTACCTCCAAAGGAGCCAAGTCCTTGGCTCTGTGAGCCTGTTGGATGACCTAGGCAATCAGTGCCACAATCGGCCTAGATGAGGCATGTTCCTCTGTTCTTTCTGGCAAAAGAATGAACAGGGTTTTAAAGTGTGAAGGAAGTTGTAGCTTTGAAGATAAAACTTCACAATATCTGAGGGATTCCTAGAACTGAAGAAAGGCACTGCTGGGAGTCAACTCTGGACTCCCTGTTTACTAGACATGTGCTTTGACCAACTAAGCCGCAGCGCGCCCTCTCCCACATCTAAAGGACGCAAGTTAGAACCCTAAGGTTGGCAGAATAATTTCTTGGCTCCCATGAAAGTCTCATGCACCCTTGGGAATTGAGTCAAGCATAGGTAACAGCACAGCTTGAACTATAAAGAACATTAAGCAAAGTTCTCCATGACCAGTGAATCAATCTCTGAGGCTTTTTATGCCGACGTAATAGCCAGGAAAAAGGCAACTTGACAGAGAGGCCTTTAACGGAGACAGCCCTAGAACACTCTGCTCCAATTCCTGAGATGGAGTTGAGAACAAGAGGGAGACTCTACTTGGAAAGCCACCGCTTACTCCGAGGTCTGAGCCTAGCTGCTCCCTTAAAGAATTGTTGGGCAGGAAAGATGCCTAGACCGGGATACACCTGTGAAGGCCGATAAAGCTGACACTTAAACTCCAAGGGAGCTGACCGTTAGAGCCAAATCTAAATCCAACTGGAGGAAGTTTAGAATATTTAGAAATACTAGATCACTACACGATCTGTCAGCAGCAGACATGTATTGAACAAACTTTGACCAGATTCTCCCGTAAACTTTGTTTGTGTTCATTCTTCTAGTATTCAAGAGAGCGGAGATAACTCTGGAGGAGCAGCTGAGGACCTCCAGTCTCAAGAACCAGACCGTCAGACGCAACTGTGCTGGACATGGATGTAGAATTGCACCCAGTTACAGAAGGTGTGGCCTGAGGAGAAGGTGCACTGGGTTCCGGAAGCTGAACTGTGCTAGCAAGGGGAACCATGGCTTAATTGGCCAATAAGGCATCACTTCCACTACCTCCACAACCTCTGTTCGGAGTCTTCGTAGAAACCCAAGGTTGACCAGGACTGGAAGAAATGCACAGGACCTACCGCATTTCCAATGATCGATCAGGGCATCTGTGCCTGAAAACCTCCACATGCAGAGACCATTCGCTGTTGTCCAATTGGACTCTGGAAATGGGGCAACGGAATGGCGAATGAGCCAGTTTTTCCATTGCAGCTGCCAGGGGACTCTCATGACTGAGGTTATGTAGATGACCTTAATTCTGCTTCCTGGCTCCCACTCTGGATGGGCTGCCTTCTCCAGCTTCCACTTGACCCTTGGATCCATAGACACCACAGTGCCATTAATTTTAAACACTAAAAGGCACGCAGGTGGGAAGAAGACAGAGCCAGGAGTATTCTGTTCCAGAACATCAGGATCCAGAGTCAAGGCAATGGTCCCCTTGATTATATTGAACTGAGCCCCGCTGCACACAGGAGACTGAGTGGGCTCCAGGTGACTCTTTTCCAGATTCAGCTGCCAGCCGAATTTAAGGAGCATTGAAAAGAGCTCAGCTCTGGGATCCAGCAGCGGCCCTCTGTTTTGGGACAGTAGGAGAAGGACATCCACGTGACTATGCAGGCGTATGCTCCTTGTTTTGATAAAGACTATAACAACCAATAATACCCTCAAAACACACAGTGTAAGGTTGAATGCCCAAATGGCTGGAGCTGGAGATGGTCTATTGGAAACAAGCCAGTCACCTGGCTGGACCCCATGGAATATGTAATATATAAGTATACATCACCACACAAGGCATGAACACAGATCTGCAATTCAATCCTGCTTCCACGATCAAACTGAGCCAGGTAGTCTAATCACGCTGTACTTGGGGCAGATAGGGCCACCCACTAATAGCTGGGCTACCTGGCCGTTTGCCTGCCAATGGCCAGGCTTCAGCTCTTCCAGCGCCTCTTCCGTTTGCCCACTCCATACCCTGCTAACAGCTAAAGCTTATCGGGGTATTGCAACCTGTCTTCCTATAGGGGAGGAGTGGAGGTAGGGTTAACCCATATGTATGCCATGGAGTCGGTCAGGAAAATAATTTTTGAAATGCCATACAGTATAGCTTACTTAAAAAATCCCCTTTGCTGTGAATTCTGTCTGTCTGCTGGTCATTTCTTTAAACAACTTCTTGGATTCCCTGCATGCTTTGCAGCTTCTCCATTGCTCATTGCTTTGGTTTACTTTTGATTTCTGAAGGACTATATAACCCATGGTACCTTGCTGCCCACAAGCTGTGATTCCTGTACTGATTCCACCTTCTGAAACTTCTCTTCTCAGCATCTCTCTAGTTCAGAAGGCAGGCTTTGTGAAGTCTGTGACACAGCACAGGACATAATGAATATTAGTCACAGAATTCAGGAAAGTAAATATGTGGGGATCTTCACAAAGTAAGTTTACAAACTTCAAAAGCATTCAGAATAATAGGAGTAGGGTAGAAATAATTGAAAATCAGTGCGGAAATTAATAGGATTTTACACTTTGACCATAGATATGCTTTAAATGCATCCTTTAATAATAATTACCCAATACAGCGCAAAACACACACAGTAATATGGCAGGAATGGTTTCATGAGACTATAGAAGTCTTCTGCATTTGTACCATTCTTTCACTTTGTGGGATTCAATCCAAAATTTAAGTTAAGCTTAGCTCACACCTGTTGCTGTTTAATTGAAAGACCTTTCACAAGTCCTAGGATGACTGTTTAAACATTGCTGAAGGTTAATAAAAGGTGAACGTTACTTAACCACTTAAGGCCGAGCCTTTTTTGAGATTTGTTGTTTAAGTTAAAATCATTTTTTTTGCTAGAAAATTACTTAGGAAAAAATATATATAATGTTTGGGGATTCTAACACCCTCGAGAATAAAATGGTGGTCGTTGCAATACTTTATGTCCTACTGTATTTGCGCAGCGGTCTTACAAGCGCACTTTTTTTGAAAAAAATACACTTTTTTGACATAAAAAATAAGACAACAGTAAAGTTAGCCCAATTTTTTTTATATTGTGAAAGATAATGTTACACCAAGTAAATTGATACCCAACATGTCACACTTCAAAATTGCGCCCGCTTGTGGAATGGCTACAAACTTTTACCCTTAAAAATCTCCATAGGCGACGGTTAACAATTTCTACAGGTTGCATGTTTAGAGTTACAGAGGAGGTCCAGTGCTAGAATTATTGCTCTCAGTCTAAAAATCGCGGGGATACCTCACATGTGTGGTTTAATCACCGTTTACATACCGTTCGCTTCTGCACGATTTCACAGACATCTGTGCGGGTTTCTGCACAGGTGTCAATGGAAATCACACCCCAAAATCACAAATAGTAGTACAGAAACAACTTTTTTAAATCAGTGCGGCGCTGCAAATGCAACGTCACACTGATTAGGACGGTGCCATTGCCGGAAATTGCCGGCGATTTGACATGTCAAAACGCACCAATGTGAACCAGGGCTTAGACTCACTTTCCCACATGGGCACAGGGAAACACACAGGGATTTCTTCAGAATAACAAAAGGTAGGAATCTGCAACAAAGTTTGTTAAAATCCTTGCAATGTACATATATCACCCAGGGTGGAATATTTTTTTCTCAACAAAAGTGGAGTTACGCTTTAAGCTACTAATTGTACTAGCTGGTACTAATATCTATCTGCAATTTCCATGTAGGTGCATTTCCTTGTACTTATTTCATGTGAATTATAGTGTTAAAATGAACTCAGATTTCAGCATAATGAGGTCTGCAGGGATCCAAATGTGCAGTATTGTAGAGTCCTTCTTTTGCAGCTATTAGGGCTTGACTGACTGCTGACAAGAACTGGGAGCAGGGCCTGCCTGCTCCCAGCTCCCAGATAATTGTGTAATTGATCTATCAGTAGCTTTGTCTGATTTCTGACCATCCCCTTCGACAGAGATTATGTAGTTAGCATCAAGAGGATGCCATAGCACCAGTTTCTGCAGTAAGAATACATAGAATAGAATGTTTTTTGACAAGGTGTTTTATGTTTCTTAAGCCTAGTACTAGGGATGAGCCGAACAACCCCAGTTCGGTTTGCACCAGAACCTGCGAACGGACCGAAAATTTGCACGAACGTTAGAATCCCATTGACGTCTATGGGACTCGAACGTTCGAAATCAAAAGTGCTCATTTTAAAGGCTAATTTGCATAGTATTGTCCTAAAAAGGGTTTGGGGACCCGGGTCCTGCCCCAGGGGACATGTATCAATGCAAAAAAAACTTTTAAAAACGTCCTTTTTTTCGACAGCAGTGATTTTAATGATGCTTAAAGTAAAAAAAAAAAAAGTGAAATATTCCTTTAAATCTCGTACCTGGGGGGTGTCTATAGTATGCCTGTAAAGTGGCGCATGTTTCCCGCGCTTAGAACAGTCCCTGCACAAAATGTAATTTTTAAAGGAAAAAAAGTAATTTAAAACTGCTTGCGGCTTTAATGTAATGTCGGGTCCTGGCAATATGGATGAAAATCAGTGAGACAAACGGCATGGGTACCCCCCAGTCCATTACCAGGCCCTTTGGGTCTTGTATGGATATTAAGGGGAACCCCGCACCCAAATTAAAAAAGGAAACAGCAGTATACAGGCTCTGAACTCTAAACAGCAGTATACAGGCCGTGCAAACAAGACAGGGACTGTAGGTTTGTTGTTAAGTAGAATCTGTTTGTAATTTTGAACTGGTACATTTTTAACGTGTTTAGCTCCAGCCAAAAAATCTATTTTAAGCTTTTTGCAAAAACATAGGGAAAGGTTATCACCCCTGTGACATTTGTTTTGCTGTCTGTGCTCCTCTTCAGAAGATTTCACCTCACTTTTTGTCCCAATGACAAAAGTTTTTTGAAAATTTGGGTTTTTTTGTGAAACAAGGATTGGTGATAAAGCATCAATGGAAAGGAGAAATGTTTTTCCCATATTAACTATTACAGGAGAGAATTTCCCTTCCTAGGGGTAGATTTCATCTCACTTCCTGTTGTCTCCTTCCGTTTGCAACAGGGGCTGAAAAATTGGGCCTTAGGCACTGGTGCTGGTGCCACAACACTGCAACCCCTCACAGATACTCTAGTTGGAACACAGGAACGAGCCCTGCTGCAAAGTATTGCATCAAAAATTGTAATTACACACCCTGTTAAACAGGGGCAGAAAAATTGGGCCTTAGGCACTGGTGCTGGTGCCACAACACTGCAACCCCTCACAGATACTCTAGTTGGAACACAGGAACGAGCCCTGCTGCAAAGTATTGCATCAAAAATTGTAATTACACGCCCCTGTTAAACAGGGGCAGAAAAATTGGGTCTTATACACTGGTGCTGGTGCCACAACACTGCAACCCCTAACAGATACTCTAGTTGGAACGCAGGAATGAGCCCTGCTGCAAAGTATTGCATCAAAAATTGTAATTACAAGCCCCTGTTAAACGGGGGCTGAAAAATTGGGCCTTAGGCACTGGTGGCGGCGCCCAGAACCAAAAATGTTCTTACAAGCTATTAGTGTGATCATTGAGGAGGAAGAGGATAATTACTCAGGATAGTCACTCAGCATCAGCATAGGCAGTCTTTGAAGGGATCTGAGATTTTAAAAAAAATTATTCGGTTACATCAGCATCAGGTGCTTGGTAGCTGGTGGTGATCCAAGACTGATTCATTTTTATGAAGGTCAGTTGATCGACCGAGTCGTGGACAGACGCACCCTGTGATCGGTTACAAAGCCTCCAGCAGCACTGAATGTGCGTTCTGAAAGAACGCTGGATGCAGGACAGGCCAGTAGCTCAATTGCATACTTACTGTGCAAGCTCTGGCCAGTGATCCATCCTCAAGACCCAGTAACCCAGAGGATTTTCGGTGGGAAAGGTGTCCAAGTCAGATCTTGCCCCTAAGTATTCCTACATCATGTAAAACAGACGCTGGCGATTGTTGTTGGAACCGATCATACCTTGGGGCTGCGGACTAAAAAATTGTCTGAACGCATCGGTCAGACGGCCACCTTCTGCACCGCTCCTTCTTTGACTGACCGAAGCCTCAGCAACACGTTGTCCAGAAACAGGAGTTTGTAACCTCCCAGTCTCTGGGAACGCGTTGCACAGACCTTTCTGCAAGGCCTCCCAAAGATGTTTCATCCTCTGCTCCCTCTGTAACGGCAAGATAAGGTCCGCAACCTTACCCTTGTAACGTGGATCAAGGAGGGTTGCCAGCCAGTATTGGTCCTTCTTGATACCACGAATACGAGGATCCTTACGCAGGCTTTGCAGGATCAGGGAGGCCATGCAGCGTAGGTTTGCTGAGGCATTCGTTCCGGAGTCCTCTGGGTCACTAAGGGTGACATGGTCTGCAGCCACCTCCTCCCAGCCACGTACAAGTCCATGTGTTTCTTCGGATTGATCCCTTAAAGACTGCTGCTGATGCTGAGTGCCAGGCTCCACCTCCATACTGACACAATCCTCCTCCTCCTCGTCCTCTTCCTGTATAAATGGCGGGCAAGCAGGAACACTGTCTGGATAAAGGGGGCCTTGAGAGCTAAGGAAGTCCTCCTCTTCCTGCCTCTGTTCTGCCTCAAGTGCCCTGTCCATTATTCCACGCAGCGTGTGCTCCAACAGGTGGACAAGGGGGACAGTGTCACTGATGCATGCGCTGTCACTGCTCACCATCCTCGTGGCCTCCTCAAATGGTGACAGGACAGTGCATGCATCCCTGATCATGGCCCACTGGCGTGGGGAAAAAAAACAAGCTCCCCTGACCCTGTCCTGGTGCCATAGTCCCACAGGTACTCATTGATGGCCCTCTGCTGCGTGTACAGCCGCTGCAGCATGGCCAACGTTGAGTTCCACCTGGTGGGCATGTCACAGATTAGGCAGTTCTTGGGCAGGTTAAACTCCTTTTGGAGGTCTGCCATCCGAGCACTGGCATTATATGACCGGCGGAAATGCACACAGACTTTTCTGGCCTGCCTCAGGACATCCTGTAAGCCCGGGTACCTGCCCAAGAACCGCTGCACCACCAAGTTAAGAACGTGAGCCAAACAGGGCACATGGGTCATTTGTCCCTGTCAGAGGGCAGAGAGGAGGTTGGTGCCATTGTCACAAACCACCATTCCTGGCTTAAGTTGGCGTCAACCACCTCTGAACCTGCCCCTGCAGAGCTGACAGAACCTCTGCCCCAGTGTGGCTCCTGTCCCCCAAGCACACCAGCTCAAGCACCGCATGGCATCTTTTGGCCTGCATACTTGCGTAGCCCCTTGAATGGCTACGGAGCACCGCTGGTTCCGAGGACCAAGCACGGGAAGAGGCCATGGAGGAAGAAGAAGAGGAGGGGGTGGAGGAGAGAGGTGTGTCACAATCATTAGTAGTGGCATTTTGGAGGCGTGGTGGCGGAACAACCTCCAACACTACTGCACCTTGTCCTGCATCCTTCCAAGCTGCCAGCAGAGTCACCCAATGCGCGGTGAAACTTAGGTAACGTCCCTGTCCATGCCTGCTGGACCATGAGTCAGCGGTAATATGCACCTTACCGCTGACCGCCCTGTCCAGCAAGGCATTGACATTGCCTTCCACATGCCAGTAGAGAGCCGGAATCGCCTTCCGTGAGAAAAAGTGGCGTTTGGGTACCTGCCACTGAGGAACTGCATATTCCACAAACTCACAGAAGGGGGCAGAGTCTACCAACTGAAAAGGCAGCAGTTGAAGTGCTAGCAATTTTGCCAAGCTAGCATTCAACCGCTGGGCATGTGGATGGCTGGGAGCGAACTTCTTTCGGCGGTGCAGCAGCTGGGGCAGGGAAATTTGCCTGGTACAATCTGAGGTTGGTGTACCGAAAGCAGATTGCCCACAAGTACTTGGCTGTGACACACCTAATTCTACACCTTCATTCCTCTTAGTGCAGGTCTCAGAGAGGACTGAAGGTATAGTGGGGTTGGAGATCTCAGCTGATGAGGAGCAAGGAGAGGTCCTCTTTGTTCTTTGGTGTGGGTCTTTTAGATATGCTTGCCAACGAACTGCATGGTAGGTCAACATATGTCTGGTCAAGCATATGGTGCCCAAGTGGGAGATGTTTTGGCCACGCGAGATACGCTTGAGACTTATGTTGCAAATAGCAGCAGTGTGATCTGATGCACTTGTCTCAAAAAAGGCCCACACCAAAGAACTTTTGGAATAACGCACAGAGACAGCAGTGCCCTGCATATGCGGAGCTTTGGGGTGTGATGCAGATAGTGTGCTGCCCTTAGACTGGCCCCTGGAGGGCATCCTGCCTCGTTGGTGATGTGCCTCCTCTTCCTCCTTCTCCTCCTCTCTCCTATCAGGCACCCACGTTGAGTCAGTGAACTCATCATCCCCTCCCTCCTCATCACTGGAGCAAACCTGGCAGTATGCTGCAACAGGGGGAGCATGACTGCCAGATTGCTGTCCTTCTTGGGCACCCCCTCTGTCCGTGCTCACGTTACTGCCTTCATCTAGCTCAGTATCATCATCAGAGCCTTCTAAACGCTCCTGGAGCATGTACCCAACACTGTGGTCAAACAGTTCGAGGGACTCCTCAGGAGGACATGGTGGGGCTAGGGAAGGAGTCACTGATGCCATTGAGCCGAGGGAAGAGGCCGCGTTGGCAGCTGCTTTGCCAGACAAAGTACCCTGAGCATGGGTGAGAGAGGATGAGGAGGATGAGGACGGCTTGGTCATCCACTCGACCAAGTCTTCCGCATGTTGCGGCTCAACACGGCCAGCTGCTGAAAAAAGGCCAAGCGTGTACCACGGCCACGTGCTGATGAGGATGCACCGTCTCCACGACCAGCACTGTTGCCTCTAGACACAGAGCCTGCTTGCCCTCTTTTATTGGCTTGTGACTGTCTGCCTCTCCTTGTTGGCCTTCCAGACATACTAATGGCCTGTAGCTGCACTAAGCAGGGATATATATATATATATATATATATATATATATATATATATATATATATACTGATACTGCAGCTAGCAAAATCAACTGCCTGCCTGTAGTATGAGAACGCACCAACCTTCTACAGGTAGCTTTAGCTGAACACTGTGCAGAGCTCGCAAAAAACTAACTTGTAGCTTATTTAGCTGCCTGCGGTAGTGATAGGATCAGGAAAACACCACCAACCTTCTACAAGTAGCTTTAGCTGAACACTGTACAGAGCATGCAAAAAACTAACTTATAGATTATTTAGCTGCCTGCGGTAGTGATAGGATCAGGAAAACACCACCAGCCTTCTACAGGTAGCTTTAGGTGAACACTGTGCAGAGCTCGCAAAAAAAATAACTTGTAGCTTATTTAGCTGCCTGCGGTAGTGATAGGATCAGGAAAACACCACCAACCTTCTACAGGTAGCTTTAGGTGAACACTGTGCAGAGCTCGCAAAAAAATAACTTTAGCTTATTTAGCTGCCTGCGGTAGTGATAGGATCAGGAAAACACCACCAACCTTCTACAGGTAGCTTTAGCTGAACACTGTGCAGAGCTCGCACTACACTAACTTGTAGTTTTAGCTGAACACTGTGCAGAGCTTGCAAAAAACTAATTTGTAGCTTATTTAGCTGCCTGCGGTAGTGATAGGATCAGGAAAACACCACCAACCTTCTACAGGTAGCTTTAGGTGAACTCTGTGCAGAGCTCGCAAAAAAATAACTTGTAGCTTATTTAGCTGCCTGCGGTAGTGATAGGATCAGAAAAACACCACCAACCTTCTACAGGTAGCTTTAGGTGAACACTGTGCAGAGCTCGCAAAAAACTAACTTGTAGCTTATTTAGCTGCCTGCGGTAGTGATAGGATCAGGAAAACACCACCAACCTTCTACAGGTAGCTTTAGCTGAACATTGTGCAGAGCTCGCAAAAAAACTAACTTGTAGCTTATTTAGCTGCCTGCAGTAGTGATAGGATCAGGAAAACACCACCAACCTTCTACAGGTAGCTTTAGCTGAACACTGTGCAGAGGTCGCACTACACTAACTTGTAGTTTTAGCTGAACACTGTTCAGAGGACGCTCTACACTAACTTGTAGCTTTAGCTGAACACTGTGCAGAGGTCGCACTACACTAACTTGTAGTTTTAGCTGAACACTGTTCAGAGGACGCACTACACTAACTTGTAGCTTTAGCTGAACACTGTGCAGAGGTCGCACTACACTAACTTGTAGTTTTAGCTGAACACTGTGAGGAGGACGCACTACACTAACTTGTAGCTTTAGCTGAACACTGTGAGGAGGACGCACTACCCTAACTTGTAGCTTTAGCTGAACACTGTGCACTACACTAACTTGTAGTTTTAGCTGAGCACTGTGAGGAGGACGCACTACACTAACTTGTAGCTTATTTAGCTGCCTGCGGTAGTGATAGGATCAAGAAAACACCACCAACCTTCTATAGGTAGCTTTAGGTGAACACTGTGCAGAGCTCGCAAAAAAATAACTTGTAACTTATTTAGCTGCCTGCGGTAGTGATAGGATCATGAAAACACCACCAACCTTCTACAGGTAGCTTTAGATGAACACTGTGCAGAGCTCGCAAAAAACTAATTTGTAGCTTATTTAGCTGCCTGCGGTAGTGATAGGATCAGGAAAACACCACCAACCTTCTACAGGTAGCTTTAGCTGAACACTGTGCAGAGGTCGCACTACACTAACTTGTAGTTTTAGCTGAACACTGTGAGGAGGACGCACTACCCTAACTTGTAGCTTTAGATGAACACTGTTCAGAGGTCACACTAAAATAACTTGTAGCTTTAACTGAACACTGTGAGGAGGATGCACTACACTAACTTGTAGTTTTAGCTGAACACTGTGCAGAGGTCACACTAAACTAACTTGTAGCTTTAACTGAACACTGTGAGGGGGACGCACTACACTAACTGTAAATAGTTTAGCTGCCTGACTGTGGTACTAATAGGATCAAAAGAACACCAGCAATTTTCTTCAGGTAGCTGTAAATACTGTAACAACACAAGCCTGCCTGTCAGTAGGAAGATAACAGGAACGGATCTAGCTAAACTGAATACAGTGTATATATATATAGATATACAACACCTGGGATGCATATATATACACAATACACTGTAAGTGCAGCTAACTCACTGACTGTCCTGCCTAATCTATCTAACTTAAATCAAATGACACTGTCTCTCTGTCTATCTCTTTCAACGCCGGAACACACACTACACAGGGCCGCCGTGCAGGCGGCCTTATATAGTGTGGGGCGTGTACTAAATCCCCTGAGCCATAACTGGCCTAAGCCTCCTTGGCTTTGGCCAATTACGGCTCTCTGTTCGGACGGCGCTGTGATTGGCCAAGCATGCGGGTCATAGTGCATGCTTGGCCAATCATCAGCCAGCAATGCACTGCGATGGCGCAGTGAATTATAGGCCGTGACGCGCCACACGAATTTGGCACGAACGGCCCATATCGTTCGCAATTCGGCGAACGGGCGAACAGACGATGTTCGAGTCGAACATGGGTTCAACTCGAAAACAAAGCTCATCCCTACCTAGTACACACTGTCAGGTTTTTTGAACGAAAAAAAATGACAGTTCCAGTCAGAGCCCCTGTACTAACGATTTGATGTTAGTAAGCAAGCTCCCCTGCTGAACTATTATGTTCTGATAGTGGGGCAGCCCCCCGCCAGAACACTCTGGTCAGCTGATTGGGAGTCGGTTGGCTGCTGGTTTTCCAGCATGCCTGACCGACAGAAGCCAGCAAAACGGCCGGCTTCTGTCGGACCGGCGGCCATACACATGAGCCGAATGTCGGACGGTTTTTTTGAACTGGCCGATGTCGCCCAACATTTGGGCCGTGTATGCTAAGCTTTAATATTGTGCTGTGGGGAAGGTATGGCAACCAGTGTCTGCCTACTACAAATCCAAAAATAAAAGGGTCAGTTCCACCAAAACAAATATTTCAATGTTTGAAGGTGCTGCAGAGATAAATTATGAGACAATTTCTTATATGACACATGGATGAGATTTGTGTGCTTGAGTTTCTGGATCTGCATACCTGCTGTTACCATTATAAGGGGTCCCACACTACTGAATGTATATGCTACGTTAAGCTATGGAAAATGCAACTTGAGGTGGTGGAACATACAGATGAGAATGGGAACATTCAAAACTCCTAGGTAGACAAGAACAGAGCTGGGAATTGGCAGGGTGATCTTCCTGTTGAAGTGTCATTTATTTCAGTGGTTTTGCGGTCGCTCACCTGGCACAAGTATACAGAAAGTGAAGTTAGAACTGCATACTTGCTCTGCAAGGCAACCCAGAGAGTATGGAAGCCAGATATTCAATATACAGACATCCCAACCTGCAGAAACTAATTTCAGGGAGGTGGCAAATCCATTTCAGGAAGGTGGCGCTTCGTGCCCGCAAACGCCCCCCCACCCCCCGTGGCAAAACATTATTTAAATTACTTTTTCAATATTTTTTTGCAGTGCTTCTGGTGAAGGGGGTGGGTGGTATGTGGACGGTGTCAGTAGTTTTTTTTTATGTTTAATAATTGATTTTTTTTTTACAATTTAATTTGGGGTTGGGGTTGGGGCAGTGGACAGTGTTGGTATGGCAGGGGAGAGTGGTGTCAGTAGTTTTTTTTGTTTTATTTTTTTTACACTTTTTAATTTTTTTAGAATTTTCTTACAATTTTTTAAAAATATTTTTTGGGGAGCTTTGGTGAGATGTCAGGGGTCTAAACAGACCCCTGACATATCCCCTTTGAGACAGACAAAGTGACTGAGGACATACATTCCCCAGTCCCTTTCTCAGCAAGATGAATGAACAGGAGACAGAGGCTCCTGTGATCGTGCATAAAGTGAATCAGGTTTAAGGGAAACCAAAAACAAAAACAAAACGGGGGGAAGGGGGGGGGGAGGAGGGGGGGGGGGAACGGAGGGGGAAAAAAAGTGGGGTGTGGGAGGTCAAACGGTGGTGGAAAGAACTAATAAATATCCAAAAAACAATCTTGGTAAAGTGCAAGCGTGCTATCAAGTTCACAAAGAGTCCTTATTGTGCAGTAAACGTTCTGTCAGATTCATAAAAAGTCCTTATTTGTGCAATAACTTTGTGCATATGGTGTTTGTGATTATAATCCTTCTGCTGTTCAAGAATCCGTACTCTAAATGTGCAGCCACTCACCAGCTCACTTCACCCCTGCAGGGGTATCAGGCAGTTACAGTTTTGAGCCACTGTACGGCAATCTCTGGCAGACTCAGGATCGTGATGTGTCATGTAAAAAGAGAGAAGGGGTGCCCATAGTGTAAAATCGTTTTTAAAAATTTATTTAAACAAGTGGAGAGGTACTCACAATTTCACAGTATGAATCAAGTATAATAGACAAAAGTCGCGGTTAACCTTCAGCTGTTGCAAGCAAGTAATGTTGGGAAGCACAGATTAGGCCATGTCCTACGCGTTTCGTCGTCAGGACGTCTACGCTCCCGTAGACGTCAAGTTTGGCTTGCAGTTTTGGCACAGTCCCACATTGCAAAATTGCCATTTGCCATTTGGCAATTAAAAAAAAGGGCAAGAGAAAAAATAGAAAACAGATGTCAGGAGGCAGCAGCATTGCCTCTTGCAAACTTGCAATACTTGCAAACCAAAATTAACAGGAAACAGAGCGACTGGTTTAAAACAGTAATGAGACATAAATGTGTGGATTGTTGACCAGGAAGCCACCCTGCAGATCGCTTCGGGAGCGACGTGACGAGAGGCTGCACTTAAAGTTGAGACGCTTCTGTTTGAATGCGCTTTCGCCACCTCCGGATGCGCCAAGCCCTTCGCTTTATAGGCCCATTCAATAGCTTGAACTATCCATGCAGCAATTGGTCTGATGGAGGCCCGCTTCCCCTTGTTCTTCCCGTGGAACAGGACAAAAAGATACTTGGACTGTCTAAAGGAAGCCGTGGCCTCCAAGTATTGTCTCAAGATGACTCTCACATCGAGGGGATGCAACTCCAGACTTCCGGCTGATCTAAAGGTGGGAAGTGTGATTTCCTGATTCTCATGGAAAATTTTCGGTGACCTTGGTGTTTGTCCCCAGCATTGGAATTTAAACCACTCTGTCCGGGAAGAAGGTTAGAAACAGCTCTTTTGACCCTCGGATATCCTCTTTGCTGAAGTGATGGCTACCAAAAGGGCAGTTTTGAGGGCAAGTTCTTTAATAAGTGGTTTGTCGAGAAAAATTCAAGGACCAGCGGGAGATCCCATTTGGGGAACCTCAGTTTCCTTTGTGGTCTGAGCCTAACTGCCCCCTTGAAGAATTGCTGAACAAGGGTTTGCCTGGCCAACGACACTCCAGTGAAAGCTGAGATCGTTGACACCTGTACCTGGAGGGAACTGACAGATAAGGCCATATCCATTACCGACTGCAGGAAGCTTAGGATGTCCTGGACTGCCGATTCACTACATGGTTTGGCTCTGGAAGACATGTGGCTAGTGAATCTAGCCCATATCCGTTCATACACCCAGTTGGTGCTTCTTCTCCTTGCACTCAGGAGTGTGGGAATGACCTCTTCCGGGCACCCTTATGCCTCCAGCCTTCTCCTTTCAAGAACCAGTCCTTTAGGCACATATGAGCTGGGCAAGGATGTAGTGCCCTGAGACAGCAGGTCTGGTCTGAGTGGCAGGGGAACCGGTTCCCGAAAAATAAGAAGCATTAGGAGGGGAAACCAAGGCCTGTTGGGCCAGTAAGAGATTATGGCTATCACCTCCACTTCTTCCGTCCTGAGTCTCTGTAGGGACTGGTGGATAATGGGGGTCGGAGGAAAGGCATAGACTCTGCGAAACCACCATCGCTCCGTCAGGGCATCTATCCCATAGGCCTGAGGGTCCCGGAACCTTAAATAGTACCTCGCCAGCTTTTTGTTGCATGGGGAGGCGAAGAGGTCGACTTCTGGGGAGATCCCCAAGGTTAGAATCTATCTGCACACCTCCTCCTGGAGAGACCACTCGTCTAAACGGACTCGAGAGAGGAAGTCAGCCTGGACATTCTAGATAGAAACAAAGAAAAAATCTTGTGAGCCACAATAATCCAATACCTTAATGGAGAACCAACTGAAATAAATGCCCAGCTGCAAACGCAGATCACTTATTCATAACCGTGCAGTGAAACATAAACAAAAAATGCGCTGCGCTTAGGAATAAATCTAAGTATCCGTACACCCTAGTGGTGTCATATAAATTGATATAAAGTGCAATGTGCAGATAATATGGATCTAAGATCAACTCTGCATACTTGAATAAATAAATATGTCAAAAAGTGCAGCAAGGTGCCATACACAGTAAATCCCAAAGTGTAATGTGCAAATAATACGTGTCTGAAATCATCTTTGCATATGTAAATAAATAAATAAATATGGATCTGAAATCACCTTTGCATATATAAATAAATAAATGAATACAGCAAAACATTAATACTTAAATATAAAACGTGCACTATAAATGATATACTGTATATATATCACATGCAAAACTCCACTGTAATCATACAAGTGATAGGTGAAATTAAATAAAGGAATAAACCAAATGTGTGATAAGTGATATTAAAGACTAAAATCGTCCTTATTTGTGAAAAAAATCTTCCAATAAAACAAATGTGCCGTGAAAAGTTCAAATAGGAAATCTTTAGTATAACAGTGCTTCAGAGAAAAGTTCCAGTTGCCGCATCAAAGTGCCCAAATCATGCCGTGAAGTGCCTCGGTGACCCCCAATGTGGTTGCGCTCACCTTAGAGCGTGTGACACAGTGTTCAGCTGCGTCAATACATGCTATGGAGCCACCCCTGGGCTCAATGATTGATAACAGATGATTCTCCAAGCAGACTCTCTATGGCTCCACAAACATCATACCAAAAAAAGAGAAGGGCTATATAGTGTGATACCGCCAGATACTTTATTGAAAAAAACACCCAATCCCCACACTGGGGTACTCACATTTACTAGGTGCTAATGTGCACCATACATTACAGGTCCAAAAACACTAATCGGCGTGCTGCGGGGTATGAGAAATCCACAACCCAGCTCTGTGCTGATCGCTCCGTCCTGGCCCCTCCCCTACGCGTCTTCGACACAGGGAATCACGTGTCTTCATCAGGGGGTGCACATTAGCACCTAGTAAATGTGAGTACTCCAGTGTGGGGATTGGGTGTTTTTTTCAATAAAGTCTCTGGTGGTATCACACTAAATAGCCCTTCTCTTTTTTTGGTATGATGTTTGTGGAGCCATAGAGAGTCTGCTTGGAGAATCATCTGTTATCAATCATTGAGCCCAGGGGTGGCTCCATAGCGTGTATTGACGCAGCTGAACACTGTGTCACACGCTCTAAGGTGAGCGCAACCACATTGGGGGTCACCGAGGCACTTCACGGCATGATTTGGGCACTTTGATGCGGCAACTGGAACTTTTCTCTGAAGCACTATCATACTAAAGATTTCCTATTTGAACTTTTCACGGCACATTTGTTTTATTGGAAGATTTTTTCACAAATAAGGACGATTTTAGTCTTTAATATCGCTTATCACACATTTGGTTTATTCCTTTATTTAATTTCACCTATCACTTGTATGATTACAGTGGAGTTTTGCATGTGATATATATACAGTATATCATTTATAGTGCACGTTTTATATTCAAGTATTAATGTTTTGCTGTATTCATTTATTTATTTATATATACAAAGGTGATTTCAGATCCATATTTATTTATATATTTACATATGCAAAGATGATTTCAGACACGTATTATTTGCACATTACACTTTGGGATTTACTGTGTATGGCACCTTGCTGCACTTTTTGACATATTTATTTATTCAAGTATGCAGAGTTGATCTTAGATCCATATTATCTGCACATTGCACATCAATTTATATGACACCACTAGGGTGTACGGATACTTAGATTTATTCCTAAGTTCAGCGCATTTTTTGTTTATGGACATTCTAGATCCCAGGTACGTATCCTGCTGATATGTTGGCCAGGTTCTTCTGTGCCCAGGTCATAATTGTTTCCACCTCTTGTAGCAGGGACAGGCTTTTAGTACCCCCTTGTTTCCTTATGTAGGCCACTGCCGTTGTGTTGTCTAATCTGACTAATACAGCGGCCAATGTTGTCAAGTGCCTGGAACGCTGCCTGTAGCTAGAATGTTCGACACTGTTCCTCGAGAAGAAAAATCCCAGGAGCCCTGCGCTACCTCTGCTAGACAATGAGGGCCCCAGCCCCTGTTGCTGGCATATGTCATTATTGTGACCCATGTAATAGGCAGGATGGAGTGACAGTTGCATAGGTTTTTCCGCTGGGAGGGAACTCCTTATGGCCGGAGTAATGTAAATACGCTGGACTTTGCTGCCCAACCACTGATGAAGAAAGCCTTTCTGGAAGAGCCGCATCCTCCACTGCATCCACTTCACCATCGTTATCGTGGCCACCATGGTGCTGATGATCCTCAGACACAGGAGGGCATGCAGATGAGAGGAAGAGAGAGCCATACGAATCCTGTTTAGAACTTTCGCAACCTTCTCCTCGGGTAAAGAAATGGTGCCTCTCACTTTATCGAAGCGAGCTCCGATGAACACAAGGGACTGTGAAGGTTCCAACTGACTGGTTTGACGGTCTAGAAGTTCTTGGATTGAGGCCTCCCAGAAATGGCAAAAGCGGAGAGGGCGAGCCCCCACCTGGCCTGTCTGAGCGGGCCCAATTTAAAAATGACTTGTTTGGTTCCCTCTCTCCCATCGAACCATTCTTGGTGGATTTCTTGAAGGAAGACTGCCTCGACTTCCAAGATCTGGAGAATTCACTACCCGGCCTGTAACTATGTTCCTCTCTGGCACGTTCCTGGTTCTGTTTCCTTGGAAGCCAAAAGCCACCCGAATTCCCGGAGAGTGGAGATGACCTGACCCTTGTGGTCTAGGAGTTGTTTTCTAAGTAATGATGGAGACAGATCCCTCTGGTTCTTAACAGAGCCACAACAGCCAATAAGACCTTTGAGAAGACACGTGGAGATGTGGACAGCCCGAAGGGGGGGGGGCAGGTGAATTGTAAATGAGGCTGGCCTATGGCAAACCAGAGAAACTGTTGGAAATCCACTGCCACCGGAACGTGGAAATAAGCGTCTTTTAGATCTATAGAAACTATCCAGTCTCCTGGTTGGACCAACTGCTGGATTGTGGACAGCGTCTCCATTTTGAACCTTTCTTTTCTGATGAAGCGGTTCAGGTGGGTCAGATCTATGACGGGCCTCCATGCACCATTCTTCTTTTGTACCATAAAGAGAGGGGAGTAAATCTCCATGCCTTGCTGGTTGTCTGGGACAGGGATAGCAGCACCTTGATCTAATAAATATTCTACGTCGGCTAATAGGATCTAGACCGTTTTGACGGTCTAGAAGTTCTTGGATTGAGGCCTCCCAGAAATGGCAAAAGCGGAGAGGGCGAGCCCCCACCTGGCCTGTCTGAGCGGGCCCAATTTAAAAATGACTTGTTTGGTTCCCTCTCTCCCATCGAACCATTCTTGGTGGATTTCTTGAAGGAAGACTGCCTCGACTTCCAAGATCTGGAGAATTCACTACCCGGCCTGTAACTATGTTCCTCTCTGGCACGTTCCTGGTTCTGTTTCCTTGGAAATGTTCTTCTCTGGCCTTGCATACGCTGGTCCTGAAGGAGGAACTCCGACTTATCTCCAGTGGCCCGGGTTATGTCGTTATCCAACTTGTTGGTGAAAAGGGAAGACCCCTCAAGGGGTATTCAGCACCACACTTGTTTAGATGCCGGGTCGGCCAGCCAAGGGTGCGCTTGGCAGTGATGGCTGAAAGCATAACCCAGGCCACCAGGCAGGTGGTATCAATGGAAGACTCCCCCAGAAAGGCAGATGCCAATCTCAGCTCCTGGATGGGCGAACTTCTGGCTAAATCTTCCGAGACGTTCCTAAGCGCCTCGTCCACGTTATCTGTCCAAACTTCCATGGCTTTTGACATTGCAGCCAGGGCTAAGGCTGGCTTGCAGGTAATACCTGCTGTAAGGTAGACCCGTTTGAGGTGAGAGTCAATCTGCCTATCCAAGGCATCCCTGAAAGAGACTGTATCTTCCAGAGGAAGGGTCACATGTCTGACCAGACTCATCACAGCTGCATCCACCAGAGGAGCCTATTCCAAATTCTTGACCTCTTCCTCTTTGAAGGGATAATGCTTCAGTACTTTTGACAGCATGGAGTTCTTTTTCTCCACCTTGCCACACTCATCCGTGATGACTTCACCCAGCTCAGTAAGAAACCGTAAGTTAACACGTTCCTTCTTCAATTGCTTAAAATACTTCCTCTGTTTGGATGGGGCAGCCACTGGCTCTTCTCAATTTAAAGCTTCTCTGATGGCTTTAACCAAGGGGTACAGCAAGGTGAAATCAAACACCACACAGGGATCTTCCCCCTCCGAGTCACTATCCGAGGGAGCGGCAGATGGGTGGCTTGGCTGAGAGGATTCCCATGTGTTCTAAACTTGTGACTCCCTCACTGGTGAGTGTAGGGGCTCTGTAGGAGGTTTGTGGGTCTGGCTGGTCTCAGTCTCTCTTAGAGACTCCTTAACGACCCTTTCGACCAGGGACTGTAGCTGCTTGCCTGTACCGCCTCTCTTGCCTGCTGCTTTGGCATAACAGAGGTCACATAGGGATTTTTCCACCGGTACTTGGGACCTACACCCCCAGCAGACACATTCAGCTGAGCAGCTGGAGTGAGACGTGGAAGGGTGAGACAGGTCCTTACTACGATGCCTCGATCTTGAGGGTAAACCGTGGTGCCTAAATCTAGAAGAAGAGTGCCGGCGACGAGACTTCGAAGAGTCACTTCCTTTGTGTGAGCTGCGCTGCTGACTGGACCTAGAAGGGCTGAAAGAAAAGAGAGACGGTGAAAACACACGTGTTGAGGGAGACAACGGTAATAATGTCCTCCACCTACCCCCTCCTTCCCCCAGCAGGCGGCACCCAGGGAAGACCCCCCTCTATGTACCTGCTGCGAGGGGCTGGCCACAGGCAGGCGATGACGCATCCATAGACCTTTCCATCAGGGCTGAAATAGAGGCAACTGTGTCAGTAAACACCACACACACAGGCTGCATGCACCTGTCACCTTGATGCTCCCTTACCTGCCAGAGAAGATCAGATGCCTGGGAAAGTCACCGCTCAAGCCCACAAGCATTCCCAAAGCTTGCAGGCTTTTCCCCTGTTTAAAAAGGGCGCCCCTGTGACGTCACTGCCGCGCCGGATGCGGCGCTAGTGCACATGTGCAAGTACCACCATTTTGATGGAAACGTGCATGTGCGAACCAAGCCTCGTTCCCATGCTGAACTTGCGCATGTGCAGAACGGCCGCGGGGACAAAACCAGGGAGTAAACAGCGGCTGGAACATAGAAGGAACCAGCCACCATGCCTGCCATCCACGCTGCAACCAGCAGATGTGTAGGGGAACACAGAGCACACAAGAGGGTAACAGACAAAAGCCACAAACACTGCTGCCATATAAAAAAGGGAACAATCTCACCGCTCCCAACCACGATCATCTCCAGGCCGAGGTAAGGTAAACAAGCCGGACTTGAGGGGGCGATAGGGCCACCTGCTAGTAGCTAGGCTATCTGGCCAATGCGCCACTTGTCTGCCAGTGGCTAGGACTCTAGCTTCCTCCAGCGCCTCTTCCATATGCCCACTCCATACCCTGCTAATAGCTAGGGCTTATCAGAGTATAGCGACTATTCTTCCCCGGGGTCGCAGCTCGGCCGGTCCTGATCGTAGGAGGAGAATCTTCGGGTAGAAAGACCATCAACTAGGTCCTACAGAGGAGGACAAAAAAAGAACACAGCCGCTGGTTCGGAGCAAAGATTTATGGGAGTGGAATCCTATAGGGTAGTAGTAGAGGCGGGGCTAAACCCACACATATGCTGCCATGGAGTCTGTCAGGAAAAGGTATTTAGCAATTTATATTTACATAAATAATTGCATTTCCATGTTCTAGTTAGGTTGCTTTAACTGATATCATCTGTAAATCTTATCCATTTGATCTGCAAAGTTTATCCATATGATCTGCAGATTACTGAAACAGAGTACATACAAAAGTAACAATGTCACTTTGTATCTCTCTGTTTCCAGTCTGAATAAAGTCAGACAGTTTTCTTAAAGCAGCTGCTAGGGCTGCTGTATTTACACAGCAACTCTTGGCTTTTATTTTAACCACTTGACCTCTGGAAGGTTTTACCCCCTTCATGACCAGACCATTTTTTGCTATTCAGCACTGTGCTTCTTTAACTGGCAATTGTGCGGGCATGCAACAATACGCAAATTAAATTTATATAATTTTTTTTCACACAAGTAGACAAAAAACCGCAAAGATCGCAAAAACAGTGTGCACAAGGCTCCATTCCCACTTGTGCAACTTGTCATGCGACTTTGGGCATCAAAGTCGCTTAACAAGTCGCAGCCCATTCTTTTCAATGGCACCTGTTCAAATTGGTGCGATCTAAAGTCACTGCAACTTTGTAAAGGTGTCTGCACTACTATGATGCACTTTTAATGCGACTTTGATCCAGAGAGGCTCTTTTTACATCTCCAAAGTTGCAGGATTTCCAGTGTGACTTTGGAGCGGCTTTTGGTATGACTTTGATCTGACTTTACATTCTCTGGACCAAAGTCGCATTAAAAGTCGGGCCAAAGTTGTGCAGGAACCTTTTCTGAAGTTGCAGTGACTTCTGTAGTGTCAGTAGGAATGGCTCCTGTAGAAATACATCGAATTTCACATGTCCTGTGACTTGGGGGTCTGACAAGTCTGATTCCAAGTAGGCACAAGTGTGAAAGGAACAAAGTCGCACTCGAAATTGAAAAAGAAAAAAAAATAATTCTATGGGCTGCTTTGGACTGGATCAGCCACAATCTGGAGCAGCTGTGCATGGCAACCAATCATCTTCTACCTTTAATTTCCAAAGCTTTAATTGAACAGGCTGAGGCTGATTAGATGCCATGCACAGCTGCCTCCTTTTCCATAATATGCCCATAGCCTTTCCTTGTCTGAGAATTCTTTAACCACTTGCCAACAGCTATACATATATATATGAACTTAAATCTTCAGGAGTAAGCCATGAGTTTTGAAGAAACTAGATGATTAGAAGACTGTGCTAACAAGGATTACATTTTTATTGTATGTTTTTGTTAAATGCTGTTTCATCTGAGAAAAAAAAATGTTTAAAAAGAGCAAGACACAGGCTTTGACTTTCAACTGATAAGGAAATTTGAACTTCAACCACTGTTAAGTTCGTTGCTCTGCTACTATTTTTAAATAGTATAAAGTCTATAGTACTGTACTTTGGCTGTTCATCCAGTTTATCTTTGTTGCTTTCATATCTTTGTACATAATAATTTAATTTGACTTCAACTGAGATAAAACAAGTAATGGTTAGCCTCGTTCAACCAGCCGGTTCTTCAAAAGGTAACTAGAGACACAAGAATACTACTACCTGATGACTTTAGATTAGAATATATGTATTTAATAACTGGATAGCAACTCATGAGGGACCACCACTGGGAGACCAATAATAGGTACAAAAGTCCAGATACTTCTGGCCCTGTAAGCCAAAATGGAATATCAATATCTTAGAGATGTTCAGCACTGGCAGCTTTTAGTGCTCATACATTAAATATGTGCTGCAGAAAAGGATCATTTAGAATAAGCGATTATTTTGGGTTTAAGGGTGTAGGGGGTCAATGTGACCCTACCATTACAGAGTTGAAAGTAAAAGAATGGCAGCCTGTAAAAGAAGAAAATCTATGCATTGCTTTCCGACAACCTGTGTGTTACAGCTTTGGTGCTTTGCCAATCCCCAACTGCTGCAGGGACTGGACAATTTTAGGTGTGTTTCCCCATTACACCACGGTTTCTCCTAAAGGGCTTGCACATCCTATAGTGTCACACAAGGTAAGACAACAATGCAAGTCTTCCTTGTCCATTGGTGGGGAACTAGCATATGTGGGACACGGTTACCCCTTTTTTATGTGCAAAAACCAAACGTAGCGCAGATATGGGTGACCAAAATGGGGCTTGAGTCAACAATTTCCCAAATTTCCTTTGGGATTAATAAAGTATTCTGTATCAATGGCACAAGCGCCTACTAAGTGTAGCAATATGATAACTTTAATGAAAGTAAAAGAATATTAATCACAAAAGGCTCAAATATGTAGCGCAGTTTTACTTTCATTAAAGTTATCACATTGTTACACTTAGTAGGCGCTTGTGTCTATCTCCTTGTACCTCTTTCTTATGTGTAATCTGATCTTCTTGAATATTGACATTGGGAACAAAGTACAATAAAAAAGACTGTTAAAACTCAAATTGTGTGGCCACCCAGCTGGTTACAGCGGCTTGGTGGCTAAATCCTGATGTTACTAATCCATCTGTAATGGTTGAGGTGGCTGTGGTAGATTCCCTGGAGATTTAAAATTCCTTGTATTTTGTGGTCTTCAAGACCCTTGACAATTACCACCTTCTATGCTCACGACTATCTGTGCCTGGGGGTCCTAAATGCGAGAGCTACCCTAAACAAGCAATCTCCCCTAATGCCCCCCTGTGACGTAATCCTAATTTACACCATTTCAACAACCTACTAGAGCCTTATGCCTGGACCAAATTTACCATAAAATCGCTCCCCCAGATCATAGTCAACCGATTCCTGGCCCCTTTATCCCTACTATCTTCCACATTTAATATTCCAGAGACTTATTTCTTTCGCTATCTCCAACTCTCCCATGCCTTTCGTAGCCAATTCCTCCACTGTGGTCCTCAGGTTGTACAATCAGCACTGGAGGACGTGTTAAGATCTGGATGTGGGACAAAGCTTACCTCTCGGCTGTACACTCACTTGATGTTGGTCTCCCTGCCTGTCCTGGAGGGTCTCAGGGCTAGGTGGCAACGGTATACCCCAGAGCTTGACCATGACAACTAGGATGATATATGGGATTTTCCCTTCTGTTCCTTAGTCTCTGTATGGAAACGATTAATACAATTCAAGCTGGTCCATTGGGCATGTTTTACGCCCTACAGGTTACATAAAATGCACCCAACTCTTCTCCTGAGTGCTGGTGCTGTGGAGGTACTCCAGGAGACTTTGCCCATATTTTCTGGACCTGTGCAATACCCCTACAGCCATCCCTGTGCATGTATATATTGGGTCTTATTGAGAACTTGGTTCCCACCGTGTCAGGGCGCACCCTGATCGGTCTTCTCCTGTTTTATGCCAGGAGGGCCATTGCACTTCACTGGAAGAAATCCCCCCCCCCCCCCCTCCCCAGTCCCTACCCTTTTGGAAACAGCTGGTAAATAACAGTTTGTCTCTTTTTTTCTGGTTGGCTGAACCCTCAACAGCTTCTGAAGGGTCTTCACTTAATGTGCCTTTATGGAAGCCATTATTTAGTTGAACGGTAGCCTTAAACTTACTCCACTCAGACTCGCACTGGTTTAGTATATAGCAGTGGTTGCCCATGTCATCACCTGACCTAAGGTAGCTAGGTCCTCTCCTTTCCTGTGATGTAACCCTCCTATGGTTGTGTTACATATAACTATGCTATCCAGTGTGTAATGTATTCCCCTGCAAGGATCACTGCAATATTCATGTTTATTGTGTGTATTTGTTACATGTTGATGACATTTAAATCAATAAAAAATATTAAAAAAACAAAAACGCAAATCTTGAGTATGGTAATACAGTATTTAATGTAGTGTTTTGATAGATACATTGAAGCATGAGAACTAGTAGATATGATGGGAAATAATGATTTTGGATAATGGAAACATAAGTCATTACCAATACAAGATGTGGTTATGAGAACATGTTGGCATGCACATGCTGATATTTGGTGTGTGGAGTGGTTCCTAATCAGGGAATAGGTATGGTAGGTTATGCATGCCAGTTTGGCAAGGTATTGGCCGAAGAATGGGGGTGTTAAGACAAAGGGTTTAGAAGGTCGGAGCAAAAATAGATTTGAAGGGGTAGGGAGGGAGGAGGATTTGTTTGGGCAAAGGAGGGTAATTCCTTCCACAACTCAATCCAATCTTCAGCAATGGTAATGCCTTATTTGGAGATAAAATGTCAGAACTCTTGAGTGTGTGTATATACACTGTCAGTGCAGCCAAAGTAAGGCTGGCCATACATGATTCAAATCAATTGGAACCATTAATGGGCAGGCTGAATGTACCAAGTCGATCTATCTATCAACTTGGGTACAACCAGCCTGCCGGATTTTCCTGCAATTATCGCTAGCGGCTGCTATAGCCGCTAGCGATAATCCCTGTCTTCTCCCAACATCCCCAATTGCTTGGCAGGAGGGATTCCCCTGTCAGCACTCAGTGTGTTGATGGGGGAATTTACAGGAGCATTTACAGGCTGGAAAAAAAACATCACCAAAGGAGAGTGGCTGAAAAGCAGAAAAAAAAATGCTAGGTATACCTAAATGTGCCATTCCAATCACCAGAATGAATTAATATTTTGGCCAATGGAATCCATCAATTCTGTATTACTTGATGTGCCTAAATGCATGTGCTTTGGGTGCATTTTTTAAACTGCTTTTTGCTGCCAGGAGTAAAGGTGTTTAGAGGAGAAAATCAAATTCCCTGTGTGCATGAGGCCTAATTGGGAATTGTTCTGTTTTGTTGTATTCTACTATTGTTAGGTGTTAAAGACACATGATGGAATCCAACACCACTACCCATTCTGCAATGGTAGGTGTCTATTGGGATCACCAGTGGCAAGGGATGACAGCTCTAGCTACTGTTAGAAAATGACGTAGGACATCTTTTAAATAGACTTGAATAGTGCCCAGGACTAAAGGTCCTGAAGGTAAAGTGGTCGAGGGGGTTATTAGGCATTGTTGTATGTGTCACTCTAGGACAGGGGTGTCCAAACTTTTTTCAAAGAGGGCCAAATTTGATGAAGTGAACATGCGTGAGGGCCGAACATTTTGCCTGACATTCTTTGAACCATTAAAATTAAATGCAAATTAACTAAGACACTGCAAAACAAGAATTTTCTTGCCTTTGGGGCTGTGTGTGGTGAAGAGTCTAAGGATGAGCTCGGACATGTTATTTGAATATATATCTTTTGTGGCCCCCAACGAATCCCCGAGTGATGCTCAGGACTAAGGATGAGCTCGGGCGTGTTATTCTGATATACTGTATATCAAGAACTGTGAAGCAAAATAAGGGTCAGTGCCCATCTGCAGCCTCACCATTACCATGAATGCAGCCTCATCATTGACATGAATGCAGCCTCACTGTTGACATGAGTGCAGCCTCATCATTGCCATGAATGCAGCCTCATCATTGCCATGAATGCAGCCTCACCATTGCCATGAATGCAGCCTCTGAATGCAGCCTTACCATTGCCATGAATGCAGCCTCACCATTGCCATTAATGCAGCCTCACCATTGCCATGAATGCAGCCTCTCAATGCAGCCTCACCATTGCCATGAATGCAGCCTCTCAATGCAGCCTCACCATTGCCATGAATGCAGCCTCTCAATGCAGACTCTCCGTTGCCATCAATGCAGCCTGATCGATGCCCATCTGCAGTCTTGGAGGGGACAGGGAGGGGGCGGGATGAGCTCCAACAAATTACATACAGGAGAATCTCCTGTTTACTCGGCAACCTCTTTAATACAAAGTCCCGCCTCCTATGATAGACAGAACAGTCGTCCAATGCCAGCCCAGGAGACAGGACTTCCTATTACAGAGGCCACTGAGTAAACAGGAGAGTCTCCTGTATGTAATCTGACAGCACTCGTTCCGCCCCCTCCCTGTCCCCTCCGAGGAAAGATAAATACGATATATATCTTTTCTGGCCCCCCAACGAATCCCTGAATGCCTCACGGCACTATCCAAATTACCAGTGGGGCCACATGAAACCGAAACACGGACCGCAATTGGCCCACGGGCCGGACTTTGGACATGCCTCGCCTAGGATAGAGTGAAAAGAATGTACTATGAAAAATGTAATTAGGGGATAATCCCACCAATTAAGAATCATGATGCAGGTGGAGCTATGACATCTCCAACAATAAAAAAGATGGATTATATCTGGGCATCTATAATAAAGATTGGAAATGTTGAAATCTTTCTTCTGTGCTTTGCTTGCGACCAACAGTTTGTGGAGTACAATTATGCTGGCTATATATGGTTGTTTTCCTTGATTCCCCTATCCACACATTTGAGGTGGATGGGGGAATCATCCTTGCTGTGCTATTTATTTACTACTTATTTAGTATTTATTTATTACAGGTAATTATATGCCTATACTTATATATTGTATTCTTACAACGGCAGACACCTCCACTGTAATGCCGCCTACACACGATTGCACATTCCGACAACAAAATCCATATTTTTTTTCCAACGGATATGTTGGCTCAAACTTGTCTTGCATACACACGGTCACACAAATGTTTTCGGAAATTCCGAACATCAAGAACGTGGTGACATACAACACGTACAATGATCCGAGAAAAATGAAGTTCAATAACCAGTGCGGCTCTTCTGCTTGATTCTGAGCATGCGTGGAATTTTGTGCGTCGGAATTGTGTACACACGATCGGAATTTCTGATTGGATTTTGTTGTCGGAAAATTTGAGATCCAGATCTTAAATTTTGTTTGTCGGAAATTCCTACGGAAAATGTCTGATGGAGCCTACACACGGTAGGAATTTCCGACAACAAGCTCCCATCGAACATTTGTTGTCGGAAATTCTGACCGTGTGTACACGGCATAAGAATACACAGATCAGCACTGCAGCCATTTTATGCGATAGGGCAGTTGAACAGACGTTGATTGGTAGTTTGACTTCTGTTCAGCTGGGGTTGGCATATATGACCAGACCACCTTTAAAGCTTTTTCCCAGTCTTCTGATGTGATCGTGGTCGCCATCTCCTTTGCCCTTGGGTTGGATTTACTAACGGCAAATAGTCTGTTCCCTTTGCAAAGGAATTTTGTGAATGAGGTGAAAATTCACTTTGCAAACAGTACCCAGTCATGTGCAGGGGAAATAAAAGAGTGTTTTGTTTCCATATGATATTGGAAGTAGGGTTGCATCAATACTGATACTAATATCGGTATCTGTGCCGATACCCAGCATTTTCAGGAGGATTTGTACTCGTGCAAATGCTCCGATGCTTAATCCGATACCTGTTGCGCCGGTCCAGTGTCCTCAGCATAGCAGAGAGGGCCGGGCAGCCTCACAGATGATTGGTACGGCGGTGGGGGCAGTTACAAGCACCAATCTCCCTGTATAGCTTTCAATAAAGCAGCTGACAGCCGTTTCTCCTCCTCTCCCTCCCGCGGCTGTCAGTTGCTTTATTGAAAGCTATACAGGGAGATTGGTTCTTGTAACTGCCCCCACTGCCACACCGATCACCCCCCGACTGTCCCTTGTGTCCTCCTCCGGCTCCCCGGGTCCTCCATGTGCTTCTTTGGCTCTCTGGGTCCACCTCCGGTCCCCCCCTCGTCCCAGATCTGTCAGGATCGAGAGTAGAGATATGTAATTTACTGGCTCCTTCCTTTTCTAAATGCACAGAGTCAGTTTATGAATGGACAGGAGTCTCTGTCTCCTGTCCATTCATCTTCAGTGCTGAGGTTGAGGAGAAAGGAACTGAGGAATCTGTGTCCTCAGTCCCTTTCCCTTTCTCAAAAGGGAGATGTCAGGGGTCTGTTTAGACCCCTGATATCTCACCAAAGCCACAACCCCAACAGGGCTGATTAAAAAAAAAAGAATTGTAATAAATAAATATTTAAAGGTTAAATTGTAAATTTAATAAAAAAAAAAACACTGACACTGTCCACTACAAGTTTTTTTTCCAAAGTGGACAAAATGTTAAAGCGTGTGTATAAACAGACCCTTTTCTTTGTTTTAAATAGGAAAGGAAAGAATTAAAACCCCTATAAGCATATTTGTTGCTGTCTGTATCCTGCTGTGGAGATATCAATTCAATTCATGTCTTGGAGAAGCAAAAGAAAGTGAGAGCAATGTACCCTCAAATGTGGCTGAGGGTAAGCTTATGTCGCGTACACACGACTGGACTTTACGGCATACTTTGTCCGGCGGACCGGAGTCTGTCGGACAATTCGATCGTGTGTGGGCTCCAGCTGACTTTTTTTCCCCAAAAGTTCGACGGACCTAGAAAAGAAACATGTTTCAAATCTTTCCGACAGGCTCGAGTCCGGTCGAAAAGTCCGCTCGTCTGTATGCTAGTCCAACGGATAAAAACCGACGCTAGGGCAGCTATTGGCTACTGGCTATGAACTTCCTTGTTTTAGTCCGGTCGTATGTCATCACGTACAAATCCGTCGGACTTTGGTTGATCGTGTGTAGGCAAGTCCGTTCATTCGGAAAGTCCGTCAAAAAGTCCGCCGGACAAAGTCTGCCGTAAAGTCCGCTCGTGTGTACGCGGCATTAGACAGTTTTAAAAAAAAAGGGTGTCTCCACTGCAGG
Organism: Aquarana catesbeiana; assembly: GCF_042186555.1. Classification (NCBI taxonomy): domain Eukaryota; kingdom Metazoa; phylum Chordata; class Amphibia; order Anura; family Ranidae; genus Aquarana; species Aquarana catesbeiana. The sequence continues at coordinate 446,632,449 of NC_133324.1, read as the reverse complement.
GGTGTAGACAATGGGTGGTGGTCCCACCTTCTGCCATCCCCTAGTGCAGTGATGGCGAACCTTGGCACCCCAGATGTTTTGGAACTACATTTCCCATGATGCTCATGCACTCTGCAGTGTAGTTGAGCATCATGGGAAATGTAATTCCAAAACATCTGGGGTGCCAAGGTTCGCCATCAATGCCCTAGTGTATTGCACGCTGAGCCAGTGGAAGGATGTGCTGTGTATGCAGAAAGGAAGGTGACAGCTTGGAGACTCAGTACACTGCTCTGGTGACAGTATGTAAAAAAAATATTTCATTTGTTGTTTACAGATTGTCCTAGAGCAATTCAGCACCGCTATGGTGACTTTGAACTGCTATGGCTATTGATCAGTGAGACTGGCTGCTGCACTGGCATACAGTGTCATCAGTGTAGCAGCCAGTGTCTCTAATCACCAGACAGCAGAGCAGTACAAAGTCACCATGGTGACACTGTACTGCTCAGGGGCTGGAACATTTTTTTTTAAAACTCTGACTGCTTACTACAGCAGTCTGTTCCCTCTCCCAGTCAATTTTGGAGAGACGAATTGGCTTAAAGGCTGCAATCATGCAGCCTTTGTTTACAAGTGCGATCACTGTGATTGGTCGCAGAGCGCACACAAAGTGCAGGAGTGGGAGGATGTACGGTTACATCCTCCCAAATTGACAAAGCTCTGCCTGGCTGTTTATATGCAGTGGCAAGGCCAGAGGTGTTCGAGAAGGGAGAGATTAGGGACACAGCTATCTGAAAGCAGCCTGTACTGTCAGTGTTCCTGTGTTGCTACTACAAGAGTATCTGAAACTATTATTTCACGTGTTCTGCCACAGTTGCTACTTTGTTAACTGTTTTACTTGCAACTCATCAATACAAGAACTGTTCAACCTTATTTTGAAACCTTGTGTAGCGTTCCTTCGACTTGGGTCCAAACCTCCTGGCCCTGAACATAAGGAAAGCGATAGAGAGATGATCTCATAAGTCTGCTGTCTCCTTTCACTGTCCAGGCACAGATTGGGAGAGGGACAAGACCCGTTAGGCCGGCCATGCACAGAGCAAATTTCTTTCCTGCAACCACGGGTTGCAGGAAAGAAATTTGCTTGATTCCCCCATCAACACAGACAATGCTGATGCAGAAATCCCTCCTTCCAGGCCATTGTCTTCTCCTGGCAGCACGGGGCGGGCGGGGGAAGCCATCCCTGTTGGGAGGAGACAGTGATTAGCAGCCGGTAGCAATAATTGCAAGACAATCTGGCAGGCTGGTTGTACCCAAATTGATTGATTGATCAACTTGGTACATTCAGCCTGCCCATTAACGGTTCCTGCTGAACTGGCCAGGATTTGAACCGTTTATGACCGACCTTAGTGTTGCTTAGCTGCAGCATAGAAAAATCAGGTCTTCTGCCCTGCCAGATGGGGCTGTGCTGTATGGTAGAGCTGTGTATATCTTGGGAACGGATGAACAGAAATACAAACTCTTGGCAGATATGTATGTGCATTTGTCATATGCTTTTGACAAGCACATTTACATAGATTTTGTAATGTATTTTTGTAGTGTTAAATAAACATTTAGTAGATGTCGTAACCACCCAGAAATAAATTCAGAGGCATCTGAAATGCACACCACACCCATTGCATTAAAATGTGTTGATAGTTGGAAAAAAGTTGGAACTATTCCTGGAAGTATAACAGTACAGCTAGCTAAGAAAAGAGATGCAAAGCAACTGGATACGTACCCACAAGGCTTGATTATTTACGTAATTTTTCATGTAGTCTAAAAGATGAAAGTAGTGTTATGTATTTTCTGTACAGCTAGCTCAGAAATTCTCTGTACAACACAACAAGTAGGGCAAAGGTTACTGTAAGCGTTGCTTTTTTGCTATGACTCATTGCATGGTTTCCTGTCATTCTACTTGCAGTTTTTCATGGTTCATTGCCCTTTGTACACAGTAATGATGATATACATATCCGTCACTTCTCTGTGTCTGAATAAGCCCAATTAAGAAACAGCTTGGGTTACTGTCATACACTGTGCATTAAACTCCAATAACCTCTATTATCTATACTCACACTAACTTGGAACTGACTAGAGGAAGTCTATTCTGTTCTAAACTACATGGGCAGCTGTAGTATGATTTTCACACCAATCAATTGGCTTTTATTTTAACAGAACAAGCTGAAGATAGAAGCTGATTGGTTGCCATGTACAACTGCTCCGGATTCTGGCTGCTCTGGTTTTGCTAAATGTCCCCCAATGTCCCTTGATCCACAAAGAAAGTGTGCCTGGATTCTACAAACAGGGTGTCCAGGACCTACAAACACTGTTTGCCTGGAGCTTATAAGCAGGATTCCTATGAAATACAAACCTAGGGTACCTAGGGACTACAAACACAGTGTGCCTATAGCCTAAAACACAGGGTGTCTGGTTCCTAAAATTTAGGGTGTCTAGTCCCTAAAATCACTGTGTCAAACCTCCCAACATTTTGAGATGGGAATGAGGGACACCTACTAACATATGTAGGCATAGGGCACGCCCCCCTTTCACACCTCTTAAAGGAGAATAAACCAAAAAAGGTTAATTAAAACCCAGGTGCTTTTTTCACCACTACTATTCCTTTTATATTGGCTTTTAAAATGTACAAATGCAGCAATTTAGAAATTGGATGAAAGGTTTAGCACTGGGAAAAACTTTTTGAAAGATAAAAAGTATATTTTATATACAACTATATGGATCTGACCAAAATGAGGGACGAATGAGGAGGAAAGAGGGATAGAGGGACATTGCTCCAAATCAGGGACAGTCCATCTAAATCAGGGACAGTTGGGAGGTATGCTGTGTGCCTGGGGCTCATAAGCAGAAGGCTTATAGAATACAAACACAGGGTGCCTAGGGCCTCCAAACTCATTGTGCCTAAGGCCTAGAAAACAGGGTGCCTGAGGTTTACAAACACAGGTTATTCAAGGCCTACAAACACAGAGTACCTAAGGAAGGCATCACTAAATGTCGGACTGCTGTCCGGATCTGAACTGAACCACTGTTCCATCCAGACCCACGGTCACCCCATTTAGGAGCCACTTCTTTCCCTCAGCCTACGCTACTGTTATTATAACAGCAGAGTGGGGAGCGGGAGATAGCACATTTATGAATTGAGTGCAGGAGGCACAGAATCGAACTGAGTCAAGTTAACCAGCAGGTGATTGGATACAGGGCGGTCCTAGCAGCCAGTTACCTGCTGGTTGATACAAAAGGCCAACCCCGGCAACTACCACTCCCGCACTCCGTTCAGTGCTGAGTTCTGCCTCCCACACCCGATCCAGAAATATTCTGCCTCCCGCTCTGTCTAAGGTAGGAAAGTCGAAGGGGGCAGAGGACACTACTTTGGCTGTGTGTGTGTGTGAAGGGGTGCAGTGCTGTGTGTGGGGGGGTGTATGTCAAGAAGACAGAGCACACAACTCTGAGGGGGGTAAAATGTGAAGTGGGGCAGTGGGGTGTGTGTGTGGGGGCTAATGTAAAGGGGGACAGTGCTGTGGGGGGTCATATGAAGCAAGGGGGCAGTGCTGTGGGATGGGTGTTTGATGTAAAGAGGGCAGAGCATACTACTGCTGGGGGAGATTTGTGATGTGGGGGGGGGGGGGCAGTGCTGTGGGGAGAATGTGAAGGGGGCACAGTTCTGCTGGGGTCGATGTAAAAAGGACAGATTACAGCACTGTGGGGGAGGGATGTGAAGGGGCAGAGGACAGTACTGTGGGCTGGGGGTGATGATTTGAAGGGTGGCGTTGAGGACTGTGATGTGTGGGGAAATAGAGAACACTGATGTAAGGGATTGTGATATAGGAGGAGAGGGCTGAAAAAAATGCAGTTCAGACCTCTGCTGGAAGAAAATTTTACTGGTCAGACCTCCATGAATTTTAATTCAATACCCCTGGCCTAAGGTGTACAATCGCAATGTTCCCAGGGCCTAAAAACACAGAGTGCCTAAAGTCTACAAGCAGGGTGCCTAGGATCTACAAACAGAGGGTGTCTATTGCTTAAAACACATTGGGGTTGATTTACTAAAACTGGAGAGTGCAAAGTCTGGTGCAGCTTTGCATAGAAACCTATCAGCTTCCAGATTTTACTGTCAAAGGTTAATTGAACAAGCTGAAAATAGAAGCTGATTGGCTTCCATGCACAGCTGCACCAGATTTTGCACTCTCCAATTTTAGTAAATCAACCCCATTGTGCCTGGGAATTACAAACAAGGACCCTAAGGCTTATAGACAGGGTGCCTAGGACCTACAAACACAAGGTGTCTATGGCTTAAAACCAGCGGCGGCTGGTGCTCAAAATTTTTAGGGCGGCGCAAACAAAGTGAAAAATTCTGAAAAAAACCCCATCAATCGCAGCCACTGTGCCATCAAACGCAGCCACTGTACCCATCAAACGCAGCCACTGTGCCCATCAAACGCAGCCACTGTACCCATCAAAAACAGCCACTGTGGCCATCAAACGCAGCCACTGTGCCATCAAACGCAGCCACTGTGCCATCAAACACAGCCACTGTGCCCATCGATCCCCGCCACTGTGCCATCAAACGCAGACACTGTGCCCATCATACGCAGCCACTGTGCCCATCAAACGCAGTCACTGTGCCATATCAAATGCTGCCACTGTGCCATAAAATGCTGCCATTGTGCCCCATCAAATACAGCTACTGTGCCCATCTTATGTAGCCACTGTGCCCATCTTATGCAGCCACTGTGCCCCATCAAATGCAGCCACTGTGCAGCATCAAATGCAGCCACTGTGCCCATCATATGCAGCCTCACTGTGCCCCGTCAAATGCAGCCTCACTGTGCCCCATCATATGCAGCCTCACTGTGCCCCATCATATGCAGCCTTACTCACTTACCTTACTGGTAGCTCCGCTCAGGCTGTGCGTTCCACGGAGCTGCTGACGTCACTTCCGGTTCCCCTGTGGAACAGGGAAACCGGAAGTAACCTCTTAACCTGAACAAGAAAGCTCCCGCCCGTAGTTTTACTACGGGCGAAAGCTGTTCGGCGCTGTCTCGTGATTGCATTGATGTGGTGGTTCCCATAGTGCACTCTGTCCGGCGCCCGAACAGAATGCAATTAAAGAAAATTTTTTTCTATTTTTATTGTGACTGTTGGGGGGGCGGCGCCCGTGCGCCCCCTATGGACCGGCCATCACTGCCTAAAACACGCTGTGCCCTAGGACTGCAAGAAAAAATTCCCATGGTCTAGAAATGTGATGCCTGGGTTCTGTAAACACATTGGGTGGGAAAAAAAAATCTAAACATAAAAATAAAAAAAATAATATAAACATAAAAATGGAGCAGATGCTGCTCCTAATTAACAGAATTATCTATTCTGCTCAGGCTATGACAGATACAGCACACAAAACAGAGAACAGAAGAGCTGGAGCTGCATGCGCCAATCTCTCTGCTCATCCTCATCCCCTGCTCAGCTCAGAGTGGGAAGGAGGTGGAGGGTTGTTAACCCTGCAGGCTCTACTTGTTCAGGGTAAACACTCACATACAACACTTCATGCTTGGTGGGGATGTGTGGCAGTTTTATGTATGGAAAACTGCAGCATTCATTCTGTTAATTAGGTGCCCTACTCTAGTTTCTATTTCCCTCTGAAGGGGCATGCTGGATTAATGATATCACAAGGGGCAGGATCACCAGGTAATATCATTGGGTGACTCTGCCCTTAGCTATTTAAGATATGTCAGACGGAGGAGCAGGCAGTCCACGGGAAGCATTCGACGAGGCCGGAGATTATATTTTCTTTTGTTTTTTCGGGTTCAGCTGTGCAGCAGGTGGCGTGAGACGGATCTACATTAGGGGACATTGTTTTTTAAAGTTTTTTTTTTTTTTAATAAAGGACTTTATTAACCGTCTACTGTTTTTCTTTATTTTTGACACTTTTTTTTGGTGAATGAGTAAGAGTGCAATGTACCTCATACTCATTCACATGGGGGGCCAGGATATGGGGGCCCTCTTGTTAAAGGGGGCTTCCAGATTCTTATAAGCTACCTACCCGCAGACCCTCACAACCACCACCCAGGGTTGTGGGGAGGAGGCCCTTGTCCCTATCACCCTGGGGATAAGGTGCTTTGGGGTGAAAAAAAAATAAAGAAAAAAAAAAACGACATGTGGTCCCCCCCTCAAGTCCATATCAGGCCCTTTGGAACCCCACTTAAAGTGAAACAATAAATTCTTTTACATGTTGTGCCTGGGGGGTCCCCTTAGTCCGGTGAGACTCAAAGGTTAGCAGCAGACATAACAGGCAAGGGTGATCCAAGAGGCGTGCCAAGAATAGCCAGGTCAGGAACAAGGTAAGCATACTAGAGTCAGACAATCAAGCAGTGAGGGTAGGCAGACCTTTAAATAGGCTGCTGGCCACCAGAAACTGTGTGTGTGCCCATGTCCAATGCATGCTCATGCATGTGCATTTTTGTCCTTGCAAATTTTTTAATAAAGGAATTGTAAAAAACTTGTTTACTGTTTTTCTTCACTTTTTACACATTTTTGGTGAATGGATTTGCATTTCTGTCCTTGCACATCTAGTTAGGCTTCCATGCTCATAATCCTGCACATGCCCATGAAATTGACCACTTGCCGCACAGGATCTCTGGCACTGTGTGATTCAAGATTGAACCAGTAAAACTCTGTCTGTGGTAAAAATGCGTTTTTGTATCTTATGGGGCGTACTTTTCGGCTACAAAAGTCCGACAGCCCGTCCAACAAACTTTCGATGGACTTTTGGCGGACTTGCGGCGGACTTTCTAACGAACGGACTTGCCTACAGACGATCACACAAAAGTCCGACGGATTTGTACGTGATGATGTATGACCGGACTAAAATAAGGAAGTTGATAGCGAGTAGCCAATAGCTGCCCTAGAGTGGGATTTCTAGGTCCGACGGAGTTATGACGTAAAGATTTGAAGCAAGTTCCAAATCTAAAGTCCGTCAGATTTGCGACTGGAAAAGTCCGCTGATAGTCCGGGGAAGCCCACACACGATCGGATTGTCCGCCGGATTTGGTCCGTCGGCGTCCGTCTGACTTTTGTAGCCGAAAAGTCCGACCGTGTGTACGCCCCATTACTATTCAGCTGTGGGAATTGATGCAGGGCATGTGCATCCACAGAAGGTTTCACCCTAATATTTTAATGATTGAAAGTCAAAATAGTTTATTTTGTCCGAATGATTTTTTGTTCTTTTCATATTTGTTTTCTGTTATGATGTTTATACTTTTTTTGTAGAACTCATCCACTTCAAACCCCCCTGAAGAAGACAAATAATGTTGGAACACATTGGGACAGTATACACTAGCAGGTGTACACTATACACTAGCGGAATCATAGACTGACCACTTTATACTATTGTATTTTACAGTCCCCAGTCACCCCCCCCCCCTCCCAAAACCACCACCCTCCACCACCACCACCACCCCTGTTGGAGGGCTTTCAATCCAATTCTTCCTGTCCTGACAGGAAGTGAAAAGTGAAAATAAATGTCTTTAGTAGGGACAAACACTGTAATAAAAAACAGGTACTCTATTCCTATAGCTTCCAATGGTCTCTCATTTGGAGATACAGTCCCTCTTTCTCTTGTTCCTTCTTAGTTGCCCCTCTTTTTTTTTGGCCTGATGTATAGACCTCTATTAAAATAAATATGATATTGACTATATATTTTTTTAAAGTACATAAACCTTTCACCCAACCTCTAAATCAGGGGTCTCCAAACTTTGTAGACAAAGGGCCAGCTTACTGTCTTTTAGACAGTAGGGGGTGTGGACTGTGGCCATCGGGTGTAGAAAATGTCCCAGAATCAGTGGGAGTTAACAATGCCCCATCTTTGGTGTCATTGGAAGGAATTTTGCCCCATCACTGGTGCCAATGGAGGGAAAAGTGCCCCATTGTTGGTGCCATTGGAAGGAATTGCGCCCCATCATTGGTGTCACTGAGAGGAATTGTGCCCCATCATTGGTGCCATTGTGCCCCATCGTTGGTATCATTGGTAGGAATTGTGCTCCATTGTTGGTGTTATTGGGAGAAATTGTGCCCTTCCTTGGTGTCAGTGAATGAAATATTGCCCCAGGGCCAGGTAAAAGCAAGCTAAGGGCCCCATCCGTCCCTCAGGCTGCAGTTTGGAGACCACTGCTCCAAATTATTGCATTTGTTATTATGAGAAAGAAGCTGGTATAAAGAAAAATGTAGTGGTGAAATCTGTTTAACCAATCATATATTGCTTATTAATTCTTCATGGTTCACGTAATTGGGGGCATGGTAGAGGAGTGACCTTGCCTACATACTTCATGCTACACTGTGGGGGTTATTTACGAAAGGCAAATCCACTTTGCACTGCAAGTGCACTTGGAAGTGCAGTCGCTCTAAATCTAAGGGGAAGATCTGAAATGAGTCTGAATCTGCTGATTTTATCATCCAATCATGTGCAAGCTAAAATGCTGTTTTTTATTTTCCTTGCATGCCCCCCTCGGATCTACAGCGACTTTACTTCCAAGTGCACTTGCAGTGCAAAGTGGATTTTCCTTTAGTAAATAACCACCGTGTCTCTTTTTTCATCTTAGAAAGTTGGAAGGTATGCATTTCTTGCCTGATTTATCGGAAACAAAATAAACAGTTTGGATTACTGCTTGTTCTACATATTACCAAGACAAAGTTCATCAAAATTACCTAACTGGATTTCAAACGGGGTGAGACAGCCAAAGTCTCAAATTGCAGCAAGCAACTGAGTAATTGACACTTTGACATCATAAACCTTACAGCAGCTTACACCATCCAGTTTCAAATGATGTTATAAGATCAGTCGTATTTCAGAATACTTTATTAATCCCAAAGGGAAATTATTGACTTGTAAGCATTTTTAAGATGTTTAACCACTTCCGGCCCGGCCTATAGCAAAATGACGGCTGGGCAGTGGTTGCGCCTGTGGGGGCACGCATCGCGGCGATCGGTGGTGCGGCGTGTCAGTCTGCAACACCGCTACACCGATCTCGGTAAAGAGTCTCCGACGGAGGCTCTTTACCAGGTGATCAGCCATGTCCAATCACGGCCGATCACGATGTAAACAGGAAGAGCCGTTGATCAGCTTTTCCTCACTCGCGTCTGACAGGTGCGAGTAGAGGAGAGACGATCAGCTGCTCTCCTGACAGGGGGGGTCTGTGCCGACTGTTTATCAGCGCAGCCCCCCTCGGATCCCACCCAGGACCACCATCATGCTGCCCAGGACCACCAGGATGGCCATCCACACTGGACCACCAGGTATGCCCCCCCAGACCACCAGGGAAATGCAAATCTGTGCCAAGGCAGCTGCCAGTCAGTGACCACTCATAATGCCTACCACTGCCAGTGCCACCAGGGATGCCTATCAGTGCCCCATATCAGTGCCACGTATCAGTGCCCATCAGTGCCATGTATCAATGCCCATCAGTGCCCAGCAGTGCCGCCTATCAGTGCCACCCATAAGTACCCATCTTTGCAGCCCTTCAGTGCCCATCAGTGTTGCCTATCAGTGCCCATCAGTGCCCACCAGTGCCACGCATGAGTGCCCATCAGTGCCGCCTATCAATGCTCATCAGTGCTGCATATCAGTGCCACCCATCAGTGCCGCCTACCAGTGCCCATCAGTGCCGCATATCAGTGCCCATCTTCGGTGCCCGTCAGTGCCCGCTCATTGGTGCCACCTCATCAGTGCTGCCTTATCAGTGCCCGTCAGTGCCGCCTTATCAGTGCCCATCAGTGAAGGAGAAAACTTACTTATTTACAAAATTTTATAACAGAAACAAAAGCAAAACTTTTATTTTTTTCAAAATGTTCTGTACTTGTTTAGCAAAAAATAAAAACTGCAGAGGTGATCAAATACCACAAAAAGAAAGCTCTATTTGTGGAAACAAAATAATAAAAATTCTGTTTGGGTACAGTGTAGCATGACCGCGCAATTGTCATTTAAACAGCGACAGCGCTGAAAGCTGAAAATTGGCTTGGGCAGGAAGGGGGGTAAGTGCCTGGTATTGAAGTGGTTAACCACTTGCTTACTGGGCACTTAAACCCCCTCCTGCCCAGGCCAATTTTCAGCTTTCAGTGCTCTCACTCTTTGAATGACAATTGCGCGGTACAACACTGTACCCAAAATACATTTTTATAATTTTTTTCCCACAAATAGAGCTTTCTTTTGGTGGTATTTGATCACCTCTGGGTTTTTTATTTTTTGGTTAAAAAAAATTAAAAAAGACCGAATTAAAAAAAAAAAATACAAAACCGTTTTATATTTTGTTAATAAATTTTGCAGACAGGTAGTTTTTCTCCTTTATTGATGTACGCTGATGAGGCTACACTTATGGGCACTGATAGGCTACGCTGATGGGCACCAATAGGCTGCATTGATGGGCACTGATAAGGCGACACTGATGGGCACTGATAAGGCGGCACTGATGGGCACTAATAGGCGGCACTGGTGGGCACTGATGAGGTTGCACTGGTGGGTATTGATAGGTGGCATTGGTGGCCCTTGACAGGTGGCACTGATGGGTGGCACTGATGGGTGGCACTGAAGGGCATTGATAGGTGGCACTGAAGAGCACTAATATGTGTCACTGATAGGTGGCACTGATAGCTGGCACTGATGGGTGGCAGTGATGGGCACTGATCGGCACTGGTAGGTGACACTGATAGGCAGCACTGCTAGGTGGCACTGATGAGGCACTGATTGGCACCACTGGTGGGCATTGATAGGTGGCACTTGTGGGCACTGATAGGTGGCACTGATTGCTGGCACTTACATACTGTGGACACTGATTGGTGGGCACTGTGGGCACTGATTCATGGCACTGGCAGGTGGCACTGACAGGCGGTACTGGTGGGCACATATGAGGCTCTTCCTCTTCGGGACCGATGTCCCTTCAAACAGAAGCCAGTGATCAGCTTTTTTTTCTCCTCACGCTGTCAGTGTGAGAAGAAAAAAAAAAACGATTACCGATCCTCTGTTTACATCACGTGATCAGCTGTCATTTGCTGACAGCTGATCACGTGGTAAGGGGCCGGGATCGGCCCCTTACTCGGATCTGTGATCACCCAAGTCTCATTGACCCGGGTGATCACAGCTCGCGCCGCATGCGCCCTTCAGGGGGGAGTGGCGAGCCTGCAAAAGGGAGGACGTCAATAGACGTCCTCCTGGCAAAACAGATCCGCGCTGTAGCCGCCATTCGGCTATAGTGCGGATCTGAAGCAGTTAAAATCCTGGTTAACATTCAGATTGCCATTTGTGAAAATAAATCATCTGCATTAATATTGCTATTTTTGACAAATGTGAAAATCTCCATAGCTGCTGAGTGCATTCCAAATAAAGACAAAACAATAAAACTATTCAAAAACTCACGCTAAGGTATTAAATAAAAATAAATACAAAACTGCAGCCGCTGTGCAAAGGTGCTATAACCTTAATAAATGATAGAAAAAATATGAAACAGCGCTAGCAGCATATAATAATCTATACAATTCATAGTGGTTGGTGCCATATAAATCAATATGCTTGTGCCATACAAAATGCAACAAAAAAAAAAAATATATAATATAAACAAATCTGTAATGTGCTTGGTGCTCATATAGTAATGGAATAAAGTGCAATGGTGCTCCAATCTTGCAAAGTGTGAGGTGCCACACTCCCTCTTCGGTGACCCCACTTACCAGAAACAATGAACCCTCAGCTTTTTAGTCTGGGGTCAAAAAGGCTGTGATCTATTGATCTGGGGTGTGTTTTTTATTTTATTTTTTATTTTTATTTTATATATTTATTTTTATTTTATTTTGTTATATCATTTTATTATTTCTCGACGTAATTAGTTTTATGAGTTAGTTTAGTAATTAGTTTTGTGATTCTATAATATTATATGATTCATTGTAGTATGATAGCCAAATGTTACGTTTGCCATTACGGCTTCTGTTTATATTAAAGATTTTTTATATATCTGGCAACAGGAAATTATGTCATAGAGGAGGAAGTTGGTGTTTGTTTACACTGATCGTAATTGGTCTCTTCCTTCTCCCTAGAGGGAGGAGTGATTTCCCCTCGGGTATAAATTGATTGCAAGGAACCGTGATGTCCTTTGATGATGCCCTGGAGGAGGGGCGAAACACGTCAACGCACTTCCAGTTCACATTACCATTGACGCAATTTCCGCCTCTGTGGAACGCACGCCATACAGCGGTGTTTTATACTGATGCCTGTTTTTGCCAGATATCCTGTAAGTGGCTCCTAGTTTGCGCTCTACATTTTATTTTAGCAGTATTTCACTATGAGCGTTCTCTTTGTTTCCTCATCTATGGAGTGTGGCGTATTTTTTCTGTTATGAAGCAACCCCCTTGGAAAAGTGCTTGAGCAACCATCCTACAAATCCCAGATCAATAGATCACAGCCTTTTTGACCACATACTGCAAAGCTGATGGTCCATTGTTTCTAGTGAGTGGGGTCACTGAAGGGGGAGTGTGGCACCTCACACTTTGCAAGATTGGAGCACCGTTGCACTTTATTCCATTACTATATGAGCACCAAACACTTTACAGATTTGTGTATATTATATATATTTTTTTGTTGCATTTTGTATGGCACAAGCATATTGATTTATATGGCACCAACCACTATGACTTGTATAGATTAATATATGGTGCTAGCGTTGTTTCATACTTTTTCTATCACTTATTAAGGTTATAGCACCTTTGCACAAGAGCTGCAGTTTTGTATTTATTTTTTTAGTACCTTAGCGTGAGTTTTTGAATAGTTTTATAGTAGTAGCTTTATGTTCATTTACATTTTGAAGAACCAGCTGCAGGCTCCCCAGTGGAAGTGATTTGGATGGCTTAAACAAGACTGATCATATCTACATGTAAACAATCATAATGATCTGAGGGGGGAAGATAAAACTCGTTTTTTCTATCTCCCTTGTCATAGTTGCCAACTGTCCCAAATTTTCCGGGACAGTCCCGGTATTTGGACCTTTGTCCTGGTCTTACCATATACCCAGAAATGTCCCGGGAAATCAGTGTTTTCCCGATTTTTCATTGCCGTCGCCGCTAGAGGTCTGCAGCCGGTACTGGTGAATTATCTCCCCTGGCCGCTATCGTGAGGAAGAAACAAGAGGCGGTGTAGAGAACCATGGGGTGTAGAGAACCCCTGCTAGTGTATACTGTCCCAATGCGTTTCAAATGTATTCGTCTTCTTCAGGGGGGTTTGAAGTGGATGAGTTCTACAAAAAAGTATAAACATCATAACAGAAACCAAATATGAAAAGAACAAAAAATCATTAGGACAAAATAATCTATTTTGACTTTCAAACATTAAAATATAAGGGCGAAACCTTCTGTGGATGCACATGCCCCGCATCAATTCCCACAGCGGAACAGTAAGATACAAAAACACATTTTTTACCAGAGACAGAGTTTTACTAAGGACTGGTTCAATCTTGAATCACACAGTGCCAGAGATCCTGTGCAGCAAGTGGTCAATTTCATGGGCATGTGCAGGATTGTGAGCATGGAAGCCCAACTAGATGTGCAAGGACAAAAATGCAAATCCATTCACCAAAAATGTGTAAAAAGTGAAGAAAAAAGTTTTTTACAATTCCTTTATTAAAAAATGTGCAAGGACAAAAATGCACATGAATGAGCACGCATTGGACGTGGTGCATACGTGCGCACATGGGCACACGCACAGTTACTGGTGGCCAGCAGCCTATTTAAAGGTCTGCCTACCCTCACTGCTAGATTGTCTTCAACTCTAGTCCACTTACCTTGTTACTGGCCTGGCTATTCTTGGCACGCCTCTTGGATCACCCTTGCCTGTTATGCCTGCTGCTAACCTGTGAGTCTCACCAGACTAAGGGGACCCCACAGGCACTACATGTAAAATAATGTTTTTGTTTCTCTTCATGCTACACTGTGTCTCTTTTTTCCATCTTAGAAAGTTGGAAGGTATGCATTTCTTGCCTGATTTATCGGAAACAAAATAAACAGTTTGGATTAGAGTTGGGCTTTAAGTTATTTTAAAGTGTCTCACTGTATCTGATGGCATCATGCTATGACTATTCACTCAATGTTCCTGTATTGGATTACTGCTTGTTCTATATATTACCAAGACAAAGTTCATCAAAATTACCTAACTGGATTTCAAACAGGCGTGAGACAGCCAAAGTCTGAAATTGCAGCAAGCAATTGCGTAATTGACACTTTGACATCATAAACCTTACAGCAGCTTACACCATCCAGTTTCAAATGGTATCAGATCAGTTGTATTTCAGAATATTTTAATTAATCCCAAAGGAAATTATTGACTTGTAAGCATTTTTAAGATGTTTAAAATCCTGGTTAACATTCAGATTGCCATTTGTTTGTGAAAATAAATCATCTGCATTAATATTCCTATTATTAACAAATGTGAAAATCTCCATAGCTGCTGAGTGCACTCCAAACAAAGACAAAACAACAAAACTATTTAAAAACTCACGCCAAGGTATTAGATAAAAATAAATACAAAACTGCAGCCGCTATGCAAAGGTGCTATAACCTTAATAAGTGATAGAAAAAATATGAAACAGTGCTAGCAGCATATAATAATCTATACAATTCATAGTGGTTGGTGCCATATAAATCAATATTCTTTTGCCATACAAAATGCAACAAAAAATATATATATAATATACACAAATCTGTAAAGTGCTTGGTGCTCATATAGTAATGAAATAAAGTGCAACGGTGCTCCAATCTTGCAAAGTGTGAGGTGCCATACCCCCCCTTCCATGACCCCACTCACCAGAAACAATGGACCCTCAGCTTTGCAGTCTGGGGTCAAAAAGGCTGTGATCTATTGATCTGGTATGTGTTTTTTATTTTATTTTTTATTTTTATTTTATATATTCATATTTATTTTTATTTTATTTTATTTTTCATATCATTTTATTATTTATCAACACAATTAGTTTTATAATCATGTATTGAAAATCTTTTGTGATTCTATAATATTATATGATTCATTGTAGTATGATAGCCAAATGTTACGTTTGCCATTACGGCTTCTGTTTATATTAAAGATTTTTTTATATATCTGGCAACAGGAAATTATGTCATAAAGGACGAAGTTGGTGTTTGTTTACACTGATCGTAATTGGTCTCTTCCTTCTCCCCAGAGGGGGGAGTGATTTCCTCTCGGTTATAAGTTGATTGCAAGGAACTGGAAGTGATGTCCTTTGATGATGCCCTGGAGGGGGGCGAAACGCGTCAACACACTTCCGGTTCACGTTAACCATTGATGCAATTTCCACCTCTGTGGAACGCACGCCATACAGCGGCAGACTTGGATGTTTTTAACTGATGCCTGTTTTTGCCAGATATCCTGTAAGTGGCTCCTAGTTTGCGTTCTACATTTTATTCTAGCGGTATTTCACTATGAGCTTTCTCTTTGTTTCCCCATCTATGGAGTGTGGCATATTTTTTCTGTTAGAAAGCAACCCCCTTCAAAAAGTGTTTGAGCAACCATCCTACAAATCCCAGATCAATAGATCACAGCCTTTTTGACCCCAGACTGCAAAGCTGATGGTCCATTGTTTCTGGTGAGTGGGGTCACCGAAGGGGGAGTGTGGTACCTCACACTTTGCAAGATTGGAGCACCATTGCACTTTATTCCATTACTATATGCGCATCAAGCACTTTACAGTTTTGTGTATATTATATATATTTTTTTTGTTGTTGCATTTTGTATGGCACAAGCATATTGATTTATATGGCACCAACCACTATGACTTGTATAGAATAATATATGGTGCTAGCGCTGTTTCATAATTTTTCTATCACTTATTAAGGTTACAGCACCTTTGCACAGCGGCTGCAGTTTTGTATTTATTTTTATTTAGTACCTTAGCGCAAGTTTTTGAATAGTTTCATAGTAGTAGCTTTAGGTTCATTTACATTTTGAAGAACCAGCTTCGGGCTCCCCAGTAGAAATATCTATAATCATCCCTATCTGAGAGGGGAAGATAAAACTCCTTTTTTCTATCTCCCCTGTCATAGTTGCCAACTGTCCCGAATTTCCCGGGACAATCCCGGTATTTGGACCTTTGTTGTGATCTTACTGTATACTGGGAAATGTCCCGGGAAATCTGTGTTTTCCCGATTTTTTCATCGCCGACCACCGCTAGAGGTCCAGAGCCGGTACTGGTGAATTGTCTCCGCCGGCCGCCATTTTACAAAAGACCAGCTATCGTGAGGAAGGAACAAGAGGCGGAACCTAGGCTCGGAGGCTCCTGAGTCTCCTGAGTCACCTCCATTCCCTCCAGGAAAAACAAACTTTTAGCACACTTTTGCATCCCAGGCAGTGGTGTAAGGAGGGACTCCACTGGGGACACCTGCTGTAAGGAAGGACTCTACTGGGGACACTTAATGTAAGGAGGGACTCTACTGAGGACACCCGATGTAAGGAGGGATTCTACTGGGGACACCTAATGTAAGGAGGGACTATACTGGGGGCACGTAATGTAGGATGGGACTCTGCTGGGGACACCTGATGTAAGGAGGGACTCTGCTGGAGACACCTGATGTAAGGAGGGACTCTGCTGGGGACACAATGTAAGGAGGGATTCTGCTGGGGGCACCTGATGTAAGGTAGGACTCTGCTGGGGGCACCTCATGTAAGGAGAGACTCTGCTGGGGCACCTGGTGTAACGTGGGACTCTGCTAGGGAAACCTGATGTAAAGAGAGACTCTGCTGGGGACACCTGATGTAAGGAGGGACTCTGCTGGGGACACCTGATGTAAGGAGGGACTCTGCTGGGGGCACCTACTGTAAGGAGGGACTCTGCTGGGGGCACCTGCTGTAAGGAGGGACTCTGCTGGGGCACCTGATGTAAGGAGGGACTCTGCTGGGGATACCTGATGTAAGGAGGGACTCTGCTGGGGACATCTGATGTAAGGAAGGACTCTGCTGGGGACACCTGATGTAAGGAGGGACTCTGCTGGGGACACTTGATGTAAGGAGGGACTCTGCTGTGGGCACCTCATGTAAGGAGGGACTCTTCTGGGGACACCGGATGTAAGGAGGGACTCTGCTATGGACACCTGATGGCATCTGGTTGCAGGTGACGTAGCAAGTGACACGCTCAGAGCTCCCACTGATTCTGCATTATGGTGAGTTGAATGATTTAATTTTATATTACAATGTAATAATAGAAATAATGTGCTTAAATCATTCTGACACCATAACAACCATGGTGCCAGGATGATTGAAGCACTAACACCAAGTGTTTGGAGTATCTTTAACTGTGGATTGTTAATCTTTCTGGAATACACATATTGCTATTTGACCAGCGTTGTGCTGCTGTGTGCTTCATTTAAAGTCCCACTTCTTCTCCATTTTTTTATAACCAATGACCGGAATGGAGGCTAGTCCCAAAACTTTTTCCTTTTTTAAATACACATATTGCTATTGTGGTGCCTGCTGTCCCTCCATCCCTCTTTCCTTCCTTTGTTCTCTCTCCTTCCCTCCCCATCTCTTTCTTTCTCCGTCCATCCTTGTTCATCTCAGACTCAAACCACACCCCATTTGAGCCACGCCCCCTTTAAGCAATGCCCGATATTTAGTTTAAACCCTGCCCATTTTTTCCGTGCTTTGTGCCCCACATTCTTCCCCCATGCACGCCTAGAAACGAATGCCCCGCACCTTAATTATAATACGACTCCCCCTACAGACAAAAAAGTGTCCCTATACATTTTTTGACAATGTTGGCAACTATGCCCCGTAAGGCTCTGAGCACTTCTGAATTCAAAAATGTCAAATTTGGTCCGGTATAGCAACAGATTGAGTGCAATCTGTACTTCATCTGTTAAAGCGGAACTAAAGGGATCCTTACAGTACTTAGCTTTCCTCCAACAGTCCCTGTCCCTCGTCGACATCTTCTTCTGTGTGCCAGTCTTTGGCCATTTCATCGGCTGGTGTGGGACGACATCACTCCTGCCCCTGAATAGGAGCAGGCCAGCCAGTCACCCCTGGCACACAAGGATTAGCCCAATGCTGCAAACTGAGCTGCGCTTGTCTTTGTGTTTATTAAAATTATTTTATATGTATTTTTTTTACTGAAAATATAGGTTTGGTATACAGTTGCGCTAATATTGTGTCACAATAAAAAATGATTGAAACCATCAACGTTAGTATGGGTACTCAGTTTAAAACAAAAATGTTTTGGAATTTTAGGTGTGTTTTAATGTACGAAATAAGCACTTAAGCATGTGTGCGCAAAATTATAAAAAATACTTCTAGCAGTAAAAGGGTTAAGGGCGTATGCACACAAGCGCATGAGTGAAACTTTTTTGCCATACACAGTAATCTGATAAAATAAGTCTACTTTGAACTATTTGGGGAGCAATGGCATTAGAAACATTCCAAGTGTGTGCTGCGGACTCTAGTGGACAAATGTGGAATTACACCTGTTAAGGCACATCAATTATTTTAACTTAAAGCAGAGTTCCACACATATAAAAGTCAGCAGTTACAGAAAGTGTAGCTGCTAACTTTTATTAACCGGACACTCACCTGTCCCACGGTCCAGCCATGCGGGAGTAGAAAGCCCTGCTCCTCTTCCTCTCCTCTCTGCGACGCCGACATTGTCACCGTGAGCGCCCGGCTGTGGCTCCACAGCCGGGCACATGCTGCGCATGCACGAGCTGCGTTGTGCACTATGACTGGCCGGGCAATCATCTGGGACCTGTGATGTGTCCCAGATGATTGCCGCGAGGGAGGGGGGAGAGGTGGACTTGCTTCCAGAGCCTCGGTGCCCTGGGAGGAAGTGTGAGCTGGATCCCTCTAAAAAGAGGGTATCTGCTCCCCCCCACAAAAAAAATAACATGCCAAATGTGGCTTGTCAGGGGGTCACCTTCCTTAAAGTGGAGGGACAACCTGAAAAAAAAAATTACACCAAAAATCCTAAAAAAAAATTTTAAAAAAACATTTGAAAAAAATTTTTTTTTTAAACTTACCTAAACCCTTGTTGCTAGGCAGTCTTCCTAATCTGCCTCTGCCTTTTCTGCGGCGTCTTCTGCTCCTCGGTGAGCGGCCCCGTTGTCTTCTGGGAACTGTGTGTGTTCCCAGAACACCACGGGGCCATTCACAGAGCACCGCGCTGCTCGCGTGTGCGCAGTAGGAAACTGGCAGTGAAGCTTACCTAGGATGGCAGTGCCGGGACCCGAGAGTTGAGGGACAGGTCGGCCTCGGGCAGCCGACATCGCGGACACCCAGGACAGGTAAGTACTTATTTAAAGTCAGCAGCTACAGTGTTTGTAGCTGCTGACTTTTATTTTTATTTATTTATTTTTTTAGGCCGGAATCCCACTTTAAAGCATAAGTTGCATTTTTAGGTGGAACTCCGCTTTAAAATGGAACTTTAGTCTGAAAATTAAGTCCTGCTAGATCACTTCAGGCTGGCCCCTTTTGCAGGTATAGCTATGTAAACATTAAAAGAAATAAGTCCCTATGCTGTTTAAAATCCAATAATACACTGTCTCACCCTGTTCTACACATGCTCAGTTGCCCTCCATTTTAGGCATTTTTAGGCACTGCTGACTTTGTAGAGGCCGATTTGCTGACAGCCTTAAAGCGGAATTCATCTGGCCTATTCTTTACAACCGAGAAAACGAAAAATTGTATCAAATACTTCCCGTAATTTTCCTTTCCTGACGGCAAACCATGGCAGCATACTAGTGGTTTGGCGTCAGGAAGACGGAAAATTGTATCAAATACCGTTACTGTTTCTGTCTGAACTGCAACTGCCATGATGCTGCACATGTTATCAGTTAGGACACCAGCCATTCGATGGTTTGACAGGTTTGACAGGACACAATCAAATCAAACTGTTTTTTGAAACTGGCAAATCGATGCGTTTAGTTCCGCTTTATGATTTACAGCTGGGGCTTTGGGCTTCAGCAAAATGTCAGCCTCTAGCAAGAACAAGAAAACTGTTGGAGGAAATTTACAGCACACACTAATTTTGATAGTGTAATTAACAATGTGGAATGTACAGTATGTTCCTTGCTAAAGAACATTATTTTTTATCAAGTTCTTATGGGTAAAGTTCCACTTTAAAGTGGAAACTTGTACTTAAAAATACCCTGTCCCAAAAAAATGCAGCAAGTGAAAATGGTGTGAAATCAAAACAAATTGTTAGTAATAAAGGCATAATAGGGGTTTATTTACTATAGTGCGAATGTGCAAATAAATGGTCACAAAATGGCTAAAACCACATGAAAATGAATTCACTATAGCTCTTCGGAAAAAATAGCCACAAAATCTAATTCACTATATATATATATATATATATATATATATATATATATATTTATTTTATTTATTCATTTATTTATTTCAGGTACTTATATAGCGCCGTCAATTTACGCAGCGCTTTACATATACATTGTACATTCACATCAGTCCCTACACCCTCAAGGAGCTTACAATCTAAGGTCCCTAACTCACATTCATACATACTAGGGACAATTTAAACAGGATCCAATTAACCTACCAGCATGTCTTTGGAGTATAAAATAAATAAATAATTAGCATGTATAACAGTGTAAATTTGTTATCCCTTCAAAATAACTCAACACACAGCCATTAATGTCTAAACCGCTGGCAACAAAAGTGAGTTCACCCCTAAGTGAAAATGTCCAAATTGGGCCCAAAGTGTTTTGTGTGGCCACCATTATTTTCCAGCACTGCCTTAACCCTCTTGGGCTTGGCGTTCACCAGAGCTTCACAGGTTGCCACTGGAATCCTCTTCCACTCCTCCATGACGACATCACGGAGCTGGTGGATGTTAGAGACCTTGCGCTCCTCCACATTCTGTTTGAGGATGCCCCACAGATGCTCAATAGGGTTTAGGTCTGGAGACATGCTTGGCCAGTCCATCACCTTTACCCTCAGCTTCTTTAGCAAGGCAGTGGTCGTCTTGGAGGTGTGCTTGGGGCAAAGGCGGATCCAGAGTCTAGTCTCGGGAGGGGCACTGCCAGAAAATAAGGTGTTGCTCTATTTAACGTATCATACAGTTCTAACCTTGTTTAAAACAGTGACACTTTTATCATTCCAGATTAAATTATTACATTACAAACAGACAGGATAGGTTTAACCACAACTTTATTATTACAAAGTTCATAAGCAGTTTGTATACTTATAACAGAATTTTCCCAGACAAAATATTCACAAACAATATAAAATTATGTGTAAAAAAACAAATAGCAAAACCCAAACATTATCACTCTCCACTGTCTCCAAACACACAACAGAAACATTTTATTTGTAAGTTACATAACATGAAAAATTCAGAGAATTAGCTCAAGTCTTCGTTTTCCTTGTTTGGCAAACAGCTCGATAACTCTGTCAGTATTCACAGGAA
Source organism: Aquarana catesbeiana (assembly GCF_042186555.1). Taxonomy (NCBI): domain Eukaryota; kingdom Metazoa; phylum Chordata; class Amphibia; order Anura; family Ranidae; genus Aquarana; species Aquarana catesbeiana. Next base: position 446,610,985 of record NC_133324.1, on the reverse strand, counting down.
TATCTATGAACGTAAAGTAAACACAAGCCATTTAACTGGTCCTCCACCATTCATGAGCGAAGCCATGTTTTAACACGACGGAGGGGTGGGAAAGATCTCTCTGCTCTGGCCACACTTACAGGGAGAGTTGCTAAGATCAGAAGTAAACTTCTGATGGTTGGGAAGAGGTCCTGGTCACACAAGTCCAACATTTCAAGAACTGTTTTTGGAAGTTCCTTATGTTGTGATAACTCTCGTTTCCACTTTGTAAGCTATAGACTTAGTATTCCCTGCAGCAATGTCTCCTTTATCTTCTGCTTACCATCAGCTAGAAGAGGGTGGAAACGCTTTGATAATGATTGCACAGCCACAGGAACCATGGTTTCCATTTTTTTTCCAAAAAGTACTGCTGGCATCAAGATTTGAATCTGGAAACACTGCATCGAATTCTCTGGAAAACGAGTTTTTAAATTATTAATAATGTTGTCCAGCAAGGGAATATACAACGATTTCCTGTAGTATTCTTCAGTTGATTCTACATTGTAATTGAATCTGTGCACTTGCCTGCCTACAAGACGTGGCAATTTTAGTTCCACTCCAAGTTCTGAAGCCAATTCTGTAGCCTCCATATGCAAAGTGGAAAAAGTGCTATCAGCGTTACATCGCATATTCTCTATGGTTGCCATGGTATTAGTCAAACAGTCAGATGCACTTGTTAAATCAATTGTTGGGGATTGAAGGAAGCGACTCAGAGGAAGGGTTACTTTCAGAACACTGATGAGTGAAACCAAGGAAAATATGAATTCTGTACTGCACAGAGAATGGATGAGAGTAGATGCTGTTGAGCTAGTGCTTGAGCATTTCCATTGAGATATTGCAGATAGTGCACTCACCACTTTTACAAGTCCATCTCGAAATCTTATGAGAGAATCATGGCGCTCTACCCATCTAGTTTCACAAAGACTGGTAAGCTGAGAGCCTAACTCCTGCTTTAAAATAAAATGATGCTTTGCTGATTGGTTAAAGAATGAAATGGTTGATTTGACCACTGCTACTGCATTGCGAACTGCTGACACTTGTGAGGACTTTGAAATTGAATTGTTCAGACAATGATTGTAGCAAGGCCATCTGCAACTGTTGGGTGCTACACGGAGAATCTCTGACACAGCACCAGCCACCTCTGAAGACATAACACTGCAACTGTCTGTTCCAATGCCAACACAATGAGTGATGTCCAGGGAGAGGTCTTTAATTAGTTGGATAACCATCTGGCCTAAAACTTTTCCTGTAAGCCTTGGTTCTGAACCTGAACTATCATTTCCCGACTCCTTCTGGGTTGCAAATTTATAGGCATCTACAAATTTTATAAAATCCTCACGAATTGATCCATTGTAGACATATCTAAAGTTGAGTGTAAGTTGTTCGGTATGGGAAGTGTCTGTAGATTCATCAAATATTATACTAAAATAGCAAGCCTCTTTAATTCTAGCTACAATGACATTGCTGATTTCATCACCACAACACCCAATTAAATAATTTTGTGTGGATTTTGAAATGTATGTAGCGTGAGAAGATGCTGTAAGGAGGTGCTTCTCTAATATTTTGTCTCCAGATGCAACACGGTACCTCAGCAATTCCCGAAAGTTGCCTTCATTCACCTCCGGGGTGGAGTCATCCATTAAAGCACCATCATCTCGGTGGCCACGCAGAGGTATATTTTGTTTGCCCAAAAATATAATTGACTCAACGATAGGACGAATTCGCTCTCGGTTCTCTTTCACTTTATGAAGACGATGCAAGTTTATTTGATTAACAATTTCATTTTCCGGTGCATGGTAGGTTTTTAAAAATGCATTTCCTTCAAATACACTCTCCTGATGATAAACAAGCCTTGCATGGACTTCCAAATCTCCATCCTTGCCCTTAAGCTTTTTAAAATTAGTAAGGGGCTCCATTACCAATTTTCCAAGGGCCATGCCTTTGTTATGACCACCTTTCCGATGTTGCGCAAACAGTGCACAGTACTTGCAAAACAATCCCTTTTTGGCAGGTGAATACACGAGCCAAGGAAAACTGTCAATATGTTGTTTTGACAAGTATCTCTTTATTTCCAGAGTTTCTCCATTCTTGGAAGTCATGTTCTGAACAGAGAAAGGTAATTCATATCCAGGAGGAGGTTGCCATGGATTTTCCAATAGCAAGCATTTGGTGTAATCATCTATTTTTTTTCCAAGATGTGTGCCAATGTCATTAATTAGGATACTGCTGGTTTGAGGTGGGGTATCAACAGACAGTGGCGACACATTACGATCTGTTTCACCAGATATTGGCTCTAAAAATGTACCAGAACAGGATGGGAGGGTAGTGTCAACTTCCATACTTGAAGTGCTTTCTACTATTGGCTTTTCTCCTGATGACTTTTTTGCACTGGTACTGAAGAAAGAATCTATAGTCCTGCAGTTCACTCTTTTCTGACTCATTTTGCTGTTTCTATAATTAAAGTACAAAAGTGCACACTAAATAAAGTAATTGGCTTTATAGAACAGCACTGAACACACATTGTTGACATGTACATGTACTATAACTGAACCGACCCCCTGTTTAAATATTGCAAGAATACATTGCAGACATGATACAGGAGATGGTCAGAGACTGCAGACATGATACAAGAGATGACCATAGACTGCAGACATGATACAAGAGATGACCATAGACTGCAGACATGATACAAGAGATGATCAGAGACTGCAGACATGATACATGAGCTGATCAGAGACTGCAGACGTGATACAGGAGATGATCAGAGACTGCAGACATGAATAAAAAGATAATCAGAGACTGCAGACATGATACAGGAGATGGTCAGAGACTGCAGACATGATACAAGAGATGACCATAGACTGCAGACATGATACAAGAGATGATCAGAGACTGCAGGCATGATACAAGAGATGATCAGAGACTGCAGACATGATACAAGAGATATTCAGAGACTGCAGACATGATACAAGAGATGACCATAGACTGCAGACATGATACAAGAGATGATCAGAGACTGCGGACATGATACAAGAGATGATCAGAGACTGCAGACATGATGCAAGAGATGATCAGAGACTGCAGACATGATACAAGAGATGACCATAGACTGCAGACATGATACAAGAGATGATCAGAGACTGCAGACATGATACAAGAGATGATCAGAGACTGCAGACATGATACAGGAGATGATCAGAGACTGCAGACTACAGACGTGATACAGGAGTTGATCCGAGACTGCAGACATGATACATGAGCTGATCAGAACTGCAGACGTGATACAGGAGATGATCTGAGACTGCAGACATGATACTAGAGATGACCATAGACTGCAGACATGATACAAGAGATGATCAGAGACTGCAGACATGATACAAGAGATGATCAGAGACTGCAGACATGATACAAGAGATGATCAGAGACTGCAGACATGATACAAGAGATGACCATAGACTGCAGACATGATACAAGAGATGACCATAGACTGCAGACATGATACAAGAGATGATCAGAGACTGCAGACATGATACAAGAGATGATCAGAGACTGCAGACATGATACAGGAGTTGATCAGAGACTGCAGACATGATACATGAGCTGATCAGAGACTGCAGACGTGATACAGGAGATGATCAGAGACTGCAGACATGAATAAAGAGAAGATCAGAGACTGCAGACGTGATACAGGAGTTGATCCGAGACTGCAGACATGATACATGAGCTGATCAGAACTGCAGACGTGATACAGGAGATGATCTGAGACTGCAGACATGATACAAGAGATGACCATAGACTGCAGACATGATACAAGAGATGATCAGAGACTGCAGACATGATACAAGAGATGATCAGAGACTGCAGACATGATACAAGAGATGATCAGAGACTGCAGACATGACACAAGAGATGATCAGAGACTGCAGACATGATACAAGAGATGATCAGAGACTGCAGACATGATACATGAGCTGATCAAAGACTGCAGACGTGATACAGGAGATGATCAGAGACTGCAGACATGAATAAAGAGAAGATCAGAGACTGCAGACGTGATACAGGAGTTGATCCGAGAGTGCAGACATGATACATGAGCTGATCAGAACTGCAGACGTGATACAGGAGATGATCTGAGACTGCAGACATGATACTAGAGATGACCATAGACTGCAGACATGATACAAGAGATGATCAGAGACTGCAGACATGATACAAGAGATGATCAGAGACTGCAGACATGATACAAGAGATGACCATAGACTGCAGATATGATACAAGAGATGACCATAGACTGCAGACATGATACAAGAGATGATCAGAGACTGCAGACATGATACAAGAGATGATCAGAGACTGCAGACATGATACAAGAGATGATCAGAGACTGCAGACATGATACAGGAGTTGATCAGAGACTTCAGACATGATACAAGAGATGGTCAGACACTGCAGAAATGATACAAGAAATCAATGCATCAATGCAGCCTCACCAGTGCCCATTAAATGCAGCCTTGTCAGTGCCCAACAGCAATAAAAAAAAATTGTCAGGATGAATGATCAAGTCAGTTTTTCAGGAGGACCTGACTGGAAACGTCAATGCATTCCTATAGACAGGCAGGTGTAAATGGTCCATTTATACCTGCCTACCTCCTCTCCGATTTGCTCTAAAAAAATGGAAGGGGATCTGTCCTCTTCTGTGTAGGAAAATCGGATCAGAAGTATTTGGGTGTAAACAGACAGCGGAGTCCGTTTACACCCAGTCGCTCATAGAGTAGAGCAGGCTCAGTCTGTGTTTGCTCTTCAGAAACTTGGCGGATACAGATGTGTCATCTGCCCGCTCTGGTCCAATCAACAGGGGATCTGTCAGCCAATCCCCTGCTGAATGAAACAGAATCCGCCCTGTGTGAAAGGGGCCTAAGGTTCTTCCTAAAATAACAGCAACATTGGTTACATTGTTTTCCTTATAAACTCACCTGTTCTGTTTCCTTTAAACTTTTGTACCATGAAATACCACAAATATTGCACGGAAACACTGAAATGTTTTGTTCAATTGCCATGTCAGTGTTTAAAATTCAGTGTTAGATTTATTGATGTAGCCTCCCTGATGGTATTCCCGAGTGTGGCTCGGGGTTAAATTTCTGCACCATTAGCGATAACCCCGAGCCACACTCAGGATTACATCTCAGGATCCTGGTGCAGGTTACTTACCTCCCGCGCTGTCTGTGGGCTCCGTCCTCTGCCCGATGCCTCTCTGTGCCAGGCTCCGTTCCCTGCGAGCGCCGTGACGCACGGGGGCGGAGCCTAGCGGCAAATTAAAAAAAAAGTAAAAATCATAACACATACAGTACTGTAATCTTACAGATTACAGTACTATATGAAATCATTTCACTTCCCTTTTGTACCCAGTGCTTTGGCCCATGCCCTACATGCAGTTTTATATTATATATACTTTCTGCCTGGAAACTTGAGATTGTCAATAGCAACCAAAAAGTGTCCCTTTACGTTAAAAGTGGCTTTAGACCAGCTAGAAAACAGCAATAGTAAATTAGAACACTTGCAGAATTGAGCGATAGTGAATCGTGGGGAAATTTATTTTATTATAATTATATTATTATTTTTTTTAATTATTTATATTTATTTATTATATTATAATTTATGATTTTATGTTTCAAACTTCATCATACCCGGGATAACTACTAGACTCTTGGTGGACAGATATAAGTGAGTTATTGCTAAGAATTACAGGCCTACAATATAAAACGCCAAATTTCTATGCAAAATTATTGTACCGATTTGAGGCGCAAAAATCTGAAATAATCATACCGCCAGGGAGGTTAACAAATGTTTCAAAAATGTAAATATAAAAATAAATTCAGGTGGCCAGATTAAAGCACTGTTTGCTCTTCTGCAGCTCCGCATTTAAATCAATATCCTGCATTATAATTTGATTAACCACTTGCTGACCAGCTGCAGTACATATACTGCAGCAGGTCGGCTCTATTGTATGCAACTACATACCTGTAGGCCATTTCGTGCAATAGCCAGCAAAGGCGCGCACGCTGATTGGCCAGAGGGGGAGCCAATCAGCGGGTCTCGCGGAAGCGAAAAATATGTAGAAGAATACGTATCAGCTTAAACTATGGAAGAATTTTTTTTATAGCAAAAAGCAAAAAATATTGTTTTTTTTTTTCAAAATTGTTGCTCTTTTTCGGCTTATATCGCAAAAAACGCAGAGGTGATCAAATACCAGCAAAAGAAAGCTCTATTTGTGGGAAAAAAGGACATCAATTTTATTTGGGTACAACGTCGCACGACCGCGCAATTGTCAGCCAGTCAAAGTAACGCAGTGCAGTATCACAAAAAATGGCCTGGTCATAAGGAGGGGTAAAACTTTTCGGAGCTGAAGGGGTTAAGATCAAGACTAAAAGGGCATTTTTTGTTTCATACATAATGCATGGCACAGTGGCACACATGTATTTTGCGATTTGAAACATGACATTCATACATTTTTACTCACGTTTAGTCAATTGGTGCTCTGGTGAGTGTAGGGGTTCCCATGCAGGATTTCGGAGCAATGGAGTGGAGAATCAATGGAGATGGATCGGATGGATCCAGTAATCTTCTCTCAATAAGTTGTCTTTGTGTATTTCACTGCGCTCTGCACTGCAGACTGCCCAAGGTGCCAGGTGGAGAAGATGGAGGAGGTGGGTGGAGCCAACAATAACTCATGGGCGGTGGTGGCCTGTACTTTAGTGTGGACAACATGGAGGGAGGAGGGTGCCGGTGGGTGGGGCCAACACAGTCAGGGGTGGAGAAAGCTCTGCCACCACTGACTGTGGATTGGCTGGCATCCTGGCTGGACATGTGTGAACTCAGTTAGTTACTGTATGTAACAGGGGCGGAAGAACGGAAGTTAACACAGTGAGTCTCAGTCTGCCTATTTATACTCTCTTTCCTATCTATGTATATCTTATCTGTTAGACATAATCTTATTCACCATCCACCTATTTAAATATATCACATTAAACAACAATCATATGCAAATTGTGTAAATCATATATAAGTCCGGTGACATGTATCACATGGTAATAAAGTCCCTTCATATATGCTTGCAAATCTTCCGTTAGTTTGCCGTGATCGGCGTGCTCTTGTGTTTAATCAATTTAAAGTGACTTAGTGCTTCACCACCACCTGTGAGATTGACCACTCACCAGATATTTCTTTAAAACTGCACCTTTGGTTCATTCATAGGGATAACCACTCCACTCAAAGGGAACTTCTCCAATAGCTATACTAGGGCCTTAGTGTTCCTCATAAAAATGGATGAAAAACGATCATCGCACAATAACGTTTAAAACCTTTATTTCATAAAACACAAAAAAACTATGCACTCACATTTCCAAGTGCCATTATGCCGGCACAGAGCTTTTCCAGCAGTTAGGGACAGGGTGGGCGCTGCAGCCCGGTTCGCCTGGTGTATGCTATGCTGTCTCCGTGTGCCGCTTGTGTTCCCCCCTTGTGTTCGTTCGCGTCCTCACCAATCACGCTCGTTCCCGGTCACGTGGGTGCAAAAATCTCCCAGCAGCCTCTACGCGTTTCGCATTCCAATGTGCGTCATCAGGAAGCTGCCGTTTGATTGGTTCTCGTCCTATTTATGTTGAGCCCGGGCGGAAATGACTATGCCGCCATCTTAGATGTGGGTATTCCCTTAGTTCCATTCTATTGGGACTTCCTCCCTCTTAGCGCCATTTTAACTATGGGCAATTAGCCCATTTCGTAGTTATCCATTGTACACGCCGTTTCCCCCACTCTACCATTATTCGTTCTTGTTCCGGTTTGCCCATTAATATGCTAAAATTTATAAACCAACCCATCTGTATCTGCTGGAGAGGCTTTCACATATTAGTAAGTTAATGGCAACTTGTTGGCCCTTAGATGCTTTGGCATTATAAACATCTTATACATTTTTATTCCATGGCTGATTGCCGCACAATGTGTAATATGGAACAGCAAATCCTTACTACTTCCAAAAAAATTTTTTAAAATACTAAATATGGAAATAAACAATATAAATTAAACTAAACTGGAAAATTAAAATAAAAATAAAAATAAAAATAAAAATAAAATAAAAGTAAAAATAAAAATAAAAAAAAAAAAAAAAATGAAAATAAAAGTAAAAAGAAAAATAAAATAAAAAAAAAATAAATAAATAAAAATAAAAATAAAAATGAAAATCAAAATAAATAATAAAAATAATAATAAAAATAAAAATAAAAAAATAAAAAAATAATAATAATAAAAATAAAACTGAAAATACCAGGGATGGAAAATTAATTAATTTTAATATTAATAGTCTTCCAAAAAGCAGTTGATGTCGAGTTCCACGTTCAACCCCTGTGGTCTCATCGTGTCCATTTTAAATATCCAATGGGTTTCGTTCTTTGAGACCTCCCTTCTCATGTTGGTATTCCTCCAATTTCGTTCTATTCTATCTATTCCGTAAAACTTTAAATGTTGGGGATTTCTACCATGTATGTCCCTAAAGTGTTTTGATACACTATGGTGTTTAAATCCTTTTTTGATATTTCTGACATGTTCGCCTATTCTTACTGACAAGGCTCTGGTTGTTCTGCCCACGTACTGTAGTCCACAATTGCACTCCAGTACGTAGGTGACATGTGTACTGCTACATGTTATCAACTTATCTATTTTATATGTCTGCTTGTTAGTGTTCGACATGAAACCCGTTACTTTCCTGTCTTTCTTATTAGTGGACCTACAGGCTTTACATTTTCCACACCTGAAGAATCCCTTCTGGTTGAAAAAAGTTGACAAACTTTTGGGGGGATCTGGCACATTTTTTACTATTTTATCCCTAATCCTTCTTGCTTTTCTGTATACGAATGTTGGTTTTCGGGGTAGTATCTTGCTTAGTTGTGGGTCACTACTGATGATGGACCAGTTCTTCCTTATAATATTTTCTAATTCTTTATATTGTGTATCAAAACCCGTGATAAATGGTATGTTATTATCCTGGTTGTTCCTCCTTGTTGTATTGCTGAGAATTACTTCTCTGTCTATATTGGCTACTTTTTTGCGTGTGTCCTCCAGTATATTTCTTTTATAGCCCTTTTCTATGAACCTGTCTATCAGGATGTCCGTCTGTCGGAAATAGTCCTCCATTTGGTCACAATTCCGTCTAATCCTGATAAACTGGCTCTTTGGAATGGATATTTTCCACTGGGGGTGGTGACAACTCCCCATTGGTATATATCCGTTCCGGTCTGTTTCTTTGAAGTGTGTTCTGGTCCCGAGCCTATTTTTATTTTTATATATTTCTAGGTCCAAAAAGTTGATTGTTTGTTGATGTACTGTGGCAGTGAATTTTATATCATACTGGTTACCGCCAATATGTTGGATAAACTGTTCCAACTGTTCTTGGCTTCCCTTCCATATTATCAGGATATCATCGATATACCGTTTGTATAGCAGCAAATGTGGCCAGCATCTTCCATAAATTTCTTCCTCCTCCCATTTACTCAGGAAGATGTTGGCCACACTCGGTGCATACTTGTTTCCCATACCCACCCCTTTGATTTGTCTGTAGTATTTATGATTGTGCCAGAAAAAATTATTCCCCATGGCCATTCTTAGTCCCTCCAAAATAAACCTCCTTTGTTTTAATTTTAGATCCGATAAGTTTTTCATTCCCCATGCTACTGCTGCCAGGGCATCGGTTTGTTTAATATTGGTATACAACGACTCCACATCTAGTGTTACCAGTAGTGTGGAGTTGTCTACCTTTAAATTTTTTAGATTGTTGATAACATCTTTGCTGTCTTTGAGAAATGACTTTCCCTCTCCTGCTATAGGTTGGAGGAATACATCTAAGTACTCCCCCAACCTAGAGTGTACCGACTCAATGCCACTGATTATCGGCCTTCCTGGTGGCTTGGTTTTACTTTTATGGATCTTAGGGACTTGGTATATCACTGGTATTCTTGGGGCCTCTGTCAATAGGTATCTTCCTTCCTTCTTACTCAGGATTTTATCTGCTATGCCCTTGTCCAGGTATTCTTTTAATTTCTTTTTTAACTCTCTGTTTGGGTTCTTTTTGAGGGGTTGGTATGTGCTTAGGTCCTTGACTAATCTTTCCAACTCCTTATAGTAGTCCTCTTTTGTTAGGATCACTACACCTCCCCCCTTATCGGCTGGGCGTATTACTATGTTTTTCCTAGTTTCTAGTTTCCTTAATCCCTGCCATATTCTGTCCCTGTTGCATTTTATTGGTTTGATATTTTTTATCTCCTTTTCCACTAACCTTTTGAACACCTCTATATGTTGGTTAGTGGTGGACCTGGGGTTGAACGTGGATCTGTTCCTCAACTTGCTATGCTTATATACCGTGTCGGTTTGTTGGTATTGGGGTTCTCCTTTTTCCAAAAAGTGTTTCTTTAGACTTAATTTCCTAATAAACTTTTGCAAATCAATGAAAGCTTCAAACTGATTAAAAATTGCCTTAGGTGCATATTTAATACCACTATCTAATACTAATAATTCTTCCTGAGTGAAAGTTACATCTGTTAGATTAAAAATGCCCTCACCTAGTTTTCTCTTTTCCTTTTTGCCTCCCCCTCTACAGCCTCTTTTTCTCTTTGGTTTATGTTCTCTCCAGGTTCCTGGGGGTTCCTGTTCCAACTCCCCCTGCTGGTTTGAAATACCGGCATGGGTGGTTTGTAGGGTTCCCTCCAGTCCTGCCATTCCCCCTGCCACATAGGTGGACCATAGTTGGGATTGTAGTTTGAATTGTAATTATAATATCCTCTCCCTCTACCCCTATATCCTCCTCTCCAAGGTCTGGAATATTGGCCCAAAGGTGGTGGGTAGGTGGGTCCATTCATAATTCGATTCTCTTGTTCAGGTTTTTTGTTTATCTTTTTCTGATTCGTGGTTGGGGTGTGTGTTGGCATTCTAGTTTCTCTTCTTATTAAGTTGGCGATTGGGGTATCTGGTGTACCTTGGGCCCTTCTGTCTGCACCCACATCTCTGGTATCCACCTCCTCATTCAGGGATGTGTTTGCAGAGTTAGTAGGTGTTTCCTCCTCTTGCCACCTATACACTTTCCCTTCTAAGTAATCTTTTTTGTCCCTTTGGTATTTCTTAACCTTTTTGTTCTTTACTTCATTATCCAATTTGGTTAAAAACTCCTGTAGTTTCACCACTCTGGTTTTATACTCATTTGTTTCTACATGTGGTATCATATTATCCCTAATGGTGCCAATGGTGGATTCTATCTTTTTTAATTTGGTTCTCCTTCTTTCAATTATGATATCCAACAATTTATTTTCACAACTATTGAAAAAATCAAACCAGGTTCTGGATAGATTCTCATCTATTATTCCATCGTTGGGACCTAGGTCCCATCTGAGCCTTCTTGGGGTGATTTTGGCCTCTCTATATTGATCTAATGTGTGGATGTCCCACCATATTCTAATTTGCTTGTCCATAGCATTCTTTAAGTGTTTAAAACTTTGCTCCAAATTAAGTGCTGCAGTGTTATCATAATTATGGAATAGTTCGCCCAGATCTAGCTTACGATTGGCCAGAAATGAGAAAACCTCCATGTTGTGCTGCCCGTGAAAAAATTATATATAAATATATATATATAAATGAACTAAAATGTGTGTGTCACTGGCGCAAAACTTATTCTATCAATCAATATAAAAGTGATATCTATAGCTGCTGCATCCAAGAAATTCTTAAAAGAAAAAAATTTAAAAGTGCTATGTGTGTGGATGCGCTGCTCTCATTTATACTCTCTTTCCTATCTATGTATATCTTATCTGTTAGACATAATCTTATTCACCATCCACCTATTTAAATATATCACATTAAACAACAATCATATGCAAATTGTGTAAATCATATATAAGTCCGGTGACATGTATCACATGGTAATAAAGTCCCTTCATATATGCTTGCAAATCTTCCGTTAGTTTGCCGTGATCGGCGTGCTCTTGTGTTTAATCAATTTAAAGTGACTTAGTGCTTCACCACCACCTGTGAGATTGACCACTCACCAGATATTTCTTTAAAACTGCACCTTTGGTTCATTCATAGGGATAACCACTCCACTCAAAGGGAACTTCTCCAATAGCTATACTAGGGCCTTAGTGTTCCTCATAAAAATGGATGAAAAACGATCATCGCACAATAACGTTTAAAACCTTTATTTCATAAAACACAAAAAAACTATGCACTCACATTTCCAAGTGCCATTATGCCGGCACAGAGCTTTTCCAGCAGTTAGGGACAGGGTGGGCGCTGCAGCCCGGTTCGCCTGGTGTATGCTATGCTGTCTCCGTGTGCCGCTTGTGTTCCCCCCTTGTGTTCGTTCGCGTCCTCACCAATCACGCTCGTTCCCGGTTACGTGGGTGCAAAAATCTCCCAGCAGCCTCTACGCGTTTCGCATTCCAATGTGCGTCATCAGGAAGCTGCCGTTTGATTGGTTCTCGTCCTATTTATGTTGAGCCCGGGCGGAAATGACTATGCCGCCATCTTAGATGTGGGTATTCCCTTAGTTCCATTCTATTGGGACTTCCTCCCTCTTAGCGCCATTTTAACTATGGGCAATTAGCCCATTTGGTAGTTATCCATTGTACACGCCGTTTCCCCCACTCTACCATTATTCGTTCTTGTTCCGGTTTGCCCATTAATATGCTAAAATTTATAAACCAACCCATCTGTATCTGCTGGAGAGGCTTTCACATATTAGTAAGTTAATGGCAACTTGTTGGCCCTTAGATGCTTTGGCATTATAAACATCTTATACATTTTTATTCCATGGCTGATTGCCGCACAATGTGTAATATGGAACAGCAAATCCTTACTACTTCCAAAAAAATTTTTTAAAATACTAAATATGGAAATAAACAATATAAATTAAACTAAACTGGAAAATTAAAATAAAAATAAAAATAAAAATAAAAATAAAATAAAAGTAAAAATAAAAATAAAAATAAAAATAAAAATGAAAATAAAAGTAAAAAGAAAAATAAAATAAAAAAAATAAATAAATAAATAAAAAAATAAAAATAAAAATGAAAATCAAAATAAATAATAAAAATAATAATAAAAATAAAAATAAAAAAATAATAATAATAAAAATAAAACTGAAAATACCAGGGATGGAAAATTAATTAATTTTAATATTAATAGTCTTCCAAAAAGCAGTTGGAAAGATTAGTCAAGGACCTAAGCACATACCAACCCCTCAAAAAGAACCCAAACAGAGAGTTAAAAAAGAAATTAAAAGAATACCTGGACAAGGGCATAGCAGATAAAATCCTGAGTAAGAAGGAAGGAAGATACCTATTGACAGAGGCCCCAAGAATACCAGTGATATACCAAGTCCCTAAGATCCATAAAAGTAAAACCAAGCCACCAGGAAGGCCGATAATCAGTGGCATTGAGTCGGTACACTCTAGGTTGGGGGAGTACTTAGATGTATTCCTCCAACCTATAGCAGGAGAGGGAAAGTCATTTCTCAAAGACAGCAAAGATGTTATCAACAATCTAAAAAATTTAAAGGTAGACAACTCCACACTACTGGTAACACTAGATGTGGAGTCGTTGTATACCAATATTAAACAAACCGATGCCCTGGCAGCAGTAGCATGGGGAATGAAAAACTTATCGGATCTAAAATTAAAACAAAGGAGGTTTATTTTGGAGGGACTAAGAATGGCCATGGGGAATAATTTTTTCTGGCACAATCATAAATACTACAGACAAATCAAAGGGGTGGGTATGGGAAACAAGTATGCACCGAGTGTGGCCAACATCTTCCTGAGTAAATGGGAGGAGGAAGAAATTTATGGAAGATGCTGGCCACATTTGCTGCTATACAAACGGTATATCGATGATATCCTGATAATATGGAAGGGAAGCCAAGAACAGTTGGAACAGTTTATCCAACATATTGGCGGTAACCAGTATGATATAAAATTCACTGCCACAGTACATCAACAAACAATCAACTTTTTGGACCTAGAAATATATAAAAATAAAAATAGGCTCGGGACCAGAACACACTTCAAAGAAACAGACCGGAACGGATATATACCAATGGGGAGTTGTCACCACCCCCAGTGGAAAATATCCATTCCAAAGAGCCAGTTTATCAGGATTAGACGGAATTGTGACCAAATGGAGGACTATTTCCGACAGACGGACATCCTGATAGACAGGTTCATAGAAAAGGGCTATAAAAGAAATATACTGGAGGACACACGCAAAAAAGTAGCCAATATAGACAGAGAAGTAATTCTCAGCAATACAACAAGGAGGAACAACCAGGATAATAACATACCATTTATCACGGGTTTTAATACACAATATAAAGAATTAGAAAATATTATAAGGAAGAACTGGTCCATCATCAGTAGTGACCCACAACTAAGCAAGATACTACCCCGAAAATCAACATTCGTATACAGAAAAGCAAGAAGGATTAGGGATAAAATAGTAAAAAATGTGCCAGATCCCCCCAAAAGTTTGTCAACTTTTTTCAACCAGAAGGGATTCTTCAGGTGTGGAAAATGTAAAGCCTGTAGGTCCACTAATAAGAAAGACAGGAAAGTAACGGGTTTCATGTCGAACACTAACAAGCAGACATATAAAATAGATAAGTTGATAACATGTAGCAGTACACATGTCACCTACGTACTGGAGTGCAATTGTGGACTACAGTACGTGGGCAGAACAACCAGAGCCTTGTCAGTAAGAATAGGCGAACATGTCAGAAATATCAAAAAAGGATTTAAACACCATAGTGTATCAAAACACTTTAGGGACATACATGGTAGAAATCCCCAACATTTAAAGTTTTACGGAATAGATAGAATAGAACGAAATTGGAGGAATACCAACATGAGAAGGGAGGTCTCAAAGAACGAAACCCATTGGATATTTAAAATGGACACGATGAGACCACAGGGGTTGAACGTGGAACTCGACATCAACTGCTTTTTGGAAGACTATTAATATTAGAATTAATTAATTTTCCATCCCTGGTATTTTCAGTTTTATTTTTATTATTATTATTTTTTTATTTTTATTTTTATTATTATTTTTATTATTTATTTTGATTTTCATTTTTATTTTTATTTTTATTTTTATTTTTATTTTATTTTTTTTTTTTATTTTTTTTTTTTTTATTTTATTTTTCTTTTTACTTTTATTTTCATTTTTATTTTTATTTTTATTTTTATTTTTACTTTTATTTTATTTTATTTTTATTTTTATTTTTATTTTTATTTTAATTTTCCAGTTTAGTTTAATTTATATTGTTTATTTCCATATTTAGTATTTTAAAAAATTTTTTTGGAAGTAGTAAGGATTTGCTGTTCCATATTACACATTGTGCGGCAATCAGCCATGGAATAAAAATGTATAAGATGTTTATAATGCCAAAGCATCTAAGGGCCAACAAGTTGCCATTAACTTACTAATGTGTGAAAGCCTCTCCAGCAGATACAGATGGGTTGGTTTATAAATTTTAGCATATTAATGGGCAAACCGGAACAAGAACGAATAATGGTAGAGTGGGGGAAACGGCGTGTACAATGGATAACTACGAAATGGGCTAATTGCCCATAGTTAAAATGGCGCTAAGAGGGAGGAAGTCCCAATAGAATGGAACTAAGGGAATACCCACATCTAAGATGGCGGCATAGTCATTTCCGCCCGGGCTCAACATAAATAGGACGAGAACCAATCAAACGGCAGCTTCCTGATGACGCACATTGGAATGCGAAACGCGTAGAGGCTGCTGGGAGATTTTTGCACCCACGTGACCGGGAACGAGCGTGATTGGTGAGGACGCGAACGAACACAAGGGGGGAACACAAGCGGCACACGGAGACAGCATAGCATACACCAGGCGAACCGGGCTGCAGCGCCCACCCTGTCCCTAACTGCTGGAAAAGCTCTGTGCCGGCATAATGGCACTTGGAAATGTGAGTGCATAGTTTTTTTGTGTTTTATGAAATAAAGGTTTTAAACGTTATTGTGCGATGATCGTTTTTCATCCATTTTTATGAGGAACACTAAGGCCCTAGTATAGCTATTGGAGAAGTTCCCTTTGAGTGGAGTGGTTATCCCTATGAATGAACCAAAGGTGCAGTTTTAAAGAAATATCTGGTGAGTGGTCAATCTCACAGGTGGTGGTGAAGCACTAAGTCACTTTAAATTGATTAAACACAAGAGCACGCCGATCACGGCAAACTAACGGAAGATTTGCAAGCATATATGAAGGGACTTTATTACCATGTGATACATGTCACCGGACTTATATATGATTTACACAATTTGCATATGATTGTTGTTTAATGTGATATATTTAAATAGGTGGATGGTGAATAAGATTATGTCTAACAGATAAGATATACATAGATAGGAAAGAGAGTATAAATGAGAGCAGCGCATCCACACACATAGCACTTTTAATTTTTTTTCTTTTAAGAATTTCTTGGATGCAGCAGCTATAGATATCACTTTTATATTGATTGATAGAATAAGTTTTGCGCCAGTGACACACACATTTCAGTCTGCCTATTACTCCAGCCTCCAGCATGAGCATCTCCTGTCCAGGGTGTCACACTGTCACGTCGGTCGGCTCTGAGAGACTCGAGTCCGACCTCCGTCGTGACGGTGACTCACTCACTTTGACTGACGTCACTCATTGCTAACACCTGGACCGCCTGGCATCTAGCAACGAGTGCAGGGAAGAGGCTCCACCCACCTCCTCCTGGTATCCTTCCTTCAGTGTGAGTGACCGCTGCCGGCTGTACCACACACATAGACGCGAGTCTCTCTCTCTGCGCCGCTGATCGGCACATGTGAGTGAGAGACTCAGGCCGGCAGCGGCAGGAGACAATGACATTTCAGACAGTGCTATTATTTCGGGGGGGGGGGGGCAATTGCCCTGTTGCCCCCCCCCCCGATCCGCCCCTGGTTTGGGGTCGTTATCATGTTGGAATACTGCCCTGCGGTCCCGTCTCCGAAGGGGGGGGGATCATGCTCTGCTTCAGTATGTCACAGTATGTGTTGGCATTCATGGTTCCCTCAATGAACTGTAGCTCCCCAGTGCCAGCAGCACTCATGCAGCCCCAGACCATGACACTCCCACCAACCTGCTTTACTGTAAGCAAGACACACTTGCCTTTGTACTCTTCACCTGGTTGCCGCGACACACGCTTGACACTATTTGAACCAAATAAGTTTATCTTGGTCTCATCAGACCACAGGACATGGTTCCAGTAATCAATGTCCTTAGTCTGCTTGTCTTCATCAAACTGTCTGCGGGCTTTCTTGTGCACCATCTTTAGAAAAGGCTTCCTTCTGGGATGACCAATTTGATGCAGTGTGCGGCATATGGTCTGAGCACTGACAGGCTGACCCCCCACCCCTTGAACCTCTGCAGCAATGCTGGCAGCACTCATGCGTCTATTTCCCAAAGACAACCTCGGGATATGACGCTGAGCCTGTGCATCCAACTTCTTTGGTCGACCATGGCGAGGCCTGTTCTGAGTGGAACCTGTCCTGTTAAACCGCTGTATGGTACAGTGCTGAAGCTCAGTTTTAGGGTCTTGGCAATCTTCTTATAGCCTAGATCATCTTTATGTAGAGCAACAATTCTTTTTTTCAGATCCTCAGAGAGTTCTTTGCCATGAGGTGCCATGTTGAACTTCCAGTGACCAGTATGAGAGAGTGAGAGTGATAACACCAAATTTAACACACCTGCTCCCCATTCACTCAATCAAGGGGTTAATATGGCGCACAATGGGTTTAGCTGGGTACACATAACCACAAAGGTAGGGGGGAGAGGGGTGGGTAGAGGGTTCCTGAAAGGGGGAACTTGGTGGTAATAGTTAATGTTTCACAACAAGTTCAGGTATTAGTCCATGTAAGGATAAAAAGATGCTGAGTATATGGAGGGCAGCCAGTCTATAAAAGCTAGAAGGAGCTCTGGAACAATAAAAGAGAGAGAGAAGGATGGCGCCCTCTAAGTGCAGCATGTATGATAAAAGTATTTATTACAATAGATAAAAACACTCACATTTGAGTTGCTAAAAACCAGCATGTAAAGTAGTTTCATCCGCGTGCTCCCGGGGGGTCTGGGTGTCACGGGCCTGTGGAGGGGGTCCTGGGATGTGAATCCTGTGACCTGGGTCCTGGTAGCTGTTGCGGTGGTGCCGTGGGTGCTCAGAGCCTCCGGGAGGCTGGGACGTTGGTCATGGATCCTCCGTGGAGTGCCGTGCTGTCCTGCGTCTTCACTTCCGGGAGCAGGGTGAGGTGGGTGGTGCTTCGCGTTCGGAGCATGCGTGCTTCTTCATCAGGCATAGCATCCTCAAATGTGAGTGTTTTTATCTATTGTAATAAATACTTTTATCATACATGCTGCACTTAGAGGGCGCCGTCCTTCTCTCTCTCTTTTATTGCTCCCCATTCACACCCGGGACCTTGTAACACTAACGAGTCCCATGACACAGAGGAGGGAAAATCGCTAATTGGGACATTTTCAATTAGGGGTGTACTCACTTTTGTTGCCAGCGGTTTAGACATTAATGGCTGTGTGTTGAGTTATTTTGAGGGGACAGCAAATTTACACTGTTATACAAGCTGTACACTCACTACTTTACATTGTAGCAAAGTGTCATTTCTTCAGTGTTGTCACATGAAAAGATATAATAAAATATTTACAAAAATGTGAGGGGTGTACTCACTTTTGTGAGATACTGTATATATAAGGGGGCAAGATTGTTTTAAATCTCCTCACTGGTTCCTTGGCTTTTCAGGCCCATGTGTTTTGCAGACCACCCATATCGTGACGTTCTTCGTCCAGAGATCATGGACAAGTCACCGCCTTTAAGTGGCCAGCCCTCACTCACAAGGTATGTGCTAGTGAGGAGAGGGGTTGAGGTACAGTTGCAAATATTTGCGTTTTCTGATGCCATATCTTGCCCCCCCCCCCCTGTTTTCTTTCTATAGAGCCCTTCCAGATTGGACCCTCAGATCGTGGTCCAGAATGATAGAGACCTTGCCAGGCCACAAGATCACTCATCGTCTAGATCGACTCTCCAACTCACCACCAGAGGAGATGCTCCCATTCCTCTTCCAGACACCGCTCCCACTGCCATGACAGCCGCTCTGATTGCAGAGCCTGCTGGGGATGTGGGACACGAGTCCTGGAGGGCAAGTCCTTGTGTGACCATTGCTATGCCCGTGCGGTTGGGGAAAAAGAGATGGAAAACCAGCGTATGGAGTCTCTTGTGAAACGTGTGGTGCAACAATCCCTGAGGGAGATGGATACATTCCACACGCTGAGCCAGTCCACTACTTTTCTCGTCCTCCGGCTGACGAGGCCCGTGATGATCCGGGCACTTCCCATCCCTACGTTGCTTCTCCTGACTCTTCGGATAACGAGCTTGAAGGCGAAGAGGATATCGGAGGCTTTGACTTCGCTATGGTTTCACTACTAATCAAAGCAATTAAGGAGGCCCTTAAGTGTGAAGACTCATTCACCCCCCCAGCTAAGCAGAAAAAGTTCTTTAAGCATTTGGGGAAAGAACGCTCAAACTTTCCGCTCCTTTCTGAATTAAAGGACATTATTGATGAGGAATGGAGTAAGACGGACAAGAAGTCCTCCATGTCGAATAAAGCCTCCAGATTATACCCCTTCAAGTCAGACGAAGTGAAGTATCTGGAAAATACTCCTCTTGTGGACACAGCTTTAAAGCGTCTGGCCAAACATGTTACTCTCTCTTTGGAAGATGCGGTGTCCTTCAAGGATGGTCTTGAGAGGAAGATAGATCAAGATCTCTAGAAAATTTATGGGCTTGCTGGTATGGCCTGTAAACCTGCCCTGGCACCAGCAGCCATGTCTAAGGCCATGGAGGCCTATGCAGAGAACGTAGATTCCTTCCTCAGGGGCGTTTCGGAGGAGCTGGCCGGAAGTTCAGCAGCTGCAGAGCTAAAGCTGGCAGCAGTCTTCCTGGGGGAGGAGTCTATCGATTTGATCCGCCTGCTGGCACGAATTATGTTATCTACAGTTACAACCAAGCGGGCCTTATGGTTATGTTCTTGGCTCGCCGACCCGGTCTCCAAGCAAGCTTGGTGTAAAATCCCCTTTGAGGAGTCCTCACTGTTTGGCAACAAACGAGATGATGCCATAACACGGGCCAGGGGTGGTAAGTCGGGCTTCCTTCCCCAGGACAGGCGTCTGCTTGGACGGAAAAAACCCCAGTACAGAAAACGCAGCCCGGAGCGCTCGAGTGAAGCATGCTCTTACAAGCCTGGCTGAGACTTCAGGAGAAATTGGAGCAGAGGGCAGGCATCCTTTTGTAAGCCCGCTAAAGGTCAGGCGTCCAGCTGCTTGAGCCGACTAAGTCCTTTTGAGATTGCGCCCGCCCGGGCGGGTCGGGTGGGGGCCGTCTGCTCTTCTTCTGGCATGTCTGGGTGGCCTCAATCTCGGACTACTGGGTCGTCAGGACGGTCTTGTCAGGACACAGATGGGCCTTCTCCAGTACTCCTCCCCCCAGATTCGTTTCCACTCTACTTCCTCGTTCGGAGGAACAGAAACAGGTGTTACTGTCCTATGTGGACTTACTGAAGATTCAGGGAGCAATGGTACATGTCCCAAAGGACGAATGGTTCCAGGGCATATACTCCCCTCTCTTCCTAGTTCAAAAGAAAAGTGGTTCTTGGTGCCCGGTCATAGACCTGACTTACCTCAACAAATTTATAAAACATGGAAAATTCAAAATAGAGACCCTGTCAACCATCCAACAAGCCATACAGCCAGGAGATTGGCTGATTTCAATCGACTTAAAAGACGCTTATTTCCACGTCCCGGTGGAAAAGGAATTTCACAAATATCTCTGATTCCAAGTCGGGCAAGATCAGCTTTGGGCTGACAACGTCCCCCCGAGTCTTTTCAAAAGTTCTCTTGGCCATAGTGGCCCTCATCAGATTAAAAGGGATATGTCTTTACCATTACCTCGACGACCTCCTAATGTTGTCCCAAGACAGAGAGCAGTTGCTGGTCCACCGGGAGCAGGTTATCTCCACCTTGTCCAGCTTTGAGTGGCTTCTGAACTTGGGAAAAAGCCACCTAGACCCAGTCCAACGCCTAATATACTTAGGGGTTCAGTTCGATACAGTGGAAAACACCATCTCTCTTCCAATAGAGAAGATTCTGACTATTCGAGACAGAATTTCTCTGGCCCTTTATGCCCCGCGTCTGAAAGCCTCTCAGTGCCTGGAGATTGTCGATACAATGGTCTCCACGACTCCCATAGTCAAGTGGGCCTTGTGAAGGTTATGCCCTTACCAGTCAGGTTTCCTCCGGCAATGGAAGTCAGGAGACAAGAACCAACCTATCCACATAACTGAGACAATGAGGAACAGCCTCTTCTGGTGGCTTCAGCGCAAAAATCTTCTAACTTGCCGCTCCATTGCCCCCATCTCCTGGGTCACGGTCACGACCGATGCCAGCGCTACCGGGGGGCCCTCTGCAGATCGAACCTTGCTCAGGGCAAGTGGGACACTCATCTCCCCAACCCAGGCCCGAACATCCTGGAACTTCGAGCAGCCTGGTGTGCCCTCCAGTCCTTCTCTCACCTTCTGAAGGGGAAGTCAGTGTTATTAAGGATGGACAACACCACTGCAGTCTCCTATGTGAAAAGGCAAGGGGGTACTCGGAGCTCCACACTCCTTTGAGAAGTCCAACCCATGTTATCATGGGCACAGAAGAACCTATCCGACATCTCAGCAGTCTTCGTCCCAGGAGTCCAGAACACTCAAGTGGACTTCCTATCACGCATTCAGTTGGACAACAACGAGTGGTCCCTTCATGTACAGACATTCGAGTGGATTCTGTCACTGGGAATCAATCCCGAAGTAGATCTATTCGCTTCCCCCTGCAATTTCAAGGTGAAGAAATTTTATACTCGAGGCCGTTGCAGCCAGACCTTTGGAACAGATGCCCTGACAGATCAGTGGAGGTTCAGGAGGGCGTATGCCTTTCCCCCGCTTCCAGTTATCCTCAGATTCCTGCGGAGGCTCCAAGCGGAAGCAGTCGAAGTGGTGACAATAGCTCCCTATTGACTGAACAGGCTTTGGTTCCCCCTCCTGATCCAGCTCAGTTTCCGGGATCCGGTGCCTCTCCCTCATAGGCCGGACCTTCATTCTCAGGGGACAGTCCTGCACCCTTGTTCTGCACTACTGAGACTGATGGTCTGGTTCTTGAGAGGGATAGGCTAGAATCTCTTGGGTGCGCCTAAAGAGTGATTTCCACCCTCATGAGCTCAAGAAGGACAAGCACAAATAAAGTTTATGGGAGGATCTGGACCAAATTTGTTGAATTTTGCTCTTCTACGGGTAGGTCTTTCAGACATCCAGAAGTCCAGGATATTCTCAGCTTCCTTCAAACTAGCCTAGATCTACCCTTATCTATCAGCTCTCTTAGAGTCCAAGTATCAGCTTTGTCAGTCTTCTCCGGTACTTCATGGGCGGTTCATCCCTTGATTCGGCAATTCTTCCTTGGAGCGTCAAGACTCAAGCCCCAAAGAAAACAAAGATTTCCCAAGTGGGATCTTCCCCTTGTCCTCGACTTAATCTCTGGAATCAGTTCCACGGGGCCCTCCCCGCTTTCCATTAAGGACTGTTCAGCAAAAGTAGTCTTTTTAGTAGTCGTCACCTCGGCTAAGAGGGTCTCTGAGATCGGATCATTGGGTCATGAAGAACCCTTCCTGACATTTTTCCAGACCGGGTAGTCCTCATCCCCATGCTGGGTTCAAACCCGAAAGTGACTTTGGTGTTCCACGAGAACAGGAGATCGTCTTACCTACATTCAGGTCCCCGGTGTCTACTGAAACAAACCCACTGGACGTAGGTGAAGCTATAAAAGAATATCTACAAATTACTTCTCCCTTTAGACACTCGCGGCCTGGATCGTGCAGACCATCCAGCAAGCATACAGGGCTAAGGGCTTGGCTCCTCCAGAGGCGGTGACAGCACACTCCACCAGGGGAATGGCAGCCTCTTGGGCGGCGGCCCGACATGTGGCTCCTGACACCATTTGCAAAGCGGCCTCTTGGGCCTCTATTAATACATTCATGTCTCATTACTGCATATAGCCTGCTTCACTGTCTTCTGTAAACTTCGGTTTGAAGATCCTCTCAGTTGATAGGACAAATTAAAATTATTTTTTGTTCAGCATACCCACCCGTGTGGTTGGCTGCCATGGAGTCTGTCAGGAAAAAGGAAAATTTATTATCAAATACTTACTGTAATTTTCCTTTCCTGATGGACTCCATGGCAGACAGAGTTCCCACCCATTGGTCAAAGAGTAGACTAGTTACGGAACGCAGTATCTAGCGGTGAGTGCTCATTTATTGGAATGGGGTCAAATAGCATTGGAGGGGAGGCGGGGTTATAACCCACACGTAGGCTGCCATGGAGTCCATCAGGAGTCCATCAGAAAAGGAAAATTACAGTAAGTATTTGATAAAATATTTTCCTTTTTCCTTGCTGGGTTTTGATTTTGCTTCTTCTTCGTATTTTTTTTTAAGAATGCTAGTAATGTGTAATGTTTTCATTACACATTACTAGCATTTTGGTAAAATATATTTTTCTCTGTCTCTCTCACTTGTTGCTCTCCATCTCACATAAAAACCGAAACTCCCACAGGTACCAAACAATACCATTGCTGATGCAAATTTTAAATGAGTCACAATTTTGTGG
This sequence comes from Aquarana catesbeiana, assembly GCF_042186555.1. Classification (NCBI taxonomy): domain Eukaryota; kingdom Metazoa; phylum Chordata; class Amphibia; order Anura; family Ranidae; genus Aquarana; species Aquarana catesbeiana. Next base: position 446,587,159 of record NC_133324.1, on the reverse strand, counting down.
GTTGTTTAGTTTTTCCAAATGATTATAATTTTACCCCAAAAAATGTGATATGTGTACCAACATCAGAAATCAAAATGTAATTCCCAAAATTCAGAGGAATTAATCAAGAAGCATAACTCCTGCCTAATGTCATTCCACCACCTATAGGTGTATGTCCAAAGAAATGCAGTATTTATGTGTAGGAGGGTTCCACCACCATTGCAAGTTGTGTCATATGTTTCCCACGGGCAAGGACAATAATCAGCCTTCAAAATGGAAAATTCCCTCATGGGGAAGTTCTTTTATTTTATCAAAAAGCAATTACAATTTCATGAAAGTTGTAAAAAAATGAGCTCTGGCATTTACATGAAAATAGCATTACCCATCAATCATGATAAAACTACACATTTATATGGAACCCGTTATATAGCATTTTACTGCAACGTGGTCATCCACATGATACCTCTACGCGTTTCGACCTTTCTAATTATGGCCTTCTTCAAAGGAGCTTTTTTTTTCTATGCGGGGAAAGAAAAATACATTTTTTATATTTAATCATCATTTTATATTAAGCATCTACCACATGAAATGGTGTCTATTTACTAATTATGATGATGGGGAAAAGGATAGACATGTCCTGTAGCCAGAGCTTCCTTTAAAAATTGGCCTTGGTGATCCTGAAGCCTCCATGTGTCGTCTCCACTCTCCTTGGAACGTGCCCTCACCTCCAAAGAACTTACAAGAGACCACTCTTTTGGACTTCCAAGGGACAAGGAGGAGAACGTGTAGGGGTATTATGTGGATGACCACGTTGCAGTAAAATGCTAAAAAACATGTTCCATATAAATGTGTAGTTTTATCATGATTGTTGGGTAATGTTATTTTCATGTAAATGCCAGAGCTCATTTTTTTTTACAACTTTCATGAAATTGTAATTGCTTTTTGATAAAATAAAAGAATTTTAACCCAAAAATTTGAATATTTTTCTTGGCTGCTAAAAACCCTGTGAGAGAATTTTCCATTTTCCAATTTTTCCATTTTGTATAACCTTTTGGGGTGTGCAGCACCAACAGCTCATATACATGTGTTATTCTATTCTATTTTTTTGGGTGGATAAACACCCACTCCCCTCCCTCCCTCCCCCTAACACATGAGAGTTGTAAATTAGTGAGCTAAGGGTTGGCTTTTTCTCTGTATATGTTGTTGTCATTTTGCAAAAATTAGTAATTTTCAAGGTGATGAATGGGTGACCTTAATGTCTGGCTATAAAATAGATTTCGAACAGGGAGACCGAATTGAGACTCAAATCTCCTCCCTATTTCAGAAACTAAATAGGATACTCGAGAAAAAATCCGCCCTTTTTGGCATATTAGATCATTTGATCGTTGTACTAAAGATAAGATTAACCCATACAGGTTAAGAAACCAATTATTCCAAATATAGAACAAATTAGCGAGGAATGCAAGAAAGAATAGGAGAGCAATCTGCAAAGATGTTCACTTGAGATGATGTCTACACTTACCAAGGAATATAACAAACAAATTGCGTCATTAGATAAAGAAATCAGTACTTTGGAGTTGGGATTGGCGTTGGCTCCTTTTAAAGACCATACTCTATGCTCCAAACTACAGAGCAAACTCAACAAAGCTCAACAAAGTCCGTTCTAAAAAAACATTGTCCTATGTATGGCTCCTTCCCCTGTGGACACTGTTCACATTGCTATCTCAATAGGAGAGAGAAATCCGTTTTACTTCCTAATGGCGAGATGTTTGATCCTAAACATTTCACCAACTGCCAAACATGCGGAGTTGTCTACATAATGTCCTGTGAATCTGGGGCTTACTATATAGGTAAAACGATGCAACAATTCTGGCGTCGAATTTCCAAACATGTCTACAGCATGGAAATTGTAAACAGATATCTACCAGTAGGCAGACACGTAGCATTACACCATCATTACCAAATGCCAAATGTCACCTTTGCTGCCCTTGACAGGATACATATCCCTGATCGAGAAAGAGACTGGAATAAAGTATTGCTCCAACATGAGCAACGCTGGATTTTCAAATTACAGGCCTCCACCCTCCCAGGCCTAAATTAATCCATTACGTACGCTCCCTTTCTAAAAGGGTTTGCACCGGGTAAAACTAGTTAAATGGTAAAATATTTCCTTATTTTTTGCTTATTTGACAGAATTAACCCAATTGTTCTCAGGAATGAGAACAACAACCAGGGAGTCAGCCAGACCTTTAGCACACTTAAAAAAGTTCAATAAAAAATGAATTGTAAAAATATACTAATACTATAGAGCATCAGCAACAACCAATTCCAGTATGTATTTTGTGATTATGATTTTTTCACTATATGCATTGTACTTTTTTAGTACTTGGTGATGCCTTGGTCCAGTGCCCTCTCTGCATCCAGGGGTGAATATCCCGCTCTTCATCCAACTTCCCAGCACGTAAGGGAGAAGCATTATATGCCTTTCTCCCACCTTTTGCTCCCGGATGGTGTAATCCCCATCGGCACCACAAGAGAGAGCCTCATCATTCCAACGGCATTCCACGATCATCGCTGGACATTTTGTAACGTCACATGCATGCGCGACGTAGTCACGTGTGCATGTGACGTCATGACGCCAGGCGTTTCCGGCGGAGATGACGGCGACGGCCGGGGCTTGGCCTTCTGGAATGCCAGGGAGACCACGCAGAGATCACCATGCTGGAGGCTAGGACATGTACAGGGGGAGGAGGTTCTGGAGGAGCAAGCACCTGTACTTGATTAGAAGTGAGTATAAAATGATACAATCTCCTGAGGATCTTAGAGTGTTCCCAGGAGAGCTGCTGACACACAGACACATAGGGCTCTTTCACACGGGTGATCCGTATGTCCGTTTTTCACCCTTCCGTTTTCGGATGAAAAACGGACATACATGTATCCCTATGGAGCGTCGGATGTCAGCGGTGACATGTCCGCTGACATCCGACCCGCTCCGATCCGAAAAGTGTAAAGGAGGAAAACCCTACTTTTCCATCCGTTTTCGGATCGGATCGGGTGACGACGGACACTACGGTCCGTCATCATCCGATCCCCCATAGGCGAGAGCGGCGCTCTGACAGGTCCGTCGCTGCACAGTGTGCAGCGATGGACCTGTCATCTTCCTGCTCAGCGGGGATCGGCGGAGCGATTCCCGGTGAGCAAGCGGGTGTTCACGGGGTGGATCATCACTGATCCGCCCCGTGTGAAAGAGCCCATAGGAAAAATCTCAGTATCAAGTAAGTGCCTTGGGTGGGATGTGCCAAACTATTTTAAAATCTCCATGCTTTCGAATAAATAACACAGAAGCTTCTTTCTGATTTAATTTTGATATAGATACTGATGCTTGGAAATCATTTCCTGTCATCCGCATCATAGATTTGTTTTACAACCTCCACTGCGGGTCATGATTAACTTTTAAACAGCCTAAGGTAATTACTTGGGGGTTTTCTTTTTTTTTTTTTTCTTGTAATATAAATAATTGGTGGTTTTTGCACTTATTTCCCTGTGCACCACATCACATTAAAAAAAACTATTTTTCAAACTGAACATATCACAATTCAACATCACAATTTGTTTGGATGTTTTTCTTTTTAATATCAAGCTCATTAAATACATTTCTTATACTGATTTTATTTAGTTACTTTCAGTGAACAAATTTACAATTAACTACATCACATTTAACCACTTCCTGCCCGGCCTATAGCAGATTGACGGCCGGGCGGTGGTTCAGTTATCCTGACTGGGCTTCATATGACGTCCAGCAGGATAACAGCCGCTGTGTGCCCACGGGGGCATGCATCGCGGCGATCGGTGGAGCGGTGTGTCACTCTGACACACCGCTCCACCGATCTTGGTAAAGAGCCTCCGGCCGAGGCTCTACCACGTAAACAGCCATGTCCAATCACGGCTCATCACGATGTCAATAGGAAAAGCCACCGATCGGCAGTTCTCCTGACAGGGGGGGTCTGCGCTGATTTTTTATCAGCGCAGCCCCCCTCGGATGCCCACACAGGGAAGCCGCTAGGACCACCAGGGAAGGGGGCAACGTGTGGATGGCCAGGTATGTATCCCATGGCCATCCACATGTGAATTATGCCCAATCTGTGCCAATCAGTGCCCACAAATGGGCACTGACTGGCACCATTATATATCAGTGATGCCCAGCAATGCCACCCATCAGTGTCATCAGTGCTACCAATCAGTGTCATCAGTGCCACCCATCATTGTCCATCGGTGCCACCTGTCAGTGCCCATATGTGCCCATCAGTGCCCACCTATCAGTGCCCATCAGTGCCCATCTGTGCCACCTATCAGTGCCACCCATAAGTACCCATCAGTGCCACCCATAAGTACCCATCAATGCCACCTACGGGTGCCCATCAGTGCCGCCTATGAGTGCCCATCAGTGCCGCATTCCAGTGCCACCTATCAGTGCCCATCAGTGCCGCCCATCAGTGCCCAACATCAATGCCCGTCAGTGCCACCTCATCAGCGCCAGCTCATTGGTGCCACCTCAATAAGCCATACCCAGCTTTCAAACAGAAACAGGTTGTTCAATGGTTCTCCATCCTTCCACAGTACATCTGCATTGATTAACTTATTGCACCCCTGGGATTTAGGACTGTTTGACACCACAGAGATACAGCCTAAATCCATATGGCAGCACAGTGGTTAACGGGTTAGCACTTTTGCTTAGCAGCGCTGGGGTTGTTGGTTCAAATCCCAAACATGCCACTTCATGTAGAGAAGTTGTAGGTTCTCCCTATGTTGTTAAACATAACTCCTGACTCATGTGCTTACACAAATTATGCATAAATGTAGTATTTATGTGTAGGAGGGTTCCACCACCATTGCAAATCGTGCCATATATATTCAATGGGCAAGGACAATAATCAGCCTTAAGAATTCCCCACTAACACTAATTGCAGTCTCTAACCAAGCAAAAGGCAACAAAATTAGAGATGGTTGTCTAGCCGCATGCTGACAGTAATCAGCCATACCCAGCCTTCAAAACAGATGGCATATCACACAAACAGGTTGTTCAATGGCTCTATGGTCTTCCACAGTACATCTGCATTTACTAACTTATTGCACCCCTGGGAACTAAGACTGTATGAAACCACAGAAATGCAGACACCATCCATGTGGCAGCACAGTGGCTAACTGGTTAGCACTTATGCCCAACAGCGCTGAGGATGTTGATTCGAATCCCAAGTGTTCTGCTACCTGGCTAGAGGTTTGTATGTTCTTCTTCTGTTGTGGTGTTAAAGTTTATTTTTCACCAGTGATTACATTGGTTTCGCATAATGGAAACCCAAGAAATGACATTATAAATCAAGCAAACGTAGGTTTACACCAGATCTTTAACTGTGTGTTTTGGGCCAGATATGGATGTATAAGTCTGGTTTGATGTGTTTTAATGTTGTATGCTGATGATGACTGACGAATGCGCTTTGTTAACAATGTGTGTGAAGCAGCCCTCACAAAGTTGTCATTTCCTGTTTTGTACCCTCCACATGCCCATCAACGTACAAGTTTAATTCTTAGACCTCGTGTGACGTCAGAGGGGGGTGCGGTCAACCGGTTATGTCACTGGGTGGCCCTGTCCTTGCCGATATAACAGGTGTCAAAGCAAAGAGACAGCAGTCAGTGAGAGGCCTCCCATCGAGGCGGAGCTTTGTTTGTTTTTTCCTATTTTTCGGGTCTGTCGGGCAGCGTGATGAACAGTGGATGTACATCGTGGGACATCATGGGATGTAAAGATTTGTCAAGGTTTTGGGGGAGCAAGCATCTGTACTTGATTAGAAGTGAGTATAAAATGATACAATCTCCTGAGGATCTTAGAGTGATCCCAGGAGATCTGCTGACACACAGACACATTGGAAAAATCTCAGTATCAAATAAGTGCCTTGGGTGGGATGTGCCAAACTATTTTAAAATCTCCATGCTTTCGAATAAATAACACAGAAGCTTCTTTCTGATTTAATTTTGATATAGATACGGATGCTTGGAAATCATTTGAGTCCTGTCATCCGCATCATAGATTTGTTTTACAACCTCCACTGCATGATTAACTTTCACACAGCCTAAGGTAATTACTTGGGGTTTTTCTTTTCTTTTTTTTTTCATCTTTCTTCTGAATTTTGCTTACTGCTGCTTCAGCATTAACTTGACTATTAAGGTTCTTCCCAAAAACAACCCCCAAGATCTTAATAGTGTCGGTCTTGGGAATTACACCAGCTCCAATCTCAATATTGCCACTCAAGTCACACCTCTGGCATTTCCCACAGTTCACTTTCAGTCCTGATACCCCAGTGAAAATCTGCAGCAGTAAGTTCACTCTATTGAACCCTGTTTGCGAGTTCAAGAGGAACACTAGGTCATCCATATATGTCAATGTCTTCACCCACTGCCCATTCCCACCTGACAAAAACACCCCCTGCAAGATCTTGTCCTTCTGCACTCTCCTAAGCAGTGGCTCCACCACACAGATAAAGAGGATCGGTGACAGTGGGCACCCCTGCCTTACTCCTGTCCTAATCTCCACCATGGGACCCAGATTTCCATTCACCAACACTCGGCTAGTTATTCCAGTATATAGGCCTCTGAGAAGCCCCATCCTCTCAAGACACTGAAACAGAAACACGTGTTATACTTTATCGTAAGTCTTTTCAATATCCACACTTACCACTGACAAAGGCCTATTATTAACCTGTGCATGGAAGATCAGATCACGGAGCAGAACGAGACTATCAGACATCCTCCTACCCGGTACTGCACACGCCTGCCAATCCTCAACCAGTTGGTCCACCACCCTCCTCAACCGGTTCGCGAAGTTCTTATAATTGCAGTTAAGGAGGGTGATTGGCCTTCAATTCTTCAATTCCTTCAGGTCACCTTTCTTAAGGTTCAAAGTTATAATCCCCTCCTGCATGGACTTGGAAATGCAATTACCTGCAAGGCAAAACTTTATCACCTCTAGAAGAGGAACCTCCACTAATGTCCAGAATTTGACAAAAAATTCCACTGGCAGCCCGTCACTACCTGGGGTCTTATTGGCTGCCATGGTTTTGACAGAACCCAAAAGTTCCTGTGCTGTCACCTCCTCTTCCAACTCCTCCACCTCCTCCTTACACACAGTCTTCTCTAAGATTTCACAGTATTCCTTGATCTCCTCCTCTTGTATTCCTTCTGCACCCTTATACAAGTTTCTATAGAACTCACTAATAGCCTCCCACATCTCCTTTCACTTCTCTCCCTTGTACCTCAACAGATGAAAAACAGCCCCTCGGATTGAGGGCTTTCTTGAGAAAGTACCGTGTACAGTTTTCTCCCTCCTCCATCTCCCGCACTTTAGCCCTGAAAATCATCTCCTTCCCCCTCTGTTTTAAATCATTAACCCTCTCCACTCTCACCTGTCTTATTTCTTCCACCACCTCCATCCCCAAAGCTTTACACGTGTACAAGAATTGCAGCTGGGATACCAACCTCATGTTTAATTCCTTCCTTTCCTTTGTCTTCCGGATCCCAACCTTCTGAAACCATACTGCATCCATCTTTCTTTGCCCAAACCCACCACAAAAGAATATTAACAAACTCACCCTGCTTACCGACTAAACTTGAAAAAAAGGAAGAAAAGGCCTCACACACTTCCCTATCTTCCAGCAGGGAAGTGTTGAGCTTCCATACACCCCTCCCAAAGGCAGGTGCACCCTCAAAAGAAAGTTTCCCAGGCAACACGAGGTGATCCGAAAAAGAGACCTTAAACGTGCTACAACTAAGTATTAGGACCTCCTGTCCAACAAAAATATAATCAATCCGGGACTTACGCGATGGCCGGTCGGAGAAGAAAGTAAAATCCCTTCCCACTCTGCCCATCTCCTCTGCCACATCTTTAATATTAAGATCAGAAGTAATCTCATTAAGAACATTTGAAGAGGTGTCAAGTTTATTTTCACCCAACCCCTCTCTGTCCTTCAAAAATCTTACACAATTAAAATCACCTAAAATCATACTTGGCATCCTTCCTGGCAAAAAAACATTTAAGTCTTGCAGCAACTCCCTCCTCTCTGCAACACTGGCATGCCCATAAAAGTTAACCACGGAAAAGCATGGTACATATAGGGACTCACCCCGGTACCACCACCTCGTTTGATCAAACCTGAATTTCTTTATTCTTGCATAAGATACCAATGCCTTCGTTTCGGAATGAGCATGTTGGTTCCCACACAGCCTCCCCTAAATCCCATTCCTCCCTCCCTGGGAATCCTTCCAGACAATATTCTTGAAGGAGGATAATATCTGCCTCAAAGTTACGACTTTCTCCCAACACCGCAGCCCTCCTCCATCTAAATCCTCTTATGCCATGTACACACGGTCGGATTTTCTGATGGGAAATGTTCGATGGGAGCTTGTTGTCGGAAATTCCGACCGTGTGTAGGCTCCATTGGACATTTTCCGTCAGAATTTCCCACAAACAAAATTTAAAATCTGGATCTAAAATTTTCCAACAAAATCCGTTGTCGTAAATTCCGATAATGTGTACACAATTCCAACGCACAATTCCAACGCACAAAGTTCCACACATGCTCAGAATCAAGCAGAAGAGCAGCACTGGCTATTGAACTTCATTTTTTTCAGCTCGTCATACGTGTTGTACGTCACCGCGTTCTTGGCGATCGGAATTTCCGACAAGATTTGTGTGACCGTGTGTATGCAAGACAAGTTTGAGCCAACATCCGTCTGAAAAAAAACATGGATTTTGTTGTCAGAATGTGCGATCGTGTGTATGCAGCATTAGTGTTGATGGTGCACACCGAAAGAGCCATCACCAACAACCATAATAAGGGGATCCCTGCCATACTAATCAATATGGTTTGTTGCCCCCATGTTCCACTCTTTCACTCACTCTCCTGACAGGCAAAGGGGAATATAGACCAAATCCTGACCTTGCCTACTAGATCCCTCCGAACCAAGAGTATCCCCGGGTCCAGGGCTCTCATCCAATCTGGCCTTCTTGTGACTATTCATCCCTTCTTCTTCACCAGAGTGTTTTACCACTCTCTGCCCACATGTCAGATCTTCTCCACTTTCTTCTACTTACACCTCTTCCTCCACTTCCTCATCTACCTCACTGGATGACATGTCACCCAGCACAATAGACAGGGACACGGGGCTAGCATCCACCCCCCTGATTGGCTCCCCTCACTTCCCTGCTCCTCATCTACCCGATGCACAGGCACGTGATGAGCAGGGATCCCGGTATCCATTTCCTCCAAGTCCTTACTCGCTTCCTCCACTCGTGTACCCTGTGTCTCCCCTCAGAAGCAGCTCCAGGGGTCGGGGCCACAGAAGACCCACCCTCCGTACTAGTCGAGGCATCCATCTCTTCCTCGCCTGTTTTGTTGGTCTCCCTACTACCTCCGGCCTGTTCAGCCCCCTCCCCCTCACCTGGGGTTCCTTGTTTTTCCTTCAATACCACCCATTTTGTTCCTGCCTTCTTCCCCCTTGCCCGACTCAACGCGTCTGCAAAGGAAGACTCCTTTGCCTCCTTATATTCGCTACACTGTCGGGCAAAATGCCCCTCTTGCTTGCAATGTCGCATACGCGACTCACCTTGCACTGGGGTGCCTGATGTTCCTGGCTCCCACAGTGCCTAGACTTAAGCCCCTGATCACATTCAGAACTGGTGAGGCATCTGCGACAAAATTTCAGTTGCCCAGGGTAAAAGAGGAAACCCCTCTCACCCACGATAGAGAAGACAGCCGGTGGTCTCCTCACACCCCCTATAGAATTAGGGTCTCATCGGAACCTTCCTACAAAACGGTACTTTCCTGACCAAATACCGAAGCGATTATTTACTTTCTAATCTCCTCTCAGATAATCACAATAGGAAGATAAAAATCTCTTATCAGGTCCGCGTCCGCAAACGGATTATAAAGATGGACAGTGATGACCTTCTCCTCTTCGATAAATAACGGGATCACTTCAAACATTTTCAGGATGGGAACATCCATCAAACTGCGTGCCTTCTTATACACGGTCCGACATGTACCCTGAGAGTCAAAAGTGACATCGTAAATCCGCTGAGCAGGGAAATCCTGCAGACACACAATCTGTCTCACCTGGACTTTCAGAACATCCTTCAACAAATGCACCACCACGGTTTCTAAATTCACATCCTGTCCTGGTGACGCCAGAAAACGCATGGAGTCCCGGAGTTCAAACCTCGACATCCTCCTCCAAAAAAAAAGTCAAGACCCGACTAGTCAAGACCCGATCCCAGCATGCAAACCTCTGGCAGTGCCTTGTCCAATAGCAGAAGGGGGTGCACCCATAGGAAACACCCCCAGTGCCTTCAGAAACCTCTTGGTAAGATACTAGAGCTTAGCCAAAAGGACTGTGCCGATAACCAGTTTTTTTTTTTTTTTTTTTTAAAGCCCGTGGTGTGTGAACACACTCCAAAAACTCTACCCGGTGCAAAAAAAAGTGAACACACATAAAGAGTGACACACAAAACGTGCACAGACTACTGAAGTTTTCCCTTCTCAGTTTTTCATCAGCAGTGGCGTACACATTAATACACCTAAAAAAAAACCCCAAAAGCTCAAATTCCAGTAAAACAAAATTCTACCCGGAATAATCTCAGTCACTTTTTTTACCAAGATCTCCTTATTTTTTATGAGCAAACCTACACTGGTACACTTATTCTCATTTGAGCCTGACCAAATAGATTCCCCCTTCCATTCCTTTTTTAAACTGGAATAACTCAATTCAAAATTAATCCCACATTCCTGCAAGAAAATTATATCATAACGAGTACCTTCTATAAAATCATAAAAACTGGCTCTCTTAAACACGTTTTTAAATCCCCTGATATTCAGGGATGTGACCTGATGATCAATGCTCATTTTTCTTTTGGAAAAAAACTTAAAATTTTCCTCCAAAGAAGGACCTTGACCCTGATCCCCCGGGATAGTACTCACTATGGTCCATCTGGCCTAAACCAGATGGACCCCGCCTAGGTACTAGGTGGGGCTCCCCCGAAGGGAGACCCAAGCCAGAAGGCCATGTCTACCCCCTTCAAAGACGTTCAGGGCAGGCCCGAGGACCTACACCCTACCAGTCAAACATGAGACAAACAACGAAAAAAAGAAACAGGAAGTGGAGGGAGCATGTGAAAGTGACCATTGTGCAATACAATGGCCAGCCCCTTGGCCAGGAATAAAAATTTCCTCTGGTCCTAGCCAAAAGGCTCGGCCCTAGAGGCAGGTGTGGAAAAAAGCATGCAAAGTGCAGTGACCTTGGTGCCATAATTAAAAGTGACCCTCTCTCACAGTGAATTTACAGCACCCCTGGACTGCCACTCCAGGGGCACATACACCACAGGCTTCTTTCGGGCCCGCCCCTTCAGCCAGACCAGTGCAACCTCCATCCCTTCTGGTTTTCCTGGGGAGAACCGCATATGCCCGTTACTGCTCTCAGCGATACTAGCCTTCCCGGCTCACATCATACCGGCGGATTTGCATGGCAATATTCCGACCCACCCAAAGGTCAAGGTGACAGCGCCTCCACCGAACACTGACAGGAGCAGAGACCACACTATTCTTGGCCAAAAGGCCAAGATGACCCGGCCTCCGGCCAGACCAGTGCAGCACCCATCCTCACCAGGGGCACCCTTCTGGCTCTCTCGGGCTCGACCGAGTACCAGTCTCCAAATCTAGGAGCGCTCGGGTTCGGTCCCTGCCGATACAAACTGTCTAGGTACCATTACACCAGGAGGATTTGCATAGCCACCTGTCAGGGCTGGGCTCAGCCCTTCCTTCTCAGAGCTGGCCGCTCACCTGTTGGCTAATTGCCAGCTCCTATCTCTCCACAGTTACTCAGCTGTTGATGATATCCTGCTGGTCAGTCCTGCCTACTTAAGCCATCAAGCCCAAAGGATCTCTGCCTTCGCCTTGGTAAACATCACAGAGATGCTCTCCTGCTTTCCTGTTAAAGACTTGCTTGGCTGACATCCCTTCTGGCTCCACATCCTACTTGCTGTTTTACTACGCTCATCTATGGCTCCCTGACGTTTGGCTTGTCTGACTATCTGTTCCGGTTCCTGAACTCTGACTATGTTTTGACTATGTTTGTTCTATTTACTTTTATTATTAAACAAGTGTGATTTAACTGTACTTCTGTCTCGGTCTGATTTTATGGTTTCTGACAGTAGGGGAAGGCCATGAATTCAGAAGATGCAGTCAATCCACTTGTTGGTAATGTTTTTTCCAGATTGGAGTAACTGGATCAATGCATGGATCAGTTTGCCATGGCGTTACAAACACTCCGGAGTCGCATGGCTCAACTGGAATCTCCCACTGTGGCCGCCCCGGTACAACCTATGTTGCAGGCCGTCCCTGTTGATGTTCCAGTCTCTGTGCAGGCACCCACCTCGAGTATTACCTCTACAAGAGGTATGTCTGGTTCGGCTCTGCTTCCCCATCGATTTGGGGGCGATCCAGTCCAATGCACAGGGTTTCTCAACCAGGTTGAGATATACTTTGAGATGCTGCCCCAGGCGTTTCCCACGGACAGAAGCAAAGTTTTGTGATATCTTTGCTTTCTGAGAGAGCCTTGGTCTGGGCAAACACTCTATGGGAGACACAAAAACCTGTTGTCTTGAGTTACCCTGAGTTTGTGGCTTAGTTTAAAAGGGTATTTTACGTTCCTGCACAATCCGTTTCTGCTGCCAAGTGCCTCATGTCCATTGGACAGAGTATGAGAACTGTTGCCGACTACACCATTGAATTCCGTACTCCGGCAGCAGAGGTTGCGTGGAATAATGAGGCTGCTTTTTCTCATGGTCTCTCGGATACCATCAAGGATGAGATAGCAGCCCGAGATATACCCACTGAGCAGGAGAAGTTGATCACGTTTGCCATCCTTATTGACTCCAGACTCAGAGAAAGACTCTCTTTTAAGGAGCGCTTGCGGAAGCCTCCTGTACATTTGTCTCTGAGCTTTGCAGTCCCTCCCGTGCCTCCCTCACCTCCCATGCCTCCTGGTACCGAGTCGGTCAGTAAGGGTGAACCCATGCACTTGGGTTTCACGCGTCTTTCTGCAGATGAGAGAACCTTTAGGAGGAAGGAGAGATTGTGCCTTTATTGTGGCCAGGCAGGTCACTTTTTGAAGTCATGTCCTATCCATCCAGGGAACGCCCGAACCATGAGGTCCTGTCATGGACAGACCTTAGGTGGCGTTGTTTCATCCCCGGTTATCCAGAAGGATAAGCCCCTGGTTTCGGTCACCCTTTCTTGGGCTGAGTCGTCCGTCGAGATACAGGCTCTAATCGACTCTGGGGCTGCAGGACTGTTCATTGATGCTGCCTTTGTATCAAAGCGCTCGATTCCACTGCAGTTGCGTGACACTCCACTTGCTATTGAGTCTCTTGATTGGAAACCTCTACAGCCTGCCCATGTGACTCAGGAGACAGTTCCGTTGTCCATGGCCATAGGTGCTCTTCACCATGAGATAATCCAATTCCAAGTTATTTCCTCACCTAAGTTTCTGCTGGCTATTGGTTATCCTTGGTTACTCTCATAACCCCTCTTTTGATTGGCTCCGTGCTAAGGTTCTCCTGGTCACCACAGTGCAGTAAGACATGCTTCCAGAAGGTAGCCAAGGTCCTGTGCACCTCTTCACTCTCCTCCCTGCCGGAGGAGTACTGAAAATTTTAGAGATGTCTTTGACAAAGGTCAAGCCGGCAGTTTGCCTCCACTCCGGCCGTATGATTGCGCAATTGACCTTCAACCTGGTGCCATACCCCCTTGTGGCCTTGTTTACCCTTTGTCGGTCTTGGAGGATAAGACCATGGAGGAGTATGTTGCAGACGCACTTTCTCGAGGTTTCATCCGCAAATCCTCGTCTCCTGCTGGCGCTGGTTTCTTCTTTGTGAAAAAGAAGAGTGGTGAACTGAGACCTTGTATTGATTATAGGGGTTTCAATCTTTTCACGATTAAGAATGCCTATCCGATTCCGTTGATTACGGATTTATTTGATCGCCTCAAGGGAGCAACGGTTTTCACGAAGCTTGATTTGAGAGGGGCATACAATCTCATGGGGATTAAAGAGGGCGACAAGTGGAAAACCGTGTTTAATACCAGAACAGGCCATTATGAGTACCTCGTAATGCCTTTTGGCCTTTGTAATGCCCCGGCAGTGTTCCAGGAATTTATTAACAATGTCCTCCGAGATTTGTTGCAGTTATGTGTGGTGGTTTATCTCGATGATATCCTCATATTTTCCAAGTCCCTGGAGAGCCACCACACAGATGTCTGTCCTGTAATTCATAAACTAAGAGAGAACAATCTCTATTGTAAACTGGAGAAGTGTGAGTTCCATCGTGAACATGGGCCCAGAGAAACTTTCAGCTGTCCTACAGTGGCCCTCACCCGTGGGTTTACGTCCTCTGCAACGTTTCCTGAGTTTTGCCAACTATTATCGGAAGTTTTTTCATAACTTCTCGTCTCTGGTCAAACCTCTGACTGATATGACCAGAGAGGACGGTAACCCACAGAGTTGGTCTCCTGAGTCCGTTAAGACCTTTGAGAGTCTCAAGGCTGCCTTTGTTTCTGCTCCTGTGTTGGCATATCCTGATCCTACGTTACCTTTTATCCTTGAGGTTGATGCTTCTGAGACTGGTGTTGGCGCCCTTCTGTCTCAACGTCCTACATCTGAGAGCGCTATGCATCCTTGTGGCTACTTTTCCAAGAAATTGTCACCTGCAGAGTGCAATTACGAGATTGTGACAGAGAGCTGTTGGTGATCATTTTAGCCCTGAAAGAATGGAGACAACTCCTCGAAGGTACCACTATGCCGGTTCTCATTCTTACAGACCATAAGAATCTCACATTCTTGTCTGAGGCTAAACGCCTCTCTCCCAGAAGGGCGCATTGGGCTCTTTTATAGTCATGTTTCAATTACATTGTCTCATTCTTACCCGGCACTAAGAATATAAGGGCTGACGCTTTGTCTCGACAATTTTCCTCCACTTACAAGATGGAGTCGGTTACGGTTCCTGTGATCCCTCCTGATCGTATTCTGGCTACGGTTCGCACCAGTCTCACTTCTCCTTTGGGTGACAAAATTCTTGCTGCTCAGGTCCATGCTCCTCCTGAGAAACCTTGTGACCACTGCTTTGTCCCAGAGAGTCTCCGTACTGCCATGCTCCAGACTTACTTTCCCAGTTCTGGCAAGCCTTTTGTGCACAGTTGGGAATTCAGCTTGCTTTTTCCTCTGCGTATCACCTGCATTCTAATGGGCCACAGAACGAGCCAATCAGTCCTTGGAGCAATTCCTACGTTTTGGCCTTTGGCCAATTATGGCTCAGGGGGGACTAAGTCCATGCCCCACACTATATAAGGCTGCCTACAAGGCGGCCCTGTGTAGTGTTGTTGGCATGGACAGATCGATAGTGTGATTTAGATTAAACAGGCAGGTTATTCTGTAAGTGGCAGTGTATATATATATATATATATATATATATATATATATATATATATATATATATATATATATACTCTGCCACATCCAGTCAGTGTAGCCTAGATCTACATTCTACAGTGCATTTAGAGATTCTATTTCTAATCTACTTCAGGCGGTGTATTTGATATATATATACAGACAGTCTAGTATATATATTTCCTGGCTACCTCACGTCAGCACACCATTGGTTAATCCTCCGTAGGTAACCCCAAGGACCACCTCCAATAGATAGAATAAAATACCCACCCTCCTAATCCCCGGTGTTCTTCATTTTTTGTCGCTCCAGGCCACCTGCCAAAGGTTTCCAGATTGGATGGATGTCGGTGAGCAGTATCCCCCCTACCGCACCTCCCCCCAGGTTCTGGGTCGCGGGCATTGTTGCTTAGATAGCACATTATTAACTGATCCTATGCAGTGTTTCTCAAGGACGCTGTGGCTGCACTCCTTGTTTTTCTCCCGTACTGTGTCTCCTTAGCAGCGTGTCGGGCTCTCTCTCTTCCTTATCCCGTTTGGAGGGCGGTTCCCCTCCAATCACCTGGCAACTGATTAAACAAAAGGCAGAGAGTCAGATGGCCTGAGCGGCCGTACTTCCTGTTTTCTTCGCATGTCAGTTCCAGTAAGACAGTCTCTCTCTTCCTCCTTTTTCTTACAGTGGGGACGGAAAGTATTCAGACCCCCTTAAATTTTACACTCTTTGTTATATTGCAGCCATTTGCTAAAATCATTGATTACATTTTTGCAGATTTATTAAAAAAGAAAAACTGAAATATCACATGGCCCTAAGTATTCAGACCCTTTGCTCAGTATTAAGTACCATTTTGATCTAATACAGCCATGAGTCTTTTTGGGAAAGATGCAACAAGTTTTTCACACCTGGATTTGGGGATCCTCTGCCATTCCTCCTTGCAGATCCTCTCCAGTTCTGTCAGGTTGGATGGTAAACGTTGGTGGACAGCCATTTTTAGGTCTCTCCAGAGATGCTCAATTGGGTTTAAGTCAGGGCTCTGGCTGAGCCATTCAAGAACAGTCATGGAGTTGTTGTGAAGCCACTCCTTTGTTATTTTAGCTGTGTGCTTAGGGTCATTGTTATGTTGGAAGTTAAACCTTTCGCCCAGTCTGAGGTCCTGAGCACCCTGGAGAAGGTTTTCGTCCAGGATATCCCTGTAATTGGCCGCATTCATTTTTCTCTCGATTGCAACCAGTCGTCCTGTCCCTGCAGCTGAAAAACACCCCCACAGCATGATGCTGCCACCACCATGCTTCAGAGTTGGGACTGTATTGGACAGGTGATGAGCAGTACCTGGTTTTCTCCACACATACTGCTTAGAATTAAGACCAAAAAGTTCTATCTTGGTCTCACCATCTTGGAGTCCTTCAGGTGTTTTTTTAGCAAACTCCATACAGGCTTTCATGTGTCTTGCACTGAGGAGAGGCTTCCGTCGGGCCACTCTGCCATAAAGCCCCAACTGGTGGAGGGCTGCAGTAATAGTTGACTTTCTACAACTTTCTCCCGTCTCCTGATTGCATCTCTGGAGCTCAGCCACAGTGATCTTTGGGTTCTTTTTTACATCTCAAACCAAGGCTCTTCTACCCTGATAGCTCAGTTTGTCCGGACGGCCAGCTCTAGGAAGGGTTCTGGTTGTCCCAAACATCTTCCATTTAAGGATTATGAAGGCCACTGTGCTCTTAGAAACCTTAAGTGCAGCAGAAATGTCAGGAAAGGATCCGTCCGCTGGCAAGATACATCGTTTGGTATGCAGTACTGGGGTCCACCAGCAGGTGTCTCCTGGCAGTGTTGAACTGTCAGGAAAATATTTCCTTGCTGGTGTCATTTCATCTTTTGGCCGCAGTACTGACGTCCACCAGCGGATGGATCCTGGCAGTATGGAGCAGACAACACTCCCTGCGCTCAGGTGTGACTTGAAGTCAATCACGGTCAGTCCTATAAATACCCGGCCAGCCCTCATATGCTTGCCTTGGTATCTCTCTCCTTGAGCCCTGACCTTGTTTGCCTGTTACCCGATCCTGAACCTGCATCTGACCTTGTGCCAGAGCTTATCCTGACCCGATCCCTTCAGTGTTCCTGTACCCTTCTGCCCGATCCATCCCCTCTCTGTCCTGTTGGTTCCCTGTCCCTCATTTACTGATCTTCCTGTGTATGACCTTGGCTTGGCTAAACGTTTATGTCTCTGGTATATCCCTTGTTCTTGCTGACCTGCTGTGTATGACCCTGGCCTGGCTGACATCTGTGATTCCGGTATTGCCCCTTGCTGTAGATATTGTTGTTTGTAGTGGGTTTGTTGGGTTGGTTGTTTACTGTTTGTATTTTCTAATTATCACCTATTTTAATAAATATCACTATTCACTTACATGTATTTTGGGTTATCTCTGTGCAGTCCACACAGTCTGGTCTACTAGTCTCCTGACAGTATACCAAGGCCATCCCTGACCAGAGGTGGCTGCACTGAGGAGCCTTTTTGAAAATGCAGGCAGAAATAGTGATTTATATTTCCTCATTGGTAACTGAGGATATTAGTTATTGCCGTCTGGTATTGAAGGAGTGGGCCAGGGATCAACTATTAGAGTGTATCCGTCTGGCCCATTCTCTGGTGGATCAGGGCGGTATGCTATTTGAAAATGTTCAGCCTCTGATTCAGCTGTGTACAGAGCTAGCCTTGTCCAGTACTCCAGAGGGCAAGGATGATTTTTCTCCCCCCTTCAGTTTAGATCAGGTTGAGTCTCTGGTGTGGTTATTAGAGGATGATCCAGCCTTTTTTATGGAACGTTATGCCTCTTGTTCACAGCAGGTGTTGTCTGATTGCATCCATTCAGTGCAATCGCTGGTTAGTCAGGCTGTGTGCGAATCAATGTTTGTTCAACCTGTGCTACAGACATGGTCAGATCTCCTGCATTTAGCCAAACCACAACATTCCAGCCCTGCCATTAATCACCTGCCTTCCCAAGAATCTATTCCCCCATCACTCATGGCAACCTCAGCGAAAGTCCAGTATACACCGCTTCCCACCAAGTATTCTTACCCAGTCTCTACTCACTGCACCTATCCTGCTTTCAATCCACCTGCCTCTTCTCCCCCACCTGTAACAATCCCACAAAACCCTCCTCCAGCCACTGTTCCTTGGTCTTCCTTCGATCCAGCTACTTTCTTTTCTTACAGCCCTGCACCTACATACAAAACTGCACGGGCTAAACCAAAAAAGAAACAAAAATTCTTTCCTACCCACATGATCCTGCCAGTAACCCAACTTGCTTCCACACCAACTAACCCACCTGATTCTGCCAAACCTCTGCCTGCTACCCAGTCTGACGTTCCAGTGCCTGCTACCCAGTCTGACGTTCCAGTGCCTGCTACCCAGTCTGACGTTCCAGTGCCTGCTACCCAGCCTGACGTTCCAGTGCCTGCTACCCAGCCTGACGGTCCAGTGCCTGCTACCCAGCCTGACGGTCCAGTGCCTGCTACCCAGCCTGACGGTCCAGTGCCTGCTACCCAGCCTGACGGTCCAGTGCCTGCTACCCAGCCTGACGGTCCAGTGCCTGCTACCCAGCCTGACGGTCCAGTGCCTGCTACCCAGCCTGACGGTCCAGTGCCTGCTACCCAGCCTGACGGTCCAGTGCCTGCTGATCGGTCTGATGACCTTGTGTCCATGTTCCAGCCTAAAGTTTTGCTACCAGTGTTCCAGTCTGATGTGCCCGCTTCCCAGTTTGATGACCTTCTGTTTGCTGTCCAGCCTGATGCGCCAGTGTTTTCTACTCAGCCTGTTGTGCCAATGCCTGTGCCCGCTGTCCAGTTTGAGGTCCCAGTGCCTGCTGCTCAGCCTGACATCTCAGTGCCCATGTTCCAGTCTGACGCTTCATTGACTACTGTCCAGTCCAATGTACCTATTGTTCAGCCTGGTATGCCAGCACCTACTGTTCTGCCCGATGTGCCAGCGCCTGTGTCTGCTGCCCAGTCTAAAGTTCCAGTACCCGCTGCCTGGTCTGATGTCTCGGTGCCGGCTTTCCAGTCCGCTTTCCAGCCTGATGTGCCAGTGTCTGCTACTCAGCCAGTTGTGCCAATGCCTGTGTCCGCTGCCCAGTTTGAGGTCCCAGTGCCTGCTGCTCAGCCCGAAATCCCAGTGTCCATGTTCCAGTCTGACGCTCCAGCGTCTACTGACCAGTCCGATGTACCTGTTCAGCCTGTTGTGCCAGTACCTGCTGTTCTGCCTGATGTGCCAGCGCCTGTCTTTGCTGTCCAGCCTGAAGTTCCAGCACCTGCTGCCCGGTCTGATGTCTTGGTACCCACTTTCCAGCCTGATGTGCCCACTGTCAGCCTGATGAGCCTGCTTTCCGGTCTGATGTGCCCATCCTCCAGCCTGATATCCTGGTACCTGTCTTCCAGCCTGATGTCGTGATGTTGGTATCTCAGCCTGAGGTTTCGGTGCCCGTGTCTCAGCCTGAAGTTTCGGTGCCCGTGTTTCAGCCTGAAGTTTCGGTGCCCGTGTTTCAGCCTGAAGTTTCGGTGCCCGTGTTTCAGCCTGGAGTTTCGGTGCCCGTGTTTCAGCCTGGAGTTTCGGTGCCCGTGTCTCAGCCTGCTGAATCGGTGCCCGTTACCCAGTCTGTTGAATCGGTGCCCGTTACCCGGTCTGCTGAACTGGTGCCCGTTACCCAGTCTGCTAAACCGAAGTCTGTCACTTTGCCTGTCAAGCCAGTATCTGTTATCCGGCTTGCCGAACCAGTGCCCGGTGTCCAGCTCGCTGAGTCGGGGCCTGTTACCCAGCCCACTGGGCCGGGGTCCGTTACCCAGCTTGCTGAGCCGGTGCCTGTAATCCGGCCTGCCCTTACGGTGCTCGCTGTTCGGCCTAATGTTCCAGAGCCTGCTGTCCATCTCGATGACCCGGAGCCTGCTGTCCAGCTCGATGACCCGGAGCCTGCTGTCCAGCTCGATGACCCGGAGCCTGCTGCCCAGCTCGATGACCCGGAGCCTGCTGCCCAGCTCGATGACCCGGAGCCTGCTGCCCAGCTCGATGACCCGGAGCCTGCTGCCCAGCTCGTTGACCCGGAGCCTGCTGCCCAGCTCGTTGACCCGGAGCCTGCTGCCCAGCTCGTTGACCCGGAGCCTGCTGCCCAGCTCGATGACCCGGAGCCTGCTGCCCAGCTCGATGACCCGGAGCCTGCTGCCCAGCTCGATGACCCGGAGCCTGCTGCCCAGCTCGATGACCCGGAGCCTGCTGCCCAGCTCGATGACCCGGAGCCTGCTGCCCAGCTCGATGACCCGGAGCCTGCTGCCCAGCTCGATGACCCGGAGCCGGCTGCCCAGCTCGATGACCCGGAGCCGGCTGCCCAGCTTGGTTTGTTCTTGTCCGCTGCCCAGCTCAATGACTCTGATGTGCCAGCTGTCTGCCTGGATGGGCCTGATGACCAGCCTTCTTCCACCATTCTGCCTGATGCCATAGACTTTGGACAATTAAGACTAGTTGGAGCGTCCGGAGGCCGCTCCTTTAAGGGGGGGTACTGTCAGGAAAGGATCCGTCCGCTGGCAAGATACATCGTTTGGCATGCAGTACTGGGGTCCACCAGCAGGTGTCTCCTGGCAGTGTTGAACTGTCAGGAGAATATTTCCTTGCTGGTGTCATTTCATCTTTTGGCCGCAGTACTGACGTCCACCAGCGGATGGATCCTGGCAGTATGGAGCAGACAACACTCCCTGCCCTCAGGTGTGACTTGAAGTCAATCACAGTCAGTCCTATAAATACCCGGCCAGCCCTCATATGCTTGCCTTGGTATCTCTCTCCTTGAGCCCTGACCTTGTTTGCCTGTTACCCGATCCTGAACCTGCATCTGACCTTGTCCTGACCCGATCCCTTCAGTGTTCCTGTACCCTTCTGCCCGATCCATCCCCTCTCTGTCCTGTTGGTTCCCTGTCCCTCATTTACTGATCTTCCTGTGTATGACCTTGGCTTGGCTAAACGTTTATGTCTCTAGTATATCCCTTGTTCTTGCTGACCTGCTGTGTATGACCCTGGCCTGGCTGACATCTGTGATTCCGGTATTGCCCCTTGCTGTAGATATTGTTGTTTGTAGTGGGTTTGTTGGGTTGGTTGTTTACTGTTTGTATTTTCTAATTATCACCTATTTTAATAAATATCACTATTCACTTACATGTGTTTTGGGTTATCTCTGTGCAGTCCACACAGTCTGGCCTACTAGCCTCCTGACAAGAAATGTTTTTTTAATCTTGGCCAGATCTGTGCCTTGCCACAATTCTGTCTCTGAGCTCTTCAGGCAGTTCCTTTGACCTCATGATTCTCATTTGCTCTGACATGCACTGTAAGCTGTAAGGTCTTATATAGACAGGTGTGTGGCTTTCCTAATCAAGTCCAATCAGTATAATCAAACACAGTTGGACTCAAATGAAGGTGTAGAACCATCTCAAGGATGATCAGAAGAAATGGACAGCACCTGAGTTAAATATATGTGTGAGTGTCACAGCAAAGGGTCTGAATACTTAGGACCATGTGATATTTCACTTTTTCTTGTTTAATAAATCTGCAAAAATGTCAACAATTCTGTGTTTTTCTGTCAATATGGGGTGCTGTGTGTACATTAATGAGAAATAAAATGAACTCAAATCATTTTTGCAAATGGCTGAAATATAACAAAGAGTGAAAAATGTAAGGGGGTCTGAATACTTTCCATCCCCACTGCATATGAGGGGCTGTAGTGTAAGTAATCTTTCTTTTTTTTTTTTTAGTCTTTCACTGATTAGTGACCTGCCTGTGGACTTAGCAAGCCATCTGTTGCACCCTACTGCCTTCCCTCACTGTGAGCTGCTTAAAGGGGAAATGACACAAATTTAAAAAAAAATAAAATAAAATGTTTAAGGAGAAAAACAGGGGGTGGGAAGAGAGTTTCTCTCTGTGCTCCTTGTCTCATGCGGTGATTCTTGTTTTTTTTTAGATGAGAACACCGCACAGGTCAGAGGCACGAAGATCTAAAGAAAGGTACGCAGAGGCGTATCTAGTGAAAATGGCGCCTATGGCAAGACCTGAAACTGCGCCCCTGTCCAGCACCCAAAAATTCGGTAACATCAGCACCCATGAATACAGTAACATCAGCACCCATAAATACAGTAACATCAGCACCCATAAATGCGGCCTTACCAGCACCCAAAAATGCTGTGCCATCGCCTCTGACACTGTACAGAGGTAGAAAGGGAGTAGAATCACCAGCGACCGGGTGCTCTAGGCTGCCTAGTTTGCCTAGTGGTAGCGCCGGCCCAGTCTGCTTGGCACACACGCAGAATCGCCCATGATGACTTTAAGACCCCTTTCACACTGGAGGCATTTTTCAGGTGCTACAGCGCTAAAAATAGCGCCAGCATAGCGCCTGAAAAAAGCCTCAGCTACAAACCCAGTGTGAAAGCCTGAGTGCTTTCACACTGAGGGCGCTGCGCTGGCAGGATGTCACAAAAAGTCCTGCCAGCAGCTTCTTTGCAGCGGTGGAGGAGCGGTGAATACACCTCTCCTCCACCGCTCCTGCCCATTGAAAACAATGGGGCAGTGCTGCCATACCGCCGGCAAAGCGCTGCTGCAGCGGCATTTTGTGGATTTAACCCTTTTTTTGCCCGCTAGCGGGGGTTAAACTGCCCCCGCTAGCAGCCGAATAGCGCTGCTAAAACAACGGTAAAGCGGCGCTACAATAGCGCTGCTTTACCGCTGACGCCCGGGGCGGCTCAGTGTGAAAGGGGTCTAAGTCATCATCATGTGCGTGTGTGTGTGTGTATGCCAGGCCCAAGCAGAAGCAAGTAGCCAATCAAATATAGTGCTCAATATGGATTAAATAAATATGCTTAGCCATAGATATCATAAATAAAGTGTAATAAAGTGATTTGTGCAAAAGCAGGTACTACTAACACAAATCACTTTTTTACACTTTATGATATCTATGGCTAAGCATATTTATTTAATCCAAATTGTTTGAGCACTATATTTGATTGCTTGCTTTGAAGTTGGTGCTGGTTACTGGTACACATGCACAAGATGATCAATATCATGGTGACAGGTGCTGTACAGTACTAGTACCTGCTGCTGCTGCCTGGGGGGGGGGTTCAATTGGTTTTCTACTCTGATGTCTCTTTCTTCTCCTGGTCGCCAGCCTCCATGTTCCCCTATAGACAGGCCCAGATTAAGAGCATCATGGGCCTGGTGCTAAGGATGTTGGTGGGCCTTTTTATGAAAATAAATAAAATGAAAACGCAAACAATTTTTTGTTAAATTTAAATTAGAGAGAGAGAGAGAGAGAGAGAGAGAGAGAGAGAGAGAGAGAAAAAGAGAGAGAGGGTGGTAGGGGGTGAAGGGGGTGAGTGAGAGAACAGGGTGAAAGAGAGGGGATGAGAGAGAGGGGGGGTGGGAGTGAGGGGGTGAGTCTGTGGGGGGCACAGCATAGTACATTACACGGGGGGGGGGGGGGGGGGGGTATAGCACAGTACATCACATGGTTGGCACAACACATTACATGGTGGATACATGGATACAGCACATTTAATGGTGGGCACAGCACATTACGCGGTTGGCACTGCCCAATACAGCACATTACAAGGTAGGCACAGTACATTATATGGTGGGCACAGCACATGACATGGTTGGTACTGCACAACACAACACATTGCATGGTGGGCACAGCACATGCACACAGTGGGCACAGGACCTTATATGGTGGGCACAGCACATGACATGGCAGGCACAGCTGAGCACATTACATGGTGGGCACTGGACATTACAAGTGGGCACTGCACAGAACATTATATGGTGGGCACAACACATTATATAGTGGGTACTGCACATAGCATGGTGGGCACTGCACAGCACATGACAAGGTGGGCACTGCATGACACAGCACAGCACATTACATTGTGAGCACAGCACATTAAATGGTGGACACTGCATATAACATGATGAGCCTGCACACCACATTCCATAGGCACTGCATGGTGCAGCACATGACATGGTGGGCACAACACAGCACATGACATGGTGAGCACTGCACAGCAATTTACATGATGGGCACTGCACATGACATGGTGGGCACTGCATGACACAGCACATTACATGGTGGGTACAGCGCATTACATGGTGGGCACTGCATGGCACAGCACATGACGTGGTGAGCACAGCGCATTACATGGTGGGCACTGAATGGCACATAAGATTACATGGTGGGCACAACACATTACATGGTGGGCACTGCATGGCATAGCACGTTTCATGGTGGGAAATGCAACTGCACATTACATGTTAGGAACTGCACATGACATGGTGGGCACTGTTGAACAGCACAGCACATTACACAGTGGGCACAACACACTACATGCTGGGCACAACACATGGCAGGGTGGGCACAGCATAGCACATGACATGGTGGGAAGTGCACATGACATGGTGGGCGCTGCACATTACACGGTGGGCACTGCACATTACATGGTGGGATCACTGTATGGCACAGCACATGACATGGTGGACACTGCAAATTACATAGCGGGCATTGCAAGGCACAGCCATGACATGGTGGGCATTGCACATGACATGGTTGGCACTGGATGGCACATCACATGACATGGTGGGCACTGCACATTACATGGTGGGCAATGCAAGGCACAGCACATGACATGGTGGGCACTGCAAGGCACAGCATGACATAGTGGGCACTGAACATCACATGAAGGGCAATGCAATGCACAGCACATGACATGGTCAGCACAGCGCATTACATGGTGGGCACTGCAATGTACAGCAAATGACATACTGGACACAGCACATTACATGGGGGGCACTGCAAGGCACATGACATGGTGGGCACAGCACATTACATGGGGGGCACTGCAAGGCACATGACATGACATGGTGGGCACAGCACATTACATGGTGGGCACTGCAAGGCACATGACATGACATGACATGGTGGGCACAGCGCATTACATGGTGGGCACTGCAATGTACAGCAAATGACATACTGGACACAGCACATTACATGGGGGGCACTGCAAGGCACATGACATGACATGGTGGGCACAGCACATTACATGGGGGCACTGCAATGCACATGACATGGTGGGCACAGCACTTTACATAGTGGGCACTGCAATGCACATGACAGGACATGGTGGGCACAGAACATTACATAGTGGGCACTGCAAGGCACATGACATGACATGGTGGGCACAGCACATTACATAGTGGGCACTGCAAGGCACATGACATGACATGGTGGGCACAGCACATTACATGGGGGCACTGCAAGGCACATGACATGACATGGTGGGCACAGCACATTACATAGTGGGCACTGCAAGGCACATGACATGACATGGTGGGCACAGCACATTACATGGTGGGCACTGCAATGTACAGCAAATGACATACTGGACACAGCACATTACATGGGGGGCACTGCAAGGCACATGACATGACATGGTGGGCACAGCACATTACATGGGGGGCACTGCAAGGCACATGACATGACATGGTGGGCACAGCACATTACATGGGGGCACTGCAATGCACATGACATGGTGGGCACAGCACTTTACATAGTGGGCACTGCAATGCACATGACAGGACATGGTGGGCACAGAACATTACATAGTGGGCACTGCAAGGCACATGACATGAGATGGTGGGCACAGCACATTACATAGTGGGCACTGCAAGGCACATGACATGACATGGTGGGCACAGCACATTACATAGTGGGCACTGCAAGGCACATGACATGGTGGGCACTGGGCACAAGAGAGCACATTACATGGGGGAAGCAGCAGTCTGTCCCCTAGCACAATAATTACACAACATCCCCCTAACAAATGTACTGACCTTATCATAACAGTATGGGAGATGTCCTTCCTCCCGGGCTCCTGCTGGATAGGACATCAGCGCCCCTCCCCCAGACACTGAGGATCTGTGTGAGTGAACAGATCCTGTGATAGGAGTCAGGAGGCATCGGCAGAGACAGGACTCGGCTGCACTGACTTGTCTCCTCCATGTGTGCACAGAGAGCTCCTCTTCCTTCAGGAAGGCACACAGGAATTGACAAGCCACTTCCATGTGCCTATATTGAGGGAGGGGCCTGGAGCTGCAGCTCCACCAGCCCCTATGTTAATCTGGCCCTGGGCGGAGCATTAGGCTCCGCCTCCACCAGTTACTCTATCTCTGCGTAGATGACCCAGGGGCGGTCACTCTGGCCAGACCAACTCATCGGCCGTCAGGGGGGGCGCCTGTCACTGGCTTCCCTCCTGGCCTCCTCACTTGCTAATTTGCTGTGCCGGCGCTGCGCTCCAGCAGGCCGGTCGTGGCGCCGGGGACAAGAGTATAGCGGGAGGCGGCCGCGAGAGGACGGGTAGTGGGACTTTATTTTTTGTGCTTTTTTGCCGCCCCCCCCCATGGCGCCCATGGCACTTGTCATGGCTGCCATACCCTAGATACGCCTCTGAAGGTACGAGGGGGCAAGGAGGGACGATGGGGAAAAGAGTGCTAACCATTCGCTCACGGTTGTCTGTCTTGGTTGTTTTGCAGGATCCAAAGCCCAAAGCGCAGACGCTCATCAAAGCATAAGTCCCGCCAACTTTTTGTGTCACCGCGGCACCATGAATCCCGTCCAACTGTACAGAGGCTCTCGCTCTCTCCTGACCTGCATGAACTGGTTGTCCAGACATCTACCCCTGCCCAGACCCAAGCGCAACATCCTCCACAGGGTCTGTGCTGGGCCTGCAAACTCCCAGCCTTGCCTGGAAAGCTTATCTGCAAGGGTTGCCCTGGAGAAGTGGCAGCAGATAAAGAGGATGATGCAAGGAAGTTTAAAGATTATATCCACGAAGCAGTACAGAAGATCCTCCAGGACATGGCGATTCCAACGAGACACTCTTCCTATAGGCTTACACAGCCCAAGACATCTCGCGCCTCACCTGAAGAGAGCGTATCAGAGTTATCCTCGGATCCAGAGGATGCTGGGCCTGGGACCTTTGATTATAATCTGGTAGGCCCCTTTGTGCAAGCAATTAAGGAAGCCCTGGATTGGGAGCCAGAGTTACTCCCGCCACAAAAGATCCGTAGGTTCTTTCCTAACCTGATAAAGGAGGGACCTCTACCTTCCCAGTATTTCTGGAGATTAAGGAATTAATCAAGGACAAATGGGAGAAACTGGATAAAAAAACTGAATGTGCAAAACAAACACTTAAAACTGTATCCCATGCCTTCTTCACAGGCTAGCCTTTGGAAGACCCCACCAAATATTGATGCAGCCTTGCAGCATTTGGCATGGCATGTGTCCTTACCTTTGGAGAACTCGGTTACTTTCAGGGATCCAATGGATCGCCGGGTGGACGCAGATATTAAAAGGATTTATTCCGCGGCTGGGTCGGCCCTTTGCTCAGCTATTACCCTGATGGCCTTGTCAATGGCCTTGAAGACATGGCTGGCCAACGTTGAGACTGCTTCAAATGCAGGGGTAGACCCCTCAAAGATTGTTACAGCATTGGAGGAGCCAAACATTTCAGCAGATTTCCTTGCACAGGCATAGGTAGGTTTTGTAAAGCTGTTAGCCATATCTATGGCCAGTGCTGTTACAGCAAGGAGAGCCCTGTGGCTCCGCCTTTGGACGGCAGACAGAACTTCCAAACAGGCCTTGTGCAACATACCATACAACGGCAAACTACTGTTTGGAAAGACCTTGGATGATGCAATTAAGAGAGTCATGGGAGGTAAGTCGGCTCTTCTCCCTCAGCCTGGCTGAAAGAAACCACTTGGACAACCCAGTCAGTCAACCTACAAATGCTTCCAGAAGGCAAAATGGTACAGGGCAGGATGGGAGAGACCTCAATGAAGAGGGACTCAAAGTTCCTTTCTCCGGGGCATCAAGTCTAAGGCAGCACAGGCAGCCAAGACAAATAAAAAGTCCTTTTGAGGGTGCGCCTGCCCAGGCACGTCCGGTAGGGGCGAGGCTAAGCTCCTATTGGAGGGTCTGGGCGACGAAGGTTACTGATCGCTGGACCCTGGACACTGTAAAAAACGGATACTCTATAAAGTTCCTACACCACCCTCCAAATTCCTTTGTGAGAACTCAGTGGCCAGAGTGTCCCAAGAAGAGACAGTCCTTGCGAACCTATATAGACGAACTCTTCTCCAAAGGGGCCATCAAGCAAAAGAGCCAACTCCATCCCTCCCAAACAATAGAGTATTTGGGGCTAATTTTCTCCACTACTCAGGGATGGGTGTATCTCCCAGACAAGAAGATTTATTAGTTGCGCTAGTGTACCCTAAGCACAATGAGGTCTACCTTTCTCTCAGCCGAAAACTGCATGGTCCTGAACGGGATGTTTACCACCACAATTCTGGTAGTCCCATGGGCCATGTGGCACGTGAGGGCATTCCAGGTAACCTTCTTGAGCCACTGGGACGGGTCATCCAAGAACCAGAAGATATACATCCCATTGGGAGTACGTTGAGATCTAGGCTGGTGGCCAGAGAACCTATCCCAGGGGTATCCCTCAACCCAGTGGACTATCGTCACCTCGGACGCCAGCCTTCGGGTTTGGGGGGCCCAGTGTCAGGTAAAAGAAATCCAAGACTGTTGGAACCCACTATACAAACAATCAAACTATTTGAAACTCAAGGCAGCCTTTCTTGCTCTACAGGCCTTTCAGGAAGATCTTCGGGGAGCACGGGTCAAGATGCTAGTAGCTTACCTTGCCCACCAAGGGGAGACAAGGAGTCTAACACTCCTTTGGCTGTCGGTGGACATCTTTGTCTGGGCAGAGGAGCATCTTCAGGACCTGACAGCAGCATATCTCCCAGGAAGGCAGAATCAACTGGCAGATCAGCTGAGCAGACATTTACCCAAACACAGCGAGTGGTCACTACAAACCAAGGTACCTCCACATAGTTTTCAGGAAGTGGGGCACGCCCACGGTCGATTTGATGGCGACTCCACAAAATGCTCAGCTTCCCCTGTTTATGACAAGATACAATTACGCAGGAGCACTAACACAGGATGCATTTTCGATCCGCTGGGCCTTTCCGATGGTGTACATTTTTCCACCAATCCCATTATTATTGAATGACCTGTTGAAGATCAGAGCAGAGAAGTTGGTGTTGGTGACTCCCCGATGGCCGAGGAGGCCTTAGTTTCCTTTCATCGTACAGATGTTGTCAGCCCCACCAATCCCTTTTTCAGTCAAGAGGGACCTTTTGACCCAGAACAAGTGGCGACACTCCAACCCGGCAAAACTAAAACTAGTGGCGTGGCTGCTGAATCGGCCCAATTAAGGGCTCAGGGACTTTCCTCACAGGTGGTACAGACTCTAATGAAGGCCAGAAAGACCTCAACCAACCAAGTTCGCTGAATGCGAGAACTTTTCTCCTGAATCTCCTTCTCGGCCAAACATACTGGATTTCCTGCAGTCAGCCCTAGATAAGGGGTTAGCATATAACTCAATTAGGGTGCAGGTCTCTGCCCTATCATCTTTCACCAGGCATAGGTGGGCTGAAGATCCCCTAATCAGGCATTTTATGTAGGCTGCAATTCGCATTAAACCACCAAAGAAATGCCTTATACCTTCCTGGGATCTCAGCTTGGTCCTTAGGTCACTCACACAACCTCCATGTATACCTCTGGACTCTTGCTCCTTATGGTCCCTGACCTTAAAGATTGTGTTTTTGGTCGCCATAGTCTCGGCAAGGAGAGTTTCAGAATTGGCGGCTCTGTCCTGCAAAGAACCTTACTGTGTGATCCTTCCACAAAAAGCCATTCTCCGACCTGCTCCAAGTCTGAGGTCTAAGATAGCATCTAGTTTCCATGAGAATTGGGAGGCAATTCTCCCAAGTTTTGACCAAATACCTTCATCTGCACTAACAGAGGATTTCAGCTCACTTGATCTCATGAGCCTGCTAGCCATGTATCTAAAAAGATCTGCTCCTATTATGAAGGTGAATAACCTTTTTATCCTCCCAGTGGGTGCCAAAAGGGGTGAGGCGGCAACGTCAAGAATGATCTCTTCCTGGGTATCAAGGGTCATCACCCTAGCCTACAAGAACAAGGGTCTGGCTCCTATGGAAGTGACACATGCTCATTCAATGCGAGGGATGGCAGTATACGCTAAAGTTCCGCTAGAAGACATCTGTAGGACTGCAAGTTGGAGTTCCTGCACAACCTTTGCGCGCCACTATAGCTTGGATATTCAGGCCACAGCATCCGCAAAGTTCGGGACAGCGGTGGTCTCGGCAGCCTTACAAGAGAAATAAAATTTAGTTTTTCCTTATTATGCAGCGTATCTTGGCTAAGTGTCCGTTTTTCTCTTCCAAGAGAGGCAAGGTTGTGGGTATGAATCGCAGAATGGGTGGGTTGCTGAACGTCCAGGCATGGCCTGATGGGACTGTTTTGACAACTTAATAATCTTTGATCGAGGCTGCCCAGACGTGTTGAAAACGAAGTAAGCGAGCTCTGACTCGTTTTGTCTGGGCAGGCGCAATATCAAAAAGATTTAGTGGCTTCTCGTTCACCGGAAGATGCCCCTTTTGAAAACTTCTGGCCCGAAGGCTGGTTTTTCTTTCAAGTCTTCCTGAACTCACGGCCAGGCCTATAGCGGCGAGCATCCCTTACTCAATCTGAACCTTGCCTGGGCTGTGTTCTCTTCTGGTTTAGCAGACGGCGATCCTAAAGGGAGGAATTCCGACTTGCCCCCTGTGACACGGGTGATGGCACTGTCCAATTTGTTCCCAAAGAGGGACGAACCCTCAAAGGGAATCCTACACCATGCCTGTTTGGAGGCAGGTTCAGCTACCCACGGGCGCAGCCACAAGGCACGCTTAGCCATGACAGATGACAGCATGATCCGAGCCACCAGGCGAATTATGTCCAGGGAAGCCTCCCCCAGAAACATCACTGCCAACCTTAGTTCATGTATAGGGGAGCTCCTGGCCATTTCTTCCGAGATGCTCCTCAGAGAAGCATCTACGTCGTCCGTCCAGACTTCCATCGCTTTAGAAAGAGCTGCGAGAACTAGAGCTGGTTTGCAGGTCATACCCGCTGTAATGTAGATCCGCTTGAGGTTGGGATCAATTTTCCTCACCAATCTCATTAGGGTTGCGTCAATGAGAGGAGCTGACTCCAGATGTTTCACTTCCTCGCTTTTAAATGGGTACATCTTTGATACCTTTGTTAACAGGGAATTCTTCCTTTCAACACCACCCCATTCATCTGTAATTATTTTGCCAAGTTCACCCAAAAAGGGGAAAATTAGGGCATTCTTTTTTGAGGTGTTTAAAAGATTTCCTCTGTTTGGAGGGTGCCTCCACTGGCTCTTTCCATCTCGAAGCTTCTTTGACAGCTTTGACCAAGGCAAATTCAAAACCTGCACCAGGGTCATCTACCTCCGTCTCACTGTCTGAGGCTTCAATTGAGGAATGGCTCAGCTGTGAAGGGCCTGGAGCCTCGAGATCATCCCCAATAGGGACTGACACGGTGTCGCCAGCAGGGTTGTGGGTATGATCAGAATCCACTTTACTCAGGGACTCGTGGACCATCTTTCTGATCAGTGCTTCCACTCATTGGTCTCCAATCTCTCTTTCTTTTGCAGCTTTAGAAAAGCATCGCTCGCAGAGTGACTTGCCTTCGGGGACCTGGGCCCCGCATCCCCAGCAGTCTTTGCTCTCAGAGTGGCTGGAGTGGCAGTGAAAGTGTCGACCAGAGGTGGTTTTAGACTCCTCTCTGTGGTGCCTCAATGTGGAGGTAGATCTATGACATCTGGAGCTTGAAGAGGAGTGACGATGTTGAGACCTAGGACGGTCTTTATCTTTCCGTGCCATGTTTTGGTGTTTAGACCTAGAAGGGCTGAGTGGAAAAGAAAGAGTTAAAAGCTCCTGAATGAGTGACCCCAAGCATCACAGGAAGAAAAGACTTCAATCCTACCTGCAGAGCAAGGGTTGGCCACAGGGGGGCAGTGACAGATCCATGGCAAGGCAGCTTGAAACTGAACCATTAAAGCATCCCAACATTTTGGGATGGGAATGAGGAACACCTACTAGCAAATGTATGTAGGCATAGGACATGCCCTCTGCCACACCCCCCCTTAAAGGAGAATTAACCACAAAAAAAGGTTAATTAAATCTATACGGGCTTTTTCTTATCACTACTTGTGACGAACGCGGGTGTCAGATCCCTGCCCTCCTCGCTAACTTGCAACGAAGGACCGGCCAACCTCACACCACGCTGTCACTTACGTAACAATGCCACTCTCAGCTGCGCCCAGCACAAAGATTTTCCAGCTTGCGGGACCACAATCTAGGTGCGAGCAGTCTGAGAGTGATTGTCACTGGGCTAATTACACAATTAACCCTTTAACTGCCACCACCCCCGTTTAAAAGACCGAGCCGGGTCCATACCAATTATAATTTTAGAATAAGCGTCTGCCACACACACTGCCACCACAGACAGGTCTGCTCAGAGTCTTACTCTACAACAGTAGCACCCTTCAAGAGGCAGGTTCGTTTATAGCTTGCATTAAGAGCTTTAGAGACAAGGTTAACACTTTTCAACATAAGGGTTTATTATGAAAAGGTCAACGTTGATGCAAATAAAACATTTACAGAAAAAAGATGTTTCAAAAAGATAAAGACAATATACAGCCACAAAGAAATAAGGTAGAATTGGGAAGAAAGAATACTTGCAATTAATGTCCGAGGGTTGATCAGAGTTCGATCGATGAGCTAGGTAATCAGTTCTCAACTTGGCAGATGTTTTTTCTTGGATGGTAAAAGGAGAACTGACCATTGTCTTGGCATCTCCTCTTTTCTGTCAAATCAAAGGGGGTGTTGACAGCGACCAGTAACCAATCGTCTAATCATCTTGTTTAGGTGGTTGGTTGCTGGGAGGTGTCTACACTCATGACCATGTACCAGGTAGATTTTGTGATACATATTGATATATCTGCATCTATAGTGTTTACAGACTGCAAATATTCATATTATTATTCAACGTGAGATTTCCTTCAAAACAAAACTAAACATGCCATATTTCCAGTGTATAGTCTGGTTAGGAGGAATAAGTGGTACCAGTGGGTTCCCATATGAATATATTGAAACGTTACAAATTATCTGAGGAAACTAAATATGTCCATATTATGGCCGTGCTATTACTAAGTCGGAAGTTATGAAACATGCTGAAATTTCATACTTATCCCACTGTTTTAAGCTGGAGGTGTATTCAGACATTTTACAACCGGGGCCTGTTGGGTCTCTGAATGGAGAGGGTGACAGTTTTACGATAGGCCTGAACACTCTGCCCTTTCAACAAGCTGTTTTTTACTGACCTAGCCTGGTTCTGTTTCTTCTGTTGAGATAACCTTTTCTGTTGAACTTAAAAAGCTTTGAATTCCTAAGACAAGGGAGGAGGGAGGAGGGAGTTCAGATTTCTCTGTAATGTACATGGTTAGCCAAGCTGTCATGGCTACTTCCACACAACATGGCAGCTAGCTACAGCTTTTCATGTCCCGTACGTGATATCGTTACACTACTATTCCTTTAAATTGGCTTTTAAAATTTACAAATGCAGCAATTTAGAATTTGGATGAAAGATTTAGCACTGGGAAACACTTTTTGAAAGATAAAAAGTGAATTTTATATACAACTATATAGATCAGACTAATATGAGGGACAAATGAGGGGGAAAGAGGGATAGGGGGACATTGCGTCAAATCAGGTACAGTCCCTCGAAATCTGGGACAGTTGGGAGCTATGATTAAAGCCTTATGAGAAACAGGGGTGACAACAGGCGTGAGAGAGCACATAACAAACATAGCCAGCAGCCAGCACCCAGGGAGCCTGCCGCAAGCCATTTACTTTGTAAACAGGAGACCAGTGCCTGGGGAAACCACTGCATAAGCCCACAAGTCATCCCAAGGAATAGCTTCTTTGACAGCTATTTGAATCTGCTACCATTGATGATGTCACTGCGCCCTGCAGAGCGCCTGCGCTGGAAAATGTTGCCACCCGCGGAACCCTGGCTTCGTTCGCGGCTTGCAGATGCGCAGACAGGTCCCGATGACTTCCTGAAGCGGCGAGCTGAACGCAGCTGCGCTCCAGCCGCCATGGCTAATCACTGGAGCTTGATAGCAAACATGAAGACACATAAAACACAGAGATACGGCTGCCATAAGAAAATTAATATCTTTGTATATTACCACCACCACAGCACAATCCGGACCAGACCTGGGACTGGGAGCTGCTGCTCAACCCACCGCACAACCAGCGCGTTTAGAAGGCCCCCCACTAAAAGCTGGCATGTTTGGCCATATTGCCACTTGCCTGCCAATGGCCAGGCTAGTAAGCTCTTCATGGCATCGCATCATATCGCCCATGTCCACCTGCTAATAGCTAGGATTGCTGGACTTCAGAGAGGATCACCGCTAACCACCAACATATCGCTGTGCACACTCAAACTTCATGAAAAGGTAAGACTTCATCTTGGTCCTAGGAGGAGGACAAAAAGGAACATGGCCTCTGGCCCGGAGCAAAGATTTATGGGAGAAGGGTCCTATGAGGTATGAGGGGGGCGGGATTAACCCACACGTAGGCTGCCATGGAGTCTGTCAAGAAAGTGCAAATTGTGCCCTTGTGTGGTACAATGGCTGGCCTTCCTATAACCAGTGTTTTTTTTTTAAAGCCCGTGGTGTGTGAACGCACTCCAAAAAACTCCACCCGGTGCCAAAAAAAGTGCACACACATAAAGAGTGATACACAAAACGTGCAATGGGTGTACACATAGTCCTCCGAAATCTAAAGACCTTGCCCTGATCCCCCAGAGCATTAGGCTCCAGATGGGGACTGGGGTACTCACACTTGGTCCATGTGGACAAAACCATACGGACCCCATTCTTTGGAGGGTCTCCGAAACAGACCCACCCAAGTACTAGGTGGGTCTCCCACGAAGGGAGACCCCATGCGAGAGGGCAAACTAAGCCAGAAGGCCATGTCCACCCCCTCCCAAGACTTTCAGGGCAGGCCCGAGGACCTACACCCCACCAGTTACGTGTACAAACAAAAAAAGTGACAAACAAAAGGGCTTAGATAAAAGAAGTCAGGGAAGGAAGTGACAAGAGGAAGTGAAAGTGATATTGTGTGGAACAATGGCCGGCCCTTCGGCCAGGAATAAAAAATTCCTCTGGTCAACCAAAAGGCCCGGCCCAAGAGGCAGGTGTGAAAGAGTGTA
Organism: Aquarana catesbeiana; assembly: GCF_042186555.1. NCBI lineage: Eukaryota > Metazoa > Chordata > Amphibia > Anura > Ranidae > Aquarana > Aquarana catesbeiana. The sequence goes on along the minus strand of NC_133324.1, from coordinate 446,551,363 downwards.
CAAAGTGCAGATGAAGCTGTCCATTTTCATCCGATCCCCCGTAGAGGAGAGTGGGGCTCTGACAGGTCCATCCCTGCACAGTGGATCCCTGCTGAGCAAGCGGAGTCCGTCAAAATGGACATGTAGGTGTGAAAGGGGCCCAAGAGTTGTGGGTCAGTTTAATTTATTACTTTTAGGTGTATAAGCTTTAAAACTGATGCCTTATATTTTGATGTATAAAAATCTCTTTATTTGACAAAAATATAAAAGGAATGTCAATTAAACCTAAATAGGCTCTTGATAAGTATATAGGGCCTTTGTCAATAGGCTTTAGGTTTGTGTTGATTGCATTCATTCAGGCCCGTCTTTAACATTGATTGGACCCTGGGCAAGCATTTTATTGGGCCCCCTCCCTCCATGGGCCAACTCTGACTCCCCACCATGCAATTTCGCTCTCCACCTGCTCTGAGACATACATTAAATAGCCTACTAAACTCAAAATTGGCTTACTGCAGCAGATAAGGCAGCAATGGCAATTGGTTGCCAAAGGTTATAGCATATCATTACCACTCACTGTCATGACCTTGCAGTAATACATTCATGACCTGTCTGTCTCTTACCTGGTCTGTGTATCAGCCTTGAGGCTTGTACTCTCACACCTGCATGCTTAAGTAATCTTCCCTCTGTGTGGCTCCACCCTAGCCTCAACAGTAACCACTATTTAACACTGTATTCTCCAAGCCTGCCTTGCCATGCAATATTGTGTGTTTGGCTTCCTGTTTGCCACGTGCTCTAAGTTTGTCTCTGTCTGTTACCGATCTTGGCGTGTTCCCGACTATCCCTGTCTGCTGGTGACCCTGACCTTTGGCGCGTTCTTGACTATCCCTGTTTGCCTGTAACCCTGACTTTTGGCGTGTTCTCTGTTATCCTTGTCTGCTAGTCGCCCCGACATTTGACTACCTCCTTACTATCCCTTGCTGTCCTGGGCTGCTGTTTCCTCTCCATCCTCCTGTGGCCTACCGTGAGCGTGAGCTAGGAGACCCTGGGGGCCGCGACCTGGAGCCAGTTGCAGCCCAGTCCATCCTCACCACTAGAGGCTCTGGTGAACACCTGCTGGCTCTTAGACTCCGCGCCCTGGGGAATCTATGCTCTAACTCACTGTGGGATCTGTGTTGGTGCTCCAGGGGACCTGCCTTCCTGAACCACCCCGAGTTCCATCCGCAGCAGTCAGCCTTAGGGTCCACTATCATAGCGGTGCACTCCTGACCCCAACGGGGTGCATCTGTCACCTGAATACAGGTGACCTGACACTCACTGACTGGTTGCCAGCGGTTACAGCACACATTAAGGCTCACTGGCTAGTTGCTAAAGGTTACAGCACATCATTGCTACTCACTCATTGGTTGCTAGAGGTTACTGCTAATTATTACTGCTCGCCGATTGGTTGTTAGGGTTTACTTCACATCTTTACTGCAAACTAATTGGTTGCTATAGGTTACTGCACATCATTACTGCTAACTGATCAATTGGTTGCTAGATAGATTATGCTACAAAAAAACAACAGTCCCCTTTCCAGAGTAAAAGTGTTCTCTTGCAGCAGAATTTAATATGTGGCAGAAAATATGGGGTTAATGAAGCCAACCAGGAGTACATTCAAAACAGTACTGTCAATATGCATAGCAAGCAGAGAGGCAGAGATTGGTGATAATTTAGTGGCTAAAGCAGTGAAAGTTCAATACAGCAGGGCATTCGGATTGTTAATCACACAACTAACATACCAGCTGTCCGCTCATCCGAGCCGACCGACCAGCAAGCAGAGGGGCAGAGAAGGGCAGTGAAAAGCCAAGCACATGTTCTCATTCAGATGTAACTCCTGCCACCCACCGGCTTTCTGCTTATCCATGCCGCCTATGTCATTGCCTCCTCATAGTGATCCTCCCTCACTCCTCCAGCCCCTGTTACTGCTCGTCAGTGTGTCTCTCCATCCGGACAGCTCTGCTGTCAGGAATGGACACCGCCGCTTACTGATTACCTGCAGCTGCTTATGTGAAAGGGATGGATTGTTAGGATTTTGGGCCCCACAGCATTGACAGGGCCCTGGGCAGGTGCCCCTTTTGCCCTGCCTTAAAGACGGCCCTGCATTCATTTGACATCAGTTTGAGATGCTTCTCAAAATTCAAAAATAGAAAATAATTATGAGCAGATAGGCTCTTTATTGCAGAAGAGACATGATACAGTATGTCTCTTTTGCAATAAATCAAACTTACCTGTTTGCAGTCTTCTTTAGAATGACCGCTTAGCTGCCTGTGCACAGCTTAGTGTACATTCCCTGCACACCCTGGTGCCAGAAAGAATGAACTTAGTTAAGTCAAGACCTGGCACTTTGAAGGAGCCAGGGAGAAGATGTCGACAATTTTGCTGGCAGTCATCACATAGCTGGAGCAGAAGTGACACAAATCTCAGGCACCCAACTGCAACAGATTTGTAAAGATCTGGGACAGATTTATGTCTCAGGATTAGGCAGATTTTTAAGTGTTCAGGTTCAGGTTTCATTCTGTTGCAGTGCTACAATAGAGCAGCCAGGGAGAGGAATTTTTTAACTCCTTCATGCCGACGTAACACATATATGCGGCCTAACTGGACTGGGCTTTTCTTCTGTGAGGCCACATGTATGCATATCTGTTTTTGTGCGGGAAGTGCGCCACAGCACGCTCCCAGCACAAAGACCGGGGTACTAGCGATTGGGACCAGGGTCTCTCGGTTCCAGGTTCCTGATTGCTATGATATCCTCTGATTGCCTATCGCAGCGATCAGTCGCTGCAAAGCCAACCCCTGTGTTTCTCTCTCTGTGAATGGAGGGGAGAAATATATTTTATCTCTCTCTTTACTTGTAGAGAGAAGAAAAAAAGTGTGTGTGTCAAAAAAAATTATAATAATATATAAAAAAAATATCAGGGTCAAAGGTCATGGTCAGTATATTTTGGGCAGGATTAGTCAGTTAGTGTCAGTGTATTTAAGGTAGGATAAAAAAAGCAAAAGGTGCACTATTGTTTTTGGGCTGTACTGTGGTGTAGTTCAGACAGTCTCTGAACACTCTGAACTTTTCACCACTCTTTAAGAAAAAGGACTTTTCATGTGTAGTTGGCCACATGCATGTGTATTTCTGCTCAACATTAGCGCTGTTTAGTGTGATATTTTAGTCTATTTAATGATTATTTTATACCACTGTTTATCATGTTGTGATGATATGTACGGTTTTACTAACACATGTCAAAATTGCAAAATTGTGCTTAGGCATAACATTTTGAAGGGGTTAATCAAGCAGTAACGCTGTAATTCCTACTGAGATGTTTGAACAGTTATGTATGTACATTTCTGCTTAAGCAACTGAGCTCCGAAACTGCCTTTTCTTCAGCAAAGCAAATACGACTAGTTTGGCAAACTTGTAAAAAGAATCCTAGAGCTCCACCTTCATGCTGGAAATTAAAATACATAGGAATGCAGACTGCACCCTTCCCTCCCTCCGAATACATCTATCTATAATTTTTTAAAAAAGAGACGACACACACACCATCATTTATTGGCAACATTTTTGGCCGCAGCACATTTATTGGGATAAATATTTAAAAAATGATAAATAATATAATAACATTTCTTTAATTATTAACATAACACAATTTATCTATCCAGAATAAATTGCTCAGTCATTAAAGTGATACTAAAGTCTTCATTTTGCTTAAAAATAACAAACATGTCATACTTACCTGCTCTGTACAGTGGTTTTGCACAGAGCAGCCCAGATCATTCTCTTCTCTGGTCCCTCGTCGGCACTCCTGAGCCCCTCCCTCCTGCTGAGTGCCCCTACAGCAAGCAGCTTGCTATGGGTGCACCTGAGCCACTGCTTTGTGTCCATTAAGACACGGAGTCACGGCTTGGTGCCACCCCCTCTCTTTCCTCATTGACTAACTGACTTTGATTGACAGCAGCGGGAGCCAATGGCGCCGCGCTGATGTCTCAGCCAATGAGGAGGGGAGTCCTGGGCAGCCGAGTCTCTCCTGTAACATCGATGAATCGAGATGGGGCTCAGGTAAGTATCAGGGGGGCTAAGGGGGGAGCTGCACACAGAAGGTTTTTTATCTAATGCATAGAGTTCATTAAGATAAAAAACCTTCTGACTTTACAACCACTTTAAGGACTCAAGCTAACTGACAAAACATAACCACAAGTCCCCCTTTTTTTTTGAAAGGGTGACATGAGCACATAAAGTGCCTTGCGACAGAAGATGGGAGGGTGGGGAGCTCGTTGTACCGATGCTGACTCACTGCTAAAATGCCTCAGCTGAGCCTTCTTTATGTAATAAGCCCCAATCCTTCTAGAAAGTTCCAATGGGTCACGTGATATGCTTTTATCCTGTCCAAACTCCTATTTGAAACTCAAACTCAAATTAAATCCTGAGGTGATTCTAATTTTTTTTTTAAACAAATAAAAATTTAAGAGGGTGGGGCGGCCGCATGCCCATGACATCGGGCTTGAAGTCTTGTGCCCTCTTTTACCAATCTAATAAAGTGCATTTCATATCTACCTGACTCATAAAAAGCAAAAATATTTAAAAGATTGAATTTGTTCTAAACATAGTACATATACAAAAAAAACCTTAAAAATATGAGTTAAGAATATGAATAATGCTGATAACACAGTACAGCTGTATTCAGTCAAGAATTCTTTGTATGTACTAATGCATAAACAGAATAAATATTGGTTTTCTACATAATTTCTTTGTTATAGTAAATACCATATTTTTTTTAGTCAGATAAATATGAACGTTGCATATTAATTTTTTGCATTTACCTTTTGGACCAGCAGGTGGAGCTTTAAGCTCCTTTTCATGCATTCTTATTGACGTAAAGCCTTAAAGGCAAAATTTAGACAGTTTTGGTATTTTTAGGGGTGCAATGGGCTTAAAATGGCTCCTCAGATTTACAGAAGCCTTTTTCCGACCTATATTGGACTTGTTTTTGGGCCAAAAAGCATCCCTTCTGAAGACTCATATTTTATAATATTTACACAAAAGAAAAACATAAGAACAGACAGTAAAAAAAGAAAATAAGGATTTTTAAAGAGGCAATACAGAATTAACAATCAATTTCACAATGAAATATCTTCTAGGAACAGGGCTGACCAGAAATTAGGTGGCTGGAACTGAAGGTGTGTAAAAATGTGGGACTTTGAGGGGACACAAAGAGAATGGTCCCCAAGGGACACAGAAGGATGCTGGATCCAGGAGTATTGAACAACTATAGTGCCTTACGTGACACAGGGAGACACCAGGTACAGGAGAGACCAGATTACTCCAAAGACTAGATAGGAACAGAACCCTAAGTGCCTGCTCATTCTGCAGAATTTAAAGCCTTAAGAAGGGCTGGGGCACAGAATTTAGGGAGCCATCCAATTTTTGACAGAGTACCCTGCAAGAGATAATGGGCTTTCCTGCAGGACAGCTCTCAGGTTGGGGTCCTTTAACTCTATGACAACAAGCAGCTGCAGATCGTAAGAATCTCTTGCAGCACTGGGGTACTGAAGACAAAAGGGTCACCAGATGGTCAAGGAGTCACAGAGGTGCACATGAAAGACAGAGGATGCTTGGAACCAGGAACACAGAAGTTAACAACATCACAGAGGTGCAGAGGGGAACACGGAAGATGCTAAAGGCACTGGGCAATTACAGAGGCATTGGGGAATACCGGAGACAGTCACCAGAAGGTCCAGGGGTTTTTGGCAGCTAGTGCATAAACATGTTGCACTTGCAACACATGTGCTAGCCGTTTAAGGAAGCAGCAGAGCTCTTCTTGGTACAGTGCTGGCTGGAGCAGAGACCCAGGCAGGGAGCATGTCAGTGTGACAAAAAAACAGTACAAAGAACTTGAAATTAAATAAACAAAACTATCCAAAATACTACCCCACCGCCAAAGAAAAAAAAAGTGATAGTTTATAGTACGGCAATTAGGTCAGTTTGCAAGTCAGTTTCGACACAATCACTATGCCACAACTCCTTACCTAAACTATATATACAGTTAGGTCCATATACTGTATATTTTTAAACAGGCACAATTTTAGTTTTTTTTCAGGTACTGTATTTAACAAAACATATTCAAGCTATAGTTATATAATGGATATGGTCTGAAAGTGCACACTTTCAGGTTTAATTTGAGGGTATACACATCCAAATTGGAGGAATTAGGAATTACAGCTCTTAAGAATAGCCACCCCCCCCCCCTTTTTTTTCAAGAGACCAAAAGTAATTGGACAATTGAATCAAAAGCTGTGTCATGGCCAGGTGTGGGCTACTCTTTTGTTATTTCTTCATCATTTTTACGCAGGGAAAAGATCTGGAGTTGATTCTAATGCTGCGTACACGCGGTCAAATTTTCCGATGGAAAATGTTCAATGGGAGCATTTTGTCGGAAATTCCAACCGTGTGTAGGCTCCATCGGACATTTTCCATCAGAATGTCCAACACACAAAATTTGAGATCTGGATCTCAAATTTTCCGATAACAAAATCCGTTCTCATAAATTCCGATGGTGTGTACACAATTCTGACGCACAAAGTTCCACGCATGCTCAGAATCAAGTACGAGACAGAAGCGCTCGGTCTGGTAAAACTAGCGTTCGTAATGGAGATAGCACATTCGTCACGCTGGAATCTTTAAAATCTTTTAATGCAGCGCATTCTCTTCTTCTTAGAATGCTAGAATAATGAAGTTGTTTTGCTGCTGATATTCACAGAGTTCTGAAAAAATGATTTCTTTATTATTTCTCGTGATCTCCTGAATAATATTATTTATTTTTTTCATCAGATCTCCGTAATGATGTATTGTATTTTTTTTTTATAGTGATTTTTTTTTTATAATTTTTTTTTTATCAAGATCTCCTGTTTTATTTTTTTATTTTTTTTTAGTGATCTCCATAATTTTTTTTTTTTCGTTTTGTGTGTCAAGTTACCACAACACCATTATTATCTTGTATTTTTTAACCTCAAGCAGGTTGGTGTTGGTGTCCCTTGTTAATTTGACATTGTATTTTTGAAATGTACCTGCCTACTCACAAACTGTCCTTTCTGAATCAAAACACATAGGCAAGTATTTTAACAAAATAAATAGCCATTTATTATGGGTCATAACAAAATAAAGAGGAAGGCAACGCTGAAAAAACTGGTTAAATGTGCAAAGCCTTTGTACCCCAGGGCACACATCAAAACTATTTTACAGGCAAAATTGGTGGCCCGAGGAGTCCATATAATAGGGAGCACAATCCAGTCCAGGAGTCCAAGAGATCACGAACAGCAGCAGATGACATATCTGTCCCCAGGCTGTGGGCTTACCACAGCCTGCATCTTTTGCCAGACCAGACAGAACCCAGGCCATCACACTCTTGTCTTCCTTAGACGCTTCCTTCCAGGTTGTGGTTCTGGTGTTGGAGTTGTGGCAGGAGGTGGAGAAGGAGGATGATGGTCGACCTCCTGGCTGCCACTTTCCCCCGCCACCTCCTGGCTGAGGCTTTCCTGTGTATGAAAAAGGGACCTTTTTTTTAAGCTTTTTGGTCATCAATCACACACAATTTAGAGCTCATGACTGTTGTAAATTGAATGTTAACAAATCTAAAAGACTGAGGATACAAAATAAGGTAGTACTGAGTATTACCGGGGAGGCGGACTTTTTAGGCTAAGAAACAGTGGAGAAGATATAGCAGTATAAAAAATATAAATTTATTGAAAAATACAAATATCTAAAAAACAATGAGAATTGTAACATATAGCATCTATGATTATTGTGCAGTGAGCCCTTGTATGTCTTCGCGTTTCACCGTTAGGCTTCCTCAGGACACGGCCAAGGTTCACAGATGAGACAGAGGAGGGAATATGTCTCTCTATCTTAAATTGGAATGCAAAATCATCCAAGTCACGGTAGCACGAGAAAGTTCAATCAGCAGTAAGGAAGTATATTAGATATAGCTAAATATCTCAGCAGGGGCATGTAAACAATATTCCTAATTAAGGGAGCAGCCATTAGAGGGAGGAGGGCCAACACCGGATGCACCACTTAGATCCTGGATTTAGTATCAGCAATGCTGAAGGCTCAATACAATACCATCGCCGCATATTCAGGATACAAATAATCCAGCGTGCCCCTGGGAGACAGCAATACACCTCTGAATGCCTAAATAATGTGTGTTCATTTGGCCAGCCCCTCCTTACACTATTGGCAGACCACTGGACAGGTAAGAAGTGTCATAATAAAATAAAAATAATACACACTGTACAATCGGTATCGGTTGACTTAGCAGTTTGGGGGAGGGAGGGTTCCAAATGATTTTGGGACCCCAAAAAAAGCCTCTGGCACTTTGCATGAATTTAAGAACACAAATAACATTTAAACACATTTTAGGGGGTGTTTAGGGTAAAGCACTACAATGGAGCTGAAAAAATACATTGTTAAAGCGGGGTTCCGGCCGGGAAAAAAAAAATTAAAAGCCAGCAGCTACAAACACTGTAGCTGCTGACTTTAAATAAGCACACTTACCTGTCTTGGGCTCTCGGGTCCCGGCCCTGCCATCTTAACTAAGGGAAACAGGCAGTGCAGCCTTACGGCTGCACTGTCCGTTTCCTACTGCGCATGCGCAAGTCACGCAGCGCTTTGTGAATGGGACGCAATGTGTCGTGGGACACACACAGTTCCCATAACACACCGCGCCCCATTCCGCAGAAGACAACGCGAGGAGGAGAAGACTGAAGATCACCGCGGTGTAGGATGAGGCAGATTAGGAAGACTGCCTAGCAACAGCCATTTCAGGTGAGTCAAAAAAAAATTTTTTTTTTTCCTCCATATTTTTATGCTATTTTTTTTTTTAGGGTGGACCTCCACTCTAAGCGACTAGGCTAGGTGTGTATGGGCCCAGAATAGCATGCTGGGGAGGTTAGTGAAGGCAAATATGCATGAAGGACAAAAAAGGAAGTTTAAAAACTTCCAGCATGCATGAGGACAATGGGGCCATTCACAGCATATTACAATCATGGTAACTAGGGAATGATGAAAGAAATACAATACATTAGCAAACATTCAATACAAAGAATGTGATGTTAAAAGAGAAAACTTACCTTAATATAGTCCTTCTGAAGGACCTAAATGATGGCAGAACAGGTCTCTGGAATAAGAGCCTGGGGGGAGATACCTGTCAAGAACTTGATGTCCTCCAGACTTCTCCCTGTCGCCAAGTACCGCAAGGTGGCGACGAGCCTCTGTTCAGGAGTGATGACTTGCCGCATGCAGGTGTCCTGCTTCGTAATATAAGAGGGCAGCAAAGCCAACAGACGGTGAAAAACGGGGTCCGTCATCCGGAGATAATTCCTGGAATCATCAGGATTATTCTCCTGTATCTCCCGCAACAAAGGCACGTGCGAGAATTGGTCACGCTGGAGTAACCAATTCTTAGTCAATGAACTCCTCCCCGCCCTGTTCATGGACTGGGCTTGGGTCAAAGTAATAAGAACCCCAACACCAAGCCCCTGCATAGCACGAACTTTACGAGGAGTACCTAACCGCAACATGGCTTCAAAACGGACTAACAGAACGCTCTGAAAAACAGAAAGGCCTGAGAAGAGCCAGCTGAAAATCAGAAACGAGCGGACAAGAACACACTGCAAAATCAAATATGTACTATAAAATACGCACTGAAAAACAAATGAGAACTGACTACACGCACTGAAAACCACATGCGAACCCACAAGCACAAACTGAAGAGCAGTAACGATCTGAAAAGCACGAGGCTGAAAAGCGCGAATCGTCTCTCACCAAACTTCTTCTAACACGAGATTAGCAGAAGGAGCCCAAAGGGTGGCGCACTTGGTATTAAACTTCCCTTTTATAGCGCCGTCGTTCGTGTTGTACGTCACCGCGTTTTTGACGTTTGGAATTACCGACAACATTGTGTGACCGTGTGTATGCAAGACAAGTTTGAGGCAACATCCGTCGGAAAAAAACATGGATTTTGTTGTCGGAATGTGCGATCGTGTGTACGCGGCATAAGTGTGGTATTTGCATTTGGAATCTATTGCTGTGAGCCTACATCATGCGTTCAAAGTAGCTGTCTATGCAAGTGAAAACATCCATTGTAAGGCTTCAAAAATGAAACAAATCCATCAGAGAGATAGCAGCAACATTAATGGCTAATCAACAATTTGGTACATTCTGAAGAAAGAAGAATGCACTGGTGAGCTCAGCAACATAAAAAGACCTGGATGTCCATGGAAGACAACAGTGGTGGATGATGGTAGGATCCTCTCTATGATAAAGTAAAACCCATTCCCAACATCCAGACAAGTAAAGAACACTCTCCAGGAGGTGGGTGTATCATTGTCAAAGTCTACAATCAAAAGAAGACTTCATGAGAGCAAATACAGAGGGTTAACCACAAAATGCAAACCATTCATAAGCCTGAAGAATAGAAAAGTCAGATTAGACTTTGCCAAAAAACATCTAAAAAAGCCAATACCAGTTCTGGAAAATCATTCTTTGGACGGATGAAACTAATATTTTTCTGTACCAGAATGACGGGAAGAAAAAAATGTGGCAAAGGCTTGAAACAGCTCATGATCCAAAGCACACAATGTCATCTGTAAAACCTGATGGAGGCAGTGTGATGGCTTGGGCATGCATGGCTTCCAGTGGCACTGGGTCATTGGTTGATGATGTGACAGAAGACAGAAGCAGCCAGATGAATTCTGCAGTGTTTAGAGATATACTGTCATCCCAGATTCAGCAAAATGAAGCAAGGTTGATTGGATGGCGCTTCACAGTACAGATGGACAATGATCCAAAACACACTGCAAAAGCAACCCAGGAGCTTTTCAAGGAAGAGAAGTGGAATATTCTGCAATGGCAGAGTCACTTGATCTCAACCCAATTGAGCATGGATTTCACTTGCTGAAGGCAAACCTAAAGGCAGAAAGACCCACAAACAAAGAACCGCTGAAGACAGATGCAGTTAGAGCCTAGCAAAGCATCAGAAAGGAGAAAACCCAGTCTTTGGTAATGTCCATGGGTTCCAGACTTCAGGCAGCCATTGCCAGTAAAGGATTCTCAACAAAATATTAAAAATGAACATTTTATTTATGATTATATCCAATTGTCCAATTACATTTGAGCCCCTGAAAATGGGGGACAGTTTATAAAAATGGTTGCAGTTCCTAAAATTTGTACTTGATATTTATCTTCAACTCCTTGAATTAAAGCTGAAAGTCTGCATTTTAAATTCATTTAGATTGCTTTAATTTTATTCTGGTAGCATACAGATTTATTATACATATACAGTACATATTTATTTTATTCTGGTGGCATACAGAGCCAAAAGTATGAAAATTGTGCCTGTGTCCAAATATATATGGACCCAACTGTAATTTTTCAGTGCCTTACAAAAATGCTTATACAATATCTATTGTAATAGGGGAAATAATCCCTATTCACACTCTATTCTTTCCCATTTAAGAAATCCCTTTGTGATATGTTAGAAGGGTGGTGCGTTTTTTTCCTCAAAGTGTAACTCCAGGGTTTGCAACATTTCTAAAAAAAAAAATACTGATTTATAAGAGGAACTAAACTGTATCTGGGAGCCACAAATGAAAAAAAAAAGGCTATTTAATTCATTTTTAAAGTGGAGTTCCACCCAAAAGTGGAACTTCCACTCATTAGATTCCTCCCCCCCTCCGGTGACACAGTTGGCACCTTTCAGGGGGGAGGGGGGTACAGATACCTGTATATTACAGGTATCTGTACCCACTTCCGGCGTAGATAGCCGCAGAATCTGCGGGTATTTACGCCACATCCTGTTCCCCCCCCGCTGCCTGCTGGGAAACACACGGGTCCCAGAGGCAGCAGGGACCATTCGTATTGCGCTGCGCGACTCGCGCATGCGCAGTAGGGAACCGGGAAGTGAAGCCGCACGGCTTCACTTCCTGATTCCCTTACCGAAGATGGAGGCGGCAGCACCCGAGGACGGAGAGACGCTTCGGCCTCGGGTGCCGACATCGCGGGCGCCCTGGACAGGTAAGTGTCCATGTTTTAAAAGTCAGCAGCTGCAGTATTTGTAGCTGCTGACTTTTAAAAAAAAATTTTTTCGGTGCCGCTCCGCTTTAATATTTAAAGCAAAGTTACCCATCTATCCATGTGTAGCAATGTGGACCACAATTGCAAGGGACAGTTATTCCGTACCCTATCTGTATATCGTTTATCTCCCTAGTGCCCAGCGTTACTAAACTGACATCATATTTGTGAGCCCAACCAAAGGGATTGTGGGATTTGTAGTCCCACAAGGTATCTTTGCTACCATCAAGGAGATTGCTGGGAAGATCTATAAAAGAGACAAGAGACCCATTCCACGCTCTCTTCCTCGTGGGCCTTGTGTCTATATGGACCTCTCCGTGTAGAGAGAATGAGGTCGCGGCCTACCACGCGGTATCCAGAATTCCTGCCTGACTGAGAAGGGGTCCAGCGCTGCCTGCGGTTTATCAGACATCTGAACAGCACCAACTAGACAGTGAAGCAACCCATACTACGGGCTCCATATCAGGTGATCATCACAAGTGGGTCCGCAGCCAGGACAGCTATCTGGGAATCGCTATCTGGAAGGCGCTGAATCGGCCTGGTCATTTGTGAGAGGGCAATTGCCCACCTTTGCAAACCTTTCCTTGGTTGTTTACTGGGACACTGCACACAGATAGCTTTACTTTGGGAACACTTCACTGCACTTCTATTCGAACACTGTACATGGGCATTTGTAGCCACAGTCATCACAAGATACACCACCACTCTGCTACTACACTTTATTGAATATAGTTAATGAGCTCTGACTGCTGGTGAAGACCATCAGATCTGCAACGGGGACATTCTGTCATTGCTGCTTAAGGGACTCTCTTACCATCCTGGTTTAGCTTAATTTCTCATTAGGAACACAGTTTAAACAGGCCGGCCTAGATTTCTCTTTCTAAAAGTATTGTCAGAATTGATGCTTAACGGAACTTCTCCTTTTCAGGTTATGTCTAAGTGGTGCTCCATTGTACATATGTGTATATAGTATTCTGTGTTTGCCAACTGTATTAACTGCATTTCTTGTGGAAGCATTCTACGGGGAACCATTACCTCTCCTACAACAATATTTTAACTGAAGTAATCCAGTAAACATTAATAGAATATAAACACTGAATGTTGTCTTATTACTTAAAGGTGCCGCAATAATGTCTGAACCCAGAGTGTCAGGTGGGTTGGAATGTTTGCAGGGTCATGGTGATGCAAATGAGCAGGTGAATCCAAGCAGTCCCTGAGGGGGGTCGTGCTACACACGTCTCAATGCTTTATTTTGTTGAAGAATCACTTTAAAAGAACACCCGCTAGCATTTTTGGGTGTGGCCATCTTGAGAAGGGGCAGATGATTACTTCCTGGAATCTATCTGCCCTTAGCTCAAGCATGCAGGGAGGAGGGTGTGCTTAGCTGAGGCATCGGGCACTTAGTGAGGAGCTCACCTGTCACAGACAAGATATGGAGAAGCAGATCACAGCAGACAGACCTGCTTACCTCCTTACCACCTGTCAAATGCTTTCTGAAGAGCAATTTGAATGCTGATCGCTTTTCAGAGACCAAAACATGTGACCAAGACCCTTACTATTTTTTTACATGCTTTATATAGTTTTTTTTTACATTTTAACTGCCCTTTTGGGAGGGGCTTTGATGAAATATCAGGGCTCTAAACAGACCCCAGATGTTTCACTTTTGAGACAGTATCTGATTTGGTGCATGTGAAAATGCATGTGTTAGCGGATGTGTGGGGGTGCCGTTAACAATTAATGGCACTGCCACACATCTACTAATGAACAGTGTTTTTCTGTGTGTCAGGAAAGCAACAATTTTGTGGCTGACATGGAAAAGATGTGAACCTAGACTTATAGTGGGCTCACAGTGGCAAGCTGAAATTTGGCCACAGTGTGATTGTGTATGCGGTTTTAGGTGCGCTTCCAATGAATTCTTTTACACGGTGCGTTTTTTAAACCGCATTAAAGATTTTAATGAAAACGCACTGTGTAAAAGAAATGAATTGGGAGCACACCTAAAACCGCAGGTAAACCGCACACACAAGTGCACTGTGGCCAAATCGCGAAAGGGGGGGGGGGGGTCTGGGTAGTAAGAATATGTGTTAAAGAGCAGAGTGAAGGACTGTAGAGAAAGTACTAAGGCTGTATAATAGGGATGGGACAGTTATTAGAGGACTAAACTGGAATAGAAAGGGTTCCAGCCAAAGGCTGCGTGAAATGTCCAGAGCTGAGAGCAGAAGCTGCAGGACATGCAGTGCAGATTTATGGATGGGACAGGTGATACAAGAAGGTAAAGGGTTAATGTGAACTGCAGAGAGAAGCAAGGGAATTGGTGCTGACTTGGGATTTTGCAGGGAAGATAAAGAGATGTGTCAAATGCTGGAAGTGAGATGTGCCAGACAAAGTGAAAGTGACCAACAAGGAAGACTGAAGTGACCTGGCTGGAAGGAGAAAAAACAGGGGGAGGGGGGCTTGGAAGGAGAGGAGTGGGTAAGGGGTGCAGGAGAGATAAAGCAGAGTTGAATTTGCTGAAACTGGGAAGTTGAGTCAGGGAATTGATACATTATGCAGTAACAGGAGGGAGAATCAGTCACTACTGTCAGGCAGGACAGAAGCTCCCAGTGTACCCCCCCCCCCCCCCATCACAGATTTGGGACACCGCCCAGGGCAGGTGCCCATCCTGCCCCCCCGTTCCGGCCCTGATACCACCCCGACCTGCCCTATACCACCCCAACCTGCCACTATACCACCCTAACCTGTACTATACCACCCCAACCTGTCACTTTACCACCCTAAACTGCCACTATACCACCCTACATTACCCTAACCTACCACTAAAACATTACCATTATACCATTTATGGTATAACAGTATTATACCATATTATGCCATAATACCATACCATTATGTGATCTCCCGTAATAGAAGATCATAGGGAGTCGTCCGTGAAGACTTTGTTGCTGTGTTCACCAAAGGCCCTGGCTGGGTATAGAGCCAATAGCGCTTGTGATCTCCCGTAATAGGAGATCATAGGGAGTTGGTAAGCGGCAATAAGATTAGAGGTGGAAGTCATCTTTCTGTACATCACTTTTTCCTTGGTGTACTGATATATATATTGTCACGTTGGTTGTCACTTAATTGGATGGACTTTATCACTTGTTATCATTTATTTTTACATTGTTCTCAGGCGCAACTTATTTTGGAAATCACTATACCACCCCAACCTGCCCCTATACCACCCCAACCTGCCCCTATACCACCCAAACCTGCCACTATACCGCCCTACACTACCCTAACCTGCCAATATGTCATCCTAACCTGCTACTATACCACCCTAACCTGCCACTATACCACCCCAACCTGCCACTATACTGCTCACTAACTGCCATATTAGTACTACATACTGTTCACTGACTTCCCTGTCACTACATACTGCTCACTGACTTCTCTGTCAATATACACTGCTCACTGACTTCCCTGTCACTACATACTGCTCACTGACTTCTCTGTCAAATATACACTGCTCAATGACTTCCCTGTCACTACATACTACTCACTGACATCTCTGTCAATACATACTGCTCACTGACTGCCCTGTCACTACATATTGCTCTATTGACTGACACTTTCTGCTTTTAGGGTAGTGTGTTTATAATTTCACAGTAACATTTGTTTTATTATATTTTAATAAAGTTTTTCTTAGTATTTAGTTGCGCCTTGCTAGTTTTTTTTAAAAAGGTTGCCTAACTCCGGTGAGCTTTGATCTCTTTCAAGTTGTTCAAGTAGATCTCTACCTCGCAAAGGTTGCCTACCTACCTTTACAGTATTCAAAATATTGTGAAGAAACTGTCCACATTTTGACATACCTCCCCAATTTGTTTGAATTACCCTCTCAATATGTAAATAAAGGTCTAAAATAACTCTTTAGCCACTTGGAGTATCTTGGCACGGTGGGAGTATCTTGGTGCGTAATGGAAGTTGCGGGTGGTAGTGGGTGGGGGGGGGGGGCCAGTTCAACTTTTGCATCAGGGCCCACAAGCTTCAAGCTACGCCTCTGCTTCCAGAGCTCTGACAGGTGAGATATGTCTCTGCAACACAGCAGCAGCTTTGCCTGTTTCTCCCCTCCACTGTCCAATCACAGACTACTTTGTATTTTGTGAATGGCTTCATATAATACAAAACCCTCTGTGATTGGTCAAGAGGAGAGAAGAGACGGATAGAGCGGATGCTATATCGAAGACCTAGCGGTCCAGTGTCAGAGCACTGAAAGTACAGCGATAAATAGTAAATAAAAGACATAAGTTCATTAGGTGGCATACACCTTGTTAGACCCAGCCCCTTATCAGCCAGCATATTTTTAAATGTGCTGTAATTTCTGGAGTTCTGCTTTAAGTAAAAGCAATAATTCTGCTTGTAAGCCTGGGGCACATTTTAGGGAGTCAAGTTTAAACTCCACTTTTGTTGAGAAAAAAACATTCCCCTCTAGGTGATCTATGTACATTGCAGGGATTTTAACAAACATTGTTGCAGATTCCTACCTTTCGTTATTCTGAAGACATAGCTGTTTGTTTGTCTGTGTCCATGTGCACACTGAATCTGGATGGGAGTGGTTTTATAATAATCAATCAGCTGCTGCACCTGCAGGGCTCTAATGAGGAAAGTGGCAGGGTCTGCATCCCTTTAGACGTGATTTCCGTTTGGGAGTATCTCAACAAAAATGACATTTTTGTTGCAGAGAATGGCAAAAATCTGACTTGTATCTTAGTGCAGACCTCTGGGAAAATTAGTGAGCCAATCACACGAACAGGAGATGACATTTTCAGGATTTCAGAAGGCCTCCAGGCAGGGGCAGATCCAGGGGGGCAATTGCCCCCCAAGAAAATAGTGAGCAGGCCAGCGGGTAGGCTGGCTGGTGAGGTAAGCAGACCGGGGAGTGAGCTGGCCGGTGAGCAGGCCGACAGGTAGGCTGGTGAGGTGAGCAGGCCAGCGGGTAGGCTGGTGAGGTGAGTGGGTGGCCCGGCGGGTAGGCTGGTGAGGTGAGCAGGCGGGCGAGCGAGCAGAGAGATGACATCATCTCTTACCGCCCACCTTGCATCAACGCAGTTCAGCTTCTGACAGAACACCGCCCTCACTGTGCAGCCATGGGCAGCAGAGAGATTGCATCATCTCTCACTGCCCGCCCATACTCTGGGACACAACCACTGGCATGTGACAATCTGCATCTTGTGGCAAGTGACAATCCACATCTGGTGGTAGGTGACATGGCAAGTGACAATACGCATCTTGTGGCAGGCGACATGGTAAGTGACAATCCACATCTGGGGGCAAGTGACGTGGTAAGTGACAAGCTGCATCTGGTGACAGGTGACATGGCAAGTGACAAGCTGCATCTGGTGGCAAGTAAGGTGGCAAGTGACAAGCTGCATCTGGTGGCAGGTGACATGGCAAGTGACAAGCTGCATCTGGTGGCAGGTGACATAGCACGTGACAAGTTGCATCTAGTGGGAAGTAACCTGGCAAGTGACAAGCTCCATCTGGTGGCAGGTGACGTGGCAAGTGACAAGCTGCATCTGGTGGCAGGTGACATGGCAAGTGACAAGCTGCATCTGGGGGCAGGTGATGTGGCAAGTGACAAGCTGCATCTGGTGGCAGGTGACATGGCAAATGACAAGCTGCATCTGGTGGAAGGTGACATGGCAAGTGACAAGCTGCATCTGGTGGCAGGTGACATGACAAGTGACAAGCTGCATCTGGGGGCAGGTGATGTGGCAAGTGACAAGCTGCATCTGGTGGCAGGTGACATGGCAAGTGACAAGCTGCATCTGGTGGCAAGTAACCTGGCAAGTGACAAGCTCCATCTGGTGGCAGGTGACGTGGCAAGTGACAAGCTGCATCTGGTAGCAGGTGACG
The DNA here is from genome assembly GCF_042186555.1 of Aquarana catesbeiana. Taxonomy (NCBI): domain Eukaryota; kingdom Metazoa; phylum Chordata; class Amphibia; order Anura; family Ranidae; genus Aquarana; species Aquarana catesbeiana. The sequence goes on along the minus strand of NC_133324.1, from coordinate 446,533,338 downwards.
TGGCAAGCGACAAGCTGCATCTGGTGGCAGGCGACATGGCAAGTGACAAGCTGCATCTTGTGGCAGGTGACATGGCAAGTGACAAGCTGCATCTGGGGGCAAGTAACCTGGCAAGTGACAAGCTCCATCTGGTGGCAGGTGACGTGGCAAGTGACAAGCTGCATCTGGTGGCAGGTGACATGGCAAGTGACAAGCTGCATCTGTGGGCAGGTGATGTGGCAAGTGACAAGCTGCATCTTGTGGCAAGTAACATGGCAAGTGACAAGCTGCATCTGGTGGCAGGTGACGTGGCAAGTGACAATCTGCATCTGGTGGCAAGTAACCTGGCAAGTGACAAGCTGCATCTGGTGGCAGGTGACGTGGCAAGTGACAAGCTGCATCTGGTGACAGGCGACATGGCAAGTGACAAGCTGCATCTTGTGGCAGGTGACATGGCAAGTGACAAGCTGCATCTGGTGGCAGGTGACGTGTCAAGTGACAAGCTGCATCTTGTGGCAGGTGACATGGCAAGTGACACACTCAGGGTTCCCACTGATTCTGCATTATGGTAAATTGAACTATTTCATTTTATATTACAATGTAATAATATAAATAATGCGCTTCAATCATCCTGACACCATATCAACCATGGTGCTGTGATGAAGCGTCAGCGTCAGCCATTGCCCCAACAAATTGCCAGTGAAAAAACGCATCAACCCCCCCCTCAAGGCCTTGCCATAATTTTCTTCCACGCAGCGTTCCCCGGTGCCAAAAGGGTTGGGGACCGCTGCTGTAGTGCAAGAGAGATCTCCCATAGTTGATAAAAGTGTTAAGACTGCCGCCACTGTCTTGGCTGGCCTTAAAGAGTAAGTGAACCCTGGTGGGTTTTACTTCCTCTTTATTTCCCTGCAAAGGTAAAGGTGTCACTTACCTGACACTGCAGCCCGCGCTGTCACCATTGTCCCCACGAGCAGGGAGCTTCCATCTTCGCCCCTCTTCCTTCCGGGGCCACGAACTCCGGCTCTGTGACTGGCTGGAGTTGCGATACGTCACCCCCACGCATGCGCGTGGGAGCCGCCAGTCACGGCATGACCCCTATTAGAAAGGGCACGATGTGCCCTTTCTAAAGGGCGCATGAGCCAATGTAGTCATCGGTGATTGTCTTTTTAGTAAATATCTCCTAAACCGTGGAGGTTTAGGAGATATTTCAAGCACCTACAGGTAAGCCTTAATATATTATTAATACTTCCTCCCAGCTGCAAAGGAGGGAAGAATAGTGACACTGTCTGACAGGAATCCATTTCCAGGGATTGATAGTGTAAGCAACACTTTATTTTCTGGCAGCTATATTGCATTGCATTTTACAGAAATTTATAGCGCTGCAGATTGAAAAGGAAAGATAATTTTTCATAACTTTTAATTACAATATATATGACTTGAGTCGCAATTGTATACATTATATTATTTTTTTAATTATTTGCTATTTTTTTCCACGAAAGTGAAGTTACCCTTTGGGTCGGTTCACACATGGGCAACACGACTTTAGCGCGACTTTGTACCGCGACTTCAACGCGGCTTCAGCGCGACTTTAGCGCGACTTCAGCGCGACTTCGGTAAATTACGAGGCGACTTGAAGTCGCCTCCATGACAGGCGACTTCGCCTGTGGCCAATCACCTCTCTGGGAGGGAGGGGGGGAGGGAGGGGTTTTCTCTGCAAAGTCGCTTGACTTTACAGAGAGATCCGACTTGCAGGCGACTTACATTGAGTTGAATGGGTACAAGTCGCCTACAAGTCGGATAGAAGTAGTACAGGAGTCTTTTCTGAAGTCGGAGCGACTTCAGTAGTGTCAATTAAGACGCTCCCATTGCCTACCATGTTAACCTAAATGCAAAGCGACTTGGGGCGACTTGGGGCGACTTGAGGGCGTACAAGTCGGATCCCAAGTCGCCCCAGTGTGAACCGACCCTTTAAGTTTCCCTAAAAGACACATGAACTTGGCACATACTTCCTTTTGTTTCTTAAAATGCTGCAATAAATGCAAATAATGCACAGTGTGAGAAGTAAAAATAAATAAATCCAAGATAAGCTGAAAGAAACTCACTAAGGGTGTGGCACCTACCTAACCAGACTGACTGGTTTTGTGAGAGTTCTTTTCAAGAGAACAATAAAATTGTCATTTATGTCACTATTAGGGCCTTTACTTTCAATGAGCTAGTAATGGTCATTATTTTTCTTAATACTTGACCAGAGGATTTTTATATATTATATTTAACACAAAATTATAAAGTGTATCATGTTTGCTGTTTACAATAGTTAGCTACTGTATTATGTACTGTATATCTTTGTAATTATTATTTCTATTATTTGACATTTGTGTTCTAACATTACATTAAAAAAATAATAGTAATTATACACTAGACTTTAACCAAATCCTTTAAAAGCACAAATGTGCAGTAATAATGTATAATTAAAGGTTCACTTGCTATACTACTTTTCCACCTCCAGAGATGAGCCTATTTAAAGAGGTAGTAAACTGCCAGAAAAATGGAAAACATTGTGCCCCCTGCAAGTTTAAGTCATAATGTGCTAGAATGCACAGCAAACTAGCACATTATGACAGACTTACCTGCACACGGAGCCCTCCAGTGAAGTGCTATCACAGCTCCCCAGTGCTTCCATCTTCACCCCGTATTCCTTGTGGGTTACCGGACTCCGATTCTATGAATGGCCCAGGCTGTGATAACATCACTCCCACAAGTTAGAAAGTGGACTTTATTTCCACTTTAAGTGAGCCTATTAGATCTCAGTAAAATAAGCATTCCCCAGTAAACTATTTGTGGAAGTTCTTACCCCAGTATTTGCAGTTTACCACTTTCAATGCTGCTAACCCTTGCTCTCTCAGTGCTGCCTACCTAACTTCAGTTCTTAACAAGATGGAGTTAATAGTGGACAGCACAGCATCCAGTCAGTCTGCTAGCTTGGAAAAGGCAGGGGAGGAAGAAGGAAAAGCAGGGGCATGCCTTGCCTTACTAGGTTACAGGGCTGTGTGTTTCTGTTAATGGACACAGTGTAGGGAGACACAACTCTAGTCCCTGTATGCAAGGGTGACTCCATAGGTTGCTGCAAGAGAAAGGAGCCACAGTGATATGGGAAACCTGGGGCAGTTATCATGGCAGCCCCGGGACGACCAATCATCTCTGCAATCAGGGGCCCACTTGAACGGGTCGGCAAATACATAGACTCCCTTATTAAGGATTTGGTTAGTACATTACCTATGTATGTATGTGATACTGGTGATGTACTTGACAAAACTGAGCACTTGACCTTTCCCGGGGACGTCCTCCTTGTTAGGATTGACGTAGAGGCGCTATATACATCTATACCACATGAATGGGGTATTTCCGCTGTCTACCATTTTTTGTAGGAAAAATTTCCCACCATAGTCAAAATGAGTTTGTCATGTAGCTCCTTGAACTGGCACTAAAACATAATTTCTTCCAATTCCTGGGATACAATTATCAACAGCTACGTGGCACCTCCATGGGGGCACCCTGGACACCCGCCTATGCCTGCCTCCATTTGGGATGGTGGGAGGAGAAGGTGGTTTATGCCTCATAGATGTACCTAGGTCATGCTTGTACCTAGCTAAGGTACATCGACGACACCCCGATGGTGTGGGAGGGCTCTAGAATCGAACTGCTGGAATTTATGGACGAACTTGGCCGCGATACTTGGAATATACATCTAACCTACGTGGTAGAGTCCCACGAGATTTCCTTCCTTGACCTCTCTATTAAACTAGAAGGGGTAAACTGGTAACAAAAAACTACATGAAAAAGACAGCGGTCAACACTTTACTTTCAGCAGACAGCCATCACCCTAAACCACTTATTCATGGGATCCCAGTGAGACAGTTCCTCAGGATATGGAGGAACTGCTCCACTGAGGAGGACTATAGATACGAATCTGATTTACTTTATCAAAGTTTTAGGGAGAGAGGTTATCCCCATCGTGTCCTTAGAAGAGTTAGGAAAATTGCGGGCCAAAAAACTAGGGCCGACCTCCTCTTGGCCCGTGATGGGACAACTGATGCACCAGAGGGACCTGTAAAACTAATAACACAATATGGTGCACAGTGGGATCAGATTGGCAAGATCATGCAGGATCATTGGCACATTCTGATACGTTCCAAGGGCATGGAGGACATTGTTTGCTCTAGGCCCCATATGGTGGCAAGACGAGCAAGAAATCTAAATGACACACTGGTCCAATCCAAGTTCACCCATCCACAAAGTAGAAACTGGCTTACTGATCTGCCCAGATTGAAGGGAATGTACCCCTGTGGCCATTGTGGGATGTGTAGCTATGTTGAACGCTCATGGATCTTCACCTACTCTGAAAGAAGGCATGAGTATGAGATTAAACAGTTTATTAACTGTACCACAATTTGGGTCCTCTATATTTTGGAGTGTCCGTGTAAAAAACTTTACATCTGTAAAATGAAACGCCAACTCCGTATCAGGATCGGTGAACACTTAAAGGGTATAAAGCAAAGAAAAGACACTCCCGGTCCTATTGAGGAAAGAAAAATCCTGTGTTTGTTTTGAATTTTCTTTTTAAATAAAAGTGGGCAAAACCAGCCCTGAAACAGAGAAAAGCGAGCAGTGATGTCCTTAGTGAACCCCTGACAGTATATATAAATATATACAATATATATATATATATATATATATATATATATATATATATATATATATATATATATATATATATATTTTAAGTATAACAAGAATGTTCCATGTTTACTAGATACTGACCTGATATGCTGGGTGCTCCTCTCCTGATACTCTCCATTGATAGACTGTGCTTGGAGATGCAGAAAATGCTGCTGACATCAGCACAGCTCTCTGCATAAATGTACAGGATGCTGTGGGGAAGCCTTGTCCGAGGGCAGGCCCATGATGCCTGTCATCCTAAGTAATGCCCCCAGTCATATGCCCCGCACACACGGTCGGACTTTGTTCGGACATTCCGACAACAAAATCCTAGGATTTTTTCAGACGGATATTGGCTCAAACTTGTCTTGCATACAGTCACACAAAGTTGTTGGAAAATCCGATCGTTCTGAACACGGTGACGTAAAACACGTACATCGGGACTATAAACGGGGCAGTGGCCAATAGCTTTCATCTCTTTATTTATTCTGAGCATGCGTGGCACTTTGTCCGTCGGATTTGTGTACACACGATCGGAATTTCCGACAACGGATTTTGTTGTTGGAAACTTTTATATCCTGCTCTCAAACTTTGTGTGTTGGAAAATCCGATGGAAAATATGTGATGGAGCCTACACATGGTCGGAATTTCTGACAACAAGGTCCTATCACACATTTTCCGTCGGAAAATCCGAGCGTGTGTACGGGGCATTACAGGTTGAGAGACTCTGGGTGCCATTCAACTTGAAAGGCTGAGGACATCTTGTGATGGAAATGAAGTACTGCGGGACCATATCTAGATTTAAGAGGAGTATTGCAGCCTGAGATGCTTTTTAGTATTTTGTTATTACTATGGGAACAATTTGTTTTTGTTAAGTAAGAGTTAAAGTATAACTAAAGGCAAAACTTTCTTTCAGTTTTGAACAGAGTGGAGAGAAATTAGAACATTAGATTTTTATTGCTGTCTGTGTCCCTGTTAAAGCAGAGTTCCACCCAAAAGTGGAACTTCCACTTATCTGATTCCTCCCCCCCTCCGGTGCCACATTTGGCACCTTTCGGGGGAGCGGGTACCTGTTTTTTACAGGTACCTGTCCCCACTTCCGGGAGACCGGGCCGCGTAACGTAAGCAGCTCGGCCCCCCTCCTGCCTCCCCTTCTGCCGGGCCACTGAGAGAGCGCAGCGTGCTTCACGCATGCGCAGTAAGGACCTGGCTGTGAAGCCGAAAGACTACACGGTCGGGTTCCCTTAGCCGCAATGGCGGCGGCAGCACTCGACCAGCCGAGGTAAACATTGGCTGCAGTCCCGACATCACTGGATTCCAGGACAGATAAGTGTCTTAATGTTAAAAGTCAGCAGCTACAGTATGTGTAGCTGCTGACTTTTCATTTTTAAAGGAGTGGGCTGAACTCCGCTTTAGAGAGATTTACCCTCTCTATTTGTATTGGTTACCATTATAATTGAAAGTGAAAGTAAAAGAAAATCAAGGTTCATGTATCCTTTCTGGCTGCATTTACATGATAGCATTTCGTGAACATGCACAAAATCATGAAGTGAATATGTAGTCTTGCGCTATGTCATGCCACACACATATAAGGCAGCCCATTTGTTTCAATAGCTTGTCTTATGCATACCAAACGAAGCAAAGTAGGTCATGCACCTCTTAGAGCTTTAATCGAATATCAGTATGAGGGGTAGGTGAGGCAGTATGAGGTGTAGGTGAGGTAGTATGGGGCGGTAGGTGAGGCAGTATGCTGGGTGGGTGAGGCGGTATGAGGGGAAGGTGAGGCAGTATGGGGGGTGTAGATGAGGCAGTATGGGGGGGTAAGTGAGGCAGTACGGGGAGTGGGTGAGGCAATATAGGAGGTGGTTGAGGCAGTATGGGGAGTGGGTGAGATAGTATGGTAGGTGGGTGAGGCAGTATGGGGGGGGGTGAGGCGGTATGGGGGGGTAGGTGAGGTGGTATGAGGAGTGGGTGAGACAGTATGTGGATTGGTGAGGCAGTATGGGGAGTGGTTGAGGCAGTATAGGAGGTGAGTGAGGCAGTATTAGGGAAAGGTAAGGCTGTATGAGTGGTAGGTGAGGCAATATGGGGTGTGTGTGAGGCAGTATGAGGGGTAGGTGAGGCAGTATTCAGATCCCCCTAACCCTCCCCCATGTCTATGTCCCTTTAGTGGAGAGTAGGGAAACCAGCGGCCATGGCTGCACCTTAGGTGGCAGTGCGGGTGGCTGCCTAGTTCACCTACTGGTAGCGCCGGCCCTGGCCATAATAACGAAAGACTTCTCAAGTGTAAAATGCGTTTTTTGGAAACAAGATTTTGTGCGTGATCACATAGTTAGTATAATAATGTACAAACCAGTTTATTGAAATTCTAAAAAAAATCCAGAGCAATCACATAAAAAGTGCATAGAACTGCACTAGTGCAACCAGCATAATATATAGCAGATCCAACAAGCTGCAGTGCTCACAGTCATGAGCCACGTCTCTCACTTGTCAACTCTGTTCTGGAAAAACTGATAACTGTCTCTCTGGAATTGCCTTCTGTGGACCTGTTCCAAACCTGTTTAGGTTCCTCTACTGACGCGGTTCATCACAGGGTACTTTTTCCAGGGACGGAGGAAGCCTAAGCAAGAACAACTACATATACTCTTTTATTATGTTATGTTAACTCCATGTTAATTAGTACTAGGTATGGTCCCAATGTTCAAGTCGAACATAAGTTCGACTTGAACATCGCGTGTTCATTTGTTCGCAGAACAAACGGACATATGGGGCATTCGCAGCAAATTCAAGCAGTGCAATGACGGCTGCTGATTGGCCAAAACATGCACGTGATCTGCATGCTTTGGCCAATCACAGTGTGATCTGTTGTGAGAGCCACGATTGGCCAAAGTCCACGCCCCACACTATATAAGGCTGCTTACACTGCGGCCGTGTATAGTGTTCATTAATGGAGGAACTTGAATTGAGAACTTGAGCTAGATTAGGCAGGTTAGTTAGTGGCGTGCAGGCAGTTTAGTATAGTATAGTATATATACAGTGCAGTCAGTGTAGAATATATATACAATGCAGGCAATGTATTAATATATACAGTTGTGCTCAAAAGTTTACATACCCTGGCAGAATTTATCATTTCTTGGCCATTTTTCAGAGAATATAAATGATAACGCAAAAACTTTTCTTTCACTCATGGTTAGTGTTTGGCTGAAGCCATTTATTATCAATCAACTGTGTTTACTCTTTTTAAATCATAATGACAACAGAAACTACCCAAATGACCCTGATCAAAAGTTTACATACCCTGGTGATTTTGGCCTGATAACATGCACCCAAGTTGACAAAAAGGGGTTTGAATGGCTATTAAAGGTAACCATCCTCACCTGTGATCTGTTTTCTTGTAATTAGTGTGTATGTATATAAAAGGTCAATGCATTTCTGAACTCCTGACAGACCCTTGCATCTTTCATCCAGTGCTGCACTGACATTTCTGGATTCTGAGTCAAGTCAAGTCAAGCTTTATTGTCATTCCACTACATGTAAAAACATACAGTAGGATGAAATATCGTATCTCACAGGGCCAGGGTGCTACATACAAATTAAACATAATTATAACTAGATGTACAAAGAATAAAAACATAGTGAGGAATACACATCTGGGAACTACATAATTGTACATATACTATGTGTTTCCAAAAGTCTTTGTAGCAGCAAGTGTTTATAAAAGTGTCTAGTGCATATTCAAGAATAAAAAGGAGGGGACGTAAGACATTCCTGATCACAATATATAGGTAAAGAAGAGGTTTTAAAGAGAATTGGAGTTGAAGGCTCTCACAGCCTGGGGGAAAAAACTGTTGAAAGTCTGACAGTCCTGGTTTTGATACTCTGGTACCTTCTATTTGATGGCAAGAGCTGAAAGAGACTGTGGGAGGGATGAGTAGGATCCCTTATGATACTGGTAGCTTTCTGGAGCATCGTGTATGGAAAATGTCCAGGATGGAGGGGAGAGAGACACCAATAATCTTTTCAGCCATCTTCACTAGCTGCTGCAGGGTCTTGCGGTCAGCAAAACTGCAGTTCCCATACCAGACAATGATGCAGCTGGTCAGCATGCTTTCAATGATTCCCCTATAAAATGTAGTAAAGATGGGTGGGGGGAGACTGGCTTTTTTAAGGCGGCGGAGAAAATATAGGTGCTGTTGTGCCTTCTTGGTTAGTGACGTGATGTTGGTTGTCCAGGTAAGATCCTTTGAGATGTGCACTCCCAGGAATTTAATACTGCTTACTCTCTCCACAGTCAAGCTGTCGATGGTCAGGGGAATTTCTCCTGAAATCCATCACAACCTCCTTTGTTTTGCTTACATTAAAGTGGAGTTCCACCCACTTTTACAACTCTTTAGCATCCCTCACAAACTGTGCACTGTAAACGAATTGGATATTTTTTTATTTTTTTTCTCAGAACCTACTGTACATCTGTATTCATTTTTCACTTCCTCCTCCCTGGCCGTGGCCTATCGCATCATTTCCTGTTTGCAATGCCTTCTGGGAAAGGCCAGCAACTTCCTCTGACACTGCCGTTGCTATGGAAACCTGACCTGAAACCTATTAAACTGCTTGTGCTGCACTGAGCATGTGCGAGATCTGCAAGGATGAGATCCAGAAAGAAATATAGTCTGGCTTCAGATGCCCACACTTAAGATGGCCAAGGCCTGCTGTAAGTTTATAAAATAACAAACTACTGCTATAAACTAACAAAACAGACCTTAGTTTACAGACTAACTCTACTAGAATACATTAAGCTTGTGTATTATAGGGGTATTTTTATTCAAAAAGTATAATTTCGGCCGGAACACCACTTTAAGGAACAGGTTGTTTGTACTGCACCATTTAACCAGTTGTTCCACTTCCTCTCTGTAGAGTGTTTCATCATTGTTGCTGATGAGACCCACCACAGTTGTGTCATCCGCAAACTTGATAATATGGTTGGAGCTGAACTTGGCAGTACAGTCGTGGGTCAGCAGTGTGAAGAGCAGCAGGCTGAGCACACATCCCTGTGGGGCACCCGTGCTCAGTGTGGTAGTGTTCGAGGTGCTGCAGCCAACACGGAGTGACTGAGGTCTTCCGGTTAAAAAATCCAGGATCCAATTACAGAGGGGCAGGTTGAGGCCCAGCGAATTCAATTTAGTGATAAGTTGCTGAGGAATTATTGTATTAAATGCTGAGCTAAAGTCAATGAACAGCTTTCTAACATAAAAGTCTTTCTGTTCTAAGTGGGTAAGGGCTAAGTGAAGAGTAGAAGATACTGCATCGTCCGTGAAACAGTTTGGACGGTATGCAAACCGATATGGGTCCAGCGTGTTTGAAAGACTGGAATTAATGTGATGCATGACTTACCTCTCAAAGCACTTCATCATTATTGGAGTTAGTGCTATAGGACGATAGTCATTCTAACAGGACACAGGTGTCTTCTTTGGCACTGGATTTATACTGGTGGATTTAAGACACATAGGGACAACCGCCTGGCTCAGCGAAATGTTAAAGATATCTGTAAGGACATCTGTCAGCTGTACAGCACAGTCTCTCAGCACATGTCCAGGTATGTCATCAGGGCCAGTAGCCTACCGTTGGTTGATCCTGAACAGGGTCTTCCTTACATCAGCTGGAAAAAAGCAGAGCGCCCCGTCGTTTCCGGATATGAGTACTTTTTGTGAAGGTGTTTGGTTCTGCATCTCAAACCGTGCATAAAAGTGGTTGAGTGCATCCGGGAGAGAAGTATCATTATCATTGGCCTTTGGCAGGGGCTTGTAGTTAGTGATGGTCTGGATGGCTTGCCACAGGGCCAGTGTGTCTTTGCTGTTGCTAAACTGTTTATTATTTTTTTTTTAGCATATTGTTGTTTTGCCTTCTTGATGCCATGAAACAGATTGGCTCTTGCTGTTTTATCTCCTGATCTGAATACCTCATATCTGGTCTTTAGCAGCCCACGAACCTCTGCTGTCATCCATGGCTTCTGGTTGGCATGTGTGGTAATAATCTTGGTGACTGTCACATCATCTATGCACTTTTTGATGTAAGCAGTCACTGTTTCAGTGTACTCTTGTAAGTCTGTATGATTGTTGTAAGTGGCTGCCTTACATGGGGAAAGCAAAAGAATTGTCAAATAGTCAAAGGATCTGCGGGAAAAGGTAGTTGAAATTTATAAAACAGGAAAAGGATACAAAAAGATATCCAAGGAATTGAGAATGCCAATCAGCAGTGTTCAAACTCTAATCAAGAAGTGGAAAATGAGGGGTTCTGTTGAAACCAAACCGCTGTCAAGTAGACCAACTAAAATTTCAGCCACAACTGCCAGGAAAATTGTTCGGGATGCAAATAAAAACCCACAAATAACTTCAGGTGAAATACAGGACTTTCTTAAAACATAGGGTGTGGCTGTTTCAAGATGCACAAAAAGGAGGCACTTGAAAGATGAACTGCATGGTCGAGTCGCCAGAAGAAAGCCATTACTATGCAAATGCCACAAAGTATCCCTCTTACAATACACCAAACAGCACAAAGACAAGCCTCAAACCTTCTGGCACAAAGTCATTTGGAGTGATGAGACCAAAATTGAGCTTTCTGGCCACAACCATAAACACTACATTTGGAGAGGAATCAACAAGGCCTATGATGAAAGGTACACCATTCCTACTGTGAAACGTGGAAGTGGATCACTGATGTTTTGGGGATGTGTGAGCTACAAAGGCACGGGAAATTTGGTCAAAATTGATGGCAAGATGAATGCAGTATGTTATCAAAAAATACTGGAGGAACATTTTCATTGATCAGCCAGGAAGCTGTGCATGGGACGTACTTGGACATTCCAACATGACAATGATCCAAAACATAAGGCCAAGTTGACCTGTCATTGGCTACAGCATAATAAAGTGAAGTTTCTGGAGTGGCCATCTCAGTCTCCTGACCTCAATATCATTGAGCCACTCTGGGGAGATCTCAAATGTGCAGTTCATGCAAGACAGCCCAAGAGTTTACAGGAACAGGAGGCTTTTTGCCAAGAGGAATGGGCAGCTTTACCATCTGAGAAGATAAAAAGCCTTGTCCACAAATACCACAAAAGACTTCAAGCTGTCATTGATGTTAAAGGGGACAATACACGGTATTAAAAACTGGGGTATGTAAACTTTTGATCAGGGTCATTTGGGTAGTTTCTGTTGTGATTATGATTCAAAAAGAGTAAACACAGTTGACTGATAATAAATGGCTTCAACCAAACACTAACCATGAGTGAAAGAAACGTTTTTGTGTTATCATTCATATTCTCTGAAAAATGGCAAAGAAATCATAAATTCTGCCAGGGTATGTAAACTTATGAGCACAACTGTATATACAGTATCTCACAAAAGTGAGTACACCCCTCACATTTTTGTAAATATTTTATTAAATCTTTTCAGACAACACTGAAGAAATGACAGTTTGCTATAATGTAAAGTAGTGAGTGTACAGCTTGTATAACAGTGTATATTTGCAGTCCCCTCAAAATAACTCAACACACAGCCATTAATGTCTAAACCACTGGCAACAAAAGTGAGTACACCCCTAAGTTAAAATGTCCAAATTGGGCCCAGTTAGCCATTTTCCCTCCCCAGTGTCATGTGACTCGTTAGTGTTACGAGGTCTCAGGTTTGAATGGGGTGCAGGTGTGTTAAATTTGGTGTTATCACTCTCACTCTCTCATACTGGTCACTGGAAGTTCAACATGGCACCCCATAGCAAAGAACTCTCTGAGGATCTGAAAAAAAGAATTGTTGCTCTACATAAAGATGGCCTAGGCTATAAGAAGATTGCCAAGACCCTGAAACTGAAGCTGCAGCACAGTGGCCAAGACCATATAGCGGTTTAAAAGGGCAGGTTCCATTCAGAACAGGCCTTGCCATGGTCGACCAAAGAAGCTGAGTGCACGTGCTCAGTGTCATATCCAGAGATTGTCTTTGGGAAATAGATGTATGAGTGCTGCCAGCATTGCTGCAGAGGTTGAAGGGGTGGGGGTGGGGGTCAACCTGTCTCAGAGCATATGCCGCACACTGCATCAAATTGGTCTGTATGTCTGTCGTCTCAGAAGGAAGCCTCTTCTAAAGATGATGCACAAGAAAGCCCGCAAACAGTTTACTGAAGACAAGCAGACTAAGGACATGGATTACTTGAACCATGTCCTGTGGTCTGATGAGACCAAGATAAACTTATGGTTCACATGGTGTCAAGCATGTGTGGTGGCAAACAGGTGAGGAGTACAAAGACAAGTGTGTCTTGCCTACCGTCAAGCATGGTGGTGGGAGTATCATGGTCTGGGGCTGCATGAGTGCTGCTGGCACTGGGGAGCTACAGTTCATTGAGGGAACCATGAATGCCAACATGTACTGTGATATACTGAAGCAGAGCATGATCTCCTCCCTTTGGAGACTGGGCCACAGGGCAGTATTCCAACATGATAACGACCCCAAACACACCTCCAAGATGACCACTGCCTTGCTAAAAAAGCTGAAGGTAAAGGTGATGGACTGGCCAAGCATGTCTCCTGACCTAAACCCTATTGAGTATCTGTGGGGCATCCTCAAACGGAAGGTGGAGGAGCGCAAGGTCTCTAACATTCACCAGCTCTGTGATGTCGTCATGGAGGAGTGGAAGAGGACTCCAGTGGCAACCTGTGAAGCTCTGGTGAACTCCATGCCCAAGAGGGTTAAGGCAGTGCTGGAAAATAATGGTGGCCACACAAAATATTGACACTTCATGCCCAATTTGGACATTCACTTAGGGGTGTAATCACTTTTATTGCCAGCTGTTTAGACATTAATGGCTGTGTGGAGTTATTTTGAGGGGACAGCAAATTTACACTGTTATACAAGCTGCACACTCACTACTTTAAATTGTAGCAAAGTGTCATTTCTTCAGTGTTGTCACATGAAAAGATATAATAAAATATTTCCAAAAATCTGAGGGGTGTACTCACTGAATTCAATATTCAGTGCAGTGTATATAATAGTGCACTGAAGTGGCTAAGGGGAACCTTATGACAGAATTAAGAAAAAAAAACGCTAAAAAAAAACCAGTGTGGGGTCCCCCCAAAATCCATACCAGGCCCTTTGGGTCTGGCATAGATTTTAAGGGGGACTCCACACCAAAATGTTAAAAAAAATTGGCGTAGGGTCCCCCACAAAATCCATACCAGACCCATATCCGAGCAAGCAGCCTGGCAGGCCAGAAAAGTTTCTGAACAATACCAGGCCGCTTGTCCTCAACATGGGGACAAGGGCCTCTTCCCCACAACCCTGGCCCGGTGGTTGTGGGCTTATCTGAATCTGGAATCCCCCTTTAACAAGGGAGCCCCCAGACCCCCCCCCATGTGAATGAGTAGGGAGTACCCCTACACATTTACCAAAAAAAGTGTCAAAAATTAAAATCCACAATAGACAGTTTTTTGACAATTCCTTTATTAAATAAGAAAAAAAAAAAAAGTGTCCCGCGATGTCCATCCTGCGGAGTGGATTGCACAGGAGTCCTGTGCATCTTTGGCTCTGTTTCGGAGCTGAATTTAGGCAAAAATGTGGACCTGATTCATCTCTGAAACGGAGAACAGGGACGCACCGGACCCCTGCTGTCAGCCACATTTGCACTAAGTGTGAACCCGGCCTCAATGGAGACATTGGTTCTGGTGACAACCAGGGATTCCCTCACATTGGAGGGATTAACTCTCACTTCCTGTTTTGGCTATGGTTCAGGAAGTGAAGGGAAATCTCCTCAATGGGACACAGTTAGCAAGCAAAACTGACAGGGGTTATAACCCTTCCCCTTACTGAAAATAAAAGTTCAGCCTTTGGAGGAAAGCCGTTGTCTTATCGAATTCAGTCCCCTATCATATAGTGTCCTCCCTGTACTGCGCAGGCGCAGTACGGAGGACAAAAGAGACGCCGAAAGTCTCCGAAGTTCAACAGCTGATCGTCAGCTGTACACGGCGCCTGCGCATTTATTCTTACCCTATGTCCAGGATCATTCCCTACTATCCAAGTGGACATAGAGTTAGAATAAATATTTGCCGAGCGCAGCGAGGCCGTGCCCGAAGCGTGGCGAGCGAAGCGAGCCCGCGAGGGGCCCTCTTACACTGCCATCGCTAACAGGTGCCCGAGCGCCGTGTACAGCTGATGGTCAGCTGATCAACTTCGGGCATTTTCGGCATCTCCTGCTCCTCCGTACTGCGCAGGCGCTGCGCCTGCGCAGTACGAGGCGGACACTATCTGATACGAGGACACTATATGGCAGAACACCGTGAATATCCAATAAGCAGCTATTCTAAGGCAAAGCATACAGTCCTTTAGGACTTGGATTACAAAACCAAGTGAGTGACGTCAGGCCAGGGTCTTCCCCTGCTCCGGGACCCGGCTGCGC
This sequence comes from Aquarana catesbeiana, assembly GCF_042186555.1. Taxonomy (NCBI): domain Eukaryota; kingdom Metazoa; phylum Chordata; class Amphibia; order Anura; family Ranidae; genus Aquarana; species Aquarana catesbeiana. Next base: position 446,518,212 of record NC_133324.1, on the reverse strand, counting down.
CTACAGTGTCCTGGCAGTAGGTGGCGACAAAGAGGCGGTCACCGGGGCTAAGCCCGGAAGTATTCTCCGGTCACTAGAGAAGATCATGGCGCCGCCCGTCCGGATCACGGCCGCAGCGTCGGATCGGAGAAGTTGTGTAATGTGGTAGCAGCGCTGCGGAGTGTTCCCGGGGATCGCCATCGCTTTCAGGACAACTAGCACTAGTGATCTCCGCCCACAAGGTAAGAAGTTCGGGGAGGGTGAGGAAGGAGCGGTGCTCGGGTGTGTAATGTACGTGGGGGGCGGCACACGTCACCCACCTGGACCCAGTACTCTATTATGGACGTAGAAGGTGCAACAAGTGGCACCTGTAGAGTGACATGTCATAGGGAGACAATGGAGGACACACAGCGCTGCCTGCACGGCTCCTTAGGTTACCTGACGTTCCTCTATGACGTGTACGCCCCACCGAGGGCACTTTACTAAGGCCATGCACCTAGCTGGACAACTTTCCCCACCGCTTACTGAACGTCAGGACACTTTCAATTTGTAAACAATAGCCAATCACATGCCAAGGAAATAAAAACTGTAGATTTGCTTGCTCATGATTGGGCAATGGAAGCCTCACCTCGTTCTGGGGATAATTCTCTTGCAATGTGTAATTTTTCCCTTTTTAGTAAATTAACCCCGTAGAGTTTATACAGAGCGTGCAAAGTCAGGTGTAATGGCGGGCAACCACACTTTCCAGAACGCATCCATTTCTTTTCCAATCCATCTCCTGCTAGGAGTACTCAAACTATAGTCCATCCTTTTTAATAGAATGCTGCACATGAGGAACAGATGGAAATTGATAATGTGATATTAACCACTTCAGTACCGCGCTACAGCCAAAAAGACAGCTACAGCGCGGTGCTCAGATTGTGTAAAGGAAGTGACGTTCCGACCAAAAAATACTTACTGTGCATGCGCTATGCGTTCCACGGCGTGATGCATTCCAAACACTTCATGATTAAGAATGAGCTCTGGCGTGTTCACACAGCCCACGTGCAGAGCCCGCCAGGAAGTCTGCGCTGCGCTAATCACAGGCAGTGAGACATTTCCCCGATCTCTGCAGCTGCACATCGGGAAATGTCTCACTGCCTGTGATTAGCGCAGTGCAGTGCCGACTTCCTGGCAGGCTCTACACGTGGGCTGTGCGAACACGCCGGAGCTCATCCTTATTCATGATCTGACGGGTAGTGGTAATCTGATAGAACACTCATGCGGACATCTTACTAGACCCAGATTCGTCTTGAATTTCAGAATAATTTTAGCAATAAAGTGAGAGTATATAAATAAAGATAGTATATTGATTGATATCTGTGATGCTGTTTCATTTTAAAAGCCTTAAAGGCGTTGTAAACCTTTGCGTTTTTTCACCTTTAATGCATCCTATGTATTAAGGTGAAAAAACACCTGTCAGTGACCGCCCCCCCCCCCCCCGTTTTACTTACCTGAACCCTCAAACTTGTCCCACGGGGATGCGCTCTGCCCATCGTTCTCGGCTCTTAAATAGATAGATTGATAGCGCAGCCATTGGCTCCCGCTGCTGTCAATCATAGCCAATGACGTGGGCGCCGGGGGCGGGGCCGAGTCCTGCATTCGGCCTCTATGGACGCTGAATGCTGGACTCGGGAGCGCGCCTGCAAGGTAACCCCCTGGCAGAGCGCTTCTCCCAGGGGGTTATCTGATGTGGGGATGAGCTGAGAGAACCGCTGAGGGACCCGAGAAGACCAGGATCGGGCCACTCTGTGCAAAACGAGCTGCACAGTGGAGGTAAGTATGACATGTTTGTTATTTAAAAAAACAAAACAAAAAATGAACCTTTAGTGTCACTTTAAGGTTTAGTGCTGAGCAGTACGGGGTGTACCAACATGGCCTCCGCCACCTTCCTACTGCTGGCGTCCAGCTTCTTTCAAAATGTAACATCAAAACTGCATCACAGATGCCAATATACTATATTTATTTATATACCCTCACTTTATTGCTAAAAATTACTCGGAAATTCAAGACATAGCTGGGTGTAGTAAGATGTCCGCATGGGTGTTCTATCAGATTACTGGTACCAATCAGATTATGGAGTGTTTGGAACGCATCGCGCCTTGAAACGCATAGCGCATGCGCAGTAAGTATTTTTTGGTCGGAACGTCACTTCTGTTACACAATCTGATGGGTAGCGGTAATCTGATAGAATACGCGGCACTAAGTTCTGGGAGGGCATCCATAGATGTCCTCCCAGAACACAGCCCTCTTTGGTGCGCATTGGGTGTGCTCTGTGACTGCTGTATCCTTCGGGGGTAAAGGGCCAATCACAGCGGCCCTTTACCATGTGATCAGCTGTGTCCAATCACAGCTGATCACATGTAAACAGACTTGCCGGTTATCAGCAGTCCTTTCCTCACGCGCTGTGTCTGTGCGAGGAAAGCATTGCCGATAAACAGCAAGGCTGCCAGGACACTGTTTACATAGGGCACTGATCGTCAGTTATCAATCAGTGCCCATCAATGCAGCCTCATCAGCGCAAATCAGTGAAGAAAAAAAATTGTAAGAGTGATGCAAACATGATAAATGTCCATATGGTGTTTAAAGCGCATTTTAGCATTACTAGCCACGATAGTATAAAAATAAAAAAACAATATAGAGAGGGTGTCCGGCAAGCGTTTTTTTTACTTGACGCAGATGGACCCCAAACCCACTAGTAATGCATATTAACACATTAGGTGCGTTAATGGGTGCTCAAATTTCTTTGCACATCTAAATGATCCATGAGTGTTCTTCTTTTTTTTTTTTTTTTCTAGGAGCTACAGTGCCTTGAAAAAGTATTTATACCCCTTGAAATTTTCCACATTTTGTCATGTTACAACCGTAAATGTATTTTATTGGGATTTTATGTGATAGACCAACACAAAGTGGCACATAATTGTGAAGTGCAAGAAAATGATAAATGATTTTCAAATCTTTTACAAATATGTGAAAAGTGTGGCGTGCATTTGTATTCAGCCCCCTTGTGTCAATACTTTGTAGAACCACCTTTCACTGCAATTACAGCTGTAATCTTTTTGGGGATGTCTCTACCAGCTTTGCGCATCTAGAGAGTGACATTTTTGCCCATTCTTCTTTGCAAAACAGCTCAAGCTCTGTCAGATTGGATGGAGAGCGTCTGTGAACAACAATTTTCAAGCCTTGCCACAGATTCTCAATTGGATTTAGGTCTGGACTTTGACTGGGCCATTCTAACACATGAATATGCTTTGATCTAAACCATTGGATTTGTAGCTCAGGCTTAATGTTTAGGGTCATTGTCCTGCTGGAAGGTGAACCTCCACCCCAGTCTCAAGTCTTTTGCAAACTCTATTGCACTGTACACACAATAGGATTTTCCAATGGAAAATGTGTGATAGGACCTTGTTATTGGAAATTCCGACCGTGTGTAGGCTCCATCACACATTTGCCATAGGAATTTCCGACACACAAAGTTTGAGAGCTTGCTATAAAATTTTCCATCAACAAAATCCGTTGTCGGAAATTCCGATCGTGTGTACACAAATCCGACGCACAAAGTGCCACGCATGCTCAGAATAAATTAAGAGACGAAAGCTATTGGCTACTGCCCCGTTTAAAGTCCCGACGTACGTGTTTTACGTCACCGCGTTCAGAACGATCAGATTTTCCAACCACTTTGTGTGACCGTGTGTATGCAAGACAAGTTTGAGCTGACATCCGTCGGAAAAAATCCATGGATTTTGTTGTCGGAATGTCCGATCGATGTCCGCCCGTGTGTACAGGGCATAACAGGTTTTCTTCTAAGACTGCCCTGTATTTGGCCCCATCTACCGATTGACTTCTGTACAACCGCCCTGTTGGATTTTTGCTGCTCAATCAGCACTGCCAGCTATGAGGAAAAAAAAGCGGCGCCTTCTGAGTGTAGTATGTTAAAATTTAATAAATTCAATATAGAAAAACAGGTGAATACACTCACAAACAGATGGGAGAAACAGGCATATATGATGGGTGTCACCCGCACTATCCAGAGAATGCAGAGCTGGGACTGGTGTGAGTCTGGAAACCGTCCTCGGTGGTGAATGCAGTGGTGGAATCCAATGCCTTCAGTATCTGGGGGAAGGGATCCATGGACACCGGAACGCTAACTGCGATGTTGGCGGGAGTGTGCGCACGTTCGAAGCATGCGTGCTTCTTCCTCAGGCTCTCTCTGCCAGCTATAGCTTGCAGCAGGGCCGCTGATAAGGCAGTACAGCCATCCCTCCTTTACTGGGCCCAGGCCTCTTCAGTTTAAAAGGGGAGCCGACAGTACTGCCTTTTTTGCTGACACATGTGACGCTTGTGCAGTGCTGCTGGCTTCTACTTTTTCTTTTCTCTCTCCAGCTGCTCTGCAGGGGGATCGGTTCTAGTATCTGTGCTCCTTGCTGTCTGGGACCCCTGTGCTCCCCTTTCCCCACAGTGCTGCCAGTTTCCACACGGGGGGGGGGTTGTTATTTCAGGATAGTGAGCTGGGGGCACACCATACTGAGTGAACACAGTGAGTGTTCAGTACTGATCGTTTGCTATGGGGGTGCTGATATCGCCTTCATGCCACTATTCACTTTAATGGGTCTTGTTCAATGGGGGTCCATGGTTCATCCATGGTTGCAAAGCATAGCATCGCTATTTTAGCAAAAATATAATTTGATATTTTCAGGGACAGCACCTGCGGGTCTGCTCAGGCAACTCCTCAGGGGGGTACCAGGAGCAGTTCCTTGTTGGTCCTGGTGGAAACCATCCTCAAGTGGGCCAAAGCCAACGTTCTATCCCTCTCTCACACTTGAAGTGGGAACAGAACCAGGTAGCAGACTTTCTCAGCAGGAAGATGCTGAGGGAGGGCGACTGGGTTTTGAACCAGGACATCTTCAAGATGGTCACTCGAAGGTGGGGGGTGGGTGCCATATGTGGACCTCTGCGCTTCAAGGGAGAATGCAAAGGCTCGCTCTTCTTTTCCCTGAGCAGATGGGGCGGTGGGAGTGGACGCACTTGCTCAGAGCTGGTGTTTCTCCAGGTGTTATCCCTTCCCCCCCTCCTGTACTGATACCAGCAGTATTGAGAAAATTACAGTTGGAAAACACAACTCTCATTCTAATCGCGCCACACTGGCCCAGGGGGGCCGTGGTTATCCATCTTGAATGACAGGATTCTGCCTGTCTGGGGGGATCTTGTTTCTCAAGGGCCGAAAGGTTGTCCCCAGGTGGAGCGGTGGAATCTTGCAGCCTGGTTACTGAGGAGAAAATGCTGAGGGCTAAGGGTTTCTCGGATCGTTTTGTGGCGACTCTCCTAGGTTGCAGAAAGAGGGAGATGCAGGCTAGCTACCTAAAGGTGTGGAGACGCTTCAATAGCTGGTGCGCAGAAAGCTCCTTCAACGTACGCAGCTCCGTGGCAGTGTTGGAATTTCTGCAGTCAGGGGCGGACAAGGGGTTAGCCCTTAGCACTTTGTAAGGACAGGCGTCCGCCTTCAGTGTGTTCCTGGAAAGGCCGCTAGTGACAGATCCATGGATAACCAGGTTTTTTAAGCCCAATGCCGCGTACACAGGAGTGGACTGTCCGGCAGAAAAGGTCAGACGGAACGATTCTGTCAGACATTCTGATCGTGTGTGGGCTTCATCGGACCTTTTCCGTCAAAATTTCCAACGGACCTAGAAATAGAACATGTTTCAAATCTTTCCGATGGACTCGATTCCTATCGAAAAATCAGTTTGTCTGTATGCTAGTCCAACGGACCAAAAACGACGCAAGGGCAGCTACTGGCTATGAACTTCCTTATTCTAGTCCGGTCATACATCATCACGTTCGAAACGATCGGACTTTGGTGTGATCGTGTGTAGGTAAGTCCGTTTCATTGGAACTCGTCGCAACTCCGTCAAAGTCCTTCGGAGTTCAGTCCGATGAGAAGTCCGCTCGTGTGTACGCGGCATTAGGCAGACGGAGACCAATCGGAAACTAAATCCACCCCCCCCCCCCCCCCGTAGGATCTCTCCTTAGTGGTACAGGCCCTCACTGGGGAGCCATTTGAGCTGCTGGAGCCCGGTGCGTTAAAATTGGTCACTCTCAAGATGGTGTTTTTGGTGGCGATCAGTATACTACTGCAAGGAGCGTTAGTGAACTCGAAGCCCTCTCCGTTAGGGAACCCTTTTTTTTTTTTTTTTACGTTTTCCTGGACCGTGTGTTTTTAAAAACAGATCCGGCCTTTTTGCCAAAGGTGGTCTCCAAGTTTCAGAGAGGCCATGAAATTATTTTGCCTTCCTTCTGTTCGAGTCCTGTGAGGGAACAGGAACATATTTTTCAGAAATTTAATGTTAGAAGGTGCGCCTTCAGTGCTTAGATAATACGAAACTGTTTAGGAAGTCTGATTCCTTTTTTGTGTTATTTTCAGGGGCTAGGAAAGGGTCCAGAGCCTCTAGGCATACAATAGCCCGATGGTTGAGGTTAGCCATTGTTCAGGCCTATGTGGTCGCAGGGGTTGGAGCCCCCGGAGGGTATTAAGGCACATTCCACTAGGGAGATGGCAACTTCTCAGGCAGAGTAGGCTGGTGCTTCGCCAGAGCAGATCTGTAGAGCTGCAACATGGTCCTGCTTTGCCACCTTCGTGAAGCACTACAGGTTGGACCTGTTATTGGCCAAAGACCAGGCCTTTGGGCGTAAGGTGCTGCAAGCAGTAGTCTCACCCTAAGGTAAGGTGCTCGCTTATCCCTCTCTATGATGGCTGTCCTGAAAGTTGAACAGGGGAAAAACGGTGTTACACTTACCGGTAACATCTTTTTCCAGGAGGCTTTCAGGACAGCATCGGTACCCACTCAAAATGTTGGTCTATCTCTGAAAGCTCTTCGCACGAGACCGTTGGGTAAGATCAAGGTTAGTATGATGTATTCTTGTGTCTTCCCAGCTACTCTTGGAGAACTGAGGGGCTGGCGGGGCGGTGAAGCTTAAATCTTGCAGTATAAGGCGGTGTTTCCTGAGATGTAGAGGGACCTTGGCTCTTCCCATCTATGGTGGCTGTCCTGAGACTCCTGGAAAAGGATGTTACCGATTAAGTGTAACTCCGTTTTTATTTATTTTTGTTCAGCCCACTGGTTGAACAAAAAAAACTGACCTGTGTATGAGCTGCCTTACAGGCTGTGGGGAGGGAGTGAACCAGCGGGACTTCAATTTTTGAGTGAAGTTCCGCTTTAATTTTGAATAGAGAGAGAGAGGGAGAGGATTAGAAACCCTTTGTTAAGCTGGCCACACACTGTACACATTTCTCAAGTTCCCAAGGAATCAGCTGAAATTTTGCTCAGTGGGTGGCCTTGTCAGCTGCCTCCTGCCTGACATCCCCTGATTGTCGGTAAATTGTCAACCAAAATGTTGCTGTATCTCATGCTGCTGTTGTTTAGGGCTTGTGGAGCTGGCTGTCAAGATACAAAAGGCATAGCAGGAGAACAAAAAAATCTATTATTGTATAGTCGTTATGGTTATCTAGGGCTCCATTAGAGAGATTTCTACTCACTTCCTGTCCTGTTGACAGTGCTTTCCCAGACAGGAATTGAGGGGAACTCCAGAAGCAGCACAGAACAATAAAGTTTTTTCTTTAGTAGGGTAGGGGTAGGCTAAAACCCCTTTGTCATTGCAGCAGGACACTTGGCTGCTAAGAAAAGGTAAGCTTTATGTTTAGGCAAAGGTATAGATTGGCTGGCTCAGTCATAATGCTCTCCTTAGTCAGCACTCGTGTGAGCAGTCATTGTGGCTGTGTTTATGTACTTGGCAGCTGGTTGGTAAGTATAAAACAACTTTCTGTAGCGGTTTAGGTTGTAGACAGCAGGAGAAAGTTGCAGAATAGCTTCATGCCTGTTGGTGCATTTTTGTGCTGTTTCTTTTAAATGACACCTCAGAACACCTAGATTGCAACACACAGTATTGGACTACTCTTCATTGTGGTGGTGCATGGCCATGCTAAAATTGGCACAGGTACATTTATTATTTTTTATTTTTGTGCATTCAGGTGCATTGCCTGCCTGTTCAAATGAATGGGCTGCCAGAATCCATGTTACTGTGCAACATAACACAAAGAACAACCAGAATTTCAAGGTGTGAGTGGACTCCGACAATATTCTTACATTTCTAGCTTTCTCACTCGAAACAGCTAATGATCAAAGATCAGGTGTTGGTCAGTTTAATCCTTAATCATTTCACCCCAGGGCATGCTTGTTATGTCAACTTGCAGTTTTCATCTGGGTCCTGAAGGAGAGGATATAAATCAATTCTCTTAAGGCTGAGGTCTTCTGTTATCCATAAGCAATTGTGATGGTCCACCTGATCTCATTAGTCTACTTCATACTGGTAAAGGGTTAATGTAAAACAGCTCCTTTCCACCCCAGAGAATAGTTTATAGAAATGGAAATTAAAACATCACTAAGGAAATTAAGTGATTTTTCTTTGATTCTGTGTTCTTATAGGGAAAATGACTGCTCTTTAGTAGCTTGTCTTATCATTTAGCAGTCGACAGGGATATTATACAGTCTGTAGTAGACTTTGACAGCGATTTTATATATGACATTCACTCTGCAAAGTAAACAGTCATTGTTCTTTGATAAATCCACCTAAATGTTTTGCTAATAATTTTTTTTTTTTTTTTGTAATTGCTACTAGGCAATATGTCTGGGGAAAAAAAAATACTTATGCCCCGTACACACGGTCGGACATTGATCGGACATTCCGACAACAAAATCCATGGATTTTTTCGACGGATGTTGGCTCAAACTTGTCTTGCATACACACGGTCACACAAAGTTGTCGGAAAATCTGATCGTTCTGAACGCGGTGACGTAAAACGCGTACGTCGGGACTATAAACTGGGCAGTAGCCAATAAATCTCTTAATTTATTCTGAGCATGCGTGGCACTTTGTGTGTCGGATTTGTGTACACATGATCGGAATTTCCGACAACGGAATGTATCGTGTGTACAGGGCATTAGTGTTGCCTGCTTGTGTCATGGGTACTTAAAGGAAATGGTGATGCTTTGCCTGTTAGAACGACTTTAGATCGGGCCTTCACAGGGTGCTTTGGGAGACTGCTGTAGGTATGTGCAGCCAGCTCTAGGTGTCCTCATTAGGCTACTTGTGCTATAACGCTAAGAATAGCGCCTGTAAAGTGCCTCTCCTCTCACTCCAGTGTGAAAGCCTGAGTGCTTTCACACTGGAGCGGTGCTCTGGCAGGACGCTCAAAAAAAAGTCCTGCAAGCAGCATCTTTGAGGCGCTATAGGAGCGATGTATACACCACTCCTACAGCGCCCCTGCCCATTGAAATCAATGGGCAGCGCCGACAAAGCGTAGCTTTGCAGGCTCTTTTAACCCCTTTTCGGCCGTTTAGCGGGGGGTTAAAATCGCCCCGCTAGCGGCCGAAAAGCGCCGCAAAAACAACGCTAAAGAATAAAAATAATAAATATCGTCACTTTACCGCCGACGCCCACCCGCCCCAGTGTGAGAGTGCCCTTTAGAATGATAACACAAAAACGTTTCTTTCACTCATGGTTAGTATTTGGCTGAAGCCATTTATTATCAATCAACAGTGTTTACTCTTTTTAAATCATAATGGCAACGGAAACTACCCAAATGACCCTGATCAAAAGTTTACATACCCCAGTTCTTAATACTGTGTATTGCGCCCTTTAACATCAATGACACCGTGAAGTCTTTTGTGGTATTTGTGGATGAGGCTCTTTATCTTCTCAGATGGTCAAGCTGCCCTTTCCTCTTGGCAAAAAGCCTCCCGTTCCTGTAAATTCTTGGCCTGTCTTGCATGAACTGCACGTTTTGAGATCTCCCAGAGTGGCTCAATGATATTGAGGTCAGGAGACTGGGATGGCCACTCCAGAACCTTTACTTTTTTCTGCTGTAGCCAATAGCAGATCGACTCCGCCTTGTCTTTTGGATCATTGTCATGTTGGAATGTCCAAGTACGTCCCATGCGCAGCTTGCTGGCTGATGAATGCAAATGTTCCTCCAGTATTTTTTGATAACATACTGCATTCATCTTGCCATCAATTTTGACCAAATTTCCTGTGCCTTTTGTAGCTCACACATCCCGAAACCATCAGCTATCCACCTCCGTGTTTCACAGTAGGAATGGTGTACCTTTCACAATGGGCCTTGTTAACTCCTCTCCCAAATGTAGCGTTTATACTTGTGCCCAAAAAGCTCAATTTTGGTCTCATCACTCCAAATGACTTTGTGCCAGAAAGTTTGAGGCTTGTCTCTGTGCTGTTTGGCATATTGTAAGTGGGATACATTTGCGTAGTAATGGCTTTCTTCTGGTGACTCGACCATGCAGCCCATCTTTCTTCAAGTGCCTCCTTATTGTGCATCTTGAAATAGCCACACCACATATTTTCACAGAGTCCTGTATTTCACCTGAAGTTATTTGTGGGTTTTTCTTTGCATCCCGAACAATTTTCTTGGCAGTTGTGGCTGAAATTTTAGTTGCTCTACTTGACCGTGGTTTGGTTTCAACAGAACCCCTCATTTTTCACTTCTTGATTAGAGTTTGAACACTGCTGATTGTCATTCTCAATTCCTTGGATATCTTTTTATACCCCTTTCCTGTTTTATAACTACCTTTTCCCACAGATCCTTTGAGAATTCTTTTGCTTTCCCCATGACTCAGAATCCAGAAACGTCAGTGCAGCACTGGATGAAAGATGCAAGGGTCTATCAGGAGTCCAGAAACTCATTGACCTTTTATACACACACTAATTACAAGCAAACAGATCACAGGTGAGGATGGTTACCTTTTTAATAGCCATTCAAACCCTTTTGTTTCAACTTGTCTGCATATTATCAGGCCAAAATCACCAGGGTATGTCAACTTTTGATCAGGGTCATTTGGTAGTTTCTGTTATTATGATTTAAAGAGTTTGCACAGTTGATAATAAATAGCTAAAGCCAAACACTAACCATGAGTGAAAAAAGTTTTTGTGATATCATTCATATTCTCTGAAAAATGGCCAAGAAATCATAAATTCCCCCAGGGTATGTAAACTTATGAGCACAACTGTAAACTTTGTTCTCAGCTGCTTTGAGGGACTTGGAGAGTTGAGGGTGGAGAAGCAGCATTACACTGATCTTCCATCTTCCTATCTTCCTCTGTGTCAGCACAGGTTTGATCAGTCGAGGTCAGGCTGTTCTGCCTGCACAGCCAGAAAACTGACCACAATGGGAAGGATGTGCTCTCATGCCTAGTGTGATCAGTTTGAAACAGCAGAGGACAGACAGGATCACCAGGTATTTCACACAAAGGAAGCAATACATAGAGAACAGGGGACTCATACAAGTACATGGTACAGCAGGCACATATCAGAAATATGAAATGTTTAGGTAACCTTTTTAAAGTGGTTCTAAAGGTAGAAGGTTTTTTACTTTCATGAATTCTATACGTAGCCTCCCTGACGGTTTTCCCGAGTGTGGCTCGGGGTTAAATTTCTGCACCATTAGCGGTAACCCCGAGCCACACTCGGGATTACATTGCAGGATCCTTGTGCACTGTACTTACCTCGTCCCCAGGATCCTGCGATGTCCCCCCGCGCTGTCTGCGGGCTCTGTCTCCTCAGAAGCCTCTTACAGATTACAGTACTGTATGAAATTATTTCACATCCCTTTTGTCCCCAGTGCTTTGTCCAATGCCCTGCATGCAGTTATATATATATATATATATATATATATATATATATATATATATATATATTGTTCTTTCTGCCTGGAGATTGTCCATAGCAACCAAAAAGTGTCCCTTTACGTCAAAAGTGGCTTTAGAGCAGCTAGAAAACAGCGATAGTAAATAAGAACACTTACAGAATTGAGCGATAGTGAATTGTGGGGAAATTTATTTTATTATTATTTTTTAAAATTATTTATTATATTATAATTTATGTTTTTGTGTTTCAAACTTCATCATACCTGGGATATCTATAGACTCTTGGTGGACAGATATAAGTGTGTTTTTGTTAAGAATTACAGACCTACAATATAAAACGCCAAATTTCCATGCAAAATAATTGTACCGCTTTCAGCACCTAAAATCCGAAATAATCATACCGCCAGGGAGGTTAATACACCTTAAAGCGGAGTTCCACCCAAAAGGGAGAGCTCCGCTTTCTCTCTTACACGCCCCCACTGCCACATTTGGCACCTTTCATAGGGGAGCGGGTACCTATTTTTGACAGTCTTGGCCTTGCTCTCTCTCCAGGATTTCATTGATCATGGCTCCCACTGCTGCCTCTAATTCTTTTCTAGAGAGAGCAGCACATTTGATTACAGCGTGGTAAAATCCTCTTTTTCATTGGCAAGTGCTATTACTCAGCCTGCAGTTGCTGCAATAGGCATCTGTTAGTCCCTAAAGGACCAGTTTAGACAGGCCCTTAAGGAGGTTCCTGCACAACAAGCTCGGGATTTGGCCGAATTACTTAAAAGAATTATGTTTTGCCATAGACGCCATGAAAGATTCTATTCACCAGGCATCCCACCTTCCGCTTGTGCTAGTACACGTGTAGGATCTTGTGGTTAAAAAAATTGGTCAGCCTTTTCCTTTTCGTGGGGATCGGCTATTTGGGGATGATTTGGACAAATACATCCAAATGATTTCTAGTGGGAAAAGTACTCTTTTGCCAATCAAAAGAAAGTATAAACACTGTTCATTTAAGCGGACACTTTCTCCTGCGCCAAGGGCATCCGCCTCTAGGCAGTGGCGATGGCCATCCGTTGTCACTCTAGAGGAAAGCCTCAGAGTCAGGCCCAAGCACAAAAGAAGTCCTGAGGGCGGAAACCTGCAAAGCAGAATTCTAAAGCCTCATCATGAAGGGGCGCCCCCCCCCCCCCCCTCGCCAGAGTGGGGGGAAGACTTCTGCAGTAATTAAAAGTCTGGCAAGAGGAAATTCAGGACAGATGGGTCATCTCCACAGTGTCTCTAGGATACAAACTAGAATTTCAGGAGTTTCCACTGTCTCGTTTTCTGAGGTCAAATGTTCCCAAAGATCCAGGGTAAAGGCAATCTCTGTTTCGGGCACTAGACTGATTACTGGCTCAGGGGGTGATCATACAAATCCCCACAGAAGAGCAAGGTTTGGGGTTTTATTCAAACCTTTTTACAGTATCAAAACCGAATGGAGATGTCAGACCCATTCTAGATATAAGAATCAAAGTTCCTGATGTTCAGTTCCTGAAGATCTGCTCCTTTTGCATGGAGTCGATCAGTTCAGTGGTTCCTATCCTACAAGGCGGAGAACTTCTGGCGTCTATCGACATCAGGGATGCGTACCTGCATGTCCCTATATTTGCCCCTGTTGAAGGTCTATTGATCGAAACGCGTAGGGCGGCTACTACTCTCTACATTGCCACTCTGTTTTTTATTCTCCTGATCACTTTTATGTACAGTGGTTTTTTAGCAATAAACAACCTTGATTTACACTATGTGGAGGCATTTCACTTTTTTCCACATACTTCCCGGATATGAGAAGATGTCCGAACCTTGAATCCATTCCTACTTTTGCCATTGTGATCCAACCGTGTGGTCCGTGTCCGGAAACCATCCATCCGCTTTGGGCCAGCTTTACATCTGCCCGTGGTGGCACACTGCTCGATTGACTCTATGCTGCCGGCATTAGAGTCCACCGGTTAGGGTAAGTGTACCCACATCCATCCACTGTTTTGTGGACCTCAGATTGGATATTTAGAATGTTGAAGGAGTTTTATTCCTGACCCACTCCACCTCATCATCATTTTCATAGACTTTTCTTTTAATTTTTGAGTATGCCCTTTTAGTGGGGTACCCCCACTTGTTTGGAGAGACATTACCACATTACTTCACATGGTGTTTATGTTGTGTTTTTTAGCGCTACAATTTACCTACTTTATATATTTATGTCCCTATATTTCCCAGTCACCAAGGGTTTCTGCGGTTCAAGGTAGAACAGCAGCATTTTCAGTTTGTAGCCTTGCCCTTCGGCTAGCTACAGCACCCCGGGTGTTTAAGGGCACAGGGCATAACAGTCTTGGCGTACCTAGACGATCTATTGTTAATAGACCAGTCGGTGGCTCGTTTGGAGCAAAGCGTGCGCATTACAACCAAATACCTGAAAAATCTGGGTTGAATTCTCAGACTAGAGAAGTCTTTTTTTAAAACTGCTAAAAAGGTTGGAGTTCTTTCGTCTGATCGTAGACACAGCCCATAAAAAGGTGTTCTTGCCTCAGGCAAAGATTAACTCCATAAGAGAGCTGGTGCGGGTGATCAGGTCAAAAGGAGATCCCTCCATTCGCCTTTGCTTGAGGTTGTTAGGAAAGATGGTGGCTTAATTCGAAGCGGTTCCCTATGCCCAGTTCCATTCGAGACTGTTGCAAAACAGTATCCTGTCTGCTTGGAACGAAATGATTCAAGCTTTAGACTTGCCAATGCGGCTGTCCCCAAAGGTGTTTCAGAGGCTCAGTTGGTGCTCGGTATCAGAGAATCTGCAGAGGGAAAAAACCTTCATACCAGTTACCTGGAAAGTGGTAACGACAGATGCCAACCTTTCAGGTTGGGGAGAAGTACTGGAAAAGACAACTGTCCAGGGACAGTGGTCCAGAACTGAAAAAGCCTTGCCCATCAACATCCTAAAGATTCGGGCAGCGTGTCTGGCTCTGAAGCCCTGAACATTCAGGTTAGGGGATTGTCCCGTTAGGATCCAATCCGACAATGCCACCGCTGTGGCCTATATCAATCACCAAGGAGGGGGCACTAAGGGTCACGCAGCTCAGAGTGGTGGACCATATTCAAGCTTGGGCGGAAAAGGATGTTCCTTGCCTATCGGCAGTCTTCATTCCAGGAATAGAGAATTGGCAGGCGGACTACATGAGCCGCCAGCAGTTCCCGGGGGAGCGGTCCCTTCACCCTGAAATTCTTTCTGGTTATATGCCAATGATGGGGGATCCCGGATGTAGATCTTTTGGCGTCCAGGTTCAACATGTAGTTGGTCAACTTTATGTCAAGGACAAGGGATCCACTCGCATGCGAGACAGATGCGTGGTGACCCCATGGGGTCAGTTTTCACTGAGTTATGGTTTTTTTCCCTATTCATTTGCTGCCACTGTTTCTTTGCAGGATCAAGCTGGAAAGAAAGCCAGTAATTATTGTAGCCCCAGCATGGCCCAGAAAGTCCTGGTATGCAGAAATCGTAAAGATGGCAGTGGAGGATCCATGGTCCCTTCCACTACGGCCAGACCTACTCTCACTGGGGCCGATATTCCAACCTACCTTACAAACGCTAAGTTTGACAATTTGGCTATTAAAGCCCACATTCTGAAGAGATGTAGTCTCTCCGGGTCAGTGATTTTCTACCTTCATTAATGAAGCCAGCTTCCAGAGTTTTATATATTATAGACTCTGGAGGGATTTATGTTTCCTAGTGTGAATCCAAGGGTTGCCACCCCGGAAATTTAATGTAGGTAGAATTCTTGTTTTTTTCACAAGTACAGATGAAGCTGGCCTTGAGTACTATTAAGGGCCAAGTCTCGGCTTTTTCAGTCTTATTTCAAAGACCGCTTGCTTCGCATTCTTTGGTCCGGGGTTTTTATACAAGGGGTAATGCGGCTTATTCCGCCAGTTAGACCACCCTTGAATCCTTGGGAATTGAACTTAGTTTTTGTTGGTATTGCAAAAACAGCCCTTTGAACCGTTACAGCATTTTCCCTTAGTGGTCCTGACAAGGAAAATAATGTTTTGGGTTGCTATACCCTCTGCAAAAGGGTATCAGAGTTGGCCGCTTTTTCCTGTAAAGAAGCCATATTTAATTAAGGTGGTTTTAGGTTTTCATCTAAACCAAGTTATTGTCCTACCATTGTTTTTTTCCAAAACCAGGTTCTAGTGTAGAGAACTCACTACATTGGCTTGTCAAGGTCTATTTAAAGATGACTGCTCAGGTCTGAAAGACTGATGTTTTATTATGCTGCCAGAGGATCCTAGGAAGGGACAGGCAGCGTTGAAATCCACATATAGCTAAGTGGATTCGGCAAGTTATAATTCAGGCCTAATGGTTAAAAGGTAAGATTTCGCCTTTTCATGTCAAAGCGCACTCTACTAGAGCAGTTCTTGATTCTGGGGCAGCGCATCACCAAGCCCCCATGGCTCAGATCTGCAAGGCCGCAACTTGGTCTGCAGTCCATACATTCACTAGATTTTATCAAGTGGATGTAAAAAAGGGTATGAGGATATCGCCTTTGGGCGCAGTGTGCTGCAGGCTGCAGTATAGGTTCTCAAGTCTGTTGGCGCCCTACGGGTTGTGTCTCCCTCCCCTCAAATAGCATTGCTATGAGACGTCCCACATAGTAATTGCTATGGTGCTCTGTGTCTCGTGATGTACGATAAAGAAAATAGGATTTTTATAACAGCTTACCTGTAAAATCCTTTTCTTGGAGTACATTACGGGACACAGAGGTCCCTCCCCTCTTCTTCTGGGGTATATGTATATTGCTTTGCTACAAAAGCTGAGGCGCTCCAGGTATGGGAGGGGTTATATAGGGAGCAACTTCCTGTTTAGGGTGTGCCAGTGTCCATCACCTGAAGATGACCTATAACCCACATAGTAATTACTATGGTGCTCTGTGTCCCGTGATGTACTCCAAGAAAAGGATTTTACAGGTAAGCTGTATAAAAATCTTTTTTTTTTTTTTTTTTTTACCCAGAGTTTAGTGTCACGTTAAACATATTAACCTGCATATTTTTAAAAGGAAACATTCCCTAAGAGAAATTTACAGGCTACCCTACTGAAAATGCTAGATGCCTGGCTGTTTCTGATGTTAGCACTTTCAACTAGGCAACTACCACATTTAAATCGAGGTCAACATTGGCAGCCTACATGTCCCTACAGGTTCTCCATGATCTCCTACTGTGAGTGCAAATAAGACCCAATTCACATTTTGATTTTGTTGTGCACCTTTAAAATCTGCCAATTTTAAATGATGTGAATAGATCAAATATGTTTACTACCACAGGAAATTCAAACATAGCAAGCCTGGTCACATGGACATTTAGTGTGATGTCTATGCCAGCTTCAGCCAAATGTGGAAGGGGTAGAAAGCGTGGCATAAAGGACAGATTAAAGTGGGCAAATGACTGACAGCCACATGTGGCAGATGTGATCGGGTTGTGAAGCTTAGATTCACCAAAATCTGTGTACCTCACAGCTACCTTCAAAAACTTGGAGGGGTTTATTCTTGAATGACGTTATCAAATGTATAGGTTTTTGACAGCAGTTCAAGAGCGATCAGTTGTTCCAAAGGGCAACCCTAATCCTTATTAAAGTGGATGTAAGCCTTATTCACAAAATCTTACCTGGGCACGTATATCTGTAGTGTTTTCTTATCTCTCTTCAAAGCACTAAGTCCCGTGTGTTTCTGCTGCACCATTCCTGTTATCAGCCTGGTAACTTCTGATAAGTTCTCAGATAAACCGATATAAAACCAGCCTGAAATTTGTGCCAGGTGGGTGCTATAAATTGTGACAATGTAGACAAAGAATTACTCCTGCGCGCGTGAAGGCGTTGTTGGTATAAAGTGGTAGAACTTTGCAAAAACAAGCGGAAAGGTAGGAGATGATCGCTTGTGTCCCGCTGCCTAAACTGACCAGGGGTGGTCCGAAGAGGGCATAGTGGAAGAAAAGAGGTGGAAGGTGCGTGATCAAACGCTTGGATCAAGATTATACAATTTATTAATATACAAATAAGACAAATGCATATATAAAAAGTTTCTACGTTTTCAGAAAAACTGGGTTACAAAAATTTACACATAAAAAGTTTAAAAATTGAACATGCCCATTAGAGCTGCACAATTAATCGTTAAAAAAATTGTGATCTCGATTCACCTCCCCTGACGATCTCTCCTGCAGAGGTTGCCGATTCTTTCATATAACAAGTGGAGAGACTATCTGCTCACTGTCTCACTGTCACTCACTGTCAAAAGAAAGCATCAGGGCATTCTGCCAAGTCTTTAACATGATGCATTTTAACTAAGCTTCCTTCTTAGATCAAAGGGAAAGAACTTCTGTGTAAATAAATAATCAGGGCAGTCTGCCAAGTTTTCAACAACTTGTAAATGCAGGAAGTTTAACCACTTAGTCTAAATCTTTTTCTGACACTTCAAGTTAAAATCAATATTTTTTGCTAGAAAATTACTTGGAACCCCCAAACATTATATATATTTTAGCAGAGACCCTAGGGAATAAAATGGCAATTGCTGCCATATTTTATGTCACACTGTATTTGCCCAGCGGTCTTTCAAATGCAATTGTTTGGGAAAAAATACACTTCAATGAATAAAAAAAAAAAAAGAAACGGTAAAGTTAGCCCGATTTTTTTTTTTTTTTTTTTTTTTTTTTTATTTATTTATTTATTTTTTTTTTGTGAAAGATGATGTTATGCCGCAAGAATCGTGATCTATCTTCTAAGCAAAAAAAATCGTGATTCTCATTTTAGCCAGAATCGTGCAGCTCTAATGCCCATGCAAGGGCAAGTACTCAAAGAAGGCTGACGTGTTTCGGGGGAATTTCCCTCTTCATCAGAGCCTTGCAAAAAGGGGAAGAATCTGTATAGTGCGGAAAACCAAGATGAAAGGAACGGCTAGTTGGGAGGTATGTCACATAAGTGATCAGTTCTCCTTAGCTCTACACCTGTCCACATCTCAGCGCTCTAGACAAAATAGATGTCAAATATGTGTATAGTACAGAGCGCATTTTAAAAGTTGGGGGTGTGTGCGAACACTACAGACTAGAGACGTATAATAAAATTAGGAATTAATATGTTAAAATACATAAAAAACAAAAGGTATAGACCTATTTAGGTATTTTCTTTAAACAATATTACAAGTATTGAAGCATTAAAATATTTAAACATTCAAACATTAAAACATTAGAGAGCCTTTAAAATTGCTACTTGCTGAAGTGGGTTCACTAGACATAGCTACGAATGGGGTGCACGTGCGAATAGACAGCATGCAAGATATATAAAAACATATATATATTTTTTTTACACATTAAAATGTGTGTGCACAGTGGGGCAAAAAAGTATTTTGTCAGCCACCAATTGTGCTAGGTCTTCCCACTTAAAAAGATGAGAGAGGCCTGTAATTGTCATCATAGGTATACCTCGACTATGAGAGACAAAATGTGGAAACAAATCCAGACAATCACATTGTCTGATTTTTGAAAGAATTTATTTGCAAATTATGGTGGAAAATAAGTATTTGGTCACCTACAAACAAGCAAGATTTCTGGCTCTCATAGGCCTGTATCTTCTTCTTTTAAGAGGCTCCTCTGTCCTCCACTCATTTACCTGTATTAATGGCACCTGTTTGAACTTGTTATCAGTATAAAAGACACCTGTCCACAAACTCAAACAGTCACACTCCAAACTCCACTATGGTGAAGATCAAAGAGCTGTCGAAGGACACCAGAAACAAAATTATAGACCTGCACCAGGATGGGAAGATTGAATCTGCAATAGGCAAGCAGCTTGGTGTGAAGAAATCAACTGTGGGAGCAATAATTAGAAAATGGAACATACAAGACCACTGACAATCTCCCTCGATCTGGGGCTCCACGCAAGATCTCACCCCGTGGGGTCAAAATGATCACCAGAATGGTGAGCAAAAATCCCAGAACCACACGGGGGGACCTAGTGAATGACCTGCAGAGAGCTGGGACCAACGTAAGAAAGGCTACCATCAGTAACACACTACGCCGCAAGGGACTCAGATCCTGCAGTGCCTGACATTACCCCCTGCTTAAGCCAGTACATGTCTGGGCCCGTCTGAGGTTTGCTAGAGAGCATTTGGATGATCCAGAAGAGGATTGGGAGAATGTCATATGGTCAGATGAATGTCATATGGTCAGATGAAACCAAAGTAGAACTGTTTGGTAGAAACACAACTCATCGTGTTTGGAGGAGAGAGAATGCTGAGTTGCAACCAAAGAACACCATACCTACTGTGAAGCATGGGGGTGGCAACATCATGCTTTGGGGCTGTTTCTCTGCAAAGGGAACAGGACGACTGATTCGTGTACATGAAAGAATGAATGGGGCCATGTATCATGAGATTTTGAGTGCAAACCTCCTCCCATCAGCAAGGGCATTGAAGATGAAACGTGGCTGGGTCTTTCAGCATGACAATGATCCCAAACACACCACCTGGGCAACGAAGGAGTGGCTTCGTAAGAAGCATTTCAAGGTTCTGGAGTGGCCTAGCCAGTCTCCAGATCTCAACCCCATAGAAAACCTTTTGGAGGGAGTTGAAAGTCCATGTTGTCCAGCGACAGCCCCAAAACATTACTGCTCTAGAGGAGATGTGCATGGAGGAATGGGCCAACATACCAGCAACAGTGTGCGACAACCTTGTGAAGACTTACAGAAAATGTTTGACCTCTGTCATTGCCAACAAAGAATATATAACAAAGTATTGAGATGAACTTTTGATATTGACCAAATACTTATTTTCCACCATAATTTGCAAATAAATTCTTTCAAAAATCGGACAATGTGATTGTCTGGATTTGTTTCCACATTTTATCTCTCATAGTTGAGGTATACCTATGATGACAATTACAGGCCTCTCTCATCTTTTTAAGTGGGAAGACCTAGCACAATTGGTGGCTGACTAAATACTTTTTTGCCCCACTGTATATAGAAAAGTGTATACATGTAAAAACACACATACATGCACACACGTGCGCATATACACATATAAAAGTTCATATGCACACGTGCACCCCATTCGTAGCTATGTCTAGTGAACCCACTTCAGCAAGTAGCAATTTTAAAGGCTATTTAATGTTTGAATGTTTTAATATTTTAATGCTTCAATACTTGTAATATTATTGTTAAAAGAAAATACCTAAATAGGTCTATACCTTTTTTTTTTTTTTTTTGTTTGTTTTTTTTATTTAACATAATTCCTAATTTTATTATACGTCTCTAGTCTGTAGTGTTCGCACACACCCCCAACTTTTAACATGCGCTCTGTACTATACACATATTTGACATCTATTTTGTCTAGAGCGCTGGGATGTGGACAGTTGTAGAGCTAAGGAGACCTAATCACTTATTATGTGACATACCTCCCAACTAGCCGTTCCTTTCATGTTGGTTTTCCGCACTATACAGATTCTTCTCTTTTCTGCAAGGCTCTGATGAAGAGGGAAATTCCCCCGAAATGCGTTGGCCTAATTTGGGTGCTATAAATTAGCAGAGAGCTGGTCTATTCACAGCACATTCCTTGTTCCTCTGCCTATGTGGAAGGGGGTGTGTGTAGAGCTGCACGATTCTGGCTAAAATGAGAATCGCAATTTTTTTTTTTTTTGCCTAGAAGATAGATCACGATTCTCGCGGTGTAACATCATCTTTCACATTAACATAAAAAATTGGGCTAACTTTACTGTTCAGTTTTTTTTTTTTTTTTTTTTATTCATTGAAGTGTATTTTTTCCCATAAAATTGCATTTGAAAGACCGCTGGGCAAATACAGTGTGACATAAAATATTGCAGCAATTGCCATTTTATTCCCTAGGGTCTCTGCTAAAATATATATAGTGTTTGGGGTTTCCAAGTAATTTTCTAGCAAAAAATATTGATTTTGACTTGAAGTGTCAGAAAAAGATTTAGACTTTAAGTGGTTAAACTTCCTGTATTTACACGTTGTTGAAAACTTGGCAGACTGCCCAGATTATTTATTTACACAGAAGTTCTATGCCTTTGATCTAAGAAGGAAGTTAGTTACAATGTTTCAAGTTAAAAGACTTGGCAGAATGCCCAGATGCTTTCTTTTGACAGCTGAGTGAGCAGATAATCTCTCCACTTGTTATATGAAAGAATCAGCAACCTCCCGCAGGAGAGATCGTCGGGGGAGGTGAACCGAGATCATGATTTTTTAACGATTAATTGTGCAGCTCTAGGTGTGTGCCTTTTCCCCAATCAGCTGTGTTACAGTGTTTGGCAAGACTTCACTCCCAGTGCTGAACAGGAAGAGAAAATTTCTAACCTGATCTGCACTTTCTAAAGAATATATAAAGCTGAAGACAGCCGATATACCTGTAAAACCTATGTAGGGAGATTTGTTTCATCTCTGTGTATCATCTGAGGCTGTTCATTTCATTGGGTATATGTGAGTATTTACATCCACTTTTAAGTAATTTGAATACATTTTTGTAAAGCATTGTAAAAAATCTGGAGCAAGATATTTTTTGTACATTATAACTAATCCAATTGTCATGATTCCTGAAATATTCTGGTGTCTGCGATTCCGTGTTGTGTATAGGCGCAGGCTGTGAATTAGAGGTCGACCGATATGGGTTTTTCTCTGGCCGATGCTGATATTTAGAAATCGCGGTGGCCGATATGTGATGCCGATTTTTTTGGGCCGATATATTAGGCCGATTTTTTTTTTTTTTTTTTTTTTTTTCTTTTTCCCCCTTCATCTCATAAAATCTAACAGTTAGACCCCTTTCACACTGGGGCATTTTTTTAGGTGCTTTTGGGCTAAAAATAGCGCCTGTAAAGTGCCTGTAAAACGGCTTCCCTACAGTCTCAGTGTGATATCCCGAGTGCTTTCACACTGAGGCGATGCGCTGGCAGGATGTCTTTGGAGCGGTGTATATCGCTCCTCCACCACTCCTGCCCATTGAAATGATTGCGCACCGCTGCCGAAGCGGCTGCAAAGCGTTTCGGCAGCAGCACTTCAGGGGCGCATTTAACCCCTTCCTCGGCCGCTAGCTGGGTTATAAGCGCCCCGCTAGCAGCCGAATAGCGCCGCTAAAATGACGGTAAAGCGCCGCTAAAACTAACAGCGTTTTACCGTCAACGCCTGCCCGCTCCAGTGTGAAAGCAACCTTAAGTAATAAGTGATACAGAAAATTTTTTACATTTAAACATTTATTGAACAAAACAAACCTCCAATCAGTTCACTTGTATGTATAATTTAGATTAAAAAAAAAAAACTATATCTTAAATATTAAATACACAAAAACAGGTAACCAAAACTTTTGGACGAAAAAAAATGGGCTAACTTTACTGCTTTTTTTTTTTTTTTTTTTTAATTAGTGTATTTTATTTTAAAAAATTGCGTTTGAAAGACCGCTGCGCAAATACCGTGTGACATAAAATATTGCAACAACCGCTATTTTATTCCCTAGGGTCTCTGCTAAAAAAAAAATATATATATATATATATATATATATATATAATGTTTGGGGGTTCCAAGTGATTTTCTAGCAGAAAATACTGAATTTTTACTTGTAAGCAACAAATGTCAAAAAAGATTTAGTCTTTAAATGGTTAAACTGAGAACTTCTACACACGAGTTCAGTCCATTGATAAAAGAACCGAAGAGATACAAATGTATCTTCTTATCAGATTTGGCAGGCTGCCCAGAGGAGGAGAGAAGAAACCTTCAGACAACTTGCAATTGACTTCTATTACAGAAGTCATTTGCAAGTCCCGCTGAAGTTATAATCGTTTTTTTTTTTATCAGCACAATCGGCCGATGCCGATTAAGTAAAAAAATCCAAATATCGGCTGGCCGATATATCGGTCGACCTCTACTGTGATCAGCTGTTTATCACCTGAGGTTCCTGGATGGTGGTGTGAGTCACCTGATAGAAAATTATCAGGGGAAAACACAGCAGGGAAAGCGATGAGACTTCTTATGCTTCAGAACTGTGTATATAAAGCCTATGGTTATTGACTTCTGCATAGTAACTAGCAAAACCACAGACTCTGGTAGGAAGAGGTCATGAGTTTTCATCCTTTTGATACACATGTGCTATATTTATAGATATTATTATTTATTTTTTAATGTAGCTGCCATTTGTAGCTAAAGTCACAATGCAAACTGGCTTGTTGAACTACCCAGTTCCCCTTGACAGTTTTCTTAAAGGAAATATATAGAAAAGTTACATTTTTCTGAGCAATATCCTGTAAAATCTACCTCTTGACTTAAATGCCTCCTGAAAAATATCAGTGCACTTCCAGGCATGTGGCTGTGCAGTGGGGGATGATCTAAGGCAGTGTTTTTCATCCTTTTTCAGTCAAGGCACCCTTAAGAATTCTGCACAATCTCGGGGCACACCAGGAGGTATGTCCAACCACGTGCCCATTTTTGCGCTTTGCATTTTCCAATGGTCTGTCCTGTGAAACAAGCAAAAAGGGTGCTGGAACATTTTTTTCAAATTGTGCCACACTTAAATGGACGGTACTGTGGTACAATACATTGTAGCAGGCACAAAATACATGTGCATCTCCCAGATGGGTGGGAGTGCCATTAAGAATGGCTCTCATGTGCGTCTGCAAAGAGCAGCATGTTTATGTGTGGTGCAGCGAAAGGTGCAATTTTGCACGTGTTCCCGAACCACACCTGGTATGAAGAAGACCTAAAAGGTAGTATGTGAGACAGAGTTCAGTGGTCAGTAGGTTGTGATGCAAAGTTGCCTTCTACCTGTACAATATTTAAAATAGCAGACGGTAAGTACTGACAGGATAGGGCAGTATGCAGTGGTAGGGTGGTCAGTGAGCAGTATATATTGTCAGTCAATCAGTGGGCTGTATGGTGGCCAGAGTGGATTTGGTTTAAATCCCAATTTAAATCCCAAGTAAAAAGGCTTGCTTTAAATCAACTCGATTTAAATCATAATTTTTAAAGAGCAGTTGTCATTTCAGTCCTGCAGCGGCTCCTCCTCTGGCCCGCTGTTGACTCAGACAGTCTCATTCACTTTAGGTTCAAATATTGTTTTCAACACAAGTTTAAACAGGAACAAGAACAGGACCAGGTGCCCGACAAAAGGCGTTCTGGTATAACAAATTTGAATTGTGCAAAAAATATAGTGCATTCTATGTCATTTATATAGGTAACCTGAGGATGAATCATTGAGATAAGGTTTCAAACACTGTACTGACATTGGTATAAGTGCAATTTCTATCGGCCTGGGTGCCCCTGTGGGAACCTGCTGCACCCAGAAGCCGAGGAAATCAATGTGTTTGAACTGATCATTGGGAGATTATTTGTACAGAAGTGTAGGTGTATTTTCAAGTCCCATGAATGATTTAAGTGTTCATATTTGGGAACCAGATTACAGCCTGGTTATACATAGCCAGAAATAGGCATGTTAGGGAGAGGTAGAAGCGATAGAGAAAGGGGGGAAACTAGTTGAGGAAACAGAGGGTTGTAGGGGTAGAAGGGGGAGGGTAGACAGCGAGCCTCATTCTACTGAGGTATTATCAGTCTAGGGCGTGGGGTCATAATCTTGGGGTTGGTTAGTCTCTCAAGGAGTACTCGCTGTTGAGAGTCTGTGCTTCAGTTTATCTGAAGTAGAGTAATTCCTCCAGATAAAGGAGAATTTTGCATATTTATATAGGGATTTGGCTTGCATCTCCTCCATATGCATAATGTCGGTTATATCGCTCACCAATTCTATAAGGGATGGGGAGGATGGGGTGGCACATGATACCAGCTTGTAATTTTTTTCCTGAGTGTAGCTCGAGATAGATGATTTATGGGTAAATAGAAAGGCTTTACTCCATTCTGCCTCTGAAATATCTCTCCCAAGCTCCTTCGACCAGGCTTTCGTGTATTTAGGTTAAGTGCCAGGAGTTTGATCTAGTATCATTTTGTAGATCAGTGATGGGGTGTGCTGGGGAGTTTCTGAGAGTGTGAATAACTGTTCAAAGTCAGTCAGGGGTCTATGGATCTGTTTGGAGTCATGAAGTTTCTTACAGTAGGAGGACAAATGTAGACGAGTAAGCCACGTTATATTGGAGACTGTAGTGGTGTGGTTCATTACAAAGGTACCCTGGGTGTTGTGGACAAATTGTGCTGTGGGCCAGGAGGTTCTGTTGTAATTCTCTATGGTTTGGGTTGACCTGCCTTCTGGGAGGGCTGGCTTATCAAATAAGGGGGTGAGTGAGCTCGGTTCAGTGGATAGCGAGTAACTCTCCTTTCTTCGGTACAAGATTGCTAAGGCATCTCTGGTGAGGGGAGACAGTGTTGGAAGAGATTTGTAAGTCCGGTCGTGACCCCAGAGAAGTGCTCGGAGGTCGACTGACGACATATCTTGTTCCACCAGGGTGGAGGCTTTGATCAGAGGACAGGGGAACCACTCCAGGACTCGGGAGACCACTGCTGACATGTGATAGAGCTCGAAATCTGGTAGGCCTGCCCCGCCTTTTAGAGGTGGGAGAGCATAAGGGCTTATGTTTCAGTCTTGGATGGTTACCCTTCCATACAATATCGAATGGCCATAGAGCGAAGGGTATGGAAGAAAGCGGATGGGAGAACAATCGGTAGGGCTTGAAATAGATACAATAGTTTGGGGAGTATGTCCATTTTTAGTGTGTTCATGCGACCAAACCATGACACTGGTAGTTCCAATCTACCTTCAGTGAGACGTCTACATTTTGTGAGTAGTGGGCTAAAGTTTAGGGCATATATATCTGATGTGCGTGTTGGAATGGCTGTTCCTAGGTATGATATGGATTTTGTTTGCCATTGAAAGGAGAAATTGGCCTTAAGGGAGGAGAGGGTAGGTTGTGTTGAGAGGTTCAGTGCTTCCGTTTTTGGAGGTGTTCAGCTTATAGTTGCTGAAACGACCGAACCGTTGGATCTATGCGAGTATGGATGGAATGCTGATATGGGGTTGAGTCACATAAAGGAGAAGGTCCTCTGCGTATAGGGAGAGTTTGCATTGAGAGGAGGGGGTTTGTATACCATGTATGTTTGGGTTTGCTCTGATGGCTTGGGTTAGGTGTTCAATTACTAGGGAGAACAGGAGTGGGGAGAGGGGGCAGCCCTGCCTGGTGCCGTTGGCGATCATAAGCTTTTCTGATTGGGTTCCATTTACTAAAATTGTGGCAGAGGGTTTGGCGTATAGGGACATAATGCGTGAGAGCATGTTTGGGCCTAATCCTATCTTGGAGAGGGTGGTTTGGAGAAAGGGCTAGCTGACCCTGTCAAAGGACTTCTCTGCATCACAGAAGAGAAGGCAGGTCGGTATGTGATTGCGTTGGGCATAAGCTATAAGTATGGTCTTGGTGGTGTTGTCCCTGGTGGTGTTCATGGCAAGTTGAAATTCAGCTTCGGACAGGGCGGATTCTAAGTCCGCCGTGTCAGAAGCCGGATGGTTGGAAGTGCAGTTTCCTGGATGTATGAAAGCAAGTCTTGTGTCGGTTTACTCGTTTGGGGCAAGGATGGCGGTGTCTGGGGGGTGAGGTTGTATAGGGTGGAATGGTATTGGCAGAACTCTTCGGCTATTGCCACGTTGATTAGTATTTTACCCTTTTGTAGAGGAATTGATAAAGGGAATATGTTTCCATGCTTGCCGGTGTTGGAGTGTGTTTGCAAGGTGTCTGCCGCACTTATTGGCTTGAGAATAGTGGGCAAATTGCCCTCTATCTCTCGCCATCATAGAGCGTTCTGCGAAGATTTGCAGGAGGTCTCTCCTGGCGTTGGCCAGTTCCAGTTGTACAGTGGGATCAGGGGTTCGTTTATGCGACTCTTCTAGGGAGGCTATAGTGGTAAGAAGGCGTGATATATCTGCTGTGCATGCACGTTTAAGTCAGGAGCCGGGCGAATTTACCCCTGAGAACACATTTAAGTGCTTCCCATTTTGTAAGCGGGTTGGTGTCTTCATGTGTATGGTCTTTTACAAAGTTTCTGATGGTCTGTATGATGTCTTGAGTGCAGACTGAGTCATGTAATAGGTTGTCATTTAACCTCCAAGAGGATCTCTTCTTATGTGTGGGGATACTTCCTAAACTCATGTGTATGGGGGCATGGTCAGACCAGAGGGTGAGACCTATGGAGGTGGTGGGGGAGTAATCCAATAAGGATTGAGAGATGAAAATGTAGACTAGTCCTACTGTAAGAGGAGTGTGCGGGGGAGTAGTACGTGTACTCTTTTTAGTCGTGGGATGTAGTATTCTCCTCACGTCTACTAGTGATAAGTCAGAGAGGATTGATCGGATTTTGGTCAGCGAGGCCGGGGAGAGTGAGGACCTACCAGTCGAGGAGTCTAGACGAGGTATCAAGGTGGCATTGAAGTCCCCTCCCAGGATCATGTTGGTTGTGCCAAATTGTTTCAGGCGAGTGGTCACCGAGGAGAGGAACTGCAGTTGATCCAGATTTGGAGAATATACATTATTTACTGTATAGGTCATATATGACATTTTAAGAAAAACATGACTCCTTTGTGGATAAATATAGGTGTCAAGGACATCTGGTGTGAACGAGGCGTGGAAGACTATGGAGAACCCTTTGGATTCTGCAGAGGAGTTGGTGCTGTGAAACCAGGTGGAGTATTGCTTATGGAGGAGATGTGGAATTGTGTCAGATCTAAAGTGAGTTTCCTGAAGGAGGAGGATTTGGGTGCAGAGTTTATGGAAATGATACAATATTTGCCTTCTCTTCTCTGGAGTATTGAGGCCTCTACAATTTAGAGAGGAGACTTTCAAGAAAGCTTGTGTTGCCATGGAGGGAGTAGCTTGGGGAGTAAGTGTAGGTAAGGCTCGCTGTCTCAGGGAAGGGGGTAGGTTGGGATTGGAAGGGAATAGAGCGGCATGTAGTGGTGAACAGGTAGAAGATAGGTATGAGAAGTAGAAAGGAGAGAAAAAGAGAGAGAGAGGTAGAAAACCAAGGCCTCAATGGCCACACTAATAGCGTTGTAATCAATATGTCAGCTAAGACCAGTATGGGTAGAGGTCGACCGATATGGGTTTTTCTCTGGCCGATGCTGATATTTAGAAATTGCGGTGGCCGATTCTGATATGTGATGCCGATTTTTTTTTTTTTTTGGGCCGATATATTTGGCCGATTTTTTTTTTTCCCTTCATCTCATAAAATCTAACAGTTAGACCCCTTTCACACTGGGGCGTTTTTCAGGCGCTTTTGGGCTAAAAAGAGCGCCTGTAAAGTGCCTGTAAAACGGCTCCCCTGCAGTCTCAGTGTGATATCCTGAGTGCTTTCACACTGAGGCGATGCGCTGGCAGGATGTAAAAAAAAGTCCTGCAAACGGCATCTTTGGAG
Source organism: Aquarana catesbeiana (assembly GCF_042186555.1). Lineage (NCBI taxonomy): Eukaryota > Metazoa > Chordata > Amphibia > Anura > Ranidae > Aquarana > Aquarana catesbeiana. The sequence goes on along the minus strand of NC_133324.1, from coordinate 446,489,094 downwards.
CGGTGTATACCACCACTCCTGCCCATTGAAATGAATGCGCACCGCTGCTGAAGCGCCTGCAAAGCGTTTTGGCAGCGGCGCTTCAGGGGCGCATTTAATCCCTTCCTCGGCCGCTAGCTGGGTTATAAGCGCCCCGCTAGCAGCCGAATAGTGTCTCTAAAATGACGGTAAAGCGCCGCTAAAACTAGCAGCGTTTTACCATCAACGCATGCCCGCTCCAGTGTGAAAGCAACCTTAAGTGATAAGTGATACAGAAAATTTTTTACATTTAAACATTAAACAAAACAAACCTCCAATCAGTTCACTTGTATGTATAATTTAGAAAAAAAAAAAAAACTATCTTAAATATTAAATACACAAAAAAAGGTAATCAAAACTTGGATGAAAAAAAAATGGGCTAACTTTACTGCTTAGTTTTTTTTTTTTAATTCATTACTGTATTTTTTTTTTAAAAATTGCGTTTGAAAGACCGCTGCGCAAATACCGCGTGACATAAAATATTGCAACAACCGCTATTTTATTCCCTAGGGTCTCTGCTAAAAAAATATATATAATGTTTGGGGGTTCTAAGTGATTTTCTAGCAGAAAATACTGGATTTTTACCTGTAAGCAACAAGTGTCAGAAAAGATTTAGTCTTTAAATGGTTAAACTGAGAATTCCTACACGGAGTTCAGTCTATTGATAAAAAAGAACTTGAAGAGATACAATGTATCTTCTTATCAGACTTGGCAGGCTGCCCAGAGGAGGAGAGAAGATAACTTTCAGGCAACTTGCATTGACTCTATTACAGAAGTAATTTACAAGTCATGGCTGAAGTTACAATCGGCCTTTTTTATCAGCACAATCGGCAGATGCCGATTAAGTAAAAAACGCCAAATATCGGCCGATATATCGGCCGGCCCATATATCGGTCGACCTCTAAGTATGGGTGCTGAAAACCCTAAGTGGGGGGTCGCGGTCAGTGCATAGAGGGGCCCGCACACACCGGGCAACAACATTTAAACTTTTTTTTTTGTAAACATAATAGCTCAGGGCCCTGTATTGCTGTGTTCATTTTGTATAGCAGTAGGTAAATATCTGGGAGGACAAGTCCTAGGAGAATACAGTGTAAACCTGATAGCATACAGGTTCCTTTTACTGGCTCTAGAAATAACAGTACATTATAATGAGGTGGGGGGGGGGAGCTGAAGTGGGAGAGGGATAACAGTATCTAACACGGGGTAGGTCTCATTCATGAGGAGTTCACATTTCTAAGGAGAAAGTCAAAACCTGCATGAGGGAGATAAAAAGTAGGTTAGAAATGTAATGTTCCAACAAAACTGAAATCGGGGGCGGCTTCACGGGTCTGATGCCTGTGAAGAGAAAATTAGTCAAAGTGCAGGCAGTGGAAGTTCATCCGGCTGTCGACTTGGAGGCTTCCGATCTGGAACGTTTGTTTTTCTTGGATTTCTTTTGCCAGCCTGTGGCGACAGGGAGTCCAGGAGTGGCTGCATGCAGTGGCCAATCAGGTATAGATATTTGTGGAAGCTCAAAAGCCCAGAGGAAATTTGGGAGATCACCCAGTGTGCGGAATGTCGCCGACTTCCAAATCATGTCTGGTTGGCAAGGCCTTAATATAAGCCTCTTTGTCCCAGCTACTGAAGGACCGGTGTGATTTAGGGGAATGACAGGCAGAACGGATGGAGCCGTTTTCAGAGTCTGCAGGGGACCTGGCCCGCTGTCTGGTTCTCATATGTGGTGTGGAGTGCTGTGAAGCAGTTCCCTGTGAGGCCGCATGTGTGCCTGAGGATCGGGACGGCACCATCTTGGATGAGTGGGCCCTAATCGGGTGAAAAAACGGCTGATTTTCCCTTCCTTATGTGGGTTGGGGGTCTGTTGGCCCCCTCCCCCACCTCTCCTTCCCATTACTGACCTTTGTTGCAGTTCCGAGGAGCGCTGAGAGCTGTGGATAGTCCGATGTGTGCAGGAGCTCCAGGAGGACACATCCTGCTTCTCCATGCGCTGGGCCACGCCCCTGTCCCATTCACTTTAATGGAACGGCTGGTGATGCGGCAGTGACACAAGGTGAGGAACGTGGCAGCAGCAGGTGAGTAGTTGCCCGCTAACTGGCGCTGCCATGATGGATCTGAAATCACAGGTGCTCTTTTAATATAAGGACTTATTCTTGCTGGTAGTTAGAATATTTATAATTTGCAAACAAAATGTTTTCCTTTTTAGAATAATAAGCTTTTAGGTTAGTAAAACAGCGATATTGAAACCATTTCAATCATATAGTTTGTAGTGTACATGGATTTGCAAAACAATGCGATAAAGGAATATTCCTGAACTTTGTTTTATCTTATGGTTACTGTGACATTGTGTGAATGCATTAGCCTCGGTTCACACCAGAGGCGGCACGACTTACAGGTCGCCTCACCGAGGCGACCTGCACACGACTGCCGGGGCGACTTGCAAGACGACTTCTGTACAGAAGTCTATGCAAGTCGCCCCCAAAGTAGTACAGGAACCTTTCTTCTAAGTCGGAGCGACTTGCGTCGCTCCGATTAGAACGGTTCCATTGTACAGAACGGGAGGCGACTTGTCAGGCGGCTAGGTCGCCTGACAAGTCGCCCCCGTGTGAACCGAGCCTCAATGTTATCTCAGCTTGCAGAGCATGGATTCATTGAATTAATGAGTTTACCAAAAATGTAAATATTGCAGAATATACAGCTCATGGTCCATTTCATGCTGAATAAACTAAATTATTAATGTATCTTAAATCGAAAACTATCTTTAGATAGATTTTTAATCCAGAAGCATTTTATTAAAATTAATTTGTTTAAAAAAAATAATAATTTGTATCCATCCTGATGGTGGCGTCAGTTTGAACAAGAGGAGGTTATCTGTTAGTACAAAATACACCAAACCGACACTGCAGTTAAAGACCAGGCTTGTTTGTGCAGTGAACAATGTTTCTTTTTAAAGTGGATGTGAGAAAATTGTTTTGATTGTAGCCGTATTAGTGCAATTGTCACAATTGCACTAATACGGCTACAATCAAATCAAGTAAAGTGGATGTAAACCCGAATTATTATTATTTTTTTTTTTTTTTCGTACTGTAGAGTATAAGATTTCCTATCATTTGAGCCCAGTCTTGCCACACAGAGTTAATCCATCTCTGAGCAATCCTCTTTTATTGTTCAGTGAGACAATTCTTGACAAACTGAGAAAAACTTTGTCAAATCCTCCCCCTTGCTGTGAGTGACAGGTGATTTACATCTCGTGCATTAGCCTAAGAGACATGCAGTATTTTTAAATTCCCACCCCAACTCCTTTCTTCAGCAGCTCTGCAAGGATTGGCTGTTCCACACCTCACCATGATTTGTCATGCTGAAGTCATGTGGTTACTTTCCTGTCTTTTCACTGGATGTTAGAGATCATAGCAAAAGTTCAGTGTTAGAAATACACAGAGAAAATGCATATTGCCGAGGGGAGTGTAGAGGTGGGCGGGGAGTCTACTGACATCACGACTCCACCCACCGAGCTCCAGACAACAGACCCACCCACAGAATATGCAGTTTTTCGGTTCTAATAACAGACAGAGGGGAGACATTTGACAGGTAAAGATACATGCAGGAGGCATGTATATCCTTATAGATAACCCCTATGGCAGTAGTTTAGAAAGGATGACATTGGGTTTACATCCACTTTAACTGCCTGCCTTAGGTGGGATAGTGTTTTGTGTGTGTTTTTTTTTGTTTATCCTTTTGCCGCGGCAGCCCTGAGGGCTCTTTGCGGAACCCCAGGGTACTGTAAAACCCTGGTTGAGAAACGCTGATCTTTAGGTACTGTTTTCCTTTGACTTCTTGTGGCTTTGCATGAGATTTGGTGGTGACATTACTGTGCTACTCCCTTATTCTTTTTTTTTTTTTTTTTGTCTCTCTTGCTGGAGAGGAGGTTGTACCTGAGAGTGCAATGCAAGCACCTCCCTGCTTCTGCCTCATGCATTCTGTGGACCTGTGCTGTCCTACATATTGACCTAATCGGGTAATCTAATCCCCAACAGTCATCAAAGCACTAGACGGCCTCTCAGGACAACCGCTCTCGCGCGCCCCCGGGGGCGCGCAGCGAGACGATTGCGGCCACGCCGTGTTGCTAGGATACAGCGCGACTTTGATCTGTGTAAAGAGCCGCTGCTCTTTAACCATGTGATCGGCTATGTTCAATCGCAGCCGGTCACATGTAAACACGGAGATGCGGTAATCGGCGCTCCTCGACTTACACCGACAGTGTGAGGAGAGGAGAGACGATCAGCAGCATCTCCTCACAGAGCACATCTAGGGATGTAATCAGGACACTGATCATCAGTGCCCTGATTACAATTAAGTGCCAAACAGTGCCATCACTGCCAGTACCCACAATTGGCACCAATCTGTGCCAGCAATCAGTGGCCCTCAGTGATGCTAGTCAGTGCTGGCTATCACTGCTGCCCATCAATGCCACCCATCAATGCCCATCAGTGCCGCCTATCCGTAGTGCCACCTATCAGTGCCCATAAGTGTGGCATATTCATGCCTCCTCATCAGTGCCCATAAGTGCCGCCTCATCAGCGCCCATCGGTGAAGGAGAAAAATTACTTATTTACAAAATTTACTGACAGAAACTAAAACTTTTTTTTTTTTTTTTTTCAAAATTTTTGGGCTTTTTTTTTTTTTTTCTAGGAAAATTATTAAAAAACCCAACAGTGGTTAACCACTTCAACACATGGCATTTTCACCCCCTTCCTGCCCATGCCAATTTTCAGCTTTCAGCGCTGTCGCACTTTGAATAACAATTGCGCGGTCATGCAACACTGTACCCAAATTAAATTTTTATCATTTTTTTTCCCACTAATAGAGCTTTCTTTTGGTGGCATTTGATCACATCTGCGGTTTTTATTTCTTGCGCTATAAACAAAACAAGAGTGACAAGTTTAAAAAAAAGAACACTATTTTTTACTTTTTGCTATAATAAATATCCAATTTTTTTTTTTTTTTTCAAAAAACACATTTTTTCCTCAGTTTAGGCTGATGCGTATTCTTCTACATATTTTTGGTAAAAAATATCACAATAAGCGTATATTTATTGGTTTGCGCAAAAGTTATAGCGTCTACAAAAAAAGGGGATAGATTTATAGCATTTTTGAAAACATTTTTTTTTTTTTTACTAGTAATGGCGGGGATCTGCGATTTTTAAGTATTGATTTGTTTGCGCAAAAGTTATAGCGTCTACAAACTATGGGAAAGAGTTATGGTATTTTTCTTTTTTTTTTCTTTTAGTGGTATTGCAATGAACAGATCAGACCCTTTTGACACATTTTTAGGACCATTGACATTTATACAACGATCAATGCTAATAAAAATGCACTGATTACTGTGTAAATGTCACTGGTATGGAAGGGGTTAACACTAGGGGGCGATCAAGGGGTTAAATGTGTTTTCCCTCAGTGTGTTCTAACTCTATGGGGATGAGACAGAGTAGGAGAGGAGACATATCGCTGTTCCCACTTACTAGGAACAAACAACATGTCTCCTCTCCTCTGACAGCACAGAGATTTGTGTGTTTACACACACAAATCCCTGTGCTGGCGCTCGTGCATGCGATCGCGATCTCCGGCCATGCGCTTCAGGTCCCCCCCCGCCGTGCAGTGGGCGTGCGCCCCCTCTGGTGACTCTTAAAGGAAACCCTGTACGGGGTTTCACGCAGGGGTGCCATTCTGCCCCCGTAAATTTACGTGAGCCGGTCGGGGTCCAGTTAAAGTTATGTTGTCAGGTACATCAATGTGCACAAGGTAAGGCCCCTTTCACATGAAAGGTCCGATCGGGTCCATCTGTAAGGGTTTCAAGAGGATCTGATCACATCCTCCATTCACTCCTATGGTCCGCTGGGCATAAACAGACTTGTGTCCATTTACACCCGCCTACTTCCAATCTGAACCGGTCTGCTAAAACAATACGGAAGGGGATCTGTTGTCCTCCATCTAGGTGGATCGGATTGGAGGGTAGTCAAGTGTAAACAGACAGTGGAGTCCGTTTACACCTGCCGGTCCATAGAGCAGAACAGGCTTAGTCTGTGTCCGCTCTGCATAAATTGAGCAGACACAGACCTGTCGTCTGCACCCTCTGCTCTGCTCAGCAGAGGATTTGCAGACAGATTCCCTGCTAATCTAATCAGAGTCTGCCCCGTGTGAAAGGGACCTAAAGCCCTGTACACATGGGCTGAATGTCGGACAGCATCGGCCCCTGTGTACTGCAGCCAGTCCGACAGAAGCCAGCTGGGTTGCATGGAAAAAACTAGCAGTGTGTACTAGGCTTAACACTGATGCCAAAGCACAGACGTCACATGATACCCTGGATAATCGTTTAGTTGTTTCTATGCACCACTGTAGGAACTCCCCCTTTCTGTACAGAGGGCCTTCATATCTGCCAAACTAAGATAATCCCTGTCATTCAACAGCCCAGTGGGAGAGCATGTTGTGGATGCTAAGGTCTTGGAATTGGACTGTTGAAAGGTGGGTTGGACCTGAGCCTCAAATTTGGCAGAAGTCAAGGCCTTCTGTACAGCAAGAGTGCTCGGTACACAGATGTCGATGAAAACAATATCATAGGTAACTCTGCTGTCAGCATTTGGGCAATATTGTTGAGCATTTTCATATACTTGACAGATTTTTTTAGAGCAGCAGGCACAGTTGGCTTTACATGCAGAGCAGCAACTGTCAGATCTCATGGAGCCTCACTGCTCTTCTTTTTTAGGTAGTAATAAATACTAGGCACTTTTTAGCTTTTTAAAGTGGTTGTAAACCTCAGACATAAAATCTGAACAAAGCATATCCCTCTATAGTGTGTGCTTGTCTCAATTAGGAGCATGAAGTGTAATTTCTGTCTGCTGCTTCATTCCTCTGCTATAAGCATGAGTCCCTTCTGATAATTTTTCCTGACACCAAGAGAAAAATGGTGACGGGGAGGGACCTCCAGTTGATTAACAGCCTCAACTCTGTTCCTGTGTGCTGTGTGAAGGGGGTGTGTGTGTCTCTTCCCTCCAGTCAGCTCTCAGACCTCTCCTCGCTGATGTAACTTCAGCTCTCCGCCTCCAGCTTTTCAGAGCTGAGAGATCCTGTGTAAATTCTGCACTTTGAGTGGATGTAGGGAAAAGATGGCTGTAGATAAACAGGTACAATTGATGTAGGAGGATTTGTTTCATCTCTGTGTATCACCTCAGGTCAGTCACTTCACTGGGTATATGTGAGGGTTTACAATCACCTTAATTCATTCTCTGCAAAAAAAAAATACCTTTTTTACCCTAGGTCGCTGGCTGAACAAAAAAAACAAAAACAAACTGTGCATGTGCTTGAGTACCTGAATTTGTTTGATCTTGGCCTATTCTAAACCCCAATACAGAAGATCTCAGACTAGTAGAGGGAATGGCAAAATTTTGACAACCAGGCTCTGCAGCCAGGTGGGCAGGGAAATATTATACATTGACTACAGTAGGTCAGCAACTTGGTTCACCTGTCTGGCAGGGCTGTTTAAATTGTAAGACTGTATAGACAAATAGGCACTTTTTAACCTGCAAAAAGATTTGTATTTCTGTGTAATTTGCTTGTATATTTGGTTGTTAGCCTGGACTACACCTATAACATTTTCAGGCCAAGTCGTTCAACCTATTCCCCAGAGCAGATGTAACTGCACCTCTGTACAAAGCACCTATGTGTGCAAATAACTAATTTACATTGAGCATATCCATACAGACAGTTTGCAAACCATGGTGAAAACTGTTAGCTGTTATATGTTGCTCATCTGTAGTTCAGAAATAATTCATTTTATAATTCTGTTCTTTATGGTCTTTGAGTTATTTATGCTAATTTATGTTTAGATTATTATCTGGGAGTTTGTAACTATTGATAACATGGAAGTTAAATGGTTGTCTCCTAATATGTAATCCCCTCTCGTCGCTTCCCGGTCATCTCCAGGATTACTGTACCTGTCGGTTGGCCCAGAGCCGATCCATTCCGTGGCTGGGCAGAAAGCTGAGTGAGGGCAAGAAAGCCCCCAATTGGCTCTATGCCCTTGGAGGACTGGAACGAATTCTGATGTCATTTCTGGCCTTAAAGGGATGGGTTTTTTTTTTTTTTTTCATCTCTTAAAGGCAAAATTATTATTATTATTTTTTTTCTTTCTTTAAATGTAAGGTCTGAGGTTTTTTTTTTTATTTTCTGTCATACTTATTTCTATTGCAAGGGATGTTTACATAAAAAAAAAAAATTGAAGGGACAGTGGTAAAATAAATAAATTTTTTTTAAAGCGCCCTATCCCTCCGAGTCTGCGCGCAGAAGCAAACGCCTATGTAAGTTGCGCCCTCCACATATGTAAGTTGCGCCCTCCACATATGTACATGGTGTTCAAACCACACGTGAGGTATCGCTGCAAAATCCTTAGTGAGAGCAATAATTCTAGCACTAGACCTGTTCTGTAACTCTAAACAGGTAACCTGTAAAAGATTTTTGGGTACCATAGTTTGTCGCCATCCATGAGCGTGCACAATTTTAAAGCATGACATTTTAGGTATGTATTTACTCTGCGTTTTAACAAAATCTTTCACTTTTTCAATAGTTTTTTTTTATTATTTAAAAAATTTATTTTTTCAACAAAAAAAAAAAGCGTTTGTAAGTCCGCTGCGCAAATACAGTGTGACACAAAAAATATTGTAACAATCACCATTTTATTCTCATGGGTCTTGGCTAAACAAAAATATATTATGTTTGGGGGTTCTAAGTAATTTTCTAGCAAAAAATACTAATTTAAACTTGAAAACAAAAAGCTCCAGAAAAAGCCTTGTTGTAAGCTTTTGAAAAACAATCCATGCAGCATTTCTTCCTTCCACCCCCCCCTTTTTTTTTTTTTTTTTGCAGTGCACCACAGTTTATGGTAGTGTACTGTATTACTATACGTTGTAGTGCGCTGCAACATGTGCATCAGAGCTACAGTGCCTTGAAAAATATTCATACCCTTTGAAATTTTCTACGTTTTTTGTCATGTTACAACCAAGAACGTAAATGTATTTTATTGGAATTTTATGTGATAGACCAGCAAGTGGCACATAATTGTGAAGTGGAAGGAAAATGAAAAGTGGTTTTCCAAATTTTTTACAAATAAATATCTGAAACGTGTGTCGTGCATTTGTATTCAGCTCCCTTTTACTCTGATGCCCCTAACTAAATTCTAGTGGAACCAATTGCTTCCAGAAGTCACCTAATTAGAAAATCAAGTCCACCTCTGTGTAATTTAATATCAGTATATAGTAAATATAGCTCTTCTGTGAAGCCCTCAGAGGTTTGTTAGAGAACCTTAGTGAACAAACCGCATCATGAAGGCCAAGGAACACACCAGATAGGTCAGGGATAAAATTGTGGAGAAGTTTTAACCAGGGTTAGGTTATTAAAAAAAAAAGAAAAAAATCCAAAGCTTTGAACATCTCACGGAGCACTGTTCAATCCATCATTCGAAAATGGAAAGAGTATTTATATAATCACACACATAGGATGGACTTGTGTCTTTTTTCGACCTCAGTTACTATGTTATGGCACAACTGCAAATCTACCAAGACATGGCCGTCCACCTAAACTGACAGGACGGGCAAAGAGAGCATTAATCTAAGAGGCAGCCAAGAGGCCCATGGTAACTCTGGAGGAGCTGCAGAGATCCACAGCTCAGGTGGGAGAATCTGTCTACAGGACAAACTATTAGTCTACACTCCACAAATCCTGGCTTTTTTGGAAGAGTGGCGAGAAGAAAGCCATTGTTGAAAGAAAGCCATAAGTCCTGTTTGCAGTTTGCTAGAAGCTATGTGGGGGACACAGCAAACATGTAGATGAAGGTGCTCTGGTCAGATGAGACCAACATTTAACTTTTTGGCCTAAAATCAAAATGCTATGTGTGGCGGAAAGCATTGAACACTGCACATCGCCCTGAACACACCATCCCTACCTTGAAACGTGATGGTGGCAGCATCATGTTGTGGGGATGCTTTTCTTCGACAGGGAAGTTGGTCAGAGTTGATGGGAAGATGGATGAGGCCAAATACAGGGCAATCTTAGAAGAAAACCTGTTAGAGTCTACAAAAGACTTGAGACTGGGGCAGAGGTTCACCTTCCAGCAGGACAAGGACCCTAAACATACAGCCAAAACTACAATGGAATGGTTTAGATCGAAGCATATTCATGTGTTAGAATGGCCCAGTCAAAGTCCAAACCTGAATCCAATTGGGAATCTGTGGCAAGACTTGAAAAGAGCTTGATTTATTTTGCAAAGAAGAATGGGCAAACATTTCACTCTAGATGTGCAAAGCTGGTAGAGATATACCCAAAAAGACGTGCAGCTGTAATTGCAGTGAAAGGTGGTGTTTTATAAAGTATTGATTGGGGGGGGGGGCTGAATACAAATGCACGCCACACTTTTTACATATTTATTTGTAAAAAAATTTTGAAAACTATTTATCGTTTTCTTTCCACTTCACAATTATGTGCCACTTTGTGTTAGTCTGTCACATAAAATCCCAATAAAATACATTTACGTTTTTTGTTGTAACATTATAAAATGTGGAAAATTCAAAGGGGTATGAATACTTTTTCAAGGCATTGTATGTTGCCTTAGTGCAGGGGTGTCAAACTATATTTCATCTAGGGCCGCATCAGCAATATGGTTGCCCTCAAAGGGCTGCTTGTATCTGGGTTGCGCTACATACAGAGTTCAGGGGTGCACGCTATGTGCAGGGGTGCACGCTATGTGCAGGGTGCAGTGGTGCACGCTATGCGCAGGGGTGCACGCTATGCGTAGGGGTGCACGCTTTGCGCAGGGTGCAGGAGCATGCTATGCGCAGCAGGCAACATCTCTCCACCACTCTTCTCCCATCCCCCCACCTCTGCACACCTCTGCCTCCACCTCCACTTCCCATCCCAGCTCAAAAGCAACTGCATTCATGTGTAGGCTGTACAAGGTTTTTACAACACTCCCTCTCCATTTCCACTATTGGATAAAGCAAGTCCCCAAAAGCTCACCATCAGCGATGCATGGAAAAGAAACAGACGCCAGATCTGTCCTGAACCTCCTCCACTGAAAGCTATGCCGGACCAACCGCGTATGGTCACAAACCTGGCTCCGCTGGAGGGACTGAGGAGAGAGGGAAATGTTTACCCTTGTTGCCTAGGAGACCAAAAAGCCGCGCATGCGCTCAGCTCACACAAAGCATGCGGGACTCAAGATTCAAGATATTAGAACCAAAAATGTTTACTCTTGTTGCCTAAGAGACCTGGTGTGACAGCGGAACGAATAGTCAGCCTTGAGAACAGGAGGTAGCGACCGCTGCGTGGGCCACATACTAAGGCTTGGCGGCCTGGATTTGGTACCTGTGCCTTAGTGCATTGGAGTGCTATGAATGGACCACAAAGCTCTAACACACAATGTGATGTGTGCACTACATTGTAAAAGTGTGTTTCAGGCCTTCATGCCTGTGAAAGACTGCTTCATGTACAGCAAGTCTTATTTTGTCCATAGTTGCATGTTGACTATTATAAAAGTGAAAGTAGGCATGAAAAAAATGTGACCGTTTTTGTCAGTTGATCAGTTTGAACTAAACTATTGTTGTGTTCTGCTGCATAGAAGCTGACAATCCTTATCAGAAAGCGATAAACCGATGGAATAGTAGTCGGGGTTCTTGCATCCTGCTTCAGTGCTGATATCTTATTTACATGTATTTACTAAACACTGTAGAATTGTGACAGCCGCAAGCTTTGCTAGAAGAAGAAGAAAAAAAAATTGACTGTTCCTCTTGTATAAAGTGTATGTGTGTTTTTTTTTTTGTTTTTTTTTTTATTTCTTTTGGAAAAAAGGTTTAACCTTTTAAAATTGAACCAACCACTTTCAGCCCTTAGGATATACTCGTATGTCCTCGGGTGAAAGTGGTGGTATTTTTTTTAAAACAGATCAGGCAGGTCTACAGCCACCCTATCGCTTTTACAGGGTGAAGAAGTGGACCGTGCACCGCCTTTTATGGGCTCTCCCATTCCACAGGGGAACCTGGCACCTATGCGACTCTTCGAATCTGAAGGACGCAGAGGAGTGTGAAGAACTTCCGTTCCTCTTCTGTGACACAAGAAACTGGAAGTTACCAGGAATTTGTTTCAGTTGTTTGTTTACTAGGCGTTACTTGCTAGTGAAGCAGCCGATCAAATTGATCTTGGTTTGATCAACTGCTTTTGGGGGCAGTGGAGGGATTGGTGGTCTAATAGACCCTGGATCTCTCAGTAAAGAGTACCTGTTACCGCACAACTATCACAAGGAATGTTCACCCCTTTTTAAATGCAATAAGTTGAATGAAAAAAATAACATTTAAAAACAGTGTTAAAAAAAATAATAATAAGCAAATTTAAAGCGCCCTCATGTTCACATGCAAATGCACACATAGGTCCTACACGCATGTGTGAATTGATCGCCCCACTTGTGAGGTATCGCCATGAACATCATAACGAGAGCAATAATTTGAGAGCTCGCCTTTGAACTCTAAACCGGTAACTTATGAAGGCTTTTAAATCATCACCTATTAAGAGTTGCTTTTAAGGAAAACTACTAATGGGTATGTTCAGTGAGAGCATGTTTTAATTGTGTTTTTCCTTTTATGTGCCACGTGTTCATCCATATTTTCTTATGGTATTGAATGTAGAAATATATGGATTGACCACTAGAGGGTGGATAGATTACACTTTACAATGATTCTGACTAATTTCTTGACAGCTGATTAGCTGTGATTTTAGCCAGGGAATTTCTTTTGAATGTTATTGTGAGGAAGCGAGCTTGAAAGCAAAATGACTAGTGCTACAGAGCAGGAAGCAGAGCCTGATTATGCAGTGAGCATAAAGCTGCCCCTTGTACAGATATTATTACGTACTACTATACATAGAAACAAATTTTTGAAAATTTTAAGGCTTTATGTACACACAGCCTACTTTGACTGCCGGCAAAATCGCACCCCGATTTTGCCGTGGTTTGCGTTTGCTGGCTGTCAATGTTCCTGTCCTGAATGCGATTCTTCCGAGGGATTTTGAAGCTCCCCTAACCGTATCAGCTCCTAAACTTTAAAAGCCTATGTGTGCATTGACACACAGGCTTTTATGGAGTTGAGTTTAGGAGCTTTGGCAAAAAAAAAAAACGCCAAAAGCTCTGCAACTCAAGTTTAGGAGCTGTAGTGTACATGAAGCCGAACATTGTTTACAGCTCTTCCTATTGCAGCACCCAGGGCCGGAGCAAAGATTTTTGTCTACAGGCAGAGAAGCATTTTGCCACCATCCACCCGCCACACCTGCAGGCATGTCGGCATCTCTGGCTGTAGCAAAGAGTGAGGGTGACCCTCACTGTGACCTCCTCAGTGCCTTCCGCTGGCCTGACCCCCCCCCATCCCCTGCTTTGTGGGTCCCAACGCCTCCCTGCACAAACCCCAAAATCTGCCCCTCTGCATCGTTGCAGGTCCGCTCTGTCAGCGGGACATGCACACCGCCCTGCCTGCCTACTGTGCCCTCTGTGCTCTCTGACAACAGGCAAACTAAAGCTTCTATGGTGCACCCTGTCTCCTACCGGTTGCAGCGTGGAAGTTTTAGTTTGCCTGCTGGGGGGAACAGAGGCCAGGTATTTAAAAATCAAAATCCCCAGCAAGTGTTTGGGAATTAGGATTTCACAACCCCCCCGTATGCTGGGACTGGTTACACCTGTGTTTGGGGTGCAAATGCCCCACAGCTGCATCATTCATTCAGAGATCTTGCACGTTATTACCAATTCTGTTGCATTGCTTTTGTAGCCTCTGGGAGTATCTGTTGAACTAAATTAAGTTTTTGTTTTGCTTGTCAGTTTACAAATGGATACATTATGGTTATACTATGAATATTATAATGAATATCGTGAAGTTGTGAGAATACTTATTGAACAAAATCTTTGGATTTATACTAAAACTACACTAATTTACTTTTCTTGTAGGCGGCTGGCTGCAGACATGATGGAAGATAAAGGTCCTCGGGTTGCAGATTACTTTGTGGTGGCAGGCTTGACTGAAACCTCCAAACTCCTGGACCATGATATGGGGGGACGTGTGGATACCAAAGCAGTGGGCCCCAAAGCACCAATTACAGATATTGTTGTTATAAACAGAACAGTTGGTGAGACGGTGCCAGAGGGCTATACATGCATTGAGGTCACACCAAGTGGTCTTCAAGCAAATCTCAACCATGGCAGTCTGAAGAGCCCAGAGCTGTTTGTGTGTTACAAACGAGAAAGGGGAAAAGCACCACTGATAGATGTTGGGTAAAAGCTGTTAAATTTATCTATTTTTTTTTTATTATTTAAAGGCTAACTCCACTTTCGTTGGGAAAAAAACAGCAAATAAAGAAAAAATATGGCGTATACAATTGCAACACAAGTCATATTGTAATTGAATGTTGTTTAAAAAAAATTACCTTTTCCTTTTCAACCTGCAGCTCTGTAATTTTCTGAAAATGCAATATGGCTACCTGGGGGTGTTCTGTACACAGAGTGCCCCCCAGAAACATAATTTCCTGCTTGTGTGATTGGCTCACCAATTTCCCCAGAACTGTGCACTAGGATACAAGTCAGATTTCAGGTATCCCCTGCAACAAACATGTCATTTTTGGTGAGATATTTTTAATAGGAAATCATGGCTGAAGGGATGCAGACCCTGCCACCTTCCTCACTAGAGCCTGGCAGGTGCACAGCTGATTGATAATTATGAAACCACTCCCATTAGACTCACTCAGCCCAGGGGCACAGAGGAACAAACAGTGATTTCTTCAGAATAACAAAAGGTAGGAATCTGCAACAAAGTTTGTTAAAATCCTTGTAATATACATAGATCACCCCGGGGGGAATGTTTTTTTCTCAACACAAGTGGAGTTATTTTAAATGTGTTATTTAATGCAATTGTTAGACAATCAAATCTTATAATTAAAGGAAGTTAATGATTAAATACTTCATAATGATTGCAAGTTTATTTGAAGAAACCACAGATTTTAAATTATTTCCATTTAATTAACCTACAAAACTTTTGTGTCCTGTTTGTGAATTATACTGGTAGTAAACGCTCCCTGATACATTTTTCCTATTTAAATAATTTATAAGCACTGTACAAATTGCTGTGTATGGATCAATTCTAACCTGCTCTGTTTGCCTGTAATCTGTCCTGTTCATTTTCATGACGTCAACAGTGCATGTGCATATTTTCCTTGATTCATGGCACACTCACTGGACTGTCAGTCTATCCATTAATATGCATCTCCTCTGCGGCACTGTTCTGACATCCGTGGGAATACGATGCCATTCAGTTCCTGAAACACCCTGTGTGACTTGCATTGTCACAGGGGGTGTAAACATCGGCATAAAGCACACCATCCCAGAGCAAGTAGATTAGCTGTATCACATAGTGGACTGTAGCTTTGTGTAAAAAAAAAAAACAAAAAACCCTACACGATCAATAAATGTGTTAAAATTCTTGCCCACCTGTCTGTTCCTTGATATGATGGACATGATTGCTATAGCAATCGTGAATGAAAAGGAGGCTTGGCTACAATGTTACTGAGCATGTGTGGGATTACAGCAGGGGCAAACGGGGCGAAAGTGCACTGCAGACTCGAAGGACACTAGAAAAGATGGTGCTGGCTGCTGCTGGGAAGCAAGAATTTTAAAAACTAATGAAAAAAGTAAGAAACCTCTGAAGGGGAAAAGAATAAAGCAGAATGTTATGGAAAGCTTTTTGAGGGGCTGAGCTTTACTACCTCTTTAAGGGACGATTTTACACAGATTTGTTGCAGTAGCGCATGGTAAAATGTTGTACCACATTACCAGAGCACACATTAAGGCATACAATGTATGTAGCACTCCACAACACAGAATGCATATGTTGTGTTGCACTACATTGTTTAAAATGCTGCAGGTGTATTAAGTTGAATTAATTTTGAATGGCCTGGCCTAAAGCAGTGCATGTTAATGGGCATGAATGGGCCCATAAGTCCATCTAAAACTTATTGAACCCAAAGGCATGGCGCTTGTATATCTCACTATCCACCCTACTTCTTTATTTACCCCTGTAACGGAACCCCGCCGCACTCCGCTTGAGTGCTTCCGTCAGTACACTGCTTCCTCCAATCTGGATCTTCAACCAGACGAGACTAGCTCAGTTACAAAGCTGGAACATGGAATGTTTGAACAAACTCGCACAAATATATACACCAGGAGGACATCATCCCCCCCCCCCCCCTTCTGCTCATATTACCCTAGCAATACAGACTGTAATCAGAAACAGAATTAACCTAGCTAATTAACTAGTCACTTAAAGCAGCTGAGGTGACTCCATGCCCACCTGGCCATTGTTGTGATTAATCAGGATTTCACTACAGGTCAGACTTGTCACCGAGCTTCACACAGCAGATTACGCATTATCATACGTATAAACACAGGACAAGTATAAACGCAGGAGCCCCCAGTAGCAGATGGACCATCTCCTCCATTGTACAGAGGCCAATGTGATCAGCTCTTTCAATTTCAATTAACATATATAGTACAGAATCAAACAAACTAGGAATAGTCTTTTTATATTTCCTGGGAGATATTGTGGATAAATATTACTGTTCCATTTTAAGTAATCCAAGCCACATTCTCAATGTCCATTAAATAGCTATCCATTTCTTTTCTTGGTCACCCTGTGCCCCTAATAGATACTGGGTAACTTAAACATAGGAGATGCAGGGGGAGCTGAAGCAAGGGTTTCCCAACCTCTCCCAGGAATTCTGGGTTCCACCAGCCCCCCCGCCCAAAGTGACTCCCATCACAACCTCCTACCCTGTTTAGATTCTCCATTGTGACATAAGAAGAAAACAGCACTTCTCTAGTAATACTTTTGCATAATACTTGAATAGAGAGATGGAGCTGGCATCTACAGAGTAAGCCCACTCATAAGTTTCCTGAGAGTTTCTGAAGCTAGTGTTCATGCAACAGGTCTTCATTTCCCTTTTTAGCAATTGCACTGCTTTTTGCTGCTGCAAGAGCCCTGCACCTGGCTAAAAGAATGTCTGCCTTCATCACATCCTGTTTCCATTCTAGATTGTCACCTGCATCCATTCATTACTCTTAGGCTGCTTTCACACTGGGCCAGGCGGTCGTTGATGGTCATTTACCGTCATTTTAGCAGCGCTATTCGGCTGCTAGCGGGGAGCTTTTAACTCCCGCTAGCGGCCAAATAAAGGGTTAAATGCGCCCATGCAGCACCGCTGCCGAAGCACTTTGCAGGTGTTTCGGCAGCGGTGCCCGTTCATTTCAATGGCCAGGAGCGGTGTATACACCACTCCTTCACTGCCCCAAAGATGCTTCTTGCAGGAGATTTTTTTTTTTTTTTAACGTCCTGGCAGCGCATTGGCCCAGTGTGAAAGCACTTGGGCTTTCACGCTGGGACTGCAGGGGAGGTGTTTTTCAGGCGCTATTTTTAGCCCAAAAGCGTCTGGGAAACGCCTCAGTGTGAAAGGGGTCTTATGTCTGTCTGTGTTCGGCCTTTATCTCTTCCTGGGGAGGATAGTATCCTTTTGAGTGCTTCACAAAAATGGCAGACGAGATCAGTGGATACAGGTAGTGGGGAAGGGGAGTTATGTGGCTGGTTGGCAGATCTGTTGTGTGTATGGGTGGGGGAGTTATTGAAATGCCTTTAGGGGAGACCATTTTATGGGGGCCCAGAAGTGTTAGGACCATGTTAGTTTGAGATATGTTGTGGCAGTATAAGAGCCCACAAACATCATTTACCCCTTTTTTTAATCTAATTTGCAACTTCTCCCAGCTAAGTAGGGGCAACACTGTAGTTATGCGTATTATAAATGCTTTTTAAAAATATATTCATTTACTGCATTTTTTTTTCTTTTTTGGGGATCTGAAGTCTGAAAGATTTTCCATTGGCTGCATGATACATTAAGCTGGCCAAACACATATAGATTATCTGCAGATTTTCTATGGTTAGATGGAAAAAGTGCAACAGATTTCTCCATGTATGCTAAACTATGTGGATGGAGGAATCTCCCACTGGGCCAAGCTTCAGTATCTTGCTAGTCGGCCCCGCTGGCTCTCAACCTAAACAATGCCTGCACCCAATCAGAATGTTCAAGTATTGTGAGAGCCAGCGGGGCCGACTAGCAAGATATATAGAAGCTTGAGCCAGTGGGAGATTCTTCCATCCACACAGTTCAGCGTAGATGGAGGAATCTGTTCCACTTTTTCCATCTGACCATAGAAAATCTGCAGATAATATATAGGTGTATGGCCAGTCTTCGTTCAGTCTTATTCTCTGCTTTAGGTCCAAGCAGGTTGAGTGACAGAAGGCAAATTTTCATCTATGTGGTTTCTGCCAGTATAATCCTAAAACTGCAAAGTAATGTGGAATCTGTGTTTGCTTATCACCTCTTGACCATACTAGCAAAACTGGGGGCAGAAATGTAACCGCTGGCTAGGGTGACATAATGCTATGCTGGACAGCTATAGATGTTATTGCATTGAATGTCATAAACCTTTAATCATCTACAGCCGGGGTCGGCAACCCGTTGATCACGATCTACCTGATCGATCGCGATCAGGGCTGTGCCAGTGCTTTCCCCAGGCTCCGTCGGCATTGCTCTCCTTTCACTAGTGAAAAGGAGTGAGCGGCAAGACCTACTGGATGGAGGGTGGGACCGGGAGCTGCTTTAGTTAACGTTGCAAGTTTCCTAGCAGGTGGTTGGTTGGTAGGCGGTCCTAGCAACCATCATCAGCTTGTTAACATATAGAGTAAAGTAGCTCCTGGTCTCGCCCTTCATTCAGCACTGTGCTGCCTCTCACTCTTCTATGATGTACAAGTGCTGTAAGGTAGGAGAGAGCTACCTACAGCTGTGTGTTGGGGTCGAGCAGAGGATAGTGGTAGGGGGGGGGTTGCACAGGAAAGGACACTACTGTGGGGGGGGTGTTGCAGAGGACACTGCTATGGGGGGTTTGGTGCAGAAGACACTACTGGGGGGTTTGGTGCAGAAGACACTGCTGTGGGGGGGGGGGGGGGGGGGATAGCAGGGGACATTGCTATGGGGTGGTAGACGGCACTACGGGGGGGGGGGGGGCAGAGGGAACTACTGTGTAGGGGGGGGGTTGCAGAGGACACTGCTATGGAGGGGGGGCAGAGGGCACTACTGTTGGGAGAGGGTCAGGAGATGCTACCATGGGGGAGGGGGGGACAGGGGACACTACTGTGTGTGTGTGTGTGGTGGATTTACCTCTATGTGTTTTTATGGGAGATTTTATTTTACGACCGCAACATACAGGGATATACAATGTAATACTTATAATCTCACACATAGGTTGGACTTGTGTCTTTTTTCAACCTCACCTACTATGTACTATGTAAAGGGTGCCGCCAACCCCCCCCCTTCCCCAGGGTCTTTGATTTCTTACATGTTGTCCAGGTAGATCTCAACCTGTAAAAAGGTTGCCAACCCCTGATCTACAGTATATTCTAGTAATGGCTTACAGTAAATTAACGCAGTTTGAGACTTAATGATGTCCTTTCAGTTGATCAGCTCTTCATGTTTAGTACAACTTGACCCTTTTGCTTTTGTAAAGCTAGCACTCTTCAAAGTGTCCACCGAGTGTTTTTAACACGAGTAACATTTTTGTTGTGACATTGTTTTATTTGTTGTAATATTGTGTGTTGACAGCCAGTACCTTGACATAACTAAAGCATAGCTGAGATTCCAGTGAAATGCTTCCAGAATACTTAGGAGAGCACCAGTGAGGTACTGTACAGCTGTGACTCACCTAATGCTTACTATATTCTTTGTAGGTTGGTATGAAGGTCAGTCTCTGCTGGTCTCTGGGGAAATTCTTAATTCATTTTATCAGTAGAATTAATCATAGCAGTACTTCTTCCTTTTTTTTATTTTAGTTAAGTGTCAAGTTCACAAAATTCTTCCTATTTTCCCTCTCCCACACACTTTTTTTTTAAAATGTGTGTACTGCAAACAGATAAATGTGATCTGTATAGTTTTGATTTTTTTTTTTGTATATTGTCTTTAACATTTTTTTTGACTCCCATTTCTTATGGACTGCGTGTTCTTAACTTACAGTTGAAAAATAACTTTTTTTTTTTTTTTTTTTAAGAATTTTATCTGCTCCCACTTACATTCGGAAGGCTACTAAAATTACAACACAGGTTTTTGTTGGGTTAACAGGCTGCATTCTCTTAGCACCTGTTCCTTGTTAGTAGCCATCTGGTAGGCTCGGTTCACACATGGGCGGCACGACTTGCAGGTCGCCTCAGCGAGGCGACCTGCAAACGACTGCCGGGGCGACTTGCGAGACGACTTCTGCATAGAAGTCTATGCAAGTCGCCCCAAGTCGCCCCCAAAGTAATACAGGAACCTTTTTCTAAGTCGGAGCGACTTGCGTCGCTCCGATTAGAACGGTTCCATAGCACAGAACGGGAGGCGACTTGTCAGGCGACTAGGTCGCCTGACAAGTCGCCCCAGTGTGAACCGAGCCTTAGGAATGACGAAAAACATTTCTGATTTTGTCATTTTCTAAGACTATAAAATGTATTCTCCTATCCTTTTTTGAAGTTGACCTAAACTCAAGGTTTAGGATGTTTAAACTGTCAATCGCAGAGGAAGAATTTTCCCTTGCTGTAGCCTTTGACCGGTAAAACCTCTGGCCCAAATAGTTAAGTGTTCTTGCATAGCCAAGACCACTTACTGTTATTTCACATATATATTATTCTTATAGCCAAATTCACCACCCTAACTCCTCCACAGCTTTTACACTACCTAGACAGTAATATACTGAAACGTGCCGATTGTTCCCGATTGGTGTGCTATTACTGTGTGGAAAGTTTCGCCGAATGGTTCACGAAATATCGTAATTTTTGTGCCGAAATTCGTCCCATAGGAATGAATGGCGAAATGTTCAAAACTAGAGTGGGAGGTGACAAAAGCTGAGAAATCAGGACATGATTTCTAAACTGCCGCCACTCCCTCATTTTCAAGCCCACCTACACAAATCTTATATCAAAACGTTCAGCTATCCCTGCTGCCACTAAACATGTCCACGGCTAAGCCATAGTCCTGATAGTTTTCACAATATGACCATTTGTTTGCAACTCACGCCGTCCATTGACATTCATTGAAACTCCACTCTAGCCACTTGAAATTTGAAGGGCAATATCTAAACTGCGACTGTGCCTTCATTTTTAATATTTCAGAGACATACTATGTATCAAAATCTAGGTCTGGGTCTTGTGATTCTCACAATATAAAGATCTTCGCTGTAGGATTTAAAATACGACCATTTGAAGTACTGCACTGTTATTACAGCTATCATGATCCTGTGTATTGTGTTTTGAGCAGTGGTTGTGAAGCATAAACATGGCATGAGCGTTGCAAGGAAACAGTGGTTGTAAACACTGATTATCATAAAACAGATAGCACACCTTCACCTCCATTCTACGTCAAGATGCTGAGACCCCCCAAATGCATGTGGTCATACCTTCATCTGCTAGGCTTGATAATGCTGCTAATGTTTTTATAAATGTATGTCTTAATGTAACTGTGAAGCACTTTGGGCAACAACGTTGCAATTAAATGTGCTATATAAATAAATTAAAAGTTGAAATGTATTTCTCACTCTATCAAGCTTGTCATGTGCACTTTTTAAATTTGATCAATCAATTGGTTAGTGTAATGTTTACTATCTTTACTCACTCCTAACACTCCACGCAGTTACTCTGCCCACTAGATAAAGTTACTCTGCCCACTCCATAAAGTTACTCTGCCCAGTCCAACCTTTCCACAGTTACTCCAGCCACTCCAACCACACAACAGTTACTCAAGCCACTCCTCCCAGTTACTCCGCCCACTCCAGTTGTAGAGGCAAGAACACTTCACACAATTTCCCCAGAAATTGTAGATTTTCATTATGGTACTGTAGGTTTCCCCCACCTTAGCTTGCCCTCACATTTCTTAATACTTTCAGCTTGCTTACATCCAACCAAAATATGCTCCTCAGGCTTTTATGTGCACATACACAGATCAGCCATAACTTTGACCACTGACAGGTTAAGTGAAAAAAAAATTCACTATTTTGTTACAATGTCAGATAAATGTCTGTGGGATATGTTAGGCAGCAAGTAAACATGTTGTCCCTGAAGAACATGTGTTAAAAGCAGAACAAATGGGCATCACAGTTTGTGTATGGGGCTGCATAGCCGCATACTGGTCAGGGTGCCCATGCTGACCGATGTCCACAGCCAAAAGCGCCTACAATGGGCATGTGACTCTTTAGGGCTGGAGCACAGAGCAATGGAAGAAGGTGGTCTGGTCTGATGAATCAGGGTTTCTTTTACATCATGTGGATGGCTGGGTGCATGTGCGTCGCTTACCTGGGGAAGAAATGGCACCAGGATGCACTATGGGAAGAAGGTAATCTGGTGGAGGCAGTGTGATGCTGTGGGCAATGTTCTGTCTTGAAACCCTGGGTCTTGCCATTCATGTGGATGTTATTTTGACATGTACCACCTACCTAAATGTTAAAATTATAATACCTGCACTACCATTAAAAACACTTTTTTTGCAGGTGGCTGCAAACAGTGTGTGTTCCCATGCCTACAGATAAATTTTTTATAATAACCCTGTTGTGCCTCCCCAAAGTTTTAAATAATTGCCCTAAAAATTATAAACAGTCGCAAATCTCCTTTAAACATATATGTGCAAATCACAAACCAATAAAGTGCATGACTCCTGCAAATTATGTAAATGATTAAAAGATGCAAATAAAATACCTTGCAAAAGTGGTGAAAAAAGCAGTCGCACATCTCAAATAAATATAAAAATATATATAATATATATATATATATATATACTGTATTTGCAAATCCAAACCAATAAAGTGCATGACAAATTATGTAATATGCCTTACATTTTTTATATATAATTTAATTATATACACAGTCATTTTCATAGTGCAAGAAAAAAAAAAAATATTAGAAAGTCTCTACTATAAAGTGAAAGTCTTCATAAAAGATATTTATGAGTGCATCCAGTGTTCTCTTCTAAGAATCAGTGCAGCTTTTTGAGGAGGAAAGCCGTGATTCCCACCACCATTCACCTGTGCTTTCACCTCAAAGGATGGACCTATTAGCAAGGTCTGATGCGCCTTTCCCTTAGGCAGGGGCTGCCTCGGTCCTGTTCCGTTAGGGTGCTTCTAGTGGTTTTCCTGTTTGTTTGTTTTTTGTCACTCTTGGAATCATCACCAATGGGTGGGTGTATGGCCCTTTAAAAATCGTGTACATATCCTGCAATGGACCCAGTTACCCAGTACACTTACAATATGTAAAAATAGTTAAAAAAAAAAAAAATTAGTATCTGATATGTTGTTATAGATAATATGTACACTGTATTGTCAAAAATATTGGGATGTCTGCTTTTACACACACATTTAATGACATCCTAGTCTTACTCCGTAGGGTTCAATAATGAGTTGGCCCACCCTTTGCAGCTATAACAGCTTCAACTCTTCTGGGAAGGCTGTCCACAAGGTTTAGAAGTGTGTCTTTGGGAATGTTTGACCATTCTTCCAGAAGCACATTTGTGAGGTCAGGCACTGATGTTGGACGAGGAGGCCTGGCTCGCAGTCTCCGCTCTAATTCATCCTAAAGGTGTTCTATTGGGTTGAGGTCAGGACTCTGTGCAGGCAAGTCAAGTACCTCCAACCCAAACACTTTAATCCATGTCTTTATGGACCTTTGTGCACTGGTGCGCAGTCATGTTTGAACAGGAAGGGGACGACTGCCAAACTGTTCCCACAAAGTTGGGAGCATGAAATTGTCTAAAATGTCTTGGTATGCTGATGCCTTAAGAGTTCCCTTCTCGGAAACAAAGGGCCAAGTCCAACCTCTGAAAAAACCCACACCCTAATCCCTCCTCCACCAATTGACCAGTGCACAAAGCAAGGTCCATAAAGACATGGATGAGTGCGTTTGGGGTGGAGGAACTTGACTGGCCTGCACAAAGTCCTGACCTCAACCAGATCGAACACCTTTGGGATGAATTAGAGTGGAGACTGCGAGCCAGGCCTTCTCATCCAACATCAGTAACTGACCTCACTAATGTGCTTCTGGAAGAATGGTCAAACAATCCCATAGACACACTCCTAAACCTTGTGGACAGCATCCCTAGAAGAGTTGAAGCTGTTAAAGCTGCAAAGGATGGGCCAACGCAATATTGAACCCTACAGACTAGGACTGTTATGACATTAACCACTTGCCGGCCGCCATATAGCAGAATGACGGCGGCAAAGTTTCAATATCCTGACTGGGCGTCGTATGACGTCCGCAGGATATTGAGCCGCTGCGTTCCCCCGGGGGCGCGCATTCCGGTGATCGTTGTTGCGGGCTGTCAGTCTGACACCCCACAACACCGATCTAGGTAAAGAGTCTCTGACGGAGACTCTTTACCACGTGATCAGCCGTGTCCAATCACGGCTGATCAGGATGTAAATAGGAAGAGCCGGTGATCGGCTTTTCCTCACTCGCGTCTGATAGACGCGAGTAGAGGAGAGCCAATCGGCTGCTCTCCTGACAGGGGGAGTCTGTGCTGATTGTTTATCAGCACAGCCTCCCCTCGGATCCTACCCAGGACCACCATTGAAGCCGCCCAGGACCACCAGGTATGCCCCCTAGACCCCCTGGGAAATACTAATCCATGCAAAGGCAGCTGCCAATCAATGCCCAGGCAGCTGCCAATTAGTGCCCACTCCAGTGCCTACCAGTGCCACCAGGGATGCCTATCAGTGCCGCGTATCAGTGCCTAGCAGTGCCGCCTAGCAGTGCCACCCATAAGAACCCATCTTTGCAGCTGTTCAGTGCCTATCAGTGCCACCTACCAGTGCCCATCGTCAGTGCCCGCTCATTGGTACCACCTCATCTCTGCCGCCTTATCAGTGCCCATCAGTGAAAAAGAAAACTTACTTATTTACAAAATTATTAAACTGAAACAAAAGCAAAATTTTTTTATTTTTTTCAAAATTTTCGGTCTTTTTTTATTTGTTTCGCAAAAAATAAAAACCGCAGAGGTGATCAAATACCACCAAAAGAAAGCTCTATTTGTGGGAACAAAATGATAAAAATTGAGTTTGGGTACAGTGTTGTATGACCGCGCAATTGTCATTCAAACTGCGACTGCACTGAAAGCTGAAAATTGGTCTGGGCAGGAAGGTGTGCCCTGTATTGAAGTGGTTAAAATTCATGTGTGAGTAAAGGCAGGCATCCCAATACTTTTGACAAAATAGTGTATGTGTTGCCTTGTAATGATGGGCTCAAGTTTTGTGGCTGCGGTTTATAGTGTCAAGTATGATCGTGTTTTTTTTTTTTTTTTTTTTTTTTTATGTCCATGTATTAATCCATTTAGCTTGTCCTAATTTGTTAAAGTAACAAGCACCTTCTAGTTCCAGGTCACATAGCGTTCATAAATGCCTCACCATTTCCTCTGTGTTGTATCACATATGTGGGAGTGCTAATGTGCTCAAAGGCCACATGATAATTTCTAATTGCTCTGCCTGTTTGTGTCTACATCACATCCAATTACTGTTTTAACTCTCACCTCCAGATTGAGGGATGTATAGTTTCTTTGCAGGAAGTGTCAGTTCCTTAGATTACAGACAGAGGTCATGCCTCATGTTTGAACTCAAACTGCTGACATAGGAATGTGAAGATTTTGTTTACTATAGGTGTTGTGTACAGGACAACCATAAAACCACATGTTCGGTGCACACTTTATGCAGATGAAAATCACATGGTGCAGGTAGGTTTCGAATACAAGCAAATGGCCACTGCCCTCACCTATAACTGGCCTTTGCAGCAAGGAGCACATGAAAGGGTGACGTATGCAAAACAAAACCAAAGAAATTCCCAGCTCAACTTACCTACAGCCTGCTAGCCAACCAGATATTCTTGGCTTACAGTATGCGTTAAAAACAGTGGTTTAGTTTTCACACATTTGCAAATACTGTGTGTCCAGTGTGCCCCTGTGCTTTGAAGAAGGGGTGGGCTCCCTCCAGGCTCACCTGCCCTCTATCCATTATAATGCATGTGCTTCCGCTGTGGAGGCTCTCAAAGTTAGAGTTAGAATTACAGAAAATACTGGGGGATCTTGACGGGGCTCTGTAGCTTACGTATGTATTTGCAAATGTGTGTATAACCAATGGCCCGTACACACGATCCAAAATTTGGACGAAAAATACCGCTTTCGACGCAATCGGAGAGTTAGTACAGAGCTTTCAAGAGCCGATCACGACAGTTCATCCGATATTATTCGATCGTACAAGCATGACATTTTTCCTTCATACGATACCAAATTGTACGATTTTAGTTTTAGTCAGTACAGTTGTCATCCAAAAATACGATACAAATACACTACAACACAATGACATCACTTCCGATTTTTTTTTTTTTTTTTTCTGTCGTTCGAGAATTTTCGTGACTTTAGTAACCTATTCAATCTCTACTTGCGACTAGTAAGTGAAAAAAGTCGGATGATCTGTTTGATTATTTTCGGATCGTGTGTACAGTTCATAAATCCCTGTTTTTAATGCATACTGTTAGACAAGGTAATTTGGCTGGTTAGCAGGCCGGTCAGTGAGTTGAGCTGGGAATTTCCTTGGTTTTGTTTAAGAAGGGTTATAATGCCTTTTACATTTTCTGGTCCAATGTGGTGTGTTTCAACCTAGAGTTTTAATTACATTTTGGGTCTTATAAGACTCCTCTTGAGTTGGGAAGACTTTGCATTCTTTCATGAAAATGTATTGGAGAAAGATTTGTCATACATTCTTTTACCTTGCTCTCAAGTTCAGTTTATCTGGCTGTGAAATTTACTAAGGAGGAAGAGCAATACGAGCCAACTTTCCATAAAAGCCCTGCCAGATATTTCCAAGAGCAGTGTCTTTCCCTTGTGTAATAAAATAGAGAATTACCTCCTGCTTGAATTTTGTTAACAGTGCTCTATGCTCTAGAATCTAGATTGTCTGTCCACTGTGCTCTCAGACTGTCTGTGTTTGTGGATTTCCTAACAAATGTGCTTTGGTAAAAACAGGTTAAAGAGCATCTGCAAGCAACAAGTTAAAAAATGTTCAGTGAACTGCTATTGATATGCCGTTAATGCAAATTATATAATTTTCACATGATTCCTTGTAGCCAATTTTGATAAGGGCTTTCATTGTTTTTCTCAGAGAACCTTTTACCTAAAATATGTCACAAGTGGAGCTTTTGCTGGGTGTATATATTTTTTTAGTAATTGGAATGACACTGCCTGGGGAGCCATATACAAAAGTTTTTTTTTTACCAGATAAGTTCTCCTTACTGTTGCATCAGCCCCGTGACCCCCAATCCCCCATGGACAGCAGGCGGGAAATCCTTTCCCTGCCACCGCTGTCACAATAAAAAAAATAAAATTAAAAAAGTAGCCGCGTGAGGCTCCCTTAGCCCCCCTTACCCCCCCCCTCGGGTGCGTTATTAGTTCAGAGTTCTGTAAATGGGGGAACTACAAGAACCGACACACTTTGATGCTGATGGATTGTAGTTCTTAAAGTGGAGTTCCACCCACTTTTACAACTCTTCAGCATCCCTCACTAAACTGTGCACTGTAAACAAATTGGATATTTTTAAATTTTTTTTCTCAGCACCTAATGTATATCTGCTGTATTCATTTTTCACTTCCTCCTCCCTGGCCGCGGCCCATCACATCATTTCCTGTTTGCAATGCCTTCTGGGAAGGGGCGGCAACTTCCTCGGAAACTGCCATTGCTATGGAAACCTGACCTGAAACCTATTACACTGCTTGTGCTGCACTGAGCATGTACGAGATCTGCAAGGATGAGATCCAGGAAGAAATACAGTCTGGCTTCAGATGCCCACACTTAAGATGGCCATGGCCTGCTGTAAGTTTATAAAATAACAAACTACTGCTATAAACTAACAAAACAGACCTTAGTTTACAGACTAACTTTACTAGAATACATTAAGCTTGTGTATTATGGGGGTATTTTTATTTTAAAAGTATAATTTCAGCCGGAACACCACTTTAATGATCTACCAGGGCGCTGTTGAGCGATCTAGGTAGTTCATTGATGCTGATCGTGGGTGCAATGCGCTGCAGGCTCCTAGTAGAAAAAAAATAATGTGTGTGTGTGTGTGTGTGTGTGTGTGTGTGTGTATATATATATATATATATATATATATATATATATATATATATATATATATATATATATATTTTTTTTTTTTACCTGCAAAAAGATGTACATTTATTTTTATTACAAAGGTGAATGCATCCTTTAAGAATGGTTGATTGGTTCCGTCCAAGGGCCTGCATAATTATATTGTCTGCAGAGGGTCTTTGATGGATGTCTAGATTAGTTGGCCAATTTATTGTTTCAATTAATCGGATAATAACCTTAAAGTGTGGTGTATAATTTAGTTAATATGTAAAGTTTAAAATAAAAGGCAATTTATTCTTATCTATGCAGTGGTAAATGTAAATAACCAACTATATGGTTCGTTAGCAAAATCTCAAATCCACTCTGAGAATGACAGAAGAGATATACTGTATATACTACTGTATTAGAGCTTGAATCTGGTAAATATCAACAGACTCAGATCACATTTTTTTTTTATTTAAGGAAAAAAAAATAGACTGTTTTGCAGATTTTAACAGAACTGTAATATATTATGTATGACAGATTCTCTTGTCATAGGCAGGTGGCTTGATAAAAGCTACCTGCGCCTGCTGTCACTTATGCTGACCATTCAAAAACAATGTCTTCCTTCAAAAAAAATTTAATTTTAAGAACGTCCGTTTGATTTTTTAAATTGTTAGTGGGGTCCAATCGACGTTCGTTTTTGACCACAGTGATGGGAAATTTTGAAGGAGCAGAATAGAAAACTTTTTTTTATTTTTCCTATTTTACTGAAAAGAACATGGTCGCACTAGAATGGTGGCTAAATAATTAGTAGCACCTACTAGTCTTGTTGCAATACATCTCCCATCTGTCCCTGGTCTCAAAAGCTAAAGAGGTTGACCTTGTTAAATCAGGTATTGCTTTGGAAAATAAGAGTGTACGCCACCAAGTTTGGTCCTCTCCTTTCACAGCATTTTTTGTAACCAAAAAATGCATTTCCCTGTATTCCATGTGACGTGTCTAGCAGTTCTTCAAAATCTTCTGCGCCTTGTCCTCTCTACATGCGTAACCTGTACTTCGGTCACTTAAATGGAAGGCCCATCCTCAACTCTTTCTCCCATTGCAGTGAACAGAGTTTAGGCTTCCTATGTACCAGGGTTGACTTGCTGGAGTTTGCAGATTT
This sequence comes from Aquarana catesbeiana, assembly GCF_042186555.1. Classification (NCBI taxonomy): domain Eukaryota; kingdom Metazoa; phylum Chordata; class Amphibia; order Anura; family Ranidae; genus Aquarana; species Aquarana catesbeiana. The sequence goes on along the minus strand of NC_133324.1, from coordinate 446,459,621 downwards.
TTAAGAATGGCTTTGCAGTGCTGGGCAGGCCAAGATTACCAGCGAACAGCATTTTAGATGACACTTCTAATAATGAACTGAACCAGTTATATAAGAAAAGCAGAGTTTCCAGAGGGGGGCCTAATGGAGATAATTGCATTAAAATGACAATTATCCTTTCAAACTGCAAATTGTATATAACGAAAACACAAAAGTGCTCTTTTGAGCTATGAAAAATGTCTCCTAGAATGCATTTTTTTTTTTTTTGGTCAGTCAGGCCTCATGCACACCGGATGATTTTACAGTTGCTCCTAGGGGAGTCTGACTTTTTTTTTTTTTTTCCCCTGCCTCTAAACTCCCCTGCATGTTAGCCTATGTGTACATGCGCACACACAGACTTTTAGCAGCATTTAGTGGCAGGGACTTTTAGAAGCAAAAAAAAAAACTTTCTGCCAGTGCGTCCAGGAGCAGCAGCCTGCTAAACGCTAGGCGCCTTAATTCATTTCGGTGGCCAGAATAGATTAATATTGTAGCCAATTAAATGAATTAACGCCCAAGCTCTTGACGCCTGTAAATGCGTCTAAAAGCTTGTAAAAACTTTAAACACTTTTACAAGTGTCAGGCTTTTTTTTTTTTTATTGTTTCTGCTGTAACGCTGCTGCCAGGAGGAAAGGCTTCTAAGAGCATTTGCAAAACATCCTATGTGCATGAGGCCTCAAAGTTGCATGGGGACTTTTATGTTTTAAGGACATGCGAGTAATTTTTTTTCTACAGTGTACTAATAATGAAAGAAAAAAATGAAAACAAAGCATTGCTTCCTGTGGAACAAACAGACTGACTTTTCTGCGTGTTGTAATGTTTGTAAAGGAAGCTTTTGCTTTGTATTTCAGAGAGAAGCTTCCTTTGCCAAACTTGTGCTGTGACATAGTTTCTTTAAATAGCACAGCGCTGTTTTCTGTATACAAAGAATTCTACCTGTGCATAGTACTTAAAGGGGGTCTGTGTATGAAACATTTGATCTGCAAATGTCTCAACATTTGTGCAAAAGTCACGAATAATACCTGTAATGCTTGGAGTAGGTGTGTATTGTGAGTTTATATTTGTTGCCTTTTGCCATGAGTATGGAACATTCCTAAGGTTTGATCCTAACGAGATTGAGAAAAATAGTCTTAACTACACCCACAACAGTAAAATCAGTCTGTATATGCAGTAAAGCATGCTTGTTATACTCACTGTGGAACTTAAGGAGTTAATCCTCTGCATTGTGTAAATAGGCTGCTTGATCCTGTGTGCACAGATTGTCCTTTTCTTCCATTGACTTCAAAACATGTCTGGATAAGACAGAGCTTTTGGAGTCAGGCTGCACATGTTCAGTTTGGTGTGTGTTGAAAGTTTTTTTTTTTTTTTTCCTTGGGAGAATGCATGTGATCCGCACAGGGCCAATCAGCACTGTCCAGACATGTCCAAACAGAGGGTCAGGAGCCCTGCAGCCTCATAGGACAGCTCAGTGCAGTATGAAAACTCCTACAAGCTTCACCAGGAACTGATAGAAATCACAAGACTGCTAAATTTACTAAAATAATTGCATTTCCATGTTCTGTGTACTGTGGAAGACCAAATATAGTAAATGCAGGGTCCTGGGTTTAGTAACACTTTAAGAACATTCAGCCAAAAGATTTAAAGAACATTCAACCAGTAGAGAAAATAGCCCAACACTATAGGCTAAGAACTTTCGACCAGAAGAGGAAATACAGCTGAATGTGCTGTCAGGGGCAGGTCACTGGTTGTTAGGATGCTGGCAGGTGTTGGCTCTAACAACCAGGAGCCCTGAGCAGGAATCTGTCAACCACTGGGTGTAGGTACACTTTTTTTTTTTTTTTTTTTAGGTTGGGCAGATTTCTCTCCACTTTAGTAAGACGTTTACCTGTCTGTAGCTAGCCTTTAAAATAGCTATACATGCATTTTAAACTGTACAGAGTGGGGGGCAGGTACAAGGCCAGTAACCTAGCTCAGGGAGAGAGAGCAGCAAGCACTGGTCTATGTTATCTGAAACTTATGCACAGAGGTAAACTACAGGAATTGTTTAACACTGGATTGCTGCACAAATCTTTGCAAAGCGCTGCGTCAACTCTCAGTGCTATATAAATCCTGCAAAAAAAAAAACTGAAGAAAATATACAAACATTACAAGATTTGAGTCATAATATACATGGTTCTTGCATTTAGACCATTTTTGTTTAGCCCATGTTTCAGCAAAGAGATGCAACAGGAAGCAAGAGAAAATTGACACAGTGTGAGAAATTTCTCTTAAAGTAGAACTATAGGCAAAACTTATTTTTTTGGATAGCGTAAGGAAGGTTTATAACCCTTGTCAGATATTTTTTTTTTCACCATCTGTGTCCAATTGGGGAGATTTCCCTTCACTTTCCTGTCTCTGAGCCAAACAGGAAGTGAGAGGAAACCTGCAAATTAAGGGAATTGTTTGGGAACCCCCATCTCAGCAGAACTAATGACCCCATTGGAAAATTTTCCCTCTATTACTTTTCCAGGAACAACCCAAACTTGGGATTTTCTTTTGCTTTCACTTTCAATGATAATGGTAAACAGGACAAACAGAAAAGGTGAATCTCCTTCATAGGGACACAGCAATGCAAACGAACAGGTGTTCTAATCCCTCTCCCCATCTAAAACAAATTAAAAAAAAAAAGTTTTGCATTTTAGTTATACACGTTCACACTTGGGGCTGGGAACGGTAAATATAGGTGGCTGAGCCACAGTTTTACCATCCCTTTAGCCTAGCTCGGTTGCAGACGGGGTTGTACGCATGCTGCAGCCAAGATGCTTTGCTTCACAGCCATGGCAAAAATTACTCTCCTCAGTATGACTGCCGAATGTGACCCATTCAAGTGAATGGGGCTGTGCTGTAACTGTGTGGTGGGGCAGGCTTTTATGGATTAAAACAGGTACTGAGAAGTTGACTTATTGTCTCCCAGGCGCCTGTCTACTGCTCCCTGAAAAAAAATTAAGTGTGGATCACTTTTCAGAAGGACCACAAGGGCTGCCACAAATGTAAATAAGTCCTTGGTGTTTTTGCCAAAACATGTTTCCCCCAACTCTTATTTTGGTGACAACTGTAACCTTCTTCCATCACTTTCTATCTTGGTATCAAGTCATCCGGATACAAAGAGTAGGGTGAATCTACCACACAAGGACACAGACAACAATTAACACTTGACAAGGCTTATTGTCTTTCCCTACTCTACCTAAACCTACAAAAACACATTTTAGCTTTACATTTGCTTTAATTACTTTTTTTTGTTAACTTTTTTTAAATTTTATGTTGATGTTTCTGCTGTCCACCATGCATATGTGAATTAGGCAGATGTTATATGCTGCTTTTGCTTTTTTCCAAAGCTTCATGCCAATTAGAGAAAGTCAGCAGCATATTTGCTGTTTTTCCACTAACCTCATTACAAAATGCTGTTTGAGCTCATCTTTAGAAAGGATGGATATAAGCCTTTGTTGGTCTCACCTTTCCGCTCTCCCTTTCATACATGTCCAGACCTTGTGTAATTAGGTGTGCACCTGCTGTGTGTAGACCCTTTGACTTAGGTTTCCTGGAAACCCAGCATTGGCCATGAACAAGTACTGGTATTCTGCCAAGTCTATTCAGCCCATTTGTGATGTTTTAAGAGCACCTGACCCTGGAGACAACTGTACCGTATAATTTCATGATTAGCTTTGGTGGCTTAATAGCACAGTCAGCCCAAGTGATTGTAAATGTTGTATGTATTTCTCCGAAATGTGTGCTTTAGAGCTCATAGTTGAAGTATGAAGTTGGTCTTGGGCCTTGCATGTGTATCCGATATAAATGGAGCATAGTACATTCCATTTGCTGTAAATGTATGTGTCCTTTAGCCCCCCTCCACAGTATTGTCCTTTGACCCCATAGCAGTTTTTCATTGCCTCCCACAGTAATGTCCTGTTTTTCCAGCCCCCTTCCAAGAGTGTTTTTTGCTCCCTTCACAAACAACCCGCAGTGTGTAAATGGCACTTTCCTAACTTACAGCAGATGGAGAGCTGGAGGCAGCACAGTACTGGGGGAGGGGGGAGAGTTCCTGCTCCTCCCCCGCCCTCTATCCAGTACTGTGCTCCCTCCCGCCCTCTGCTCTGCAGTGAAGGTGAGAGGAAGGCCTCATTCACACGAGGTGGACTCCGTATCCACGCAGCCCGCCTCTGTCCGCCGGCTCAGCGGGAGATCAGTCCGTTGATCTCCGCTGAGCCGGCGGATGACAGGTCCCTCTCTGCTCACTAAGCGTGGAGGAGCTTGTCAGGCGCAGCTGCTGCCTATGGAGGGATCGGATGAAAACGGTCAGCATGTCCGTTTTCATCAGATCTCGCCCGATCCGCCAGCGACTGATCTGGACGTAGGGCCATACGTCTACTTTTAGCGGATCGGACGGGACGGATGTCAGCGGACATGTCTCCGCTGACATCCGCCGCTCCATAGGCTAACACGGAGCGCCCGTTCAGGTCCTCCGTCAAAACTGACAGGCTGACCTGAACGGTCCGATCGTGTGAAAGGGGCCTAATGGATGTACTCGTTGACGTGTTGCCAACCCCGGGTATAAAATGTGTGTTACTGCCATCCAGTATTTACAGACTTCTAAAAAATACCTGGGAGAAACTAAAGCTTGGTTTTGGGTTTTAGCAGCAGCGTGACATGAACTCCTAATGCTGATTTAAGAGAAACTTAAGTAAAAAGATCTGTGTACAATAGCAACTCTTAGAAATCTACAGCAGCCTTTTTCAACCAGGGTGCCTTGAGGTTTCTTCAGGAGTGCCTTGGCAAAATGCCTACAAATTACCCATAAATTGTGTACAAGCCATCACAAGTCACAGGTTTTCATTGAGCACCATTGCAACCTTCTAGCTACCGGCATCCTGATGACCAGTGGCGTCATCAGTTGATAAGAAGGATGTCAATTGTCTTGTTTGTCACTCTTCTGCCCCTCTTCATCAGTGGTGGGGTCACATTAGCTGAGTGATGGAGAAACATTGGAAAACAAGTCAGTACAAGTTTGTAAAAGTGTATTTGCTTTCGAAGAAAAAACACCTCTAACGTTGGGTGCCCTACTTGGACTTGCGGATGTTGCTGAATTATGTAAAACTATTAGTAGTTTTTACATTTTAGAATGCGGTGCCTTGAGATTGTCCATCATTTTTAAAGGGTTCCTTGACTGAGAAAAGGTTGAGAAACCCTGATCTACAGCTATTTTATATAACATCTTGCTCAACCAAACACTTAACATGGAAATCATTGTTTGGGGCATATTCTTCTTTGCTCTTTTTCCTGCTTAAAGGATAAGTTCACCTTAGGGAACATGTTGCACCTGTTTTTAGGGTGGAACATGGAACATGTCCCTGCAGCTGCTTGGGAATCTGCTGCCTCTGTGTGACAGCAGTACAGGGAGAAGTTCCCCATACAAGTTGTCACTTTTTGAAAAGAGCGCGGCCATGTGGGGCCATTCTGTGAAGGAACGAACTACAAGTACCGTCATCCTTTGCAGCTGTCGGTTTGTAGTTCTGTGCTATTGAGCGCTGCGGTAGTCCATTAATTTTTCCTGTCCGCATAAAACTGCCTGCTTGTATGATGTACGGGCACAGCACTTACATGAACAGTCTGCAGGAGTCCTGCATGGCACCAGCGATTTGTTGGTGCAATGCTTTCGAGGCTCCTAAAAAATAAAAAATCGTAAATGCACATTTATTTTACCTGCAAAAAAATGTGCTTTTATTATTTGTTTTTTTGTAAAGGGTGACCTTATCCTTTTAAGTTCAGCTGACCAAACCTTGCTAGGTTTTAAGTCAAGCATTAAGGTCCTACTAGCCAGCCTGCACTCTCCTATTGCTATTAGGGCCACTTCACACCTGAATGGCAAAGAAACATGCAACTCATTTGAATAGGCTGAAATTGCACTGGATCGTATCATAAGTAGCTCATGCACTACTACTGTGGTACTATGTCATCTGGGGAAGGCAAACATACTTTTTATGCAATCTGCATTTTGTGGTGTCGTTAGGATTAAGGGGTTGTAAAGGTAAACATTTTTTCACCTTAATGCATTCTATGCATTAAGGTGAAAAAACTTCTGACAATACCGTAGCCCCCAGCCCCCCCGTTTTACTTACCTGACCCCTCGAAAAACAGCTGCTCGCTCCCGACATCTATTCCTCCGCTCAGGCTGGCCGCTGATTGGCTACAGTGGATGGATTGGAAGCAGCGCAGCCATTGGTGCTTCAGCAGCCATTGGCTGCTGTCAATCACATCCAATGACGCGGCGCGCTGAGCAGCGGGGCAGAGTGATACAGTGAGCGGCTATAGCCGCCGGCTGTATCACGGGAGCGCGCCCGCAATAACTAACCACCATGCGAGGGAGCTCGCATTAAGGTGGTTAGTTCTTGCGGGGAGGAGCTGAAACAGCCGCCGAGGGACCCCAGAAGACCAGGTTCGGGGCCGCTCTGTGCAGAACGAGCTGCACAGTGAAGGTAAGTATAACATGTTTGTTATTTTTTTTAAAAAAAAAAATTACCTTTACAACCCCTTTATATTGATACCTGCAGCAGATCGCACACCCAGTGCGTTGTGAATATGTCAGGGTTTCCTGCACAGCATTCCTGTGTGAATTTTAGTACAGAGCATAAAACGATTGTAAGCCTAAAGCCTAGTTGGACTTTTCAGAGCTCCACTGAGGAATTCTCTTTCAACATACTGCAATGAGAGATTTAAAAAACTTTTTAACAGGTGAGCTTAAATTTCACCACTCAAATATACCAAGTTATCCTTCCCATCCTGCTGACCTTTTGAAGGCATTCACTATAGTCTAAGGCTAAGCCAAGGGTCTCCAAATTTTCTAGGAAAGGGCCAGTTTACTGTCCTTCAGACTTTAGGGAGGCTTGGACTGAACCCAGTGTAAGTAAACAATGCCCAATCTTTGGATATAGGGCGAGAAATGGTTGGTGTCAGTGGGAGGCATAGTGCCCCAATTTTGTTGTCCGTGGAAGGAGCTATGCCCCATCGTTGGTGTCAGTGGAAGGAATAGTGCCTCACTGTTGGTGTCAGTGGCAGGAATAATGCCTCAAGGGCCGGTCAAAGGCAAGCAAAGGGCCGCAATTTGGAGACCACTGCTCTAAGCAGTTAAAAATAATTAAAAGCGATGCTCAGATATAAAACATCATGTGTTTTTGGCCATCCATAATGCTGTTGCCATGCCAGCCGATTTTTTGGGAATTGTTCTAAAACCTATTTACATTGTAGGCACCAGAGAGAAGGAGGCAAATAGTTTGTCAAGCCAAAAACGTATTTTTTGTCAGGGTAGGGAAGAATTACAACACATGCTTGTTTTTTTACTGCTACCTGGGGCTCGATGAGATGTCCCTTCACATCTATACTCGGGTGCTAAAACAAGGGTTTTACCCTTCCACTACTCTAAAATATTTTTATTTATTTCTGTGTTGCTTTGGGAAAGTGCCCCTTTTTTCCAGCATCCAATTATGATCTTCAGTGTCTAAATATGGTCAGTTTGTGCATGCACCACAAATCGTTGTCCTGCTCCTATTGGAACCTTTGCAGTGGCTCATACAGCAAATTTAAAGTGTTTGGATTAGAGTGACTAATTTCCAGCCCAAAAAAAGCAGAGTGTTTTTTTTTTTTTTTTTTAAGACAAAAAAAAAAAAAAAAATCTAAAAATGATTTCATTTTTTGAAAGTTGTACGATGTCTTTTGTGGTGCAGTCCAGAGCTCATAGATGCTTAGCTGGCAATGCTTCTGGTTACTGCTCTGCATAGTCATTATTTGTTTAGGCTAACTTTATTACATAAGTTTCCCCAGCAGAGATGTCAGTGGATGGTCTACTTCAAAAAGGCTGTGTGGTTTTGGTGACGCAGTATAAAATTACGAGGTTTATTGTATCTGTGAATGAAAAGATTGTCAATCCCATAGTGCCCCCTAAAACAGTTTTTTTGCTTTCAAAATGAGCTGAGGATTTTGCTTTTCTTTGTGTCCATAGAACATGGGTTCTTAACCCCTTCATGACCAGTATCAAAACGTTAATGCCCAGACCCAATTTTGCAACTTTGTGTTAGTATAAGGCCCCTTTCACACAGGGCGAAATCCATCCAAGTGGATCCACCTGCTCAGTGGGGCATCTGTCAACTGATCCCCGCTGAGCAGGCGCATGACAAGTCAGTGTCCGCTCCGCTATACAGAGTGGACGCGAACACAGCCCAATGTTCTCTATGAGACGGGCGGATGGAAAGGGAGGAATGGCGAATGTATTGCATGGCGGTCAGTGACAGCTGGCACATGTCCGCTGACATCCGCCGTCCCATAGGGAACAATGGGTGGTCCGGTCGGGTCCACCTAACAAAATAGGAAAGATGGACCCGTTCGGTCTGCAGGTGTGAAAGATGCCTAACTGTGTATATCATCAGAACTACTTGGTGTATCCCAGTGGTTTATTTATTTATTTATTTTCAGGACAGATTGGGCTTTCATTTGGTGGTAAATACTATCTCCTGATTTTGTTTCATTATCAAAAGAAAACTGACCTAAAATAGTAAAAAAAAAAAAAAAAAAATCTAATATATTTATTTTCATTTTAGTCTGATATTTTCATGCCGTTGCCACGACCTACCACAAAAAAACCTTGCAAAATAAATTCTTCTACTCCTGTCAACTGCAGTGAAACCACATCTCACATTTGTCCTTTGTACCCAAAGTAGGGCCAAGAAACAATAGCACTGAGTGCTCAAAATGCGTCACCCTTTCTGTCCCCCACGGTATGCATTTTTTGGGGGTTTTTTTTAACAATAAAGAGGATCTCCTTTTGATTTCTAATCAATAGTATGCAGTTAGCTTCTTTTTTTTTCATGCACTTGCACTGACACTAAATCTAAAACCCTTTTATTAACAAAAACATGCTGCCACACTGCCACCAACTGGCACCGCCACTTACTGGAACTAACTGACATTGTCACTGACACACTGCCACTAACACTCACGAAACTAGATCAAGTCTTGAACTAGTTTATTTTTTTTTATCCCCCCCAGCAGATTATTTTATTTTCCAACAGATTTTTTTTTGGACTTCTGTATACATTGTATATTTTCCTATGTTACTTCTCCTCTTCACAACAACATGAGGGCTCAACAACATTGCGGCGGGCTACAAGGTAAATGATCACTATGATAGCCGAACGTAGGCTATCACAGTGATCATGGGATCGGGTCCTGTTTCCCCGAGTCCTAATGATTAGTACGAGGCCTGAAGCTGTCACCAACAGCCTGGTCCCTGTGTTGGGAGCTCGCGAGCGAGTGCGCCTCCAGCACAAACACAGAACACATTTATGTGGCGCCCAGGATTTCATGGATTGCGCATTTTTGTGTTATGCAATCGTAAATGGGGGTTAAACTTGTTAAACCAAGGAACCAAATACTGTAAGAAAATTTGTTACTGTACTGGGACCCAGGAAAAGAATTAATACTAAACTGTCAGCAAAAACAAGCAAAGACAAATCACAATGGCTGTATAATACACTGCAGGTACTCTTCATTTCTATAAACCTATAGTAAAGCCAAGTCATGTAAGTTATAATTATTATACAGGATTTATATAGCACCAACATTTTGTGCAGTGCTTTACAATATGAATGGAAAACGTACAGTTACATTACAATTCAAGGTAAGTGGGTTAGGAGGGCCTGTTTTTGTATTTTCTTTTTGACACTTTTAACTATTACTGGGGTCTCTTCACCTCATAATCTTATATTTGCAAATAAACCTGGCTGAGCTATTAAATATGTAATGGTATGTTTTGTAGGCCTGACCAATCTGGACCAAAATCTGTGTGGCCCTCTTCGTTATCTTATAAGTGTAGTGAATTTTAGAAAAAGATATGGTTCACTGTACCAAATATATCACACTTATTGGCATTGGCAACTTTGTGCAAATGAGACCTTTTTTTGGCCGGGCAAATGATTTTAGTCTATTTATTGAAATGATTACAATAGAAAGTCTTAGTATGCCAGTGCACCTAATAAAAAAGACCTCATGCACACTGGACATTTTTAACGCTGCTCCCAGGGGCATCTGGCATTTTTGTTTTTTTTTTTAAGTCTCTAAACGCCCTAGCATGTTAGCCTATGTGTCCATGCACACACAGGCATTCAGAGGCAGAAAAGCCGCTGGATGTGTGTAAATGCATCTTAATGCACAAGAACACTTGGCACGTTTTAGTGTTTGAGCATTAATTCATTTTAATGGGCAGAATAAACGCCCAAGTGATTGATGTGCCTAAGCACCTTACACGCGTTTAGAAGTGTCAAGAGTTTTTTCTGCCAAAACGTTGCTGTCAGCAGGAAAGTTGTCTAGGAGAGCTGGGCAAAAGCCCTGTGTACATGAGGCCTTATCCTGTCTTGTTATCATTGAACATATTTCCTGGCTTGGTAAAAATGTCTAGCTCTTTCCAGTGTTGAACGAATAGGGTCAGTCCTGTATTCATCAACGCTCTACCCCTCTCGTATTTCATGTGTGGAAAATATTCAAGAATGAGTAATACAAACATTTTACTCTTGATTCCTGACCCATTTTTACATGCTTTACTTATAAAAATTGACATCCTTTTCCCATCCTTTTTTTTCTTCTTTTAAGAGTGCTGTATGAAGGAAAGGAGCGTCTTATGTCGGGCTGCGAGACAATTCAAGCAACTCCATATGGGCGCTGTGCTAATGTAAACAATAGCTCGGCTACGTCATCAAGAATATTCGTCACTTATCGCCGTGCAGCTCTTGACCGTACTCAGAACTCTCTTGCAGTCACCGACATCTGTGTGATCATCACCAACAAAGGGGAGATCCCACCTCACACTTTCTGTAAGGTGGACAAAAACCTCAACTGCGGCGTGGTAAGAAAATAACAAAGGAAAGAGCACTTGAATGAGCTGTTACATGTAAAAGCTTGTTGCACTTTTTAGGTTCATTTACTATCGCTTACTATATGTTTTTCACTTATTTTTGCACTTTGATGGTAAAAAATCAGCGCTCTTTTGAAAGGATGAGCCCAATATGTAGCAGCCTTATTCAGTATGGACATACATTCTATTTAAACACTTAGGTACTGATAGGACATGTATAGCTGGGGATTGTTATACCCCTTTTACAGTAGTGGACCTATGGGGTCTGCCTGTCAGTTGTTCAGGCAGACCTGATCATACCCTCCAGTCTCTTCTATGGAGCGGCGGGTATCAACGGACATGTGGCAGTCACTGTAAACGGATAGGCGGTTTGTTTACATCCGACCGCCCAAAGAGGAGAGTTGGCTGTGTCTGCTCTACATTAGCAGAACAGACAAGGACCCGCCATTTGCCTGCTCAGTGGGGTTCAGTGGTCCGATTCCCCGCTGAGCAACCAGACTCCAATGAAGCCTGAATAACCATAATAAAAAGAATAGGGCGCACCGACCTAGCGCATTACTGCAATAAAATGTGTTCCAAGATAAAAACAGTGATTAAACAGCGATACTCACAAGCATAAATTAAATAAACGCATGTCATAGCAAGTGGGTTTGACTGCCTGAAGGTCTAATCAAGTCCATTCGTACTGCCATAAGACCAGGAGGCATTCGAAAATGGCTGACGTGTTTTCTGTTTCAATATGTTTATTAAGTTTTTGGGTGGCTGTCGCATTTTCAAGGGCGAATCCTCTTCATCGGAGTCAGGGTAGTGAGTGACACACTGACATATCCGTTATTCATATATACACACCCAGCTGTGCCATACCTGAAGCTTTATTCCATATGGGGGGATGATTCTGTTGGTCCGTTCATTTCAAAGGGCTGCAGATTCCCATAGGTGCCTGTAATGTGAACATGGCATGTGTGGAACGCATGCCCAACATCTAAACCCAGAAGTGCGGGAGGCTTTGCTTTAGGTATGGCATTTATGCTGGCAACTTCCCCTTACCAGAATGAGCTGTGTTTTTATATAACAATTTTTACATGCTTTATATATAATATATATTTATATATATATATATTTATTTTAGACACCACACCTCCCAATAGCTTGTGGGGGGCTGCAACATTGCAGCTGGGTGTGTGTATATATGAATAGTGGGAATGTCAGTGGGTCATTCACTACCCGGGCTCTGATGAAGAGGGTTCGCCCTTGAAACGCATGTGCCATTTTCAGACGACACCTTGTCTTCCGGCAGTACCAATGGACTTGATTAGACCTTCAGGCAGTCAATCACACTTGCTATGACATGCGTTTATTTAAATTACGTTGAGTATATTTATTGCTGTTTTATCTTGGAATACATTTTATTAAGGTAATGCGCTAGGTTGCTGCACTTTTTTCTTTTTGTTGTTGTTTTTTAGTCTGAGGATACCCATTGTCCTGAAAGGGCAGCAAGACTTTTGACGCTAAGAAGGGATTTTGCACTCTGTAACTCATGTGCCTCTGGGTTAAAAACTGCGAGCGCAGGGGATTGTTTGTTTATTACTATTCAACGGAGCCTGCCCCGTGTGTAAGGTACACATTTAAGCCTGACTGCAGTTTAATTTTTTTTTTTATTTTTGCTATTATAGGCTGAGAGAGCGTGGGGAAGAGTTAAAACTTCTGTCAGGTGTTTATCATGGTTTGTGACATCCTTGGAGAGTTCTGACTTCATTTTCGTACCCTGTTACACAAGATATAAAGGTCTACAGCGTAGGCAGTATAAGAAGATATGGATGCATAATCAAAACCCTTAGATATTTTAATTTATTTTTTGCTGTTTTAGTTCAGAGATTTTCCATCACTTCTCAAGCACAGTGACCTCTTGTCAATGTACACGTAGTGATGGAAAATCTCTACCAGTGGAGACACTGGCATCAATAAAACCTGACAGAGGATCTAGTTCATTCTCACGTCATCCAGGGTACATAGTTCAGAGTGCAAGAAAAAAAAGAAGGTTAAATTACACCTTTTTGTCTAGTTTAGTTACTAAAAGATTGGTTTCTAAATTTTACTGCAAATTGGAACTTGATGAGGGTGATTACACAGCATCAGAGGATGGCAGTTTTCACCAGTAAAGACAGAAGAAAGTATGATGCGTTCAGTATCATATAGGTGTGTCTATACTAATAATCACAAATTTTAAAGAGGTGTAGCATCATATACAGTCATTTTGGTACTGAGTAATTGTAATATCAAGTCTGTTGACTCCAAATATTTTAATGTATTAATTTACTGTGTGCTTCTGTAATTTATTCACTGTGGGCCTCATTCATAAAGGTATCTGAAGTAAAAAACTGTCTGTGCTTCCCATAAGAGCCAATCAGTTCAAAAGACAGTTTGAGAGAATCTGGTTGTATTAGATCAGCCTTTCTCAACTAGGGTTCATCCTGAGGATTCTAGGGGTTCCTTGAGCAATGTGCAGTGAAATGATCTCCCACCTTCATTGACTGCAAGAGGCCAGATTTTAACTGATCACCAATACCAAGTGAGAGATTTTCCATTGACTATTTGTGTAAGGGGTAAAAATTACACGGATCATTATTACAGGACTCCACAGTTTTCACTGCATTTCTTTTTATCATAACTTTATTTATATTTCAAGATTATTATTATTCATAAAAATAATTTTGTATACAGCTGGTGGTGTTAAAAAAAAAACAAAAAAAAAAAAACGGTAAATTAAATAGATTGTGAACTGTGCATACAATCTCTCTTAAGGCCCGTACACACGATCGGACTTTTTGACAACAAACATGCAAATTAGCTGTTTTGGAGCAACATCCGACCGTGTGTACGCTCCATCGGACAAACTTTTTCTGTTTCCATCGGACTTTTGTTGGCTGTGCGAACGGACAAACTTTCCAGCAACAAAAGTCCGATGGAGCAAAGTCCGATCATGTGTACACAAAAGCATTTTGTACAAACTACAGTACGCGGCTGCGAGAATGTTTCCAGCGCGAACCCATCGCGCTGGTTCTCGGCGACAGGATACTGTACATCTCGCGCTGGCTGCAATAGGAAAAACACATTTTCCTACTGCAGCGAGCGCGAATTCCCCTCTGGGGGGCATACCAGGCCCTTAGGTCTGGTATGGATTTTAAGGGGAACCCCCTACGCCGAAAAAACGGCGTTGGGGTCCCCCCCAAAATCCATACCAGACCCTTATCCGAGCATGCAGCCCGGCCGGTCAGAAAAGGGGGTGGGGACGAGCGAGCGCCTCCCCCCCTCCTGAGCCGTACCAGGCCGCATGCCCTCAACATGGGATGTGGGTGCTTTGGGGGAGGGGGCGCCCTGCTGCCCCCCCACCCCAAAGCACCTTGTCCCCATGTTGATGAGGACAAGGGCCTCTTCCCGACAACCCTGGCTGTTGGTTGTCGGGGTCTGCGGGCGGGGGGCTTATCGGAATCCGGGAGCCCCCTTTAATAAGGGGCCCCCAGATCCCGGCCCCCCCACCCAATGTGAATGAGTATGGGGTACATGGTACCCCTACCCATTCACCTAGGGAAAAAAAGTGTCAATAAAAAAAACACACTACACAGGTTTTAAAAGTAATTTATTAGGCAGCTCCAGGGGTCTTCTTCCGACTACGGGGGTCTCTCAGGCCTCTTCTCTTTCTCTCCGGTGTCATCTCCGCGCTCTCTGGTTCTTCTTCCTTCTGCTATCTTCTGCTCTTTTACCGCTATTTTGCCGCTCTTTTGCTAGCGGAGGAGCCCGGACTTCTGGATCGTCTTCTTCCCTCTTCTCTTCCAGAGATGTTGACACGAAGCTCTCTCCAGCTGTAATGCTGTCTGTGCGCTCTGCTATGACTTATATAGGCGGTGACCCCGCCCCCCCTATGACATCACAGTCCCAGGGCATGCTGGGACTGTGAGGTCATAAGGGGGCGTGGTCATGTCATCCTATGACCACGCCCCCTTATGACCTCACAGTCCCAGCATGCCCCGGGACTGTGATGTCATAGGGGCGGGGTCACTGCCTATGTAAGTCATAGCAGAGCGCACAGACAGCATTACAGCCGGAGAGAGCGTCGTGTCAACATCTCTGGAAGAGAAAAGGGAAGAAGATGATCCAGATGTCCAGGCCACTGCTAGCAAAAGAGTGGCAGAAGATCCAGACACCGGGAGAAGACGCCGGAGAGACCCCCGGAGTCGGGAGAAGACCCCCGGAGCTGCCTAATAAATTACTTTAAAAACCTGTGTACTGTGTTTTTTTTTTTCTTGACACTTTTTTCCCTAGGTAAATGGGTAGGGGTACGATGTACCCTGTACTCGTTCACATAGGGCAGGGGGTCGGGATCTGGGGGCCACCTTATTAAAGGGGGCTCCCAGATTCCGATAAGCCCCTCGCCCCCAGACCCCGACAACCAACGGCCAGGGTTGTCGGGAAGAGGCCCTTGTCCTCATCAACATGGGGACAAGGTGCTTTGGGGTGGGGGGCCGCAGGGCGCCCCCTCAAAGCACCCACCCCCCCATGTTGAGGGCATGCGGCCTGGTACGGCTCATGAGGGGGGGGCGCTCGCTCGTCCCCACCCCCTTTCCTGACCGGCCGAGCTGCGTGCTCGGTTAAGGGTCTTGTATGGATTTTGGGGGGACCCCCACGCTGTTTTTTCGGCGTAGGGGGTTCCCCTTAAAATCCATACCAGATCTAAGAGCCTGGTATGCCCCTGGAGGGGAACCCATGCCGTTTTTTTATCTAAAATTTGGCGTGGAGTTCCCCCTCAAGATTCATACCAAATTCATACACAGTGCCTGGCATTGGCAGGGATCCAAGTAGGATCCCCACACCAGTGTGAACCCGGCTCGCAAGGTGTCAATCTCGCCAATAAAAGTGGCGAGATTGACACAATATCAGACAACAATACAGAAGTTGACCAAAGGGTGGTGGTAAAGAGCTGAAAAACCAAGTGATTTGGTGAAAGTTGGCTGGAAAAGTCCTGTCGTCTGTATGCAAGACAAACTTCTGGCCAACGCCCTTTGTACAAAAATCCAAGGGAAAGTTTGTACAAAGTCCTATCGTGTGTATGGGGCTTTAGAAGGGTTTCCCTGAAAAATAAATTCAAGGCTTGCTCCGCGGTGAAAAGATTTAGAGGCTGCTTTAGATAATCACAGATGGGTTCTGTTTCTCAAGCCTCCTTTATTATTCACAACTAGTATAAATGTTGAACGGTGCTTATTGGTACCTTATTCAGTTAACGCTAGCCAAGCCTCTCTTGGTAGCTCAGTTTGTGTTCACTTGTCTTGCATATATACATTAATAATGCTCTGCTACATATGTTTGAGGCCCCTTTCACACTGGGGCGGTGGGGGCATCGGCGGTACAACAGCGCTATTTTTCTTGCAGCTGTATTCGGCCGCTAGCGGTGCGGTTTTAACCCCCGCTGGCAGCCGAAAAAGGGTTAAAATCACTCATACAGCGCGGCTATAGCCGCGGTATAGCCGCGCTGTCCCATTGATTTCAATGGGCAGGAGCGGTGAAGGAGCGGTGAATACACCGCTCCTTCACCGCTCCAAAGAAGCGGTTTGCAGGACTTTTTTCACCGTCCTGCCAGCGCACCGCTTCAGTGTGAAAGCCCTAGGGCTTTCACACTGAACAAACAGCGGAGGCTGTTTAGGGGCGGTTTGCAGGCGGTATTTTTAGCGCAATACCGCCTGCAAACTGCCCGAGTGTGAAAGGGGTCTGACTGTTTGCTTTTATTGTAGCGCAATCCTAATTGTGTTTTTATCCTTTCCCTTTTTAGTGGGGATCCAACGTATTCCTGTGCTATAAGAAGTCTGTGCCTGCTTCAAACTCTATTGCTTATAAGGCTGGTTAGTATAACATCAATTTGAAATGTCTGTGAACTAAGATTTTTTTGAGCATTTTGTTGTACCTTTGTAAATGATGATTAGGAGTAAAGCTGTATGCATGTTACATGGAGCTCAGAAACTCTTTTCAGCTTTGTGCTTTAAGAAGCAAAAAAATACAGTATATGAGGGAATACAATCGATTGTAGCTGTACAGTAAACCAAAAACTCAAAATTACAACCCATTTAACATTCCACACTAGGGAAGTAGATTTTGATAGTTAACCTATGATCGTAAATTATGATTGCATATTATCAATCGCATCTGTTTCCGACATGTAATCTCATGGTCTGATCAATCGATTATATTTATTACATAAATGTATTCATTCTTTTGATTGACAGTTTGATCAAATCTGATCTAAATCAAATCAGAAGGGAAGTTATGTCTGGATTGTTTGAGCTTTTGATCATTTTAGTCGAGTTGCACATCGTTTGGATAGTAAAATTGACGTGTGCATGGCCATCAAAAAAGACCAGTGTAAATGTTCAAAGTGCGTCCATAGTGGCAAATCTGCAGTCATGTGCCGACTGCACTAGAGCCTGGTACGCACTATTTTTCTTTTTCATTCAACCCAGCAGCTTAATAAAAAAAAAAACTGAAGAGCTCAGGAGGAGCCGCTGTACTAACTATCCAGTGTTAGTACAGCAATCTCCCCTGCTGAGCTATTGTGTTTTGTTAGGGGGACGGTCCCCCTGTCCCACCTTTTTTGGTCCTGCCTCTTCGACAAAAGCCAGACTGGCTGCAGTAGACATGGGCCGAGTGTCCGATACTGCCTGATATTTGGCCCATGTGTATGGCCCTTAAATTGAAACCTGATTGGCTACTGCACATTTGCCAACCACATTGTTCTTTAAAATAAACCTTGTGTTGGTGTTTCTCCTTTGATTTCATTTGGTGAATGGAACTGGAAGTACAATACCATATACATCTTTTACAGGAGATCTTTTTCACCCTGCTTTTAGCTACATCTATTTGCTTTTAAAATTAGTTTCTAAGGTTTTAAGGCTGCAGATACTTTTGTGGACAGTTCTGTATTTCAAAGGGTATTGAAAACCACAGACCATAGGGCTATATTTACTCAGTGAAATGAAGCATTTAAAAATGCAGGAACTTGAAGGGAAACAACTTTGATAAGGGAGCAAAGGTGATGCAGTCGCAGGGAGAGGCAATGCCTGATATGTAGCTGCTGGGCTAACTGTTCATGTCTCCTAATTTTTTTTTTAAACAACTGCAGGCGATTTAAGAATCAAGATATTTATGGTCTCCTAATTTTCGATTTTTTTTTTTTTTTACATTTCTCCTTCCCAGAAAATATGTATGCCATGCTTATTGGCAAACAAAGGTATTGAGCAATATTATTCAGTCTGTAGACTGTCATAACATATTGTGACTGGATTTGACACAATGTAGCCCTGTCAATTCTTCTGAAAAAATCTAAAACAGAGACGGGCAATTTAATTTTCCCAAGGGGACACATGAGAAACTAGCATTGTTATGCAGGTCCAAATTTAATTCTGCAATATCAATTTTGCACCTGAGAAAGTCCGTACGTACATAAACATACAGAAAACAAACATCTGGCATGAAGATTAATTGATACAACTGCTCATGAAATAGGTCTTTTTTAGATGGGCGGTCTGGGGGGGTAAAAACAGGATGTCCCTGACCGCCCCACCCGAATTGTAAATTAACAGCTGGACAGGGCTGTTTACATGCTGCGGCTGCAGCATTTTTAACTTGGGCTGCAGAGTTTGACAAGCAGCACCACTTGTCAAACTCTGGAGCCCAAGTTAAAAATGCTTCAGCCGCAGCATGCGAATGGCCCTGTCCATCTACTTTACAATTCTGCAAACTCACCCATTGAGCTCTCATGATTGGCTGGCAAACATTCAAGGGTATACCCTTTATCGCAAGGAAAGAGTGTAAAAAAGGGGGAGGGTTATGTCTATATTTCAAGAATAATGTACAAGTGAATGTGAAAGATGACATCACTAAGGGAGCTAGGGAGGAGGTGGAATCCTTATGGGTAGAGCTCCAAAGGAATGAAGCTAAGGGGAAAATAATGCTGGGAGTATGCTATAGGCCCCCTAACCTGAGGGAGGAGGGGGAGACAGATCTCCTATCACAATTTGGATTAGCAGCAAGGATGGGAAGTGTTATCATAATGGGAGATTTTAATTATCCAGACGTAGACTGGGCGGAGGGAACTGCACATTTATTTAAGGCCCGCCAGTTCCTAAATGTCTTGCAGGACAATTTTATCGGTCAGATGGTAGACGCACCAACTAGAAATAAAGCGTTACTGGATCTACTGATTACCAATAATAAAGACCTGATCACGGATGTGGAAATACGGGGCAATTTTGGTAACAGCGATCACAGGTCAATTGGCTTCAGTATAAATCGCACAAATAGGAAACATAAGGGGAATACAAAGACACTGAATTTCAAAAGAGCCAACTTCCCTAAACTACAAACCTTGCTAGAAGGCATAAATTGGGATAAAATCTTAGGAACAAAGAACACGGAAGAGAGATGGGTTTGCTTTAGGAGCAAATTAAATAAGGGCATTAGCCAATGCATCCCATTGGGTAATAAATTTAAAAGAGCGAACAAAAGTCCTGAATGGCTTACTGCGATGCAAAAATGCATATAAAAGCAAAGGAGAAGGCCTTCAAAAAATACGAGGTTGAGGGCTCATCATCAGCATTCAGACTTTATAAAGAATGCAACAAGAAATGTAAAGGTGCAGTAAGGATGGCTAAGATAGAACATGAAAGACACATAGCGGAGGAGAGCAAAAAAAAAAATCCCACGTTTATTACTTATTTACTTTCTTTGCTTTGCCCGGCGGACTTTTCGACGGACTTTACGAATGAACGGACTTGCCTACACACGATCAACCGAAGTCCGACGGATTCGTACGTGATGACGTACGACCGGACTAAAACAAGGAAGTTCATAGTCAGTAGCCAATAGCTGCCCTAGCGTCGGTTTTTGTCCGTCGGACTAGCATACAGACGAGCGGACTTTTCGACCGGACTTGAGTCCATCGGATAGATTTGAAACACGTTTCAAATCTAAGTCTGTCAAACTTTTGAGAAAAAAAGTCCGCTGGAGCCCGCACACGATCGAATTGTCCGACGGACTCCGGTACGCTGGGCCAAGTACCGTATTTATAGGCGTATAACACACACCCCAAGTTTAGGAGGGAATTTAAAGGAAAAAAAACTTTTAGGAGGGAAGTTGAAGGGAAAAAAACTTACATTTAAATGCCCATCATTGCAGCCTTGCCCCAGTGCAGCCATGCCCCAGTGCAGCCATGCCCCAGTGCAGCCTTGCCCCAGTGCAGCCTTGCCCCAGTGCAGCCTTGCCCCAGTGCAGCCTTGCCCCAGTGCAGCCTTGCCCCAGTGCAGCCTTGCCCCAGTGCAGCCTTGTCCCAGTGCAGCCTTGTCCCAGTGCAGCCTTCGATCCTGTGATCCCCTGCCATCCTGGGCTTCAAAATCGCCGACCGCGATTTGAAGATGGCGCCGCCGGCGCCGAAATACACAGAGCCGGTCCTCGGCTCTTCTCGGCGGCTCTCGTTCACTTTCGGCTCCAATCGTAGTCCCACCCGGGATGGGCGTGACTGTGAGCGGAGCTATCCGAACCTAGCCGAGTACACTCGGCTAGGTTCGGACGGCGTTCGAGTGAAGCCGAAAGTGGCCGAAAAGAGCCGAGGACCGGCTCTGTGTATTTCGGCGCCGGCGGCGCCATTTTCAAATCGCGGTCGGCGATTTTGAAGATCTGGCAGCTCAGGATCGCAGGGGATCGGCGTATAACACGCACCCGCGATTTTTCCCCTGATTTTAAGGGGAAAAAGTGCGTGTTATACGCCGATAAATACGGTATGCTGTAAAGGATTTCAGTGCAATTAGTGATTTCTGGCCAATCAACAGGTAATTGTAGCATTTGTAAAGTATTAAACACTGGATTTTTTTTTTCAATTGGCCCCGACGCTTTAAATTTATGAACTAAAACAAATTTGGGCCTCAAGCATGAAAGAATCTGGAGGAAAGACCGATCCTGTTTTCTTCCTTAGCCAATTTAGACTTGTGGTGGTCTCCTCTACTGCACTGGAAGGAGCTTGCAGTGGGTAACAAGAACTCTTGACAGACACTGTTCAGCATGATGCCTTGCATGTTGGAGATGTCTGCAGCTTATTAGAAACCAATTGACAGATAATGTGCTGAGTGCATCCTGCCCTTAGTGGTTGAATCCCTTGTTACGACAAAGTTATTCAGTTGGGCATTGCAAAAAGCAGTGACAATGCGCAAAGTTCAGTATTGCATAGCAAGCGCTAAGCAGTCATTTCTTTATGGATTTAACTCTAGTAAAGTAAAAACTTGTGTTGTGCTGTGGATTCCAGGACCCGTTTTTTTTTTTTTTCACTGCTTTACAGAATAGATCTGCAAGAGTACATATTGTAAAAAAACTTTTTTCACATTGCAACCCTTAAACAGCTTGTGTCAAGATCCTTCTCTAATTACAAAATATTGGCTACCAGCTCATATGCTTATTTTATGTAATTGAACGTAAATTACCTCCTATACAGTTTGATGGTTACACCAACCAGTACAATTTGGTCACAACCCATCCTGGTTATTAGACCGTAAAGGAGCTGCAACTTCCAGCAGAGGTAGTGAGCCAGTCAACACTAAATGGCTTCAAACAAACTTGGGACAAACGTAGATCTATACTCAGACAAAAAAGTTAATGGGAGAAAAAAAAAAAAGGCACTTCGAGGGACCACTTGGTCTTTTTTCTGCCGTCACTTTTTTTTATATGTTTCTAACTCACTCGAATGAGATCATACTTCTGCTTATTTTGCTTTGTCCTCCTATTAGGCTCCATTGGTATATATGTGAATCAGATGCTTTTTGAACCACATCCACGCATAACATGTGAACCAGCAGCCTTCTCAATGCAAATTTACAAATAGTAGATAATACTGCGGTGTCCCAAAATAAAAATAGCGATCCTGCAGCAGCAACTTTCCTGTGAGAGACACACAGCACAAAGCAAATAGTCAAAAATAAAGTTGCTCTATATATATTTAATAAAGGAAAAAAGTAAAGCAGACACACTGCAAAAAGGAGTCCACAAAGTGACAAGGAATCCAATATATCCCACGGTGCACTAACAATCACTCGAATGGTGTGTGATTTCCAGAGAGAGCCTCCACCTCATGGAATGGCTGCTTACCAGCTCCTTATAACCTCCTATTACGGAAGATCATTCTCACTTGTGGCTATTAAACCCAACCAAGGCCTTTATTCATCCAGGGGCATCAACCTGAAGAGTACCCACCACTCAAGGAAGAAATCCGATCACATAAGGACCCCAAAAAAGATGAGGCTTCCATAGTGTAAAATCCTTGACGTTTTTAATAATGTGTAAAAGATTGCACTTAATAAAAGATGCATAAAACACGCATAGATAAGCCACCTGGCTAGATACAACAGCTTGTCCTTCCGGGACCTGCACAGACGCGGTGACATCAGCACTTCGCTCCTCCTCATGGGTCACCGCATTTGCGCAGGTTCCGGAATGACCTGCGCCTACTACCCACCGCCATACACTCTCCTGCCCTACTACCTGTCGTAATACACTCCCCTCCTGCACATCACATACTACCCACCAACGTATACTCTCTGCACTGTACATTACCTATTTAACAGACTCTCTTTAACCACACCCCCTTTAAGCCACTCCAAATATTTAGCACAATTAAAACCATGCCCAATTTTTTGCCACATTTGTTTGTTTTTTTGTTTTTGTTTTTTTATGCCTAGGGCCTACTTTTGATCTTGCACACAGGCCCACTGATTTCATGATACGCCCCCTGAGTGTATCTGTCTGGAGTTGAGCTTAAAGTTCATGTGAACTCTCACTTTGTAAAACAATTCACTGAGATGGATGAGCTCTCATGTCTAGGGTGGTCAGTTTGTAATAGTAAAGCAAGTGTATGTGCAGGATTACCAGATATTTCACACAAAGGAAGAATTGCAAAGAAACAGGACACTTTAACCCAAGTACAGGGCACAACATACACATATCTGGAATATGAAATGTTGGGTATCAAACACTTTATTCATTTCTTAACCAGGTTTTTACAGATGAGCTCCACTAACCCTTTACATTTTGTGCTGGCAGATATGATCTTCCGATATCCAGAAGAAGATTATGAATCATTTCCACTACCTGAGTCTGTGCCTCTTTTCTGTCTTCCAATGGGAGCAACCATTGAATGCTGGGCTCCCAAAATCAAGTACCCACTTCCGGTCTTTTCCACATTTGTCCTCACTGGCTCCAATGCAGACAAGGTAAGTGCTAAATACTGCATTATTCTTTATGAAACCGTACATCCCAGTACACAGGGCATCTTCATATTCATTACAATAGGATTATTCTGCCACTTTCAGGTGATTGGATACTGACAATAAAGACAGGAAATCCCTGCCCAGGCATAACTTCAGTTCTTGCTAGTAACTAATCTTAGGTCTGATGGTCATGCCTATGCAGCCTCTGCCCAGATTTCTTCTTTAGCTATTTTTTCTCAAGCTTTCCATTCATAAATAGGATACCGGCTTATCCAGGTCTGATACCTATGGCTGTCTGCTTAGATGAATGGTACCCGGAGCCTGTGACACACCCAGGGACAGCCTGTAGTGTTACTGTTCGGCAATGGACTCTTCGCTATGTGACCCTGTGCAATGATATATTGCCTTGTGGACAGGCAGAGTGCTATACGTGTCTGGGGGTAGGGGGAAACTGGTCCTTCTTTGCTTGTTACCCACATGAACAGGTTCCTATGCAGCTTCCTGGGTTCTGTAGTCCTTTTTCAGGGTGCTTGTTCCTTGAGCATCAGGACACCGATATTGTGTTTCTCTGTACTTTTTCATTGTCTGCTGACTGTGTCTCCAGTTAGTGCCACAGCTGACCCAGGGCACTACACAGCTGTAGCAGAGTTTGGGAGCGGGCCGAAAGCCAAGTAAGCTCTTTAGCAGTCAAACCACCTGCTTACATGACCTGTGCTTGTAGTCACTTCCAGTTTACATTGTCTTCGATCATACGCTGATGCAGGGGGTGTTTTTGGACCCCCCCAAATGCATTGGTTAGTTTTTGGATTGTTCCCCCCATTTTTATTGGAACATAGTTGTATCTGGACATCTTAGCAGTGGCATGGCGCTTCAGTTTCCATTTTTATTTATTTTTGAATTAATTTCAAGGACCAGGTACCCTTGAGCATTTGCAGTGGATGTTCTGGTGACAAAGGTGGATTAGTTCTCCTTAATGTATGCCTTTCCTTCGTTAAAGATTCTACATCGTCTGCTTCGCAGGATTTAGGTGGAGGGCATTCTGGTGATTCTGATTGTCCTGGACTGGCCTATGAGAATGTGTTACTCCCAACATTCTAAACTTGTCATGGAAGAACCATGGCCCTTTCCAAATCGACCTGACTTCTTGTCACAAGGTCTGATTATCCATTCTTCTTTACAGTCGCTGTAATTAACAGCATGGCCGTTGAAGCCAGGATCTTTAGAGATGGGTTTATCTGGGTTAATCAAACCTACCCCGCTGAGAGCTAGGAAGGCGAAAAATTTACCATAGGACTTGTAAGTCTTGTTTTATCTGGTGTGAGGCTCAGAGAATTCATCCTTGTAAGTATGTCATAGGTACTTCAACAAAGGATTAGTTTAAGGGTGTGCACACTTATGCAACCACATTATTTTAGTTTTTTTATTTTTACTTCCCGCCACCTAAAAGATTTTAGTTTGTTGTTCAACTGAGTTGTACAGTTTATAGGTCACATTAAAGGTGGAAAAACAAAATGATCTTTGTCCAGTTTTTTTACATCACAGAAACATGACATTTTAACAGAGGTGTGTAGACTTTTTATAGCCACTGTAGCTGGAAAAGGGGGACCTACTCTGAGTGGTCAAAAGTATATCTGCACAGTGTATGTGTGTGTGTGTGTGTGTGTGTGTGTGTGTGTGTATAGGTCTGTACGTTATCCTGACCCCTAATCTTGTATGATCAGAACTGCTTTTCTAAGCTAGCAGGACCATTTTTTTTAGGTCTCATTCACAATAGTGGCAGGGATTGACGCTCCTCTGAAAAGTGATCTCTGCTCGATCTTTTGATGGGCAGTAAGAAGGTGCTATATTTTGCTTTCTCCCCACCTGTCTAACCGCCTAAATGCAGCATCAACACAAGGGAGCACCACTGTGCCGCAGCCATTTGCAGTTGCCTGCCAGTTGCAGCATGGCCCCATTTACCTTAATCATTCACGTTTGACAGATGGTGTTGCCCTGCAAACGCAACAGTGGGTATATTTTCAGCCACTAAACGTCACAGCTGCAGCCTGTGTGTGATCCTGAATGCTGCTTCTGCAGCTAAAGAGGGAGCAGTTAAAGGTGTGGAAAAAATGAAGCTCAATCACGTGATTTTACTGTCCCTCCTACCTCATGTGTGAACAAGCCTTTAGACTGGGGTGCCTCAAGACGACTAAAAATAATTTTAAAGGGTGCCGTGACTGAAAAAGGTTGGAAACAAAACACTGGTGTAAGAGGCAAAATTCAGTTTTCAGTGATGGCTCATTCTACCTGAAGTGTTGGTGCTTCCTGGGCTAATGTAAATCTGGCCTCGGTAGCTCAAGTTTGTAAGGCCTCTATCTGGTTGACAAGTTTTTGCTGGCTGCTGTGTGAGGTTATAACCTGTTCGGGTTCAGTTGTTTGGGGTTTGATTGTTGCCATGTTCCCTCCCCATGTTCAGTGCTTTGTGATATCCTTATCATGATATCATAAATCAGTTAAAGTGATTGTAAACTCTTGGGTTTTTTTTTTTTAATAGAAAGAACATGTTATACTTACCTGCTGTGTTGTAGTGGTTTTGCACAGAGTAGCCCAGATCCTTCTCTTCTTGGGTCCCTCTTCGCTGCTCTTGTCCATTCAGACACACAGCTGCTGTTCGGGCCCTGCCCCTTCTCTCCCCTGATTGGCTAAAACTGACTGACAGCCGTGGGAGCCAATGGTGCCGCTGCTATGTCTCAGCCAATTGGGGGGAAGAGTCCTGGATGGCCGAGGGACTTGTGGACAGAGATGGGGTACAGGTAAGTATTAGGGGTTCTGGGGGGGCTGCTACACACAGAAGGCTTTTTATTTTAATGCATAGAAATGCATTAAGCTAAAAAACCTTCTGCCTTTACAACTCCTTTTAACTGTTTCTTGGCTTGCTGAAAAATCGAAGCTTTGCTTAGGTGGAATGGGTTATTCATGGGTGGGTATTTCCTGACTTCTTTGCAAGTGTCCATTCACCTGAAGTTGGCAGCATTACCCTATCATTATGAATATGAAGATGGACTGTGTTCTGTGATGTATTCCAGGAAAAGGAATTTTACTAGTAAAAATATCTATAAAAATAAAAATTTTGCAGCAGAACTGTATTACAAAACTGGGCACCTGACATGGTGCCAGCTTAACCACTTCAATACCAGCCACTTGGACACCTTTCCGCCCAGGCCAATTTTCAGCTTTCAGCGCTGTCACAATTTGAAGGACAATTGCACGGTCGTGCTACACTGTACTCAAACAATTTTGATCATTTTGTTCCCACAAATAGAGCTTTCTTTTGGTGGTATTTGATCACCTCTGCGGTTTTTATTTTTTGCGCAACAAATAAAAAAAGACAGAAAATTTTGAAAAAAAAACAAGTTTTTCTTTGTTTCTGTTAAAAATTATTGTAAATAAGTATGTTTTCTTCAATGATGGGCACTGATATGGCTGCACTGACGGCCACTGATACGGCGGCACTGATGGGCACCAATGAGGTGGCACTGATAGGTGGCACTCGTAGGTGGCACTGATGGGCACTCGTAGGTGGCACTGATGGGCACTCGTAGATGGCACTGATGGGCACTCGTAGGTAGCATTGATGGGTACTTGGGGGTGGCACTGATGGGTGGCACTGATAGGGGGCACGGATGGACACTGATAGGTGGGTACGGATGGGCACTGACAGGTGGCACCGATGGACACTGTTGGGTGGCACTGATGACTCTGATTGGTGGCACTGATGCTCCTAAGGTTGGCATTGCAGGGCATCTAGGCAATATTATGGTGCCAATCAGTGCCCATTTGTGGGCACTGATTGGCACAGATTGGGCACTGACTGGGCACATTGGGCACATGTGGATGGCCATGGGGTACATACCTGGCCATCCACATGTTGCCCCTTCCCTGGTAGTCCTAGTGGCGATCCCTGGAGGTCCAGTGTGGTTATCTGGGGGGGGCTGCGCTGATAAACAATCAGCGCAGACCCCCCCTGTCAGGAGAGCCGCCGTTCAACGGCTCTTCCTATTGACATTGTGATCAGCCATGATTGGACACGGCTGAACACGTGGTAAAGAGCCTCCGCCGGAGGCTCTTTACCAAGATCGGTGTAGCGGTGTGTCAGTGTGATCGCCGCTCCACCGATCGCCGCGATGCGCGCCCCCATGTTATCCTGCTGGACGTCATATGACGCCCAGTCAGGATAACGGAACCACTTCCCGGACGTCAATCCGCTATAGTCCGGGCGGGAAGTGGTTAAACAAAGGATTTGTAATACCAATGTACATCACAGAAAAAAAAAACATTTTGCCCACGGGACTTTTAAAGAGTCACACCTCAGACAGTAGATATAAAAATATGAAAAATGTATTATAATACATTTAAAAACGTGTACCACAATGATAAAGAAGACATAAATAATGAACATGAATGGTGCCGTATAAAGTTCATAAGAAAAAATTAGATATGCGGGACCTGAAGGCACCATACAGATACCCCAATCGATCTAGAGCTGCTGCGCGACTGATCTCTACGCGTTTCGTATTGGGATAGAAAAATCCCAATATGTGACGAAATGAACAACAATGATGGAGATACCTTGATAATAAAGAGGTAACCAATTGGGAATGTATAGGATAGTAGTTATGGGGCATAATAAGTGTAGCAAACACTATATAACTATTAAACCAATACCCGGTCCGCAGTTGCTGAAAGTTGTGTGTGTATATGTGTATAAATATATAATGTGTGTGGTAGTAGTATTCCATTAATCTACCATACCAATTAATTGTTAAAAGTGCAAGTTAGCCCTCAATAAATAAAATTGGCATAGAAATGCTATCTAGACTTTAAAGTGGAGGGCCACCCTGAAAAAAAAATTACACCAAAAATCCTGAAAAAAAAAAAAAAAAAAAAAAAACATTTGGGGAAAAAAAATAATTTTTAAACTTACCTAAACCCTTGTTGCTAGGCAGTCTTCCTAATCTGCCTCTTCCTTTTCCGCGGCATCTTCTGCTCCTCGGTGAGCGGCCCAGTTGTCTTCTGGGAACTGTGTGTGTTCCCAGAACACCACAGGGCCATTCACAGAGCGCCGCTCACGTGTGCGCAGTAGGAAACTGGCAGTGAAGCCTGCCTATTTCCCTTACCTAGGATGGCGGTGCCGGGACCCGAGGGACGGGTCGGCCTCGGGCGGCTGACATCGCGGCACCCAGGACAGGTAAGTACTTATTTAAAGTCAGCAACTACAGTGTTTGTAGCTGCTGACTTTTTTTTTTTTTTTTTTACGGCCGGAATCCCGCTTTAATCGGGTAATGAGTGAAGGTGCAAAAATAGTGATGGTGTGGCCCCAGTGTATAATGAAGACTTCAAATCCCGTTTCCATTTGAAGTCTTCATTATACACTGGTACCACACACCATCACTATTTTTGCACCTTCACTCACTAATTTACCTGATTAATGTCTAGATAGCATTTCTATGCCAATTTTATTTATTGAGGACTAATTTGCACTTTTAACAATTAACTGGTATGGTAGATTAATGGAATACTATAAATATATATATATATTCTACAACTTTCAGAAATTGCGGACCGGGTATTGGTTTAATAGGTACAGTGGGGCAAAAAAGTATTTAGTCAGCCACCAATTGTGCAAGTTCTCCCACTTAAAAAGATGAAAGAAGCCTGTAATTGTCATCATAGGTATACCTCAACTATGAGAGACAAAATGTGGAAACAAATCCAGACAATCACATTGTCTGATTTTTGAAAGAAATTATTTGCAAATTATGGTGGAAAATAAGTATTTTGTCAATATCAAAAGTTCATCTCAATACTTTGTTATATATCCTTTGTTGGCAATGACAGAGGTCAAACATTTTCTGTAAGTCTTCACAAGGTTGTCACACACGGTTAATGGTATGTTGGCCCATTCCTCCATGCAGATCTCCTCTAGAGCAGTAATGTTTTGGGGCTGTCGCTCGGCAACACGGACTTTCAACTCCCTCCAAAGGTTTTCTATGGGGTTGAGATCTGGAGACCGGCTAGGCCACTCCAGGGCCTTGAAATGCTTCTTACGAAGCCACTCCTTCGTTGCCCGGGCAGTGTGTTTGGGATCGTTGTCATGCTGAAAGACCCAGCCATGTTTCATCTTCAATGCCCTTGCTGATGGGAGGAGGTTTGCACTCAAAATCTTACGATACATGGCCCCATTCATTCTTTCATGTACACGGATCAGTCGTCCTGTTCCCTTTGCAGAGAAACAGCCCCAAAGCATGATGTTGCCACCCCCATGCTTCACAGTAGGTATGGTGTTCTTTGGTTGCAACTCAGCATTCTCTCTCCTCCAAACACGACGAGTTATGTTTCTACCAAAGAGTTCTACTTTGGTTTCATCTGACCATATGACATTCTCCCAATCCTCTTCTGGATCATCCAAATGCTCTGTAGCAAACCTCAGACGGGCCCGGACATGTACTGGCTTAAGCAGGGGGACACGTCTGGCACTGCAGGATCTGAGTCCCTGGCGGTGTAGCGTGTTACTGATGGTAGCCTTTGTTACTTTGGTCCCAGCTCTCTGCAGGTCATTCACTAGGTCCCCCCATGTGGTTCTGGGATTTTTGCTCACCGTTCTTGTGATCATTTTGACCCCACTGGGTGAGATCTTGCGTGGAGCCCCAGATCGAGGGAGATTATCAGTGGTCTTGTAAGTCTTCCATTTTCTAATTATTGCTCCCACAGTTGATTTCTTCACACCAAACTGCTTGCCTATTGCAGATTCAGTCTTCCCACCCTGGTGCAGGTCTGCAATTTTGTTTCTGGTGTCCTTCGACAGCTCTTTGTTCTTCACCATAGTGGAGATTGGAGTGTGACTGTTTGAGGTTGTGGACAGGTGTCTTTTATACTGATAACAAGTTCATAAAGGTGCCATTAATACAGGTAATGAGTGGAGGACAGAGGAGCCTCTTAACTAAGAAGATACAGGTCTGTGAGAGCCAGAAATCTTGCTTGTTTGTAGGTGACCAAATACTTATTTTCCACCATAATTTGCAAATAAATTCTTTCAAAAATCAGACAATGTGATTGTCTGGATTTGTTTCCACGTTTTGTCTCTCATAGTTGAGGTATACCTATGATGACAATTACAGGCCTCTCTCATCTTTTTAAGTGGGAGAACTTGCACAATTGGTGGCTGACTAAATACTTTTTTGCCCCACTGTATATAGTGTTTGCTACACTTATTATGCCCCATTACTACTATCCTATACACGCCTGTTTGGGTATCCCCATCATTGTTGTTTATTTCATCACATATTGGGATTTTTCTATCCTTATTGGTGATGCACACTTTTTTTCATCACCTCACCGATTTTTCCTCCTTTTTGTCATTAGCGCATTTTTTACCCATATATTAACTCCATTATGTTTCCAGGTGTGTGGCATCTTTTCCTTCCTCTGGTTGCGTTTACATTGACCACCAGGATGTCAGATCTGTGAACATACCATGTTGTTGCCATCTCCCGCCCCTTCACAGCTCCCATGGGGAAAAGGAGTTGACTTCTGGACATGCTCAGGGGAGACCCTTTGTATGTTACCATATATATTGCTACACATAAGCTTGCCTTCTTTATCCAACCGGATTACTTTTCCGGCGAGAGTTGATCAGCATTTGGCACTACTTTTAAGTTACAGATATTGAGATCTACTCATACATATATGGCTCTTCTCCTGCCCTTTCCCCTTCCCCCTAATACCCCTTCCTCCTTAATTTTTCAATTTCTGCAGGATGCTTTTACCCTTTTTTCTTCCCATGTTTTCAGGTGGCTGTAACGTTGTATATTATCACTGTTTTGCATTGCTAGGAGGTCTGAACAAATTGAGCTTTGCTGTGGAAAGAGAGGAAGCTAAGCTGTTATCTGGCAAGGACAGCAAAAGCTGATAGCTGAAAGGATCAGCAAGAGCTGTACAAAAAGGGTGTGACAGTGTTTGCAGTCTCTGAGCAGTACTATGTACAAGTCACTATGGCTCTCTACAAGTTTTTATCCTGGTTTCTCCTATCCTAATAGACTCCTATTGGTTCATGGTATTTTGGTTTTGAACGGTAATTGCAGAGATCATGTTAGGAGATATAAATTAGGTTTTTAAAATGATGATGAAAATGAGCTGTTCCGTAAAATACCAGCTATGGTAACCAAATGTCTCTTGGAAGTCTTTGAAAAAGCAGCACAGAGCTGAAGGGAAAGTCCTTGGGAAAACCAAATGTTTTTATTGAGTTTTGTCACCACATTATAGTGTGGGTAATTCCAAGAAAAACTTTTCTGCAAATCATAAATAGAGCAGAGTAGGTGATTTTTATATATATATATATATATATATATATATATATATATATATATATATATATATATATATATATATAGATATATATATATAGATATATAGATATATATATCTATATATATATAGATATATATATCTATATCTCTCAAAAACTGAGTGTTAGATTTATACCATATACTGTATTATACTATAAAGTAAACATTTTGGAATGGAGAATGAATTGATACCAGTAACAAGTTTGATACGAGCCAACCATTTTGGGAGTATATAAATAAAAAACAGTCTAATTTTATATAACCAAAAAGTGTATTAGTGGTGCCCATATTCTACCAAGCAAGCCCATTGTAATGGCAATACGGAGCACTCACAAGAGTGTTGTATTTGGCAATCAAAAGTCCTATTACCAGGCTTCTATGTCTATAGGAGATATGTGATGTGACCCTGGCCTGCAAAAATGGGATGGCATCAGAAGCAAGTGTACAACTTTTAACTGGAAAAACAAAATCCTTAGGGCTTATGTACATGTTAACCCCCCCAACAAGTTTTGTTTTTTGCTCCTGAGCCTTGTTTGTCACAGTATTGCCTAGATTGCAATGGAATGCCTACTGATGTGTAGTTGGGAAAGATAGTTCACACTCTTGCATTTCATTTCTCTTTCAATGTTTTTATTGAAATCAAGTTTTAACAGGGTTCACATTGATACAAGTTTTGTTTCAACAGTAATGTTACAATTGTGAATCTCAAATTAGCGTGAATGTCTCATTATATAACTGTACTAGAACTAAGGTCCCCACCCTATCTATTCCTATCCATAAACAAACTGATGGTTGATGAGGCGCCTAACACACCTAGAAGATAGTACAGTGAAATTTCCTGTAGAGGGACTATCATGTGATGTAATTCAGTTTCCCAACTTGGAGTTATAACAGAAAACCTAAGTATTAAGTATACTCTAGGTTTAATATACTGTAGAGCCCGCTGTCAGGCGTGTGGGAACCCAACTATGGGGACAAAGTAAAGGTTTGTATGTAGAAATAAAAGAAAAGGAAAGGGGGAAAGAAAGAAAAGGAAGAAAAGAAAAGGAGAAGTAGAATGTGCAAACGATCTCCACGCTCCAGGCCGCTGACCCCCCCCCCCCCCCCCCCCGCGCCCCTCACGGTGACTGAAGATATTTAATCCAAAGGTTCCAAACCCTTTCAAATCTATCTTGTTGGTCGCGAAGAATACTAGTTAATTTTTCATTTATCATGATCCAAGAAATTTTGTTAACTAATGCCAAATTTATCAGGTGGGTTTTCCATGCTCACGCTATGGTTATCTTAGCTGCTAGGAGGATAAAAAAGATACGGGATCTGAGGTGCCTGGGTAGTTCGCTCGAAAGGTCAGAAAATAAGGCTGTCTTAACATTTTTAGGTATGTTCACTCCAGTCACCGAAAAAACCAAGTTAAAAATTCTTATCCAAAATCTCTTGACTTTCGGACATGTCCACCAGGTGTGGAGCATTGTGCCCTCTTGACCACACCTCCTGAAACAGAGAGGCGATGCATCTGGGTGGATTTTGGCTATCCGTGTGGGAACTAGGTACCATCGTGACAATACCTTATAGTTCGCCTCTACTAGGGAAGTGTTCAAAATTCCCCTGTGCACCATGGTTGACCACTTGGACCAAACGTCCTCATCTGTCGTCTCCCCCAGGTCCGCTTCCCAAGCTAATTGGTAGGAAAGTTTAGAGCCCTGGTCTGTTAGTAAAACATACAACTCTGAAATACTACCTCGCGTTCCAGGCCCTCTTAAGCATTTATTTTCATAGAGCGTTCTAGTGGTGATGTCCCCCTGGTCTCTACATAGTGAACGTAAATAATGAGTAATTTGGGAGAGTCGGAAGGTCTAGAGTGTCTCGAAAGTAGGAGGGTTTTCTGATGCCCCTATGATCTATGAAATGTGCCATCTTGTACAAGCCTTTATTGATCCACCAAGCAAACTGTTGTGGATGTTGACTTGGGGGAAAGTGCGGGTTCCCAAAAATAGGGGCTACTGGAGTGAGTGGT
Organism: Aquarana catesbeiana; assembly: GCF_042186555.1. Lineage (NCBI taxonomy): Eukaryota > Metazoa > Chordata > Amphibia > Anura > Ranidae > Aquarana > Aquarana catesbeiana. The sequence goes on along the minus strand of NC_133324.1, from coordinate 446,425,979 downwards.
GACCTAAGAGAGTATACTTTGCACATCCTATCCCAAAGGCCCAGTGAGTGAGATAGAGAGGGGCTCAGAATGGCTCTGCGTTCCTTAGAAGGCAGCCACATTAGAAGGTCCATAGGGAGAGGAGAGCACGCTTGTGCCTCTAGGTTAACCCAATCAGGGCGATAGGTTGTAAAATAAATTTGGTAAAGTTGTGCCAACTGGGCCGCTCTATAGTAACGCCAAAAGTGTGGTACCCCTAATCCACCCTGCCCCTTTAAGACATACAAATAAGATCGAGCCACCCGGCAACCTCCCTGGCTCCAGATGAATTTGAAAATTAATGATTGGAGTTGTTGCATTTCATTTCTGTAGGCTGGGTTCACATTTGTGCGATGACAGGCATCGCATGTGATTCGCACGGCATTCTTGTGCAGATCACATGCGATGTCTGATGCGCATTCAGCCATACAAGCTGGCTGAAATCGCATTGCATTCACACCAAAATGGTGCAGGACCCTTTTTTTTGGTCTGCATTAGAATCGGATGGCAGAGGTGTTCACACCTCTACCATCCGATTCCTGCACCATTTGGTTTGCACACACTGCAAACCAATCTGGGGGTGTCGGCAGCTGAAGGAAGGGATTGGGGGTGGTAAAACTGCAGTGTTTTACCACCCCTCAACTTTGTGTGAACGAGCCCTAAGGGTGCCGCTGCTGAATGCAACTAAGAGCTCATTCACAAGTGTAGCAGACACTGCTGTTCCTCTGAAAAGTGTATTTGACAGGTGGTGTGGAGGCGATAGGTTACCTCCTCACCACCTGATTTAAACCCATGATTGCCGTGCAATGCACACAATTGTGACACAGTAGTACAGCAATTAGAGGTTTAAATCAGGTGTGATCTTCGACTTCTCCCATGTGGTTCAGGTATGTCTCTACCTCTTTAAGGTTGCCTACCCCTGCCTTAGATGAAGGGCCCATTCACACTAGAAACTGTACATCTATTGCACGTTTTTTCCTTGCATGTATGCATGCATTTGATGTGCATTTTTTTATGCGCATTTACATGCAGTTGGTGCGCATTTACATGCAGTTGACATGCGTTTTTCTGTCTGTATTTGATCTCTCAGATTAGTGGTAGAACTCATTCCACTGTAATCTGCTTAAAGTGATTGTAAGGGTTCGTTTTTCTTTTTTTTTTTTTTTTTTTTTAATAACAAACATATCATACTTACCTCCACTGTGCAGCTCATTTTGCACAGAGTGGCCCCGAACCTCGTCTTCTGGGGTCCCTCGCGGCTCCTCCCCACATCAGATAACCCCTTAGGAGAAGCACTCTGTCAGGGGTTACCTTGCGGGTGTGCTCCCGAGTCCATCATTTGGCATCCATAGCCACTGAATGTATGAATGGGCCCTGCCCCCCAGCGCCCCCGTCATTGGATTTGATTGACAGCAGTGGGAGCCAATGGCTGCGCTGCTATCAATCTTTTCAATCAGGACACGAGACACCAGCTAGTGCTGGTGTGCTCATTCCCGGACAGAGAAAGATCGAGGTGAGGTAAATAAAACGGGGGCTCGGGGGGGCTGCAGCACCACAGAAGGTTTTTCACCTTAATGCATAGAATGCATTAAGGTGAAAAACCATGAGGGTTTACAACCCTTTTAAGTATTAAAAACTGAATGCAAGTCCAGCCGTATATGATTTCAGATTCAACTGTAGTGCACTGATCACAGTGGATCACTCACCGTTCCCCATTTAGAAAAAGCTTTGCACTCTTTTCACAGGGTGCAAGGCATTCTGTGATTTGGTAGAAGAAAGCTAATGAAGTTCACTCTCACCTTCGCCAATCACAGAACACCTTGCATTTTGTGAAACTAATGCAGGGCCTTTCCTGAATACAGGATAAGGGTACAGGCTACATCGAAGGACCCATTGTGATCACTACAGGCAAAACTGGAAATCTCAGTGCTGGATGTTCACTGCCAACAGGAGAATGTGGCCTGAATAAAAGTAAGAATTTAATGAACATGAGTGGCAGCCACAGATGGGGGCTTATGTTTATAAGTGGTAACTTATTTTTAATGTGCAAATGTACCAGAGCAGTTTTGGCTTAGCTTTAACGTACTTCGTTTCATTAATGTACTTTCACTTGTTTTCTTACACTAAGGTCTATGGTGCTGCTATTCAATTCTATGAACCATACCCTCGAGAAAGGCTATCTGAGAAACAGATGAAACAGCTTGGACTTCTTACAGCTGTGGACAAAAAAGTCTTGACTTCTAAAATTATCAATACCAACAAGTGCATCTGCCTGCTCTCTCACTGGCCCTTCTTTGAAAGCTTTCGAAAGTTTTTAATGTTCATCTATAAGCTCTCGGTGTCTGGTCCTCACACACTTCCCATTGAAAAGTAAGTGTATAACCATTTAAGGCCAGAGGTCATTGATGCCTGGTTGTCCAGACCAAATCTAGCAGTATCTGTATACATTGGTTAACGTAACAATCTTTAACATAATCTAAATTGGCTACATAAATAATGTTTGCAGTGCTTTTTTTAAGGACATTCCAAGGCTTTTATTGGCTAATTGTTCTAGTAAAGTTCCTGCTTGTGGTTTTTATTATAAGCAAAAATGGTTTCAAATGCATTTTTTTAACAGCTTACAATAATTTGCACTGTGTAATTTCTGTCCACTGCCTCCTTCCTCTGTTATCTGCATGAGTCCCTTCTGGCAGGTTTTCCTGACACCAAGAGGTAAAACGTTTATAGAGGAGGGAGCTCCAACACACAGCCTGTGATTGACAGTCTCAACTTTAAAACCTCAGACAGTCTGTATAAATTGTGTACTTTGATCGGCTGTAGAGGAGAGGACCGCAGATAAACATGCACAACTTATGTATAAGTATTTTTTTCATTTGTGTGTCACCTGAGGCTAGTCACTTCACTGGGTGTATGTAAGGATTTAAGACCACTTTAATTTATCATTCCATATATCACCCTAACTCCCACAGCCTACTAGCTGCCACGCTTAAATTGTCTCCCCCTCTTCCTATGAAACATGACCACTTGCCAACCAAACCAAGCCTTTTCTGGCACTTTTTGTTTACAAGTAAAAATTCTGAATTTTTTGGAAAAAATACACTTTAATTAATTTTAATGCAGAGAAAAAAAAACACACAATATATAACGCAAATTTTGTGGTAAAATATAAAAGACGATGTTACGCCGAGTAAATAGATGAATAACATGTTAAGCTTTAACATTGCGCACGCTCATGGAATGGCGACAAACTATGGTCCTTAAAAATCTCCATGGGCAACGCTTTAAATTTTTTACAGGTTACCAGTTTAGAGTTAAAAATAAAAATAAGAAAGTGTGGCGCTAGTGAGTAATGAGACACAGATTACTAGTCAGGTAATGGTGATCTCTATAGAAGTGAATTTTTAAAGGACATCCCAAAGGGTGTATAGAATATAAAGTAATGGTGGAAACTTAGGTGTGTAGGGGAGTGGGATACTCAGTAACAACCTGTAGGGTGGTTAAAAAACATTCATGCGTACACAACCATATTCCAAAGTGACATTACAGATAAATAGATACATATTAGTGCAAGGTATCTTGATGTGCTAAGTATACAGTTCCACACAAAAATGCTGTTCATTAAGGTTGAAACCAGGAGAGGGGGCATCAAAATCCCTGAAAAGGGATACATATATATGAAAAATAAATGTTAGTTGGTGGACAGATAAAGTACTTCTAATTTAGTCCCACAGACATCTGGGCGTAAGCCGTCTTCCTATAAGATGATTACAGGCTATTTGAGAAGGGTCCTTAGGTACAGGCAAAATCTTGACTCATGTGGATGGTCTCAACACCGAGAAAGAAAGACAAAAGGATGCCCTTACCGGATATGGTGGACTCACAGGCCGTTGGCGGTGAGTCAAACGAGCTTGTACCGTCCAGCGGTATGGGGTAGGGATCTGTAAGAAGACTTGTGCAGAATCTCATCAGACGTCCTCGGATGGAGTACCAGGTTAGGATCCGGAGCCCCCGGAAATCGGTTGTGGTCGCCGAATGACCGTTTCCTCAAAAGCCCGTTATGTGAACCAATAGGCAAAGAAAAGAAAAAAGCTTCCACATAGTGTGAATCCCGCCTGCCGCTCCACTCCGCGCCAATCCAACAACGTTCCGCGCTCCGCCCACCACGTGACACCGCACGTGCGACTCCTAGGAGTCGCACGTGCGGTGTCACGTGGTGGGCGGAGCGCGGAACGTTGTGGAAGCTTTTTTCTTTTCTTTGCCTATTGGTTCACATAACGGGCTTTTGAGGAAACGGTCATTCGGCGACCACAACCGATTTCCGGGGGCTCCGGATCCTAACCTGGTACTCCATCCGAGGACGTCTGATGAGATTCTGCACAAGTCTTCTTACAGATCCCTACCCCATACCGCTGGACGGTACAAGCTCGTTTGACTCACCGCCAACGGCCTGTGAGTCCACCATATCCGGTAAGGGCATCCTTTTGTCTTTCTTTCTCGGTGTTGAGACCATCCACATGAGTCAAGATTTTGCCTGTACCTAAGGACCCTTCCCAAATAGCCTGTAATCATCTTATAGGAAGACGGCTTACGCCCAGATGTCTGTGGGACTAAATTAGAAGTACTTTATCTGTCCACCAACTAACATTTATTTTTCATATATATGTATCCCTTTTCAGGGATTTTGATGCCCCCTCTCCTGGTTTCAACCTTAATGAACAGCATTTTTGTGTGGAACTGTATACTTAGCACATCAAGATACCTTGCACTAATATGTATCTATTTATCTGTAATGTCACTTTGGAATATGGTTGTGTACGCATGATTGTTTTTTAACCACCCTACAGGTTGTTACTGAGTATCCCACTCCCCTACACACCTAAGTTTCCACCATTACTTTATATTCTATACACCCTTTGGGATGTCCTTTAAAAATTCACTTCTATAGAGATCACCATTACCTGACTAGTAATCTGTGTCTCATTACTCACTAGCGCCACACTTTCTTATTTTTATTTCTACTTGCAACGGTCAAATTGCTGTGTTGGCTGCTCCATTCCTTTATAGAGTTGGCGCAATTTCTACACCTTCTTTTTGTACCAGTTTAGAGTTACAGAGGAGGTTTTGTGCTAGAATTATTGCTCTCGTAATAACATTGTGGCGATACCTCATGTGTGGTGCGAACACTGTTTACATATGCGTTTGCATGTTTTTTTTTGTTTTTGTTTTTTATACTGATACTTTCAATTTTGTTTTTTTGTTTTTTATCCCTTTTATTCCTGTAACAAGGCATGTAAATATCCCTATAAAAATAAGGGATGGCAGGTCCTCTTTATGGAGAGATCTGGTGTTTATAGGACCCCAGATCTCCCCTCTATCTTTAAAATCAAAAGATCCAAAACATTTTTTGATCTTTCGCTGTAAAAAATGTTTACTTCCGCTGTAGACCAGAAGTGACGTCATGTCGTCACTCCAGTCCTCCAAGATCCTAGAGGTGATCAAAGATGATTTGGTCTCTGTGCACCTCTATGGTCAGCTGCACGAACCACCGGATCATTTCTCGGGCGTGCCAGTAAAAAAAGGTAACGCCGAGAAACACAGATGAGCTGCGGGAGGGACGACTCCTCCCTCTGCTTCTGAAAGTGATCCAGCAGCTAATTAGCCGCTCGGGCCGCTTTCACGAGAGAGCCAATTGCTGGCTGAAAGGAAAATACTCAACCATAACCCCAGTAAACCACTTGCAAGCCACAACGTGTATATATACGCATTGCGGTCGGCAAGTAGATAATGACCGGTGAGCTGGCAGGCTTGTTTGTAAATAAATCCATGTGATCAGTATGAATGGGTGCCATAGCAATAGAGATAGGGAACCAATCAGAGGGAATTGGGCCAAGAAATTTCAGTGACAGTGCAGTCTCAGCAACTAGAACATAAAAGAATGCTCTCTTTGTATTCTGAGAAACCTTGTTTCTGAGAAACCTTAACCTATTCAGGTAAGGAGAATTAGTAGCATGTTTGCCTCCATTGAAAGGGCAAATCTTTTATTATTGATCTTTTGGAGAGTAATGTGACACTAAACAATATCCTTATTCTCCAAATATAATCCACGCACATCCACTTTTTAATGGCCCTGTAATTTTATTTTTCATGAAATTATATCTTACTGTGTTTTTCTGCCTCCTTGCAACATCCTCCTTCAGCTCCCAAACCTCTTCCTTGCCTCTCACTTCCATTCAGTTTGAACTAGCTGAGCACCTTTGTTGCAGTCATTTGGATTGCTCTATGCTCTGTAATCCTCTCAAAGTGCATGGTCCCTAGTCTATCTTGCGAACAAGCAAGAGAGGGTGGCTACATTCCTGCATACAGTGGGACCATGGAAAACAAAATGGAGTCACCTTGTAATACGAAGTCAGATCACAGCAGCAAATAGAACAGATTTGGAGGAGGCAGCAGAAGGTACTTTTTTGAGTTCAGATTACATTTTCTTCTTTTTTTTTTGTGTTACTTTAACCATGCAATTATTTTGTTTGTATATAAATTTCAGCACATTTACTTAGTTTCCGAATAAGGAGAATGGTATGAAAAATGAAAGTGGATGTAAACCCTGATATACACCCAGTGAAGTAAACAGCCTCAGATGATTCACAGAGATGAAGCAAATCTCCCTACATAAGTTTTACATGTATATCTGCTATCTTGAGCTTTATATATTCTTTAGAAAGTTCAGATTGTGTTAGATTTTCTCCTGTTCAGCACTGCAGTGAAGCCTGGGCAAACAGCCAAGGCAGCTGATTGGAGGAAAGGCACACACCCCTCTCCTCATAGGTAGAGACTTTCAGAACTGTTGTTAAATAGTTCAGCACTCTGCTAATCTATTTATAGCATCCTCCCCAACACAAAACTCAGGCTGCTTGTATCTCAGTTGTCAGCTACTTGGACACAGTACTTTGAAAAGAGATAAGAAAACACTGCAGACATATGTGTCCAGCTCAAATTTCATGAATCGGGTTTACATCCACTTTAACGCAAGTGTGGAATTGCTTTTCATTTTTTATTTATTTATTTTTTTTACAAAATATGCAATAGGACTTACTGGTTTTTTTTTCATTTTACTTTCAGACATATTTCACACTTCATGCACAATGTTCCTTTCCCATCTCCTCAAAGGCCAAGAATCCTTATGCAGGTAATTGTTTTTTATGTACTTAGCTTTAAATCTTGCACATAATGTTTGTAGTCCTAAAGGTACACTACAGTCAGAATTGATAGTTAAATCATAAAATGCATACAGGAAGTTCAGCCTGCCCTCAATTAAGTTTTTAACCCCTTCGCGCCTAAGGTTAAAACAAATCTTAATGCCCAAGCACAATTTTGCAACTTTGAAAAATGTTAGTAAAAACGTACATATCATCATCTCTACTTTGTGCATCCAGGTGGATTTTATGTCGGTTTTTTTTTTTCAGGGCAAATTGGGCTTTTATTTGGTGGTAAATGGTAATTTTTTTTTAATTATCAAAGGAAAACTGGCTCGAAATAGTAAGAAAAAAAAAAAAAATATATATATATATATATATATATATATATATATATATATATATATATATATACATTTTTATTTTAAACCTAGCTGTAAATTTCTTTCTCTATCATAACCTTCCACCAAAGAACATATTTTGTCAAATATGGCTCGTTAGTCAAGTAAGGTTGCCGAGAGGCATTCGTTGACCATGATCCACGACAGCTTAGTTTTCACCAAGTCGAAGTGGATTGTAGAAGACCTCCAGGACCTAGCTATGGCAAGCCTAGCTGCGGTAAAAATAAACGTTATGAGTTTTCTCGTGTGTTCCATCAACTAGACGTCCCAGCAATGCTTGGTGTGATGATTTTAGTAGGTTACCCTGAGTGGGTAAATAATATTGTAGATACGGATCCAAAATCGCTTAACTTTTGGACACGATCACCAAGTATGTAGTACTGTTCCCTCCATATCACAACCTCAGAAGCAAGAGGTAGCCCCTGGGACATACGCCGTCAGTCTCACCGGGAAATATGACATCTCTATTTCTATATGGATTTACTGTGCTTGCACAGCCTCGATGTCGCCCCTCTGAGCATGTGCGTAACCGTTTCCTTCTCTGGGTATGCGTCTCTCAGGCAACACCAGCGACTCCACAGTTTCTTTCGGAGCTCAGCACAGCGATTCTGTGCTTCTACATGCAGCTTATAGTGCGTGGCACAAAAGGCTTAAACCCTTCCATCTCCACAGCAGCAGAGGTTTCCAATACCCCACTGTGTTTTTCACCACAACTGGCAAATCACAAGCATGGGGTTAAGAGGTTAGATGACCCTAGTACCCTCTGTTCAGATAGTTATCTAATTCTCTACCTTCTCTGCACTCCACTGGCCTTTGAAATCTGGCAAGAAATTTTCTGCTATAATGTCTAATTTGCCTTGGTTGCAAACACGATTCCAGAGGAGGAGGTAGATGAGGATGATCTCACCTCTTATTCTGAGGAATTGCCCTTATGTCCAGATCCAAAATATCCCAAGAAAATATCTTTAGACTGTCTTGACATGGTAAGTGGTGTAGGAGTCTACCTCTCAGCTCCAGTCTAACCACCTCAATACCGCCAAATATATATATATATATATACACACACACACACACACGGAGTCTCATATTGAGGTGGTTATACCAGGATCATAGTTGCATCTACAACCATGACCCTGGTACCATTTTAGTTTGGCGGCGATTCCCTGTCAGGTAAAAGTCATCTGAGTGGCTATACAGCTGCTCAATCGCTTTTACAGGCTGTGGAAGGCTCCCCCCCCATGACCCATACTGGACCTTTTTGCTGCCAGTCATTTTTGCGTTTTTTGCACACATGGTTAAAAAAAATAATTTCTAGGCTGAAGATTACATGAACTCCCCAAGCATTATGTATTTTCAGAAAGCAGGCACCCTATAGAATAAACTGGTTGTAGTTCCAGTTTTTTTTAATGTCATGCAATATTAGCGCAGGGGTTTAGGAAGCACAACATTTCAGTAAAAAATACATTACAAATGCACATGAATGCAAAAAATTTACCCAATTTTTTGGTAAAATATAAAAGATGAGTTGTGCAAAGTAAATACCCATGTCAAGCCTTAGCATGAATGCCGCTGCAAGACTCATCCACCTTACCAACCATTCAGTGTCCTCCACCCCTCTCTGCCAATCCCTTCACTGGCTTCCACTCACCCAACTAATACAATTCAAAGTACTAACAATAATTTACAAAGCCATCCACATCGCTGCCCCCAGCTACATCACTAACCTAGTCTCAAAATACCAACCAAATCACTCTCTTCGGTCCTCCCAAGACCACCTGCTCTCTAGCTCCCTTGTCACCTCCTCCCATGCTCGCCTCCAGAGCTTCTGCCACCCTTTGGAACTCCCTACCCCAATCTGTCCGACTGTCCCCTAATCTATCCATCTTTAGACGATCCCTGAAAACCCTTCTCTTTAAAGAAGCCTATCCTGCTTCTAACTAACACTGTTTTACTTTCTCCATCAGCTCATCCCCCACAGCTATTACCTATTGTATCAATTGACCCTCCCTTTTAGATTGTAAGCTCTAATGAGCAGGGCCCTCTAATTCCTCTTGCACCAAGTTGTAATGTAACTGTAATGTCTGCGTTCATTTTGCTAAGCGCTGCGCAAACTGTTGGCACTATATAAATCCTGTATTATTATTATTATTATTATTGCATGTGATCGTGAAATGACAAAAAACCTCAGTACCCTATATTTTCCATAGACCACGCTTTAACCACTGGGCACTTAAACCCCCTTCCTAACCAGACCAATTTTCAGCTTTCGGTGCTCACATTTTGAATGACAATTATACACTCATGCAACACTGTACCCATATGAAATTGTTGTCCTTTTTTCACACAAATTCTTTTGGTGGCATTTAATCACCGCTGGGTTTTTTATTTTTTGCGCTATAAAAGAAAAAAGACCAAAAATTCTGTAAAAAAATTGCATTTTCTTCGTTTCTGTTATAAAATTTTGCAAATTAGTCATTTTTCTTCATAAATTTTGGCCAAAATTTATACTGCTACATATAAAAATAACCCAAATCGGTGTATGTTATTTGATCTTTATGAAAGTTATAGAGTCCACAAGCTATTGTGCTAATCTCTGAAAATTGATCTCACCTGATGCACTGACGGCCTATCTAATTTCTTGAGACCCTAACAAGCCAGGAAAGTACAAATACCCCCAAATGACCCCTTTTTGGAAAGTAGACATTGCAAGGTATTTAGTAAGAGGCATGACGCCGGTTTGTTTACAAGTGATCGCTCCGTTTGACGGAGCGATCACATGCTAAACAGCTGCTGTCAGCGGTCATTTACCGTAATCCGGAGGACCCGGCGGTCACAGATATTCCCAGGTGCGCACATGATTCTGGGAGGACGTCAATGTACACCCTCCCAGAGTTATCGAGCCACGCTGTAGCTGTCATTCAGCTATGGCGTGGTCTTTAAGTGGTTAAACCCCACAGGTCATCAGTTTAGAGTTAACAGTGAATAATGGGCCTAGAATTATTGCCCACTCCGGCGTGCACGCTTTGGGGGGGGGTTGCTTGCAACTTTTAATGGTGTACTTTTTTTTTTCCCCTATCACATAGGGGACAAAACGTCCCCAATGTGATGATTTTCTGCAGACAGGTTCTCTTTAAGACGCCAGGATAGTGTATTATCGTTTTAAACACAAAATTATTAAAAGTAAAAACGTCAGGGTACTCACACTTTCAATCTACAGCAAACAAAGTTAAAATCTGCTCCAATAGGCTTAAACCTTGTGTGTATCAGCAGCTGCTCAAAAAGCGTGTATGCTGTCTACTCCACCATCCTGGCCCCTCCCCTTACTTTCTGTTTGCTGTAGATTGGTGTGCTGGAAGCACCATGAAAGTGTGAGTACCCTGACGTTTTTACTTTTAATAAATTTGTGTTCAAAACAATAATACACTATCCAGCCTCTTTTTTTTTTTTTTTTTTTTTTAATTTGAATCGAGGAAAGCTTCATTGGATTTACCTGGGGATCCCACAGAGACCATTACATTTAGCGCCCAGAGGTGGTTCAGCATCTTTTCCAGACCAAACTTAGTTGTGCGGTCACATACCCTGAGGTGAGCACAATCGCACAGGGGGGGAGGCACGTGTTTGAAGTCACTGTACCATTGTTTGGAGCACCATCACAAAGTCACAATATTTGGACTTCTTAGAACTTCAGTATCAACTACTTTCACTGTGGACTTGCTTAATTTACAACTTTTTCAAAACGTATTTTCACTGTGAATTGTTTTGGAGCACACAATTGCATTCACTTACCAGTTCAAATGATTTATGTATATATTCATGAAATTTATGTTTGCTTTTAACCAGAGGCACTTTATATTCACCTTTTTAGTGATCTTGATACTACGGTATTGAGGATGCATTCACACAGCCCTGCATTATTTTGATTTAATATTGTTAGCACAAATTATGGGAGTGTGATTAATGCTTAGCGGCTGTATATTAGTCTTCGCATTATTGAACATTTATATTTTTTCAAACTTCTATCACACATGGGTTTAGGTGTGGCTAGGTATTGATCAATTCTTTGGTAGCTCAAAAGATTTTTGTTTTACAAGCTTCCAGATAGTAATTTAATTTTCATATTACAGTTAGCCTTCTGAGATTGTGCCAGATGTTTCTTAAAATCCTATGCAAAGCAGACTTGTGTCCCTCACACCCTACATAAATCCACAAGCTACATGCTCTGGCAGGATAATAGGGCACCTGAAAATGTAAAGGGCATGCTTGCTCACTCCATAACCCCAGAATCTGACTATTGCCTGAGGCTCCTATGTTGCTGTTTGTAGACTAATTGTAATCAAAAAGTGAAATATTATAATGCTTATTTTATGGCATTTAGCTTGGCTTGGTTTCAGAAATAGAAGTGTTAATTGTTTTTTTTAATCAATTAACAATATGGAAAGTAAATGAAAAAAAGAGAAATCCAAATCAATATTTGGTGTGACACCACCCTTTGCCTTCAAAACAGCATCAATTCTTCTAGGTATACTTGCAGTTTTTGAAGAAAAGGTAAGTTGTTCCAAACGTCTTGGAAAACTAACCACAGGTCTTTCAATGTAGGCTTCTTCAAATACTTCTGTCTCTTCATGTAATCCCAGGCAGACTCGATGGTTGGATCAGAGCTCTGTAGTGGCCAAACCATCACTTCCAGAACCACTTGTTACACTGATGATAGTTCTTAATAACATTGGTTGTATGTTTGGGGTCGTTGTCCTGCTGCAGAAAAAATTTGTGGCCAATCATACCCCTCCCTGATGATAGGACACGATGGATAAGTATCTGCCGGTATTTCTTAGCATTGAGGACACCATTGATTCTGACCAAATCTCCAACTTCATTTGCAGAAATGCAGCTTCAAAATAGGGTTGGCTAAGGACGCAGAGCATTTCGCTCGGAGCCCACCCAGATGTGTTAGCATAGCAAATGAATATTCGCTATGCTAACACTGAATTGCCTCTCCGCCAATCAGGAAGAGTGGATCTGATAGTAATTTCCTGATTGGCCTAGGAGGAGGAGGGAGATGCACGGTGGGAGGAGGAGGAAGAAGGAAGAAAGCTGCCACCTGCTGGACAAGCTTCCCGCCCACACGCTTCCTGGGGTAAGTGCGGGGCTCTGATGTCCCGAACGTCATCCTGTGGGGGGGGGTCGGTGGTTGTTTTGTCGCCCCCCCAAAGAAAGAAAACACTAGCCGCCACTGCTCCATCTCTTTGGTGAAGAGACCTACTGTTACTAACAAATATTTCAGATTTTGACTCCTTAGTCCAGAGCACCTGCTGCCATTTTTCTCTACCCCGTTTCTATTTTTTGTGCATAGTTGAGTTGCTTAGCCTTGTAGCCTTGTTTCCCATGTTGGAGGTATGGCTTTTTGGCCACAAGGCTTCATGAAGACCACTTCTGGCCAGTAGATAGGTGTGCCTGGGTCCCACTGGTTTCTGACAGTTCTGTGCTGATGGCCCTTATAGACATCTTCCGATGTTGAAGGGGAAGTACGCATGATGTGTCTTCCATCTACTGCATTATGTTTCCTTGGCCGACCACTGTGTCTACCGTCCTCAACTTTGCCGGTTTCTTTGTGTTTCTTCAAAAGAGCTGGAACAGCACATCTTGAAACTCCATTCTGCTTTGAAATCTTTGCCTGGGAGAGACTTTGCTGATGCAGTGTAACTAACTTGTGTCTTGCTGCTGTGCTCAGTCTTGCCACAGTATATGAACTGTGACATGAAACGTCTTCCAAAACTTCATCTTAGTAGCTTTAGTAGAGTTTGGCTGTTCCTCAACCAGTTTTAAGCTTCCTACACAGCTGTTTCTGTTTCAGTTGATGACTAAATTTCAACAAGTAGAAAGTGTGCTGTCTGCTTAAATAGCAATCAATTCCTAGAGTGAACAAATGTGCATGTGAAAGAAAACCTTATTCCATAATGAATGAACTACCGTATCTATCGGCGTATAACACGCACCCCAAGTTTAGGAGGGACGTTTAAGGAAAAAAACTTACATTTTAAGTGTCCATCTGCAGCCTTGCCCAGTGTCCCCATCTGCAGCCTTGCCCAAAATTGCAGCATTAGCCCGGGTTCACACTACAACGGGCTGCGGATCGCACAGGAGCGCTGTGCGTCCCTGTTCCCCGTTTCAGGGACGAATCAGGGACGATTCTATGCCTGAATTCGGCCCCGAAACGGAGCCAAAGACGCACAGCGTTTTTGTGCAGTGCGCTCCGCAGCCGCCCCGGAGATATGTGAACACACATTCTCCTGCTATGCGAATTAGATGTGCGGAAACGCACATCTAACTTGCATAGGTATGAACCCGGGCTTACAGCATGATCGTTTTTTAAATGATTGCGCCGCCGAGATCCACAGAGCCGGATGTCCTGTGTATTCGACTCCTCTCGTCTCGCAGTCCCGCCCCTTGGCCCGGCTCCTATGATGGACACAACACCAGTCCAATGGCGGGACCTAAAGGCTAGGAGGCGGGACTGCGAGCGGAGCCTAGCTGAGTACACAGTACACTCAGCGCGGTCTTTTTCGGCGGCGCTCGTGCCTCTTCCCCTCAGAGACAGCAGGGAGGCAGAACAGCGTGACTGCGAGCGCAGCTGAGCCGAGTACACGGTACACTTGGCTCGGTCTTTTTCGGCGGCGCTCGCTCCTCTTCCCCTCACAAACAGCAGGGATCGGCGTATAACACGCACCCACAATTTTCCCCTGATTTTAAGGGGGAAAAAGTGCGCGTTATACGCCGATAAATACGGTAATCAAAAATGTGCAAATAAGGCATAACAATAAAAAGATACAGTTCAATAGTAACTTATTGATAATAAAAAATAGAATCAATGTGTAAACAAATTATGAAAACAATTCATTAATCATTCATAATAGAAAGTCCAAAATCTTAAAAAAAATGTCCATCCATGTGCAATGCAGAGTGCTCTGTGCTCTAATATAGAAAGTGCTCTGGTGCTTAAAGTGCTAGTAAGATGAGGCCTCTTACCAGAGCACAATGATCTCAAATTATAGAGATCACGTGTGCTAGTGTAGCTTAGATGCTCTCAACCTCGGATCTCCACTCAAATCAGTGACGCCAGCGGACAGGATTAACAGCGACGTCTCAAGCACATACTCTGACCTCAGCCAGCACTCTTTAATCAAGCTCCAGACACACATACATACAAAAGGAGGAGAAATCTCATAGCGCAACTTTATTTTCAAATATCCAATTTATTCAATAGATTATTGCACTTACTTGAGTTCCAACAATAGCAAGCATTTGGCAGAAAACTATAAAAACCTCGGCCGTGGTACCATCCAAACAGCCTTGGCGTGATGATATCACAGAACCAGCTCTGACTGATGCGTTTCTACGTACAAGACATACTCTGGGATTACAGACTGGTGTGTGTTTCAACCTGCATATAAAATTGATGATCCTTAACATCTGCTTGGTATAATTGGTTAATCATACACCTGACTTTAATCCCACAAAATCCATGACTTTGTGCAAGTGATGCTGGTTTGAAGTCAAAGGGTAGTCACACACATTATTTATTTGATTTAGATCTTTTTCTGTTCTCACTTTGCATTTTGTAAATTGATAAAAATAAACAAAATATATATTTTTAGAAAGCATTACTTTACAGCATTTCTTCACATCTGCCTAAAACTTTTGAACAGTACTGTATTTCCTCAACCCACCTTGCATTCAGGTAAAACCATTGTATGTGCATGCATGAGTAAATGCCAGTGCACACGACTACCTCCATTCACTTGTATGGCAGGCTGTACATGCCATTTGTGGCTCCTTGGATGAGGGAAAGTGCTGGGGATTTTATGTCTGAGAACTTTGGAGCTAATAAACATCTGTGTGCATGAGGCCTTACAGTCGAGCCTTTTTTCCTTTCCTACTACCCAAGTTGATTAGTGAGGCCACCTACCCTGATTAAAGCAAGCTCAGTAGGAGGAGAGGGTGGCACCCAGCTTGACCATTATTAAAAATGTTGAAATTGGTGTACAAGTTAAGCAACCTAAATTTTTGGATCTACTAGCTGTATTGACACGTGGTTTTCCCTGAGGGTAACGTATAGGTTTTGCATTTTTTTCATCATATGACCAGTATACGCAGTCCAGGTTGTGACTGTTATACTTTAAGCACAAAGTTTAAAAGCGTCCAAGTGATAACTTATTGACTGAACATTTATAACATTTGTTTGTGAACAAAAATATTACCTGCATAGCACATGTACAGCATGGTGGTCATCTTATGTAGACCTTGTTTTATGTTTTCCTGCCAACTCTTCTTCTTTTGTAGTTAACCTTTTTTAATTGTTAGTTGCAACTACACTTTTCTATATAGTAAAATATTCTAACTAGACAGTTTGTAGGAATATCAGAAGTACAGTGCGGTTGTTTTTTTTAGGTATGGATTGTGTAAAATAATGATTTGCCTTTTGTCCTTTTGCAGCTTTCGGCACATGATGCATTGGTTCTCTCCCAGCCTGTGTCAACTCCATTGCCACTCAGGTAGGCTTTTAATGAAAGACTGATTCATATTTTTGCATTTGTCATCTTAACAGTTTATTTAAATACATTCAAAAGCTAGTTTTATAACCTAAATTAGAAATGCCTTTGTTGAAATATGAGTCATTCATTTCAGGTAAGCTATCATAAATATGGCTATTAAAAAACATGAATTATCTTGATGAAAAAGATCTTCTTCACTTCTTAATCTAAAATTGCTCCAAAACATAAGCCCATAACAGTTAAAGTGTATCTAGGGTCAAATTGTGAAATCATTTCTGCACGTCCACATTGCATTTCAATTATTTCTAGCCTACTCATAATAATCTGAATGATCTTGAAGTTTGTAAACTTAGCTTGTGAAGAGTCCAACATATTTACTGCCTGGAACTCTGTGATATGTATTCACTATGCACTGTTGATAGGCATTGCTGTGTCACAAGATTTAAAGAGCCTGCGGGGGCGAGGCATTTCAGTTGACAGAGTCAGTACAGGAATCACTGCTTGCAGGCAGCAAGGCACCATGGGATACGTAGTCCTTATAATCCTTAGGATTATATTGAATTGTCAAGAATACATTTCTCTCGTTCATTGATACAGTGCTTCCATTTTCCTGACCATTTGGTTTTAGCACCACTTTCAGGAGTAGGACAAGTAAGTCCTGTAGTCCTCCCTACCTGGCTAGTGAGCATACACAGACCTTTAGCCCCGTGCTGGGTCGGCTGCTACAGCACCATCCTGGACTAGAGCAACTAGTGAGTTAAACATCTCTCGGGGACACATATGTCCGAGCACCTGACGTCCATGTCACAGTGCTTCTTTGGCCGACAGCCCCCCTTCACCTTGTAGGGAGACGAGTCTGTCTCGGGCGTGTTACCCGCTACCTCCGCTGGACTGGTAAGTAGTTGTCCCCCGCCTCCCCCTTTTACCTCAGGTGCGATGGTGGGCCACGGGTGCTCAGTTCTGCAGTGTCATCTTCACCCTCAGGGCAATGTCCATGCCCTCCCTCCCACGCCTGTTTTCCTCTCCCCTTCTGCAGGTTGGGTGGCCCTCAGGTTCACTGTGTGTCTGTCTCCCCCTGGATGTTTTTGGGTTTGGGTGCATGGTGCAGGTCTCCTGTTAAGTTTGGTTTCCCTGTTGCCTTTACTATTACAGACAGGGTGTACTCTGTGGCCCCCCTTAATGGCCAGCATACTATGTGAGGGTGCGCATGGCACGTGAGTGTTTGAGGAACCTGCCGCAGCAGGTCCTTCCTCCTTCTTTTCCCAATTACCTCAGTTGAGGATCCAGGTCAAGTAAGGCTGCTCGCACCCTCTAAGCTGGCAACAGGCCCTCCAAGGCATGAAGATTTGTGCCCTTTAGTACACCAGGGGGTCATCTTTGCGCATCCCTAAACGAATGGATCTTTATCTTCTGACGAATGGGTTCGCAGATTGATTTTGTTGGCCTACACTATAGGGTTTCTTACTATAGTCCAGATTAGATGTTTTTAGATGAGACCGGGGAGAGATGAGCAGGACCTACTTCCTAGAAGCGTGATACTTCAGTCCCCAGCACGAAGAGGTTCCGGAGGTTTTACTCCAACCTGTTTACGGTTCTGAAGACGGAAGGGGAAGGGGTCTGTCCATTAATGGATATCAAGGTCCTGAATTGCTTTGTGAAGGTTCAAATGCTAAGATGGAATTCATCCATTCTGGGGTGGCCTCCCTTTTATAAGGGGGATTTCCTGGTCTCCATAAACATCAAGGACGCATACTTACATATGCCACATCTGGGCTGGACGCAAGTGCTTCTGCTCTTTGTGGTGAGGGATGCGCTTTATCAGTTTGTGATGCTCCCCTTTGATCTGACCTCTACTTCCCAGTTGTTTACCATTGCTGAGACATTGCTGATACAGCAGAGAATTGCCAAGATAGACTATCTGGGCGCCCTTCTCCTTCAAGCGGAGTCTCACTGTGTTCTGATGGAGACAATTTGGCGATCACCATGTGCACTCTGCAGCAGTTCAGCTGGGTGTTGAGACTTAAGAAGTCCGCTCTGACCCTAACTAGGCGTTTTGAATATGTGGGGCTAATTCTTGACTTGATACATGCATGCCTAGGTGTTCTTCCTGCTTCACAAGCTCAGAAACTTCAGTCTATGGTCTCCTTGCTGCTGTCCCAGCAGATGATCTCTGCATTTTGCAGGTTCTGGGCCTCATGGTGTCAACCTTTCAAGCTGTCCCATATGCGCAGTTCCATACGAGGGTCCTACTTTGTGGACAACTATATTCGCATGGGACGCTTGGCCAGGATCTCCCTTCTCTGGTGGCTTTGGTCTCCATCTCTTTCGGGCCAGGAAAGTCATTTCTCCCAGCCCTTTAGGCGGTGGTCACGGTGGATGCTAGTATGTCCGTCTGGGGGGAAATTCTGGGTCTTCAGTTAGTCCAGGGCTGTTGGACGTTGGAGGAGTCTTGGCTACTACCTATCCTTGCCTTTGGAGTCATAGGCAATCAGACATTGTCTATCCCTTTTGGATGGAGCTTCTTCAAGGGCGCCTGGTCAGGATCCAGTCAGATAACGCCACAGCGGTGGCCTATGTCAATCACCAGGGTAGGACAAGGAGCTCCGCAGTGGCACTGGAGGCCTCACATGTTTTTCGGTGGATGGAACTTGAGGTGCTGGCACTCTTGGCCATTTAAGTTATGGGCACAGAAAACAGGCAGGCGTATTACGTCAGTCATCAGGCGCTGGATCAAGGAGAGTGGTCTCTGCACTCGGATGTGTTTCATCAGATCTGCCTGTGGTGGGACTGACCAGACATGGTTCTCTTGGCCTTCCGCCTTGACAGGAAGGTGTCGAGATTCGTGTTGGAAGCGAGGGATCCCCTGGGGGATGCGACACTGGTGGCGCTGTGAGCCGTTACCAACTCCTTTATGCCGTTCCCCCTCTTGAGCATCTCTCTCTGCTGCGCAGGATAAAGGGCTGAAAGGATCCTGGTTATTCTGGTGGATCCAAGCTGGCCTCAGCGACCCTGGTACGCTGATGTGGTGCGCCTGGTCTCTGACTGCCCCTGATGACTGCCTCTGTGCTTTACTGTCACTGGCTTTGAATGCTTGGCTGTTGAAAGCCTGGATCTGATCTACCTTCCCCATTACGGCACACTCTACCAGGGCATTTAGTACCTCCTGGGCTATCTAACATCAGGTGTCTGTGTTTCAAGTTTGCAAGGTGGCTACAGTTGTGCTCATAAGTTTACATACCCTGGCAGAATTTGATTTCTTGGCCATTTTTCAGAGAATATAAATGATAAAACAAAAACATTTCTTTCACTCGTGGTTAGTGTTTGGCTGAAGCCATTTATTATCAATCAACTGTGTTTACTCTTTTTAAATCATAATCACAACAGAAACTACCCAAATTACCCTGATCAAAAGTTTACATATCATGGTGATTTTGGACTGATAACATGCACACAAGTTGACACAAAGGGGTTTGAATGGCTATTAAAGGTAAGGATATAAATATATCCAAGAAATTGAGATTGCCAATCAGCAGTGTTCAAACGCTAATCAACAATTGGAAAATGAGGGGTTCTGTTGAAACCAAACCACGGTCAGGTAGACCAACTAAAATTTCAGCCACAACTGCCAGGAAAATTGTTCGGGATACCAAACCCCCCCCACAAATAACTTCAGGTGAAATAAAGGACTCTCTGAAAACATGTGGTGTGGCTGTTTCAAGATGCACAATAAGGAGACGCTTGAAAGATGGGCTGCATGGTCGAGTTGCCAGAAGAAAGTCATTGCTACGCAAATGCCACAAAGTATCCTGCTTATAATATGCCAAACAGCACAGAGACAAGCCTCAAACCTTCTGGCACAAAGTCATTTAGAGTGATGAGACCAAAATTGGGCTTTTTGGCCACAACCATAAACTCTACATTTGGAGAGGCGTCAACAAGGCCTATCATGAATGGTACGGGGTTGGATCGCTGATGTTTGGGGATGTGTGAGCTACAAAGGCACAGGAAATTTGGTCAGAATTGTTGGCAAGATGAATGCATGTTATCAAAAAATATTGGAGGAACATTTGCATTCATCAACCAGAAAGCTGTTCATGGGACGTACTTAGACATTCCAGCATGACAACGATCCAAAACACAAGGCCAAGTCGACCTGTCATTGGCTACAGCAGAATAAAGTGAAGGTTCTGGAGTGGCCATCTCAGTTTCCTGACTTCTTTCCACTCTGGGGAGATCTCAAAAGTGCAGTTCATGCAAGACAGTCTAAGAATGTACAGGAACTGGAGGCTTTTTGCCAAGAGGAATGGGCAGCTTTACCATCTGAGAAGATAAAGAGCCTCATCCACAAATACCACAAAAGACTTCAATCTGTCATTGATGTTAAAGGGGACAATACACGGTATTAAGAATGGGGGTATGTAAACTTTTGATCAGGGTCATTTGGATAGTTTCTGTTGGGATTTATGATTTAACTACTTAAGGACTGAGCCTCTTTCTGAGATTTGTTGTTTACAAGTTTTTTTTTTGCTATAAAATTTAAAAAAAATACACTTTGCATGTTTTGAGTTACAGAGGAGATCTAGGGCTAGAATTATTGCTCTCGCTCTACTGATCGCGGCGATACCTCACGTGTGGTTTGAACACCGTTTACATATGCGTTCGCTTCTGCACGCAAGCTCGGCAGGACGGGGCGTGTTTAAAATTTTTTTTTTCTTTATTTTACCTTTTAGCTTTTATTTTCTATTTTTACACTGTTCTTTTAAGACATAAAAATTGTCACTTTTATTCCTATTACAAGGAATGTAAACATCCCTTGTAATAGAAAAAAAGCATGACAGGACCTCTTAAATATGAGATTTGGGGTCAAAAAGACCTCAGATCTCATATTTAAACCAAAATGCAATTAAAAAAAAAAAAAAAAAAAAAAAGTAGCCCTTTAAGAACTATGGGCGGAAGTGACGTTTTGATGACGCTTCCGCCCTGCAATGATATGGAGACGGGTGGGGGCCATCTTCCCCTCACTCGTCTCCGTGTCAGGCTAGGGAGAGGATCCGAACGCCTCCGCCGCTACCGACGGCTCCGGTAAGCGGGCGGAGGGCACCGAGCGTGGTGGGAGGGGGGGCCCTCTCCCGCTGACGATAAAAGTGATCTTGCGGCGAATCTGCGAACAGTTGGTTGATAATAAATGGGTTCAGCCAAACACTAACCATGAGTGAAAGAAAAGTTTGTGTCATCGTTTATATTCTCTGAAAAATGGCCAAGAAATCATAAATTCTGTCAGGGTATGTAAACTTATGAGCACAACTGTATCTGGCTGTTTGTGCACACCTTTACCAAATTGTACAAAGTTGATGTTTTGGCATCTTCGGATGTGCATTTTGGCTGCAAGCTTTTGCAAGTGGCTGTTTGAGGCTTCTTGTTCCTCTTCTGGGGTTGTTCTCACGTGGTGATCCGTGTTCTTCTCTGGTTACACACCCATCACTGTGGCATTGCTTTGGGATGTCCCCATGGTCAAGAATATGGTAACTATCTCCATCAATGAGCGAAAGAGAAACGATTTTACAATTTTTTTTTTGTTTGTTTTTTTTTACTAGTACTGCTTTGTGACGAACTGAGCTCCCTATAGCAGAGAAGGGGGTTTACTACCAGTTAGGACTGCCCATAGGCAGTGCGTGTTATTTTTTTCTGCCTAGTGTCCTACTCCTGAAGGTGGCATTATAATCCTATGGTCAAGAATATGGAAGAGATATGTCCGTCAATGAAAGGGATTTTACGGTGAGTAGGGATGAGACTCGAACATTGGCTGTTCGCAAGTTCGCCGAACAGCGAACAATTTGGGGTGTTCGCGGCAAATTCGAATGCCGCGGAACACCCTTTAAAAGTCTATGGGAGAAATCAAAAGTGCTAATTTTAAAGGCTAATATGCAAGTTATTGTCATAAAAAGTGTTTGGGGACCTGGGTCCTGCCCCAGGGGACATGGATCAATGCAAAAAAAAGTTTTAAAAACGGCCGTTTTTTCAGGAGCAGTGATTTTAATAATGCTTAAAGTCAATCAATAAAAGTGTAATATCCCTTTAAATTTCGTACCTGGGGGGTGTCTATAGTGTGCCTGTAAAGGGGCGCATGTTTCCTGTGTTTAGAACAGTCTGACAGCAAAATGACATTTTGAAGGAAAAAACTCATTTAAAACTACCCGCGGCTATTGCATTGCCGACAATACACATAGAAGTTCATTGATAAAAACGGCATGGGAATTCCCCAAAGGGGAACCCCGAACCAAAATTTAAAAAAAAAAATGACGTGGGAGTCCCCCTAAATTCCATACCAGGCCCTTCAGGTCTGGTATGGATATTAAGGGGAACCCCGGCCAAAATTTAAAAAAAAAAATGACGTGGGGTTCCCCCTAAATTCCATACCAGACCCTTCAGGTCTGGTATGGATTTTAAGGGGAACCCCGCGCCAAAAAAAAAAACGGCGTGGGGTCCCCCCAAAAATCCATACCAGACCCTTATCCGAGCACGCAACCTGGCAGGCCGCAGGAAAAGAGGGGGGGACGAGAGTGCGGCCCCCCTCCCTCCTGAACCGTACCAGGCCACATGCCCTCAACATTGGGAGGGTGCTTTGGGGTAGCCCCCCAAAACACCTTGTCCCCATGTTGATGAGGACAAGGGCCTCATCCCCACAACCCTGGCCGGTGGTTGTGGGGGTCTGCGGGCGGGGGGCTTATCGGAATCTGGAAGCCCCCTTTAACAAGGTGACCCCCAGATCCCGGCCCCCCCCCTGTGTGAAATGGTAAGGGGGTACTTATCCTACCATTTCACGAAAAAAGTGTCAAAAATGTTAAAAATGACAAGAGACAGTTTTTGACAATTCCTTTATTTAAATGCTTCTTCTTTCTTCTATCTTCCTTCATCTTCTGGTTCTTCTGGTTCTTCTGGCTCTTCTGGTTCTTCCTCCGGCGTTCTCGTCCAGCATCTCCTCCGCAGCGTCTTCTATCTTCTTCTCCTCGGGCCGCTCCGCACCCATGGCATGGGGGGGAGGCTCCCGCTCTTCTCTTCTTCTTTTCTTCTCTTCTTCTCTTCTTCATTTTCTTCTCCGGGCCGCTCCGCAATCCATGCTGGCATGGAGGGAGGCTCCCGCTGTGTGACGGCGCTCCTCGTCTGACAGTTCTTAAATAACGGGGGGCGGGGTCACCGGACGCACGGGACATGACGGGACTTCCCTGCGGCATTCCCCGTGACGTCACAGGGAAGTCCCGTCAAGTCACCGTGTGTCGGGGGGGCGGGGTCACCGGGTGGCCCCGCCCCCCCATTATTTAAGAACTGTCAGACGAGGAGCGCCGTCACACAGCGGGAGCCTCCCTCCATGCCAGCATGGATTGCGGAGCGGCCCGGAGAAGAAAATGAAGAAGAGAAGAAGAGAAGAGCGGGAGCCTCCCCCCCATGCCATGGGTGCGGAGCGGCCCGAGGAGAAGAAGATAGAAGACGCCGCGGAGGAGATGCTGGACGAGAACGCCGGAGGAAGAACCAGAAGAGCCAGAAGAACCAGAAGATGAAGGAAGATAGAAGAAAGAAGAAGCATTTAAATAAAGGAATTGTCAAAAACTGTCTCTTGTCATTTTTAACATTTTTGACACTTTTTTCGTGAAATGGTAGGGGTACTTATGTACCCCCTTACCATTTCACACAGGGGGGGGGCCGGGATCTGGGGGTCACCTTGTTAAAGGGGGCTTCCAGATTCCGATAAGCCCCCCGCCCGCAGACCCCCACAACCACCGGCCAGGGTTGTGGGGATGAGGCCCTTGTCCTCATCAACATGGGGACAAGGTGTTTTGGGGGGCTACCCCAAAGCACCCTCCCAATGTTGAGGGCATGTGGCCTGGTACGGTTCAGGAGGGAGGGGGGGCCGCACTCTCGTCCCCCCCTTTTTTCCTGCGGCCTGACAGGTTGCGTGCTTGGATAAGGGTCTGGTATGGATTTTTGGGGTGACCCCACGCCGTTTTTTTTTTTTTTTTTTTTTGCCGCGGGGTTCCCCTTAAAATCCATACCAGACCTGAAGGGTCTGGTATGGAATTTAGGGGGAACCCCACGTCATTTTTTTTTTAAATTTTGGCCGGGGTTCCCCTTAATATCCATACCAGACCTGAAGGGCCTGGTATGGAATTTAGGAGGACTCCCACGTCATTTTTTTTTTTTAATTTTGGTTCGGGGTTCCCCTTTGGGGAATTCCCATGCCGTTTTTATAAATGAACTTCTATGTGTATTGTCGGCAATGCAATAGCCGCGGGTAGTTTTAAATGAGTTTTTTCCTTCAAAATGTCATTTTGCTGTCAGACTGTTCTAAACACAGGAAACATGCGCCCCTTTACAGGCATACTATACACACCCCCCAGGTACGAAATTTAAAGGGATATTACACTTTTATTGTTTGACTTTAAGCATTATTAAAATCACTGCTCCTGAAAAAACGGCCGTTTTTAAAACTTTTTTTTGCATTGATCCATGTCCCCTGGGGCAGGACCCAGGTCCCCAAACACTTTTTATGACAATAACTTGCATATAAGCCTTTAAAATTAGCACTTTTGATTATTCATGTTCGTGTTGTCCCATAGACTTTAACGGTGTTCGCATGTTCGAACGAACTTTTTTCCTGTTCGCATGTTCTGGTGCGAACCGAACAGGGGGGTGTTCGGCTCATCCCTAACGGTGAGTAACCAGAAAAAAAAATCTGTTGTTTGCCTTGCAGTAAAAATTGCATCTCTTTCTGAAATGTACTTTTTATGTTGGCACCATACCTTTTGTCCGATATTGTAGATTCCGTTTATTCAATTTTTCCTTTTTTTTTTCTTTCTGCATTATTGTTGAGCAGTTCTGAATCAGGAAAAAGCCCAACTCCCACAATGCTGTTAGAAAGTCCCTATTATGTTCTGTTTGAGTTAGCTGTCAGCATGATGGTGATTAGTGTGGGGGAAAATACATTTTTTTTTTGGTTTAGGTTACAGATTTGGATAGCCATTTATCTAAGTCTTTGCAGAGACATAAAGAAGTAAAATTGTTAATTAGTTCTTTGTAATATCAATACCGTTTTTTAAATATTTTCAAATAGATGGGAGTTCTTCATTATAAGTTTATTCTTGTTAAAGTGGTTCTACTATATATCAGCCATTAAAGCTGCTAGAAATGAGTATGCCTCGGAGAGTCTTGAGGACCGGCCCTTAGATCGCTCTCCTTACATGTCTCTGGTCCTATCACAGAAGCTAAACTCCCTAAAGCTACGTTGTTTGAATCTGGTGATAAGAACGGGAGGCTTCTTGCTAATCTGGTCTCTGATCCCAAATACCAATCTGTAGTCCCGTTTATTCAGAGTGATGGGGATGGGACCACTTCGGATCCCCCCGCTATTTTACAAGGATTTCGGGACTATTATGCTTTATTATATCGATCGCCCACCTCTACCGATGCATTTGCCATTTTGCGACAACTGACCTTACCAACCTTGGCAAGGACGATGAGGACTAAGTTGCACTGCTTGATGCTGGTATCTCGGTGGAGGAGGTCGAGGCCACTGCTTGCTCTCTCCCCATCTCCAAAAACTCCAGGCCCGGATTGTCTCCCTGGAGACTGGTACAAAATGTATATCACTGATCTGCCCCCGAGACTCCAGTAGTTGTATGCCACTTGTTTGGAGGATGGTACTCTACCGGACTCCATTATTCAAGCCCACATAATGAAACAAAATAAGCTGCTCCAGGTGAGAGAGTCTCACACACACTAGTCATTAGGTTATGACTAAGCGTTAACATTTGCACGAAACGCGTCTACCTCTTTGTCCCCTGCTCCATCTGTTAACCACTTGTCATATGAAGCTTCAATAAAAAGGATTATTGGAAGTGCAGCTGTCCAGAATCATTTTCATGTTAAAGCCCACATAGTTTTGATACCAAAACCTGGAAAGGGCTCCACACAATGTTCTGCATATTGCCCAATAGTACTTTTTAAATGATGTTTTAAAAATTCTCACCAAAATCCTTGCTACCAGATTGATGAAGATTCTCCTGTTTTTGGACAACATTGATCAAACTGGCTTTATGCCATGCAAGTCGACAGATGTCAACATTCAAAGAGTATTTACCCATTTGCAGCTCCCCTTGGAGAAAGAGGTGCTAACAGTTTTTGGTTTTTCGGTCCTGCCTTCCGCAAGTGGATCAAAATGCTTGATCAACGGCCGATAGCCCAAATTAAACTTGGTGGGACTCTGCTACCTTCCTTATTGAACGCGGCATCAGACAGGGATCCCCTCTCTTCCCAGCCCTGTTTTCCCTTATGGTAGAGCCCATTGCCTCGGCCATCCTGTCCTCTGATGCGGTTCGAGGGGTTGCAGGATGGATCCCTGGAGGAAAAGTTGGCCCTTTATGCTAATGATTTCATTATTTTCCTTCGGGACCCTGGGCCCTCCGGGCAGCATTGGACTTGCTATCACATTTTGCCACTATGACCGGGTTGAAGGTAATTGGGACAAATCCCTGACCCTGCCAGTGGATCCTGCTGCCACACTAGTAGCAGACCGATTGCTACCACTATGCTGGGCAGAAAAGATCACGTACTTACGAGTGTATATTTCACTTGGAGTACAGGATTTTTGTAAACTTAATTTTTTTTCCCATCTCCAAGTTTTCAAAACTAAACCTGAGCCAAGCTTCCATTGACCTTAATCACGAAAATAAATTTGCTGAAAATGAAACTACTTCCACCCCTGCTATATGTTATGCATGCACCACTCCCCAAGTGGATCCCCAATTTAACTCCCATGTTTTTAGTTTCCTCTGGGGGTCCTGTCCCCTTAGGTTTCCACTATCTCTACTTCAGAGGCTGTGGACTCAAGGCGGTCTCGACTGCCCCGATCTTCTTTTTTTTTTTTCTTCTACTTTGTGGCTGCCATGCTTTCACATGTACACAATTGGCTCAATACTTCATAAATATCACTTCACACCATCGAGACTACACAAGATTTATCCAAATTGCCCATCGTGTTGTTGGCTTTGCCAAGCTGATCCGACCAATTATCTATACATGATCTGGTGCTGCCCCTCCCTACAAGTATGCTGGTCAAGAATCCTCCAGTTTATCACTGAGGTAACCACTGTGTGTGCGCCACAAAAGGCAGATGTTTGCATCCTTGGTCTGGTAAATGCTTTAGCTCCCTCTAGAGCCCTTTGCATTCTATTGAGTTTGCTCCTATTCTATGCTCGGAAACTAACAGTACACAAATAGAGAGCTTCCTCTGTCCCCACCTTGAACATGTGAAAGTCGTTGGTTAATTCGGGCATTCCTTTAAACAAAGAGATGTACCTAAATAGGGGATGCCCTCATAATTTTAATAAGGTTTGGGGTCCGATATTTCACTACTGTAGAGCAGGAAACCCTGGGGAGGGCTCAACCTGCGTCTTCTACCTTACTAGGTCTGATCTGTTATCTTGCTGTATGTGCTTAATGTCTTACAGTGCCTACTTATCAGTTTAAGCTTTCCTGGGTACTATGGGGAGGAGGTAATTGATCATTTATAGAACAGGTGTACTGAACACTCTCTGAATGTATATTTCGTGCACAGAAGCACTTATAGTCTTTATTTCTTAGCAGCAAGTTTGGGTGTGTAAAGATTCGATGTTTTTCATTACTGTGAGTTTTTTTCTTTTTCATGAGCGGGGGTATGCCCTGAGGCTCTGTATTGTACCTCTTTTAGCATAAAACAATAAAAAGAATTTGTAAAAAAAAAAAAAAAAGTGGTTTTAAAGGTAAAAGGTTTTCTTACCTCTTTGCATTCACTGCATTAAGATGAAAAACCTTCTCTGTGCAGCTTTCCCCTTATAGTTACCTGAACCCGATCTCAATCCAGCGCTGTGCAAGAGAGTAGTGGTACTCTCGGTTCTCTCTGTCCTCACTGGACAGAGGCAGCAGCGGGAGCCATAGGCGGAGGTAGCGGGCAGGCAGGGCCGAGCTGTGCTCTGTGCGTCAATAGACACAATCTGAGCAGCTCGGGATTGAGCCTGCACAAGTGACCCCATAGCAAGCAGCTTGCTATGGGGGCACTTGACAGGGGCGAGGAGCAGAGAGTGCCAAAGGGGGGGCCGTAGAAGAGCAAGATCAGGGCTCCTCTGTGCAAAACTATTGCACACAGCAGGTTAGTATAACTTGTTTGTTAAAGAAAATTCCTTTAGCTTCACTTTAAGCCTGTGTTTGTGGAAATGGAAAATTTTACAAATTCATCCTAAGTTAAACTGAATGTGCTAGGCAGTCATCCACACAGGCAGACTGCCCAACATCTCTTTAAGGGGAAATACCAAACATTTGCAGTTTAGTAGTTTCAAGTTCTGTAAGTCAAAAGGTTGTTTTTTCAGTACACTGCTTGGAAAATGGGTGGTGAAATGGGTTAAAGTTTCTTGCCACTCAAAACCCTTTATCTGACTGGGCCCTCGCGAGCTCCCCAGACCCTTCCCTTCGGTAGTTTTTAAACCCCAAAGATCGCGGTGGTAGAATAACTGACTTGCTTCAATTTAACTATGAATCCAAAAGCAGCAGCTACACATTCCCTGACGTTGAAATGTATTTCCCTTAACGTCAAGGGCCTAAACCAACCGGAAAAAAGGTCGCAAGTCCTAACGTCTCTCACCAAACACAGAGCACACTTTATTTTTTTGCAAGAGACCCACTTTCGCTCGGATGCCACCCCTAAACTCTCCAATCACATATATCGTACACCAGTTCACGCCACGAATCCTGAGGCCAAAACCAAAGGAGTCTCAATAATTATCGCTAAAAGTGCAAACTTTCACTTATCAGACTCTCTCATAGACCCAGAGGGCAGATTTATTTTTCTTAAGGGGACTTACGCATCCAAACCAATCACCTTAGCCAACATTTACTGCCCCAATGACCATCAGGTGGCATTCTTTAGGAAAATATGTGAACTTCTAACCTCTTTTCGGAGAGGACTGGTTGTGATGGGAGGAGATTTCAATGTTCCCCTTAACCCGATATTAGACTCCTCCTCGGGTACATCTATCCTAAGATACAGAGCATTGCGACAAATTAAAACGCAGCTCCATAAATTAGCTCTCCATGATGCGTGGCGTACCCTGTATCCCTCGGTTAAGGACTATACATTTTATTCAGCTCCACACCAGAAATATTCTAGGATCGATTATTTCTTTATTTCCCAGACTGACTTGCCCGCCCTTCATCAGTCCACTATAGAGCCTATGTTCCTGTCTGACCACCATCCGGTAACACTCACTCTATCCTTCCCTGACACAGATTTCAGAACTAAGATCTGGAGACTGAATCCTTCTTTACTCAAGGATGAAGTCGTACTAGAACACGTCCACACACGACTCCGACAATATTTCTCTGAAAATTCGAACCCGGATATCTCACCGATCTCTATCTGGGAAGCCCACAAATGTGTTATACGGGGGGGGGGGAACTGATTTCACTGGCCGCAAAAGCTTAACAACAACAACAACAACAAGAAACTATTAATTCCCTTTTAAATACAATCAAATCCCTAGAGAAAACTCACAAACTGACGCAAGCACAATCCACTCTCCAAAACTTAACACACGCACGCACCCAGTTATTAGAGGAGTTAGACAGAGGCGTCAAAAGAAGATACATTCTTGGCCAGAGAGTTTTCTATGAGCAGGGCAACAAGTGCGGCCGACTTCTGGCTCGGTCGATACAAAATTCTAAAAGCTCATCTATAATTCACCACATCCGGGGCCCTGGGGGAACTCTCCGTACCAAGAATGAAGAAATAGCCAAGGAATTTGAGAACTTCTATTCTGGTCTTTATAATTTACAGACCAACCACATGACTCAAACCACTCCTGAAGCACGCTCTAAACATATCAAAGACTTTCTCTCTCAATACAGTCTGAAACCAATCACCTCCCAACAGACTCTTGACCTTGAGAATCGTATCTCGGTGATAGAACTGGAGACGGCCTTGAAACAAATGAAAGCGGGCAAAAGCCCAGGACCAGATGGCTTCACTCTCCAGTACTACCAAGCCTTCACTGATACCCTTACGCCCAACCTTTTAGCGACCTTTAACGCTTTTTCAGATCCCCAGACCAAAGGGAATGTTGACAGCTCATATAACGGTGATACCTAAGGAGGGAAAGGACCCAGAGTTGGTTGCCAATTATAGACCGATCTCACTTTTAAATGTTGACGTCAAATTATACTCAAAAATATTGGCCAACAGACTATCGCCCCTTATTCCCAACCTCGTTTCTCTGGACCAGGTGGGATTCGTCCCTGGCAGAGAAGCCAGAGACAACACCATCCGCACGCTAAATCTACACCACTGGCTCGCAACATCTAAGACCCAGGGATTTTTCCTTTCATTAGACGCTGAGAAGACGTTCGACAGGGTTGCTTGGGACTATATGCGTGAGGTCCTGTTGGCTATCGGGCTGGGAAGCCATATGCTATCACATGTTAATGGCCTTATACTCCGGTCCCTCTGCAGCGGTGAGGGTTAATGGCCACCTGTCGAGCGCCTTCCCTATCAGCAATGGCACGCGCCAGGGATGCCCCCTTTCCCCTTTAATCTATATTTTGACTTTAGAGCCCCTCCTCAACAGACTGAGAGATAACCCAAACATACAAGGCATAACAGTGAAGGGGAGGGAGTTTAAGGTGGCAGCTTTTGCTGATGACATTCTCCTATCCTTAAGAATGCCTCGCATCTCCCTACCGAACCTCCTCAAAGATCTACAGTCATTTGGGAAAATCTCTAACCTAAAAATTAATTATACCAAGTCCCATGCTCTAAATATCACGCTCCCTTTTCAGGAAATGACCCATTGCCAAGACTTGTTCCCCTTTAGGTAGGATAAAAATGCGATCACATATCTGGGTATCCAAGTTCCTGCCCGGCTATCTGATCTTTATCTCGTTAACCATCATCCGGCGATTATGAAGTTCCAAAAACTTCTAAAGGATTGGTCAGGTCTAAATGTTTCATGGTTTGGTCCCTCTGCCCTGATCAAGATGATCATCTTACCACGTCTACTTTACTTGATGCAAGCAGTCCCGATCTCTTTACCGGCAGCTTTCTTCGTGACCTATCGGAAGGCCTGTTCTGTCCTTCTATGGAGAAACTCTCCTCCTCGCATCAAATACACACGCCTCGCGCAACCCAAATCTAAGGGAGGGATAGGACTGCCTGATTTACATAAGTACTATGTGGCTTGCCATCTTACAAGAATCACCGATTGGAATATTCATCCCTCTCACAAGTCATGGGTCTTCCTTGAAGGTGCTTTTTTGTCTGGACCGCTACATCTTCTTCCTTGGCTCCCCTCCAAAAATTGGTTACACCCCGTCTTGACTCACCCACTAATTTACCCATCTCTTCTAGCTTATAAGAAGTCTTTGCTGAGTGGCAATTCCACCCTTATCCCAGGCCCTCTAACGACCCTTAGAGGAAACCCAGAATTTCCACCCGGGACATCTAACAACCTTCTGAAACAGGAATGGCCCTTTGAGGACGTGTTTGCTCAACAGTTTTTCTCCAGTGGAAAACCCATTTCCTTAGAAACACTGAGGTCGCTTTCTAAAACTACCTCTTTCTCCTTTTGGACTTATAGACAGATTAGACACTTCCTGGAGACTCAGGCCCCTCTAACAAAATGGACGAGACAACTTACACCATTTGAGACCTTATGCCATCGCAAAATACCGCAGAGACACTTAATTTCCCTCCTATACACCCTGATATCGGAAACGCCCACCGAGACCCCGACCCCATCACAATTGTCTTGGACCAGAGACCTAAACACTCCATTGACTACGGAAGACTGGAACACTATTCATGACTACACACATAAAGGGTCGCTAAATGTGGCTATCCAGGAAAACTGCTATAAAGTGATCACTAGATGGTATAGAACCCCCTCGCGTCTACATAAGTTCTCGCCTGCCATCCCTAACACTTGTTGGAGGTGTGGTACGGAGATAGGCACTATGCTGCATGTTTGGTGGGATTGTGAGATCCTCCAACCATTTTGGAGGGAGGTCCACAGCATCATCACACATGTCACAACATTTAATCTAGACTATTCCCCAGCTCAATTTCTCCTACATCATACCTCTATACCCAGAAGGGACTATTTCAAATCTCTGGCCATGCACATGGTCAATGCGGCCACACTTTGTATACCCAAACTGTGGCAGTCCACCCGCGCCCCAGCGATCAGGGAATGGTTCGCAAAAATTTCCAAAATTAAAGAGATGGAGGAACTGATCCATATTGCACAAGACAGAGTTCATAAATTCTCTATGCTTTATGCCTGCTGGTCACACTTCTCTACCACCGAGGGATACCGTCAACACACTTCGCGGAGTGATTAAATGACCTTTGCGATGGTTGGTGGGACACCGGGGGATGGGGTTGGGGGGGGGGGGCGAGCGCGGGTCTACTTATGTTTCCTCCTGATATCCCCTTTTCGTTCTTCCCCCCTTAATGTTCCCCCCTCTCCCTTATCTTTACTCCCATGTCTCCCCACTCCTTGTCCTTTTTTCTGTTTGTATTTTCTTTTCTCTGTTCTTTTTGTCCTTTCTGATTCTAGGCACATTGAACATACATGATTCATTTTACGTTATGGTACCCTCCTTTTGATACCTGGTTAGCTTTATTGCGATGCACATAGCATTACTTGTTGGTCAAGAATTAACCACTTATCTGTCCCCTCATTTGGTTGGTGTCCAGAGGGGGAGGGGGGGGGGGGGTGAAAAAATGAGAAAGAGATCCTCTGCCCCTATACACTACTGGTATATTACAAGTTCAGTTCTTGTTCACTATGTTTCAGATTGTCTCCCTAAGTATCTTTAAAGAGTACCAATCTGATGGTATAGATATCTTTTGTTATAAGAAGTATATATCAGATTTGTTCAGTTTGTGTATGTTCTTAAACTGAATAAACTCTTTATGGAAAAAAAAAAAAAAGGTTCTTGCCACTGTGATTTACAAACTGTTTAACTTGCCAGTTGGTTTAAGTACAATTTTTAGGCCTCGTGCACACTGGGCTTTAAAATAACGTTATAAAAACGTCACTAGCTTTGCAGTGAGTTTTTCAACTTTTTTCAACGTCTTTGCAATAGCGTTTTTTAGTGTTTATTAGCGTTTTTCGGCTTTAGCGTTTTAGCGTTTGTTTTTTCTTTTGAAGAAAAAAAAAAAAATATATATATATATATATATATATATATATATATATATATATATTTATTCTTTTTTTCCCAATGGATCAAAAACATTAAAAAAAAAGACTGGTAAGTGACGTTTTTGAGCATTTATCGACGTTTATCAGCATTAGAGCATTTTTACAGCTGAAAAACATCTCTCAGAACCCACTAGTTTTGGGGTTTCTTTACTGCTCAAAAAATGCCACTGCTCAAAACTGCTGATAACAGCCTATGTGTGCATGGACACATAGGATAACATGATGGAGAGTTTAATGACTGTAGAAAAAAACATTAACAGCCAAAAACAGCTGCTGTAAAAACGTCAAACGTCCAGTATGCATGAGGCCTTATAGTTTTTAGATACTATTGAATTCTGACCATAAAGGGCTGATCAGCTTAAGGTTTTTAACCTCTACACTGTAGAGTCTACAGTAATTGGTTGGTGTGCAGGTGCAGTAACGTTTACATTGTATTTTAAAGAAGCAATTATTATTAAACATTTTGAAAATGATAGTGTATGTCCATCCAAAACCTTATTTTGGATAGAAGGATTAGTTGAAAGTTGTTCCCCCCCCAGTGTTGTCCAGGGCTCAGTTTTAGAGCTTGTCCTCTTACTTTTTACTATCACAATGACAACAGTTTCAGAAGACAGGAAGATTGGAAATCATAGATGATAAAAAAACAGGGTTCTAGGTTTCCCCTACTAAAGAAAAAAACATTGACTGTGTTGCTTTTGCAGGTTTACCCTCACTTCCTGTCTGCTTAGGCCGTTATTACTAGACAGTAAGTGAGGTGAAATCTCTCTAATTGAACCATGGATAGCAGTAATACTTGACAGGGTTTCTAAGCCTTCCCCATTTTATTTAAAAAAATTTTGTCTGGACATATACAGTAAAATAAAGTGCACTTGTCCTGTATATGAAAAATATATATGGAAACTGTCATTGCTAACTTGATTATAGGCTATTTCTGAAGAAAAAAAAAAATGACATGGTTGGAGCTTTATGTTTGCCAGTGATGATATTTCTATATATTTTGTGTATTTCCAAGCTATAAAATATATTCAAAGCCCAATAGGGCACTGTGAGCCACTCAAAAGACCACAGCAGTTGTTCTGACTTGGTAAATTGAACACAATCAGTCTTGCCACTGGTGTCCTTGAGCAAAAAAAATGGGTTTTGCTTAATTTTCCTAATAAAGGGAAAAAAAAACCCACTTTTTTGTAAATAAGTGATGCTAGCTCCCATATCTTTATCTATATTCACGGATGCCCTTTAAAGAGGTGTTAAATCCAAAAGCAAACCTTATATTTGCAGCTTACTAATTTTTAGAAGTGGTGGCTGCATTAGTTTTCTTTTTTAGTCATTTTTGTCTATTTTCACTTGATGATCTGGCCAAGAAGTCTGTGGTTTGTTTATTTTTTTGTTTGTTTTGTTTTCTTTGTACAAACGATGACAGCAGCAGTAGTAGCAGTAATCAGCAGCTACCTTATGAGGAAGTGCCTCCAAATGCAGCATAAAAAAGGGTACAAAAAAGTGTGTGTGTATTAGGGCTGCAACTTACGATTATTTTCATAATCGATTAGTTGGCCGATTTATTGTTTCGATTAATCGGTTAATAACCTTTAAAAAAGTGTGGTGTATAATTTTGTTAATATGTTAAGTTAAGAAAAAGGCAATTTATTCTTAAGTATCTATATGCAGTGGTAAATATAAATAACCAACTATATGGTTAGGGAGCAAAATATCTAATCCACTCTGAGAATATCGGACAGAAGAGATATACTGTATATACTCAATCAATATCAGATCAATATTTTTTATTTAAAAGAAAAAAAAGTTAGACTGTTTTGCAGATTTTCAAACAGAACTGTAATATATTATATGCTGGCTATACAAAAACAATGTCTTCCTTCAAAAAAACATTTAATTTTAAGAACCTTCGTTCGATTTTCTAATAGTTACTGGGGTCAAATCGACATTTGTTTTCAACCACAGTGACGGGAAAA
The DNA here is from genome assembly GCF_042186555.1 of Aquarana catesbeiana. NCBI lineage: Eukaryota > Metazoa > Chordata > Amphibia > Anura > Ranidae > Aquarana > Aquarana catesbeiana. The sequence goes on along the minus strand of NC_133324.1, from coordinate 446,390,566 downwards.
TTTAGAAATAATAGTAAACTTCTTGGTCAAAGGAATTTTCAGACAGTGGATGTGGTTTTCGCTCAGAAATGACATTCGTTTTAAAACTGAATATTAAAAGCAAGTGAAAATTTCAAACCACATTCTTTCATTTAGCGAATGTACAAAGATTTTTGTGTGAATATTCTCGTCTGAAAATTGATCCGTGTGGCCAGCATAAGGCTCGGTACACACTTATGCAGTTTGCTTTTGATCTGTTTCTGCAGTGATTTTTGCTGTGTGTTTTGATTTTTTGCGCACGTGATTTTGCTGCGATTTGCGTTTTTGCATTTTTTTTTATGCCTTTTTTTGGCCAATTTGTTGTATGGACAGATTAAAAGAAAACACAAATTGCTGCAAAAACGCATTACATGCTTTTCTGCAGCTTCTTCATTAAAGTATATTGAACCAAAAAAAGCGCCGTTTTGTGTGACCCTTTCCAAATACGCAGCAGCTGAAAAAAGCACAGATGTGAATGTTAAATTAACTGTAGGGCATTTCTGCAAAAAGCACCAAAAAACACACAGGTGTAAACCAGGCCTAAGATATTTAGTAGCATAATGGGTTAAAAAAAAAAAATTTAGCCCTTTATAGTACAAAAAGAGCAAATAATCGCTACTGTAATGGGTTCATTTTTTTTACTGTGCAACAGTGAAAGTAAAATTTACAGTAGCAATTATTTGCTCTTTTTGTACTCTAAAGGGCCAATTTTAGTTTTTTTAACCCCATTATGTTACTGGCCGATTAATCGATTTATGAAAATAGTAATCGATTAATTTCATAATCGATTGGTTGTCGATTAGTTGTTTCGGCCCTAGTGTGTATGTGTATATGTATGTATGTGTGTGTATGTATGTGTGTATATGTATATATATATATATATATATATATATATATATATATATATGTGTGTGTGTGTGTGTGTGTGTGTGTGTGTATATACAGTATCTCACAAAAGTGAGTACACCCCTCACTTTTTTGTAAATATTTAATTATATCTTTTATTGTGACAAGACTGAAGAAATTATACGTTGCTACAATGTAAAGTAGTGAGTGTACAGCTTGTATAACAGTGTAAATTCGCTGTCCCCTCAAAATAACTCAACACACAGCCATTGTCTTAACCACTGGCAACAAAAGTGAGTACACCCCTAAGTGAAAATATCCAAATTGGGCCCAATTAGCTATTTTCTCTCTCCAGTGTCATGTGACTCGTTAGTGTTACAAGGTCTCAGGTGTGAATGGGGAGCAGGTGTGTTAAATTTGGTGTTATTGCTCTCACTCTCTCATACTGGTCACTGGAAGTTCAACATGGCACCTCAAGGAAAAAGAACTCTCGGAGGATCTAAAAAAACAAACTGTTGCTCTACATAAAGATGGCCTAGGCTATAAGAAGATTGCTAAAACCCTGAAACTGAGCTGCAGCACGGTGGCAAAGAACATACAGCATTTTAACAGGACAGGTTCCACTGAGAACGGGCCACGCCATGGTCGACCAAAGAAGTTGGGTGCACATGCTCAGCGTCATATCCAGAGGTTGTCTTTGGGAAATGGACGTATGAGTGCTGCCAGCATTGCTGCAGAGGTTGAAGGGGTGGGGGGGTCAGCCTGTCAGTGCTTAGACCATACACCGCACACTGCATCAAATTGGTCTGCATGGCTGTCATCCCTGAAGGAAGCCTCTTCTAAAGAAGCCTGCAAACAGTTTGCTGAAAACAAGCAGACTAAAGACATGGATTACTGGAACAATGTCCTGTGGTCTGATGAGACCAAGATAAACGTATTTGGTTCAGATGGTGTCAAGTGTGTGTGATGGCAACTAGGTGAGGAGTACAAAGACAAATGTGTGTGTTGCCTACAGTCAAGCATGGTGATGGGAGTGTCATGGTCTGGGGCTGCATGAGTGCTGCCGGCACTGGGGAGCTACACTTCATTGAGGGAACCATGAGTGCCAACATGTACTGTGATATACTGAAGCAAAACTTGATCCCCTCCCTTCGGAGACTGGGCTGCAGGGCAGTATTCCAACATAAGGACCCCAAACACACCTTCAAGAAGACTACTGCCTTGCTAAAGAAGCTGAGGGTAAAGGTGATGGACTGGTCAAGCATGTCTCCAGACCTAAACCCTATTGAGCATCTGTGGGGCATCCTCAAATGGAAGGTGGAGGAGTGCAAGGTCTCTAACATCCACCAGCTTCGTGACGTCGTCATGGAGGAGTGAAAGAGGACTCCAGTGGCAACCTGTGAAACTCTGGTGAACTCCATACCCAAGAGGGTTAAGGCAGTGCTGGAAAATAATGGTGGCCACAAAAAATATTGATACTTTGGGCCCATTTTGGACATTTTCACTTAGGGGTGCACTCACTGTTGTTGCCAGCAGTTTAGACATTATTGGCTGTGTGTTGTGAGTTATTTTGAGGGGACAGCAAATTTACACTGTTATACAAGCTGTACAATCACTACTTTACATTGTAGCAAAGTGATATTTCTTTAGTGTTGTCACATGAAAAGATATAATAAACTATTTACAAAAATGTGAGGGGTGTGCTCACTTTTGTGAGATACTGTGTGTGTGTATATATGTATATGTATATATATATATATATATATATATATATAATTCTCTTGGCAAAGTATACACAGTCACAAATAATGGAATGCTAGTCAGCGAGAGTGCTTGGAGACAGGGTTGAAGAATGAAGTGCGAGACCGGGTAGGAAACTGAAAAAAAAAATAAAGTATGTTCAGGAAAGGGAGAAGAGGGAAAGGGATGGGGGGGGGGGGGGGGGGGCGCGGCAGAAGAGAGGGGGCATAAAAAGGACATAATTTTCACAGGACAAGAATTTAGCAACTAGCTGAATGTAAGCCTAGAATGTTACAGGGGTAACACTAGCCTAAGGTGCCACAATATTCCAAGATGTGGTAGGATTATTAGGTTATTCAGTCAAACCCTGGCATAGATCCAACTCGCCCGAATTGTATCATTGTTTTGGGCAATTTTGACTGGTGTAGGTAGGTTTCACAGTTTTCCACTCATGCACACAAGTAGGATTGTGAGATTTCCATTTCAATAGGTACTCCAGTCCCTACACGCATAAGAGGAACAACTTAAGATAGCAGGTGGTGTCCATATTGTCAGTAACACCAATGAGGATTTATGTTAAACCTTTATCCCAAAAGCAAAAAAAACTGTTTGCTGTAACTGCTTATAAAGTGTGAGCTGGAAATTGGCTTAAATTTGTTAGTGTATCTAAATCTGCTAGTGCATCTAATATCCCCCCTCGTGCAGACTGACAATGCTGCTGTCCAAAGATGTCCCCTGTGGTCCTCATCCAGAGTGGGGCCACTCTAATACAGGAGATGTGTAACTAGCCAGGTCACCATGTGAAAACAGGGGAAAAATGCCATAAAAAAAAAAAAAAATGCAGCCATCACATCTAATGATTGGTAAGCTGCAATATATTACATTTTTGGATTGAGGTTTAATACCACTTTACAATTTACAAGTATAAAATCACCTAACTACAGCATCAGCATTCTTTACTACTTGGCTAAATAGTGAACAGGTGACATTTAGTTTACTTGAGTTCAAGTCTTATCTGGTGCATGCGAGACCAAGTAACTCACATAAGAGTGAGGGCAAGAGCATGGACTAGCTGGCCGATACCTTTTCTGACAGCAGTAGTTTTGTCATGGTTTGATATAGGTAAACAGAGCTATATTTTTTCTCTACAAACTTTCTATCAACCATGACAGTTTTAAGACTGTGCCATTGCTCTTGGTCTGAAGGTCTTTATGAAGTAATGGATGCAAGATTCACTTTAGTTGTTGGATGTTTTTGTTACATGGTTTGTGTTTCATTTTTAATTTAATCTGTTTTTGCTTCTTGCAGTGGAGCAAATTTTAGTACATTGGTGACAAGTCTGGGGCCAGATAACTGTGCCACCTTGCTGCATTTTGTACTGCTAGAGACCAAAATCCTCCTCCATTCACTCCGACCAGCGGTCCTGACTGGTGTGGCTGAAGCCGTTGTGGCTGTAAGTAAACATGAACTTGTAAAGTGCTTCATACTTCTGTTTCTTATACAAGACACAGCTGCTGGCTGTCTCTTCAGGGAGTGTTTGTCACTCCAGGAAGTGTCAAAGGTGAAAGAAAAATGCAACTTATTGTACAGTGGGAAAAATAATTATTTGATTACCTGAAGATTTTGTAGGTTTGCCCACTTACAAAGGGTCTATAATTGTTATCATAGGTGTATTTTAAATGATAGAGACAGAATATTAACCAAGATACACGATACAAATGTCATAAATTGAGTTGCAGTTTAGTGAGTAAAATAAGTATTTGATCCCCTACCAACCAACAATAATTCTGACTCCCACAGGCTGGCTACAGTATTGGCTCATGCAGTTGTGCTCATAAGTTTACCCTGGCAGAATTTATGATTTCTTGGCCATTTTTCAGAGAATATGAATGATAACACAAAAACTTTTCTTTCACTTATGGTTAGTGTTTGGCTGAAGCCATTTATTATCAATCAACTGTGTTTACTCTTTTTAAATCATAATCGCAACAGAAATTACCCAAATGACCCTGATCAAAAGTTTACATACCCTGGTTCTTAATACCGTGTTGCCCCTTTTAACATCAATGAGAGCTTGAAGTCTTTTGTGGTATTTGTGGATGAGACTCTTTATCTTCTCAGATGGTAAAGCTGCCCATTCCTCTTGGCAAAAAGCCTCCAGTTCCTGTAAATTCTTGGGCTATCTTGCATGAACTGCACGTTTGAGATCTCCCCAGAGTGGCTCAATGATATTGAGGTCAGGAGACTGAGATGGCCACCCCAGAACCTTCACTTTATTCTGCTGTAGCCAATGACGGGTCAACTTGGCCTTGTTTTTTGGATCATTGTCATGTTGGAATGTCCAAGTACATCCCATGCGCAGCTTCCTGGCTGATGAATGCAGATGTTCCTCCAGTATTTTTTGATAACTGCATTCATCTTGCCATCAATTTTAACCAAATTTCCTGTGCCCTTGTAGCTCACACATCCACAAAACAGCAGCGATCGACCTCAGTGTTTCACAGTAAGCATGGTTCACCTTTCATCATAGGCCTTGTTGACTCCTCTCCAAATGTAGTGTTTATGGTTGTGGCCAAAAAGCTCAATTTTTGGTCTCATCACTCCAAATGACTTTGTACCAGAAGGTTTGAGGCTTGTCTCTGTGCTATTTGGGGTATTGTAAGCGGGATACTTTGTGGCATTTGAGTAGCAATGGCTTTCTTCTGGCAGAAGAAGAAAGCTTCACGAAGCCCATCTTTCTTCAAGTGCCTCCTTATTGTGCATCTTGAAACAGCCACACCACATGTTTCCAGAGCGTCCTGTATTTCACCAGAAGTTATTTGTGGGGTTTTCTTTGCATCCCGAACAATATTTCTGGCAGTTGTGGCTGAAATTTTAGTTGGTCTACCTGACCGTGGTTTCAACAGAACCCCTCATTTTCCACTTCTTGATCAGAGTTTGAAAACTGCTGATTGGCATTCTCAATTCCTTGGATATCTTTTTATATCCCTTTCCTGTTTTATACAGTTCAACTTCCTTTTCCTGCAGATCCTTTGAGAATTCTTTTGCTTTCCCCATGACTCAGAATCCATAAACCTCAGTGCAGCACTGGATGAAAGATGCCAGGGTCTGCCAGGAGACCAGAAACTCATTGACCTTTTATACGCACACACTAATTAGAAGCAAATAGATCACAGATGAGGATGGTTACCTTTAGTAGCCATTCAAACCCCCTTTGTGTCAATTTGTGGGAATGTTATCAGGCCAGAATCACCAGGGTATGTAAACTTTTGATCAGGGTCATTTGGGTAGTTTCTGTTGTCATTATGATTTAAAAAGAGTAATCAAAGTTGATTTGATAATAAATGGCTTCAGCCAAATACTAACCATGAGTGAAAGAAATGTTTTTGTGGTGGTATTCAAATTCTCTGAAAAATGGCCAAGAAATCATAAATTCTGCCAGGGTATGTAAACTTATGAGCACAACTGTATGGTACACAGATTAGTCCTGTCAGTTTAAGGTGCTTCTAACAATAACTCGTTATGTGTATAAAAGACACCTGTCCATAGAATCTTTCTTTCATTTAAACCTCACCATCATGGTCAAGATCAAAGAGTTGTCAAAGGACATCAGGGGCAAGATTGTAGACCTGCACAAGGCTGGAATGGGCTACAAGACCATTAGCAAGAAGCTTGGTGAGAAGGAGACAACTGTTGGAGCGATTATTCGCAAATGGAAGAAATACAAAATAACCATCAATCGCCCACAGTATGGAGATCCAGGCAAGATTTTGCCTCATGGGGTAAGGATAATCATGAGAAAAGTGAGGAAGAATAGCCCAGAACTACCCGGGAAGAGCTTGTGAATGATATTAAGGCAGTTGGGACCACAATCGCCAAACAAATCATTGATGACACATTACGCTGCCAAGGATTGAAATCATGCAGCACACGCAAGGTCCCCATCCTCAAGAAGGCACATGTACAGGCCCATCTGAAGTGTGCCAATGAAGATCTAAGTGATTCAGAGAAGGATTGGGAGAATGTTCTGTGGTCAGATGAGACCAAAATTAAGCTCTTTGGCATTATCTCGACTCTTTGTGTTTGGAGGAAGAAAAATGCTGACTATGACCCTAAAAACACCATTCCTACAGTCAAGCATGGAGGTGGAAACATTATGCTTTGGGGGCTGTTTCTCTGCTAAAGGTACAGGCCGACTTTGCTGCATTCAGGGGCAAATGGATGGGGCCGTGTATTGTAAAATCTTGGATGAGAACCTTCTTCCCTTAGCCAGAACACTGACGATGGGTCGTGGGTGTGTCTTCTAGCATGACAATGACCCAGAACATACCACCAAGGGAACAAAGGAGTGGCTCCAGAAGAAACACATTAAGGCCATGGAGTGGTCTAGCCAGTCTCTAGACCTTAAAGGGGTTGTAAACCCTCATGATTTTTCACCTTAATGCATTCTATGCATTAAGGTGAAAACCCTTCTGTCATGCTGCAGCCCCCCCCTATTTTACTTACCTGAACGCTGTCATTCTTCGGCCAGGAACGAGCATACCAGCTCTTGCAGGTGTCTTGTGTCCTGATTTGGTAGATTGATAGCAGTGCAGCCATTGGCTCCTGCTGCTGTCAATCAAATCCAATGACGCGGGGGGGGGTGGGCATGAGTCCTGCACTCTGTGAATGGACACATGCAGGACTCGGGTGTCCACCAAGGAGAGCGCTTCTCCGTCGTGGACACTCTATGCGGGGAGGAGCCAGGAGCACCGCTGAGGGACCCCAGAAGAGGAGGATCCTGGTAACCAATTACAAGAAATGTCTTACCTCTGTGCTTGCCAACAAGGGTTTTGCCACCAAGTACCAAGTCATGTTTTGCTTGGGGATCAAATACTTATATTACACACTGATCATTCGTATCATGTGTTTTTGATCATTCGTATCATGTGTTTTTTCTGGATTTTTGGTTGATATTCTGTCTCTATCATAAAATACGCCTATGATAAACATTATAGACCCTTAATTTCTTTGTAAGTGGGCAAGTTTACAAAATCTGCAGGGGATCAAATAATTATCCCCACTGTACAAAGAAGCTACTGATAGACCAAGCAGACTGTTATATACTTCTAGATTATACATTTGATCTGTGGTGACAGGGTCACTTTTTTAAGCTGAAGTTTAGCCCATAATATTATTATTATTATTGCTTTATATATATATATATATATATATATATATATATATATATATATACACACACACACACACACACACACACACACACACACACACACACACACACTACTTACTTTTTAATAAAGGATGTCCAATGTTTTGCAGGCAGCTAGATTCTGGACACTGCAGGTGTGCCCCATCCTCCTCCTCCTCCTGTGGCTGGACTTCTGGCGTGCAGGGGGTTAATAGCTTTAGGCTGAGCTGCTGTTAAACAGTTCCCGTGGATTGCTTTGACTGCCTGTAAGACTCCTTTCACACTGCAGCGCCGTGCTGTTAGCGCTAAAGCGATGCTCGTTTTTGCGGTGCTTTCTGGGAGCTAGCTGGCCGTTTTTTTTAAGGACCTTAAAAAAATAAAAAAAAAACACATTTTGCGGCGCTTTCAAAGAGCTGCTTATTCATTTCAATGGGCAGGGGTGTTTTGGGAGCGCTATTAATAGTGCCCCCAACCCGCCCTAAAGATGTTGTTTGCAGGACTTTTTCTAACGTCCCGCAAGTGCATCGCCCTAGTGTGAAAGCACACATTGCAGAGAATGGGAGGCAGTTTTACAGGCACTATTTCTAGCGCTAAAACGCCTGAAAACTGCCTCTGTGTTAAAGGGGTCTAACACTGAATAGGGAAGAGAATCCTGTGATTTTTCAGACTTTTCCTATTAAACAGATCATGTTAGACAGAAAGTAATCAAAGAACTTTTCTCCATGCACAAGAAGGAGGTGGGTCCTTGTCGGGAGCTTTTTTTTACAGAAGCTCAGCCCGAAGCTATTAACCCCATGTGCTCCGGAAGTTCAGCCACAGGAAGAGGACAGGGCATCCCTGCAATGACAATTTTTACAGGATTCAGCTGGCTGCTCGACAAGGGACATCCTTTATTAAAAATAAGCAGCATCTGTAAAACAAAACAATAAAAGGCTAAACTTCCGCTTTTAAAAGTATGCATGTCACCAAAGCTGTAGAGCAAAAAAAAAAGAAATAATCAGCTGAACTTCAATGTGTACATATATGCAAATTTTTTAATATATTCCTTAAAATTATGCTAAACTGGTTTGTAAAAACATTTTCAAGTATGTTCTCTTAACTGAAAAAAATACCTTTTTATTGCTCTACACAAGCTCTGCCACATAATCTTCTTTTTTTTTTTTTTTTTCATGCTGTGATCCAACTTCCATTTAGAGGGTTGCTACATTTGTTCTCCATCTGTATGTAGGAACGTAGCCACCCTCTCTTGCTCGCTCAGAAGATGGACTAGGGACTATGGGATTTGTTGTGTTTGGTTGCAGTCATGTGCACTGCTCTATAATGTGTACCGTTTGTTCCAAACAAACAAAAGGGGAAAGAGATTCGGGAGCTTACAGAGGACATTACAAAAGAGCAGAAGAAGGTAGAAAAACACAGCAAGAAATCATTTAATGAAAAATGGACAACCGGACCATTAAAGCTGAAATTTAGGTATGGATATTTTGGCATAGTTACATTGGTCCAACTTGGACTGAGCAGTAGCTGATTGGATGAGGTGGAGAGGTGGGTGGTGATGTCACAATCTCCACCTCGCCCATACTGAGAGCTCTTTACATTCCTGGAAAAAAATGTGATGCATCTCTAAATGATGTGCATGTTGCGTGAGCAACGTCCTGTGTTCACCAAGCAGTAGGGACCCGGAAGCTAGTGGTGATTACTGTAGTTGGTGGTACCTACTACACTGCTTCCAGTTTTCACACAAGTCTCTCAGATATGGCATATGCATACTTGTTTGACCAAGTTTGACCAATGTAACTATCCATACCTAACCATCAACTTTAAAGTTGTATATGAACCCTCACTTTGTAAAATAAACCATTGTGTTTTAAAATAGAACTGAAACAATGAAATGAAAGCAAACCCTCTATCTATCTATCTGCAATATAATTTTTTTTTTTTTTTTTTTTTTTTATAAGTGATCACATAACCTCTGTTCTGCTGCATAAGGAGCTTGGAGTGAAGTAGGGGTAACCTATTCTTTATGTAACGGATATGTATTTGTTTTTGAAAAATAAGGATAGTCTCAAGTGGTTATAAAGGCAAAGGTGTTTTACCTTTTTAATATATTATCTGCACTAAGGTTAAAAAAAAAAAAAAAAAAGAAAAGAAACCTTTCAATAGTTGCACTCATTGTCCCATTTGCACGTTAATGACGAGGGCTTTTTTTGTTTAGTTGGAAATCTGTGTGTATACATTACAGAACTTTAAAGAGAACCAGCCACAAATGGATACATGTAATACCCTTTTTACTCATTCATTTTTGCTTAGGCAGCCTTTTATATTGGGAATTTTTGAGGTTTGTTTTTTCACTTTTCTCTTTTCCTTTTATAGAGTAGTGTCAGGGTGTGAGGCTGCCCTTTTTCCTTTCTGATAACAGACACTTAGGAAATTGTGTTTGAGAAAAGCATGAATGTAAAGGAGGGCTTTTGATAGTTTTAACTTCTTCCAACATCTCAGAGAATGAGTGTTATCTGACTTGATCTCCAACAGGAGAAAGGTCTGCTTCCAATGGGGTCTTTACAGCCTGCCACTGGGCTGATATTTCAATTCTGACAGGGAGAAAATACAGTTACATAGCATATACACCTATTCCTGAGGAAGCATGCTGTATTATAACAATTTAAAAGGTGGGGATTTAGACCAAATTACCTATTCCTGATTTATCCTCTTTAAAATGTTATGCTGCTGGAACCTTAGGTTTTGACAAGGATAAAATTTAGTGTGAAGATATCTGCCCATCATGCTGTTATCACATTACTGAATTTGGATGTTCTCTAACAGCTTGTCCTGAGATATTTGTATAAAGAACCTTGTGGAAGGTTGCCTTTTTGGTGAACCTTTTATGACAAATGTTCCTGAATTCAGGCCACAATATATTATAACACTGTTGGTTATAAAATCATATTTTTTTTTTTATTAAAGCTTCAGCTAATTCTGGCTGTGTGAATGCTAGGCTATGCCTATCTGAGCTAATCTAGTACCTTTTTGGTCAGGAACATTCATTTGTCTGCCTTTTTATGTTCATATACATTAAGATGCAATGTTATTTAGGCTTAGAAGTATAGCTGTCTGTATAGAAATTACATATTCCTGATTTTGTCTCTAGATGATCTTCCCTTTCCAGTGGCAGTGCCCTTATGTTCCCTTGTGCCCCTTATCTCTGGCAGGAGTACTTAGTGCTCCTATCCCATTTATTGTTGGAGTCGACTCTCGATATTTTGATTTATATGACCCACCCCAGGATGTTGTGTGCATCGATTTGGACACAAGCATGGTCTACACGTAAGTGTTTGAAGTAGAGTCACATATTTATATAATAATATACTCTCTCACACACGCAGTACTGTGCAAATGTTTAAGGCTTCATTCACGTGAGCATCTAGACTTGTACCTACATGCAGGGAATTTTTGTTTATGCCCCCTGGGAAATGATGGGTGTTTGTGCGGCCAGACTGTCAACATCAATGAGACACTGAGGGATGGAACAGCTAATTGGATCTCCGTCCCTGTAGGATATAAATACTGGCATGTGTGTGAAGATCTGTACAGCCACTCACTTTCAGCATCTCATCAATTTTTGACAGGCTGGCTGCATGGAACACTTGTCATTCCCTAGGCACATAAACACAACTCTACGCACAGAGGTATGAGTCTATGTACCCATATGAATGAAGCCTTAAGCATTTGTGGTAAAATGCTGTAAAGTTAAGATGCTTTCAAAAACCATGGATCTAGTTTTTTGTCAATTAACCTGCAAAATGCATAAACCAGAAATAAAAATGAATTTGTCTTTTGCATCAACTCTTCCATCTACACTTGCACAATTTATGGATTTTGCATGCACATGGTCCAGTTTATGGGGAACAAAATGATACCAACAGCTGTTAATGAAAAAGTAGATAACACGTAGCCTAAAATACAGTCATTAAATCAAACAAAATCAGCTGTGTAGGAGGAATAAGTAGGAATGAGAGCGGTACAAGGATGAGTGCCTGCAGGCAATGGTGCAGCATGGTGGACAATCCATGCAGGTTTGGGGCTGTATGTCTGCACAAGATGTTGGGGATTTTGGTCAGAATGAATGGTCTCCTCAAAGCTGAAATGTACAGGCAGATCCTTTTTCATTATGCAGTACCATCAGGGAGGTGTCTGACTGTTCCCAAATTCATTATGCAGCTGGACACTGACCACAAACTTCCAGCCAAAGTCCTACAGAACTGTCTTAAGAGGAGGAGCAAGTAGTCCTAGAAGAGATGGTATGGCCCCTACAAAGCTCTGATCTCAACATCTTAGTATTATGTGAGAAAACCAGAGCAACTGAGGCAGCCTAAACAATTTTTGTCAAGCTGATTACAAATGGTTGTAACAATATGCATAAAGGGAACAGGTTGGAAATTGAATGATCTAACTACGAAAACATTTGAAAAGTCAGAAAGCTCAATTTTTAAAGTATACAACAAAGTGGTGCATGAATGGTTCAACATAACTTTGTATCCAAAAGCTCACAGATCTGAAAATGAGACCAGATTAAAAACTCTGTGTTGGCCTAAGGCACTAGTATCGTACAGAAAACTATATTTCTTTAAAGCCCCACTCTGGAATAAATCTATTTTGGCACAGTGTTAGGCAATCAGAACTATAAAGCAGCAGCAGCACCACTCTATTGGTATTTTCTTTCAAAGTCCTAATTCAGAAGCTGCTCTACAATAATTTCCTGTGTAGGAGATCAGACAATCATACCTGTTCTGTCCTTTGCAGGGTGACCAGTCCCCTCACCGCTCGTTTGCAGTTCATTCTGTTAGATTGCGGACTTCATCATGTTAGCGTAAAGAAACGGTGGGCTGTGCTTTTGTAATAATGTACATGCTTGTCTTGACATTATTGTTGGAATCCCTGCAGAGCCTGGACCTGCTCTTTGACATCAGCCAACAGCGGACTTTAGCCCGCTGTCAGCTAAATCTGGGTCACAGGGGAAGTATGGCCAAAAGAGAATGCGCCACACAAGCATCAACTAAGTTGTAAAATATGATGTTTGATGCTTCAAAAATAAGAAATAGTAAATTCCTTAGTGTTATCAAAGTTTTTAAGTGGAATCATTAATACAACACTCAGAACATGTTTGGTAAGGGCTATTTTGCATAGAATCGTAATGTAGTGTATTTAGGTACATTATATCCAGACAGTGACTGCTTTTTTGCTTCTTTCATACCAGGGCGGAGGAGAAAAGAAATGTGACTTGGAAACAGCTTCCAAAGAAACCAGTGAAAAACCTCCTTGGTGTTTTGAAAAAAGTCCATCCTCAGCTGTTGCTTGGTAAGTATCTCATATTGTTGCTGTTATGTTCTAAAATGTGATCCTATACATGTATACAAGCTGATTTTCTGTAAAACTTGCACAGTTGCCAAGCAGTGATACATAGAAGGTTCGGGCTGCCCACCTCAAGCCCTAACATTTTTCTTTCTGTCAGCTGCTATTGCAAATATTGCTGGATTTTGAGCATTCTTCAGACCACCCTTTCACTATTCCCCAAGCCCTGTCTTCTCTATCGTCATTGCTTCCAAGTGTGTGTTTCTTTCTCTGTGTTGGCCCCAATTGCCTACTGGTCATCTGCTTTTGTGCCCTCTCTTGGCTCCTGGTTGCCTCTTCCTGTATGGCCATACTAAAGTGAGGCCAAAGGTATAACGCATCACTGCTAGGCCAGTAATGAATAGCACAAAGGAGGCAAGCAGGCATAGTAAAAGTAGAACAGGGCAACAAAGGACAAGGAATGGGGGCTGATCTAGGAGGGACATGTTGCACTTATTTCTTCTTCCACAGGCTAACTGTTCCTGTACACATGACCCTTCTTCTCGCCCTCCTAGACAAACCCCCTCTTCTTGCCCCCTCAATGGCTCATTTACTCTTGATCATTTTGGCAGACTGCTTCAATCCATTCAGCTGTGTCGGCTGTCTGGCTGCTAAGGGGAGCAGACCAAACTTGGAGAAAATCCTTTTGCATTATCTCGTCTGCACCTCCTCCTTCTCAACCACCTATCAATGAGGAGGAGAATTAATGGTAAAGTCATAGACTCCCTTATACCCACATTCTAAATATACCATTAGCATGTCCTAAATTAGGCAAATTACTTTCAAAATGATACAAATATATTTGCTTAAAGAAAACTGACCAGGCTGTGCTGTCATGCCTAGTGTGGTCTGTTTTTAATAGAAAAAGCAGAGGAACTGGTAAACATCAGGGATTTCACACAAAGGCAGCAATACAAAGAGAACAGGATATGTTTTCATACAAGTACATGGTATAGCAAGCACACATCAGGAGTATGAAATGTTGGGGGTGACATATGCTTTAATTTAAATATGGTTTTACCTCATTTTTTGCAAACCTTGTATTTATAATGTAAACACATTGAAATACGGTCTGAGAGATGTTAAGAAAAAACACAATTCTTTAGTTTTCATACATCATGGGACACAGAGTTAGGCTAATATTTATTACCTGCTGGGTTATACTTCATCTCCAGGTGAATGGACACTGGTAGACCAAAGGTCTTTAGACAGGAGGTGATCCCCTATATAACCCCTTCCATACCGGAAGTACTTCAGTTTTTTACCACTGTCTGCAAGGTGGATGGCAGGGTTGTTTGAGCTCTCTGGGCTCCAGGTCTCTAGCCCCACAAACCGTTCTCAAATGAATCAAGGGATTGACCGATCAGATCCATTTGACACAGGCTTTATATGCTTAGATAAATGTTACCCTAGCCTCGCAAAGAAGACTCAAGGTCCAGCAAGGTTTTGCCTGTAATGAGGCCTCTGGGCGCTGGACCCTGCGAAGTGGAATCCCGGACACTACAGCACAAAGGCATTCCTGGAGGGTGCTGTACACGTCCAAGGGAGTCCTGGAAAGTCCTCAAGTGACAGGAACCCACCCTGAATGGTGAAGATTGGGCTCTTAGTTTCTAAGCTGCCCTTCGCCTGGACGGGTAAGTGAAACCCCTTTATTGTGGGGTGTCCCAGTGATTGTAACAATCAGTCAAGCTAGCTAGAGGCTGGACACCTGTGTGGTAAACATACGGGGAAGTTTTGGGCTAGCGGTGGGTGTTTGCAAAGTGTACCTTTTTTGCTTGTGCCTGGCTGTTTCTTACCTGTATAATGGTGCATGACGGTGCACTATTTCGCCTTGGTTCTCCATGGCACATGTGCGTTCGCAGGAGTGCCGCTGGACTTAGCAGTTTGTTTGGCGGCCATGGCGCACGCAGCTTCGCCGTACATGCGCAGTAGCCTTGGGCGTACAAAGATTTGCGTCTTACGCGAATACAGCCACGCCCGTTCACTGGGACCACGCTCGTGTATGCGCCGCATGCACAGAATGTTCCTGCGCACAGCCAGCTTATTCAAGCTGTATATGCCAAGCATGTGGTGCTTCCAGATGGCAGCTGTGGGACACAGAGCAGACTCTGAGCAGGCACTTGCAGCGGTTCATTTCTCCCTACCTGGGTCACATGAGTCACCAAGTGTTGCTTGGCAGGCTAAAGGTGCTCAGCAGGATTGTTGCATAGGGGCTTGGTGAGCCCTATTAAAGGGTCTTCCTTCTGAGGTGTTTTAATACTACACCCAAGTACTCTCTTTTTGTGGCTAGTAAATATCTTCAAAAAAGAGGAGTGGGACTAACACTACAGGGAAGGGCACACCTGTGTCGTCAGTAGTTTCTGATGATCAAAGTCGTATCCCCTGAAGGTCCAGAGGCTCCGGGCAATCTGAGCCGCCGCGCCTATCTGGTATTGTGCCTACAGTCAACGTTGCTGCTTCACCCTTTATCACTAGGGATGAACTGTCCTTGGCCCTAGCCGGGTTAGAGCACAGGATTGCCTCCATCCCACAGGGTGGCAAGAAGCGTGACAGATCCCCCTCCCTGGAGCCTCCTAGTTTGGAGCAGGAATGGGTTGAGGATGGGGAAGAGCTAAGAGCTCAGGATTCTGTGGAGGGCCTGGCGGATGAGTCTGCTTCCGAGCAATCTGGACAAGATATCCAGTTGATGTCTGCCTTTCAGTCGCAGAGGCTTTTCATCCTGACTCTGACAGAAATGGTTTGTTCTGCCTTTAAGTTGACTCTTGCAGAGGTGATTAAGCCCCCCTGGTCCTCTTGGGATCCTTGAGGCTTCTTCAGGCTGCACAGGCGGTGTATGCTGATTGGGAACATCCTGACAGGATTTTGTTCCTCTTAAGAGGTTTTCCCTTTTTATGTCCCATGGATGAAAAGTTTGTTTAAAAAGGGAGCATGCCAGCCGTAGATGCAGCAGTCTCTTCCTTAAACAAGAACTTAACTTGTCCGGTAGATAACGCACAAGTCTTGAAAGACCTTGTTGACAAGAAATTGGAGTCTTTTTTAAAGGCTCCCTTTTCTTTGGCCAGTTCAGCTATTCAGCCAGCTGTTGCAGCAATTGGTATCTGCCAGTCCGTAAAGGATCAGGTCAAATGGCCTGATAGTCCTAACCAGGAGGATGATCTGCTTGAAAATATGACAGATATTCTTCGAGCGCTGTGTTTTGCTGTTGACGCCTTAAAAGGATTCAATACAGCAGGTTTCTCGTTTGGCTCTCTTGTCTGTACCTGTGCGCAGACTTTTGTGGCTTAAGAACTGGTCAGCCGAGCTTCACTGTGAAAAGTTATTGGTAGGTTTCCCCTTTCATGGGGAATGTTTATTTGGTGATCATTTGAACAAATATATCCAAAAGATTTCTGGAAGGGAAGAGTTCTCTACTTCCTGTGAAGAAAAGCACCAGACGTCCCTCATTTAAAACCTCAGGGACTGCTTCCTCAAGTGTCTCAGCGTCAAGGCAGTCCCGCCACCAACAGAGCGCTAGGGCCAGGGGCAAGCCGCAGGGCCGGGGCCAGAAATAGCCCTGGGTCTGAAACTCTTCTAAACCCAGCACCAAGCCCTCCTTTTGAGGGGATGCCCCAACTCCATCGGGTGGGAGGAAGGCTGCTGCACTTTGCGGACATTTGGAGAAAAGTAATTCAGGACGAGTGGGTCACCTCAATTATATCCCGCGGTTACAAGCTGGAGTTGCAGGGGGGTTCCCCCTCAAAGGTTTTTAAGATCCAGCGTTCCCTTGGATCCTCCAAATGGAGACTTATTGCTTCAGGCACTACATCATTTAGTGCATCAAGGAGTGATTGTACAGGTTTCTGTATCCGAAGGAGTGAACTTGTTCTACGGTTTAAAAACCAAACTGGGTCACAAGGCCCATTTTTGGACCTAAGATCCCTGAACCAGTATCTACTAATCCAGTCCTTTCGGATGGAGTCTTTCCGCTCCAGTTGTAGCCTTGCTCCAGATGGAAGACTTTTTAGCCTCCATTGATATAAAGGACGCGTATTTACACGTACCTATCTTTTAGCCTCATCAGTGGTCCCTGCGATTTGCAGTAGAGGAACGTCATTTTCTGTTTGTGGCTCTACCCTTCAGGCTTGCTACAGCTCCCTGGGTGTTCTCAAAGGTCCTAGCACCAGTACTTGGTCTTTTAAGGGCCCAAGGGATCCTGGTGCTCAAGTATCTGGACGACCTCCTGCTCAGTGATCACTCATTACAGGCTCTAGAACAGAGCATAACATGCACAGTGCGGTATTTGAAAAGCTTAGGCTGGAGCATAAATACCAAAAAGTCAACTTTGAGACCAGTTCAAGGTCTTAAGTATTTACGTCTGATCCTAGATGCGGTCCAAGCAAAGGTATTCTTGCCACCTGCAAGGATCTGTGCCCTGAAGGATCAGGTGCGTCAGATAAGGGGCACCAGACAAACCTCCATTCGACTCTGTATGAGACTTCTAGGGAGGATGGTATCCTCCTTCGAGACGGTGCCCTATGCCCAGTTCCATTCCAGGCCTCTACAACAAGACATCTTGTTGGCTTGGAACAGGAGAGGACAAGCCCTGGATTATTCAATGTTCTCATCTCCTCTGGCATGCTTAAGCCTAAACTGGTGTTTGCAGAATCAGAACCTGCGAAAGGAAAGATCCTTCCTCCTGGTAACGTGGAGAGTACTGACTACAAATGCCAGTCTCTCAGGCTGGGGAGAGACCCTAGAAGGGGCTCACAGCTCAAGGGAAATGGTCAAGGACAGAACAGATCCTGCCCATCAACATCCTGGAGATACAGGCAGTAAGACTGGCCCTACGGTCCTGGACGGTGGAGCTTCAGGACTGCCCTATCAGGGTTCAGTCCGACAATGCCACTGCAGTAGCCTATATAAACCACCAAGGCTGTACCAGGAGTCGTTCAGCTCTGAAGGAGGTGAACCACATACTAGCCTGAGCAGAGGAACATGTGCCAATTCTATGTAGGTCGACCTACTGGCATCCAGGTTCAACATCAAACTACAGCAGTTTGTGTCCCGAACAACAGATCCTCTGGCAATCGGAGCAGTTGCTCTGGTAGATCCATGGAGCCAGTACTCCCTGGTTTATGCTTTGCTTTCCCTCCAGTCCCTCTCCTTCCACATTTTTTGCGCAGGATTTGGAGAGAGGGAGTTCCAGTCATTCTGGTGGCACCAGCCTGGCCCAGAAGCCCCTGGTTCCCGGAGATTGTGAGACTGACAATAGACGGGCCATGGACGCTTACACGTCGCCCCGATCTACTGTCTCAAGGTCCTATATTCCACCCCAAATTTACAGTGTCTAAATTTGATGGCATGGCTATTGAAGGCAGGGTGTTAAAGGACAGTGGCATCTCGGGACCAGTGGTGTCTACCCTAGTGAATGCTAGAAAAGCTGTCACTAGGAAGATCTATCATAAGGTCGGGAAGACTTATATTTGGCGTGAAGCCAAAAAATGGAATCCTCGGAAATACGTGATTGGGAGATTTCTCTCTTTTCTATAGTCAGCTGTGGAAATCAAATTGGCTTTGAGTACAATCGGAGGTCAAGTTTCAGCTCTATCAGTATTAATCCAAAGGCCTTTTAGCCTCCCATTCACTGATCCGAACCTTTATGCAGGGGGCAACTTGCTTGCTTCCCCCATTAGGTCACCTATGCGAATAAACTAAAGAAATGGTGTGTGTGTGTGTGTGTGTGTGTGTGTGTGTGTGTGTATATATATATAATATACACACAAACACTGACGGACCTCACAAAGGGAGAAATGGATAAAAACCCAAATGTCCATAAACAAGTGTCATGTTACCCATAAATCAATGTATTTATGTCCAGCCTACTATTGCCCGAAAAAATGATTGTGTATATATAATATATTCTGAAGCCATTTATTGCATCTAAATGTATATGTATACAAGATAAGTATATATTATAAATGTAAACTTCTTCAGAAGGGCATAAGAGGCGAGCTGCTGTAATGCTGTTGCACAAAAAATACATATGTATATGGGCTTGAGACAAAAACAAAATCAATCAAGCCCAAACACAGATGCACTCAAAAAGTGATACTCAAACAAAAAAATACAACAAGAAACAAAGTTGCTTTTGCATGATAATAAATGATCTACGAGTCCTACTGGGAACAGTCTATAAATGACAAGTGGACATGTGCCAATAGCCGGATATGTATAAGAGGATGAAAAAACTAAAAAAAATTGCGAGGGAAAAAAAAAACAAAACCTGTGTGTGTGTGTGTATATAGATAGATAGATAGAGATGCGCATGCCCAAAATATATATGACGCAAGTGATCATGGTTAATTATGAAAGTGTGAGATGTCCCACTCAAGATTCATTCCGAAAGGTTTTCTGGTGTTTTCTGGAGTATCCAAAAAATACTCCCTTTTGCAAAGGATTTTAAAGACCGCTCCTCCTCTTTTGGGTGTCTGGACTTTCTCTAAAATCTGTACCCCCACAGTGGCACTACTGCTACTGTGCTACTGGTTAAAGTGTCGGCCGACATTGGTCGGCAGATTATTGTCAATACTATACAGATGTTCTTGAAACCTGTCCCTGAGTCTTCTTGTTGTGCGTCCAATATATTGTACATTCAAGATTTGCATGTAACACTGTATATGATGTACCGTGTGTTACAATTGAAAAAAGATTTTATTTGATGCATTTTTTCACTTGAAAAAGAGCATACTGTTTCTCCCTTAATGATATGTTTGCAACACTGACATACTGTAGCTCCACATCCATAGTTGCCCTTAAAATGTAGCCACGTAGTGGACTTGACTGTGGCAGGATCAAAAAAGCTGGGAGACCATGAATTTCCCAGAGTAGGTGCACGCCTTGAAATAAAATTAATGCCGTGCTTAAAAAGATCTGCACAGACATTGTCCTCAAAAAGAATGGGCAAATATTGATGCACAACGTTCCTAATGTCTTGGAATTCTTTGCTGAACGGTGTACTAAAGGTGGGTCTTTGCTTATTAAAAAAATGTTCTTTTTCTTTTTATCCCTGCCTTTATGTCCTGATTCACTTAGAAGATCTGATTTGTCTTTGGACTCGGCGTTCACACAGGCTCTATCGAGCATATAACCAGGGTATCCCCTTTTAAGGAAAGGGGAACCAATTTTGGAGAAAGTCCAGACACCCAAAAGAGGAGGAGATGTGTTTAAAATCCTTTTGGATATTAAATTTTAACACCAGAAAACCTTTCGGAATGAATCATGAGTGGGACATCTCACACTTTCATAATTAAATATTCAACCAGGATCGTTTGTGTCATATATATTTTGGGCATGCGCATATATATATATATATATATATATATCACAGGTTTTGGTTTGTTTTTCTCGCAATTTTTTTAGCTTTTTCATCCTCTTATACATATCCAGCTATTGGCACATGTCCATTTGTCATTTATACACTGTTCCAATTAGGACTCGTATAAGAAGAAAAGGGACGAATGGCTAACCTATGTTAAAGAACCGTACCACATCTGATGTTTAAGATAAAAACTAGAGGGGTTCCCCTAAGTGGACTTTTAAGGCACTCAATTAAATCGTATATAAAAAGTATAGTAGAGTATATAGAATCATGTAATAGTAAATACATTTTTATTTATGAAAAAACAATATTAAAAAGTTTTAACGGAACATTGGTTTGTCTGAGCAATACATTTTTATCACCATACAAAATATGTACATAACAGAACTTCTTCACACCCAACGCGTTTCGGTATATAGTCTAGTCTTTCTTCAGGGGTGTAGAAAGTAAGAGGTGTTCATCTAAGGTGTAAAGATAAATAATCAATAGATTGACAAAACATGTAAGAAATACAAAAAACACATACTTGCAATGTAATCCAGCACTTACATGAAGTTAGATGGTGAGGTAGTTTTACAATGCTTCTTAAATCACATTAAAAACTTGCAGTTTAGAATAGCACCGAGTAATTGAGCCAGTAGGAAAACTGTCTTGAGACAGAAAGGGGCATCAGAGAAATCTATAAGTGTAGACTGAGTGATGATGTCCTTAAGAGGCAGAAATGCCCCTGCACTCCACGGCAGCGAGATGGCCAAAAGGATATACTGAGGCAAATGGAATCCCTGGGAGTAGAAAGAAAATACATATGCTAGACAAATGTATCCATGTACTGGATATATAGTAGAGTTAAATATTTAAGATTCAACAAAATCAGCAGAGGCATGTATATATGTATATATACATACACGCATACCAACATGCCTGTTAATCATAGAAGTACTGATAATACTATCTATAATGAGGATAAATGAAATTAAAGAAAAAGTAGTCAAAAATGCTTGGGGGTGCATCCATATACTGAGAGTCAATAACATGAATGCTGTTTAAACTGTGATATATAGTTGCTATATACAAAAAAAATTGTGCAAAGTTAGAAATATGTATGTAGTATAAATTATATAAGTAACAGGTAGATATTTAAGCCTGTGCATATGCAGGCAAAAAATAATACTAACAAAAAAGGGTGGGGGGGTTTAAAACATTTAAACCTGCGTACCTACATACATAAGATGAATGTCAGGTTTGATACAAAAAAAAAAAAAAAAAAGGAGGGGTAAAACCTTTCTGAGGGATGTATTCTGACAAAAGCTTTTTAAGATGGACAAAAAACTAAGTAAAATATTGATAACTAGTTATGTAAGCTGTAGATTACCATACAGGTTAACACTGAAGAAAGCTATATGACGAGGTAATTACCTTATGCCGCGTACACACGGTCGGACTTTTCGTCTACAAAAGTCCGACAGCCTGTCCGACAGACTTCCGGCGGACTTTCGGCGGACTTGCAGCAGACTTTCTAACGAACGGACTTGCCTACACACGACCACACAAAAGTCCGACGGATTCGTACACCGGACTAAAATAAGGAAGTTCATAGCCAGTAGCCAATAGCTGCCCTAGCATGGGTTTTTGTCCGTCGGACTAGCACACAGACGAGCGGATTTCGGGGCCCGTCGTAGTTACGACGTAAAGATTTGAAGCATGTTTCAAATCTAAAGTCCGTCGGATTTGAGGCTGAAAAAGTCTGCTGAAAGTCCGGAGAAGCCCACACACGATCGGATTACCAGCCAGCTTTAGTCCGTCGGCGTCCGTTGGACTTTTGTAGACGAAAAGTCCGACCGTGTGTACGCGGCATTAGTATGAGAGAGACTGATGAGACCAGCCACACTCCCCAACATCCAGCTCCATAGTGCTCGACTTGGGAGTGGGCTGGCCGTAGGTTATAAAGGTGATAAATCCCAATTAGCTGGCGCAGTAAACTGCACACAGCTGATACCAGGGATGGTTGCCAGGGAGACCACTGAGCTGTCCCCTGTGCTGAGTGTACGCGGCGCGGCCCCCATCCCGCATGCGTGAATGCACACACGTCGGTGCGGCGTCACGCACACCTAGCCCACCGACACAGAATGCCACAGCGGCGGACTGCGCATGTCCGCCGGAGTGGCAAGATGGAGACTGTGGGCGGTGATGGGACACGTCCAACAGTCTCCAAAGATGCCGCCCAGGACTGGGCGGCTTTCTGTGTTGGGCAATCCCATTGGTCGATTGCGGCACATAGAGAGCTGAAGGGGCACAGAGGCCCCGCAACGACAGTTTTAAATGATGTGGACAGGATGAACTTATCCGTCCACATTAAAAAGTAAAAAGCATATCTGGTGCCCAAAGTGGTGTAAAGAGGGAAGACCGCACCGGACTCAAACGGCAGCAAGGAAAGGAAAAAGATTCTACAGGCAGAGGATAATAAATTGGACATACCGGTAATTCAAAAGACATATAATCAAATAATTATAAGGTATTGACAATGAAAACAAAAAACAACAATGTACAGTCATTAACAGTATATTGGGACTCTTTAAGTAGTACTAGTGAACAGGTATATCAAAAAAAGTTTTCTTAAACAACAGTAATTAGTATGGATACATCAAACCCCATCAGCTGACATGATAAAGTGTAATATATATATATATAAAACGACCCTCCGAGGCCACGGTAAAAAAGAGTCAGGGCCTATTTTTCCATTCCACCAGACGAAAATCCTTCAAGGAATGGTTTGAAAGATATGGCTTCATTGAGGCCGGGAGGCACATTAGCCTTTAACAAATAAATCCACCTTAGTTCCATTTGGAGGAGGGTTTTGTTCCAATCCCCCCCCGGGCATGTGCATCTATCTATCTATAAAATATATATATAATTACACATACACACAGGTTTTGGTTTGTTTTTCTCGCAATTTTTTTTTAGTTTTTTCATCCTCTTATACATATACGGCTATTGGCACATGTCCACTTGTCATTTATAGACTGTTCCCAGTAGGACTCGTAGATCATTTATTATCATGCAAAAGCAACTTTGTTTCTTGTTGTATTTTTTTGTTTGAGTAACATTTTTGAGTACATCCGTGTTTGGGCTTGATTGATTTTGTTTTTGTCTCAAGCCCATATACATATGTATTTTTTGTGCGACAGCATTACAGCAGCTCGCCTCTTATGCCCTTCTGAACAAGTTTACATTTATAATATATACTTATCTTGTATACATATATACTTAGACTCAATATATGGTTTGAGAATGTATATATACAATAATTTTTTTGGGCAATAGTAGGCTAGACATAAATACATCGATTTTTCTTTGATTTTTCTTTGTTTTGTGTATTTTTCTTCTTTTTTCTTTTTATGGTGTTTTGATTTATTTATGGATAACATGACATTTTGTCTCATGAATATCTTGTTTATGGAGTCAGTGTTTACGTGTGTGTGTGTGTGTGTGTGTGTGTGTGTGTGTATATATACACACACATATACACATTGTAAACGTTGTAATGTTTTTATCATGTCAGCTGAAATGTTTTTTGCATTTAGTATAATCCTAAGCAGGTGGATTTGGGTGGGCTACTCTTTTTTAAACAGCCTGCTTTAGCGTATGCTACTTTTGTTGTGAACAAGCAAGCTATCGCTTGCGAAACATGTCAACTGCTTGTCCTGTGTTTGTCTGATACACTTGTGACAATAAAGGTACTACAAGCAAGCTTTTGGGAAATTCAGAGTGCGACCATGTCTTTATTTTATTTGCATTGGACGGTGGTGAGCCAGGGTCTGCACCTGTCATCCATTTGCACTTGAAGATTTGCTTGGAACGGTGTGTGCTCTTAGGTCACCTATGTGTCCTTGGGACTTGAACTTGGTGCTGTCTGTGTTACAGAAACAATCATTTGAACCTATCAAGGAAATATGATGGCTATCACCTCGGCTAGAAGGGGGTCAGATTTGGCTGCCCTTTCATGCAGGGAACCGTACTTGATCCTTCACCACAACAGGGTTGTGTTACCACATGTTCCATCCTTTTTGCCAAAAGTGGTGTCGGCCTTAAATCAGGACATTATTTTGCCTTCTTTCTTCTCTCAGCCTCGTTTGGTGGAAGAGAGACGACTGCACTCCTTGGACGTTGTCTGGGCAGTCAAGGTTTATTTGTCTAGATCTGCGGAGCTCCAAGGATCAGACTCCTTTTTTGTTTTACCAAAAGGATCCAAGAAGGGGCAGGCAGCTTCCAAAGCTTCCATTGCCAGTTGGGTCCGTCATTTGGTCATTCAGGCCTATGGTCTGAAATGTAAAGCTCCTCCCTTTAGGGTGAGAGCTCATTCTACCAGGGGTGTAGGAACCTCCTGGGCTTTTCGCCATCTGTGGCTCGGATTTGTAAGGCTACAACCTGGTCTTCAGTGCATACGTTCACAAAATTTTATCACGTGGGTGTTTGAGAAGCCGAGGATATGGCTTTCGGCCGCAGTGTATACGGTCTAATGGCTATTGTTTAGCAGGGTGTCTCCCTCCCCTCAAGGCTATTGCTCTGGGACATCCCAGCAGCTAATGAATATTGGCCTAACTCTGTGTCCCATGATGTATGAAAAAAAAAAAGAATAGTATTTTTTTCGTCATACCTGTAAAATCCTTTTCTTTGAGTACATCATGGGACACAGAGGTCCCTTCCCTCTTTTTGAGGGTTCAGTGCTTGCTACAAAATGAAAAACTTCCTGTATGGGAGGGGTTATATAGGGGATCACTTCCTGTCTAAAAACCTTTGGTCTACCAGTGTCCATTAACCTGGAGATGAAGTATAGCCCAGCAGGTAATGAATATTAGCCTAACTCTGTGTCCCATGATGTACTCAAAGAAAAGGATTTTACAGGTAAGTATGATGAAAAAATCCTATTTTTCCCAGGCAGCTGCAATATTGCTTGAATAAGCTGTAGGGTATGGAAATGCATTACTCAATAGAAGGTTTTGAGATTTGTACTTCTGTTAAGTTCACAGACAAAACCAAGAACAGAGTGCAGTTGAGATGACTCCCATTGAAGCTGACTTTTCCTGGCAAAAGAAAATGAGAGAGCTCGAGCTGGAAATTCAAGAAGCATTTCTGCGCTTCATGGCATCCATACTAAAGGGCTACAGGTCTTACTTAAAACCCATAACTGAAGCACCTTCTAAGAAGGCCACTGCAGCAAACTCCCTTTTTGACCACCAAGGTACATTTTCGTTTAGACCTTTGACAACCTTTGCTATAAACGTTTAGCATCAAGGTTTTTATTTACTATTTTTTCGCATTGAATATATTTGTTTTTGATTATATTTTATGTATAGCTCATTCAGTTTAATTGAATGTATAATTTTAATTTCTAACTGCATGTAAAGTAGGTTTTCCTTTTGTTTTGAGACATGAAGACGGTATACTTCATTATATAAAGCCCAAAACTATAATAATCCTGAGCTATCTGCATGCCGTTACAGACTCGGTTGCTCTGTACAAGGTTTTTGGTTTTTTTTATATATAATAGATTAATGACAGACCTAAAAAGTTTGTCTGTCTTTAATGTGTGAAATTCCACATATCCCCGGTGTATGGTCATGTGACGAAAGTGGACATGGAGGATCATTGTCTAGGCAGAGCCACTCACTGGCTTGTTCCTCTAGAACGGTGTTTTTCAACCTCTTTTTTTTTTTTTTTTTGGTCGTGGCACTCTTGAAAATAATTTTTTTTGTCTCGAGACACCCCCGTTTTAAGGCTAGGTTCACATTACTGCGTATGCAGAATCGTACACATTCCCGACATGCAGACAACCCTGCTGCTCTTTAGCTGATGCACAGGGGTGGCATTATTTCTTAATGGTATTCGCACGCATTGGCAAACTTGGAGCTTTTCACTGTGCTCCAAATCGACATGGCATGATTTTATATAAAGGTGTCGGGGACCTCTTTCCTTGTGTTTTGGTCGGTTGGGAAGCTCTTTGAAATGAAAGGACTGCCCTACAAACAGCACGCAGCTATACAGATGTAAACCAAGGGCTCATTCACAGATGAGGTTGGGGAAGAGCAAAACCCCGTGTGTGAGTTGCATTTTTACTATCCCTTTAGCTGTACAGACAATAGCCAGGGTCGTACACATGCTGTGGCCGCGGCAGGAAGTATACCTTCAGTTGAATGGGGCTGCGCTACAACTGTCCCACAATCGCGTGCATTTAGGGGGTCAAACAGTTGGTCAGGAGGCGACATATCACCACTTCACCACCTGTTAAAGGAACTGCAGTCTGCTCACATAATTTATAATAAAAACATCTTTGCTATTCTGAAGCTTCCCTCCAACCACTTTGCATATTATTTTATATACACTGTGATTCTGTACTTGCCAAATATGCTGCAGAAATCTCCCTCCACTGAGTCTGGCTGCAACCATTTTAACTGTGGGCAGCTAAAGCTGCTGCCTGTTCACTTCCTGGATTTACACAGACACACACACATACACATATATACAGACAGACACACTCACACCTCTGCTTACCTGCTCATTTCTCCTCCGTGGATGAATACACATGGATCTCTGCAGTCTCCTGTTATCTCTGCCCTCATCAAGCCCCCTCCAGCTCTGCAGCTCTCATTGGCCCACTTATGACTCATCCTCCCTCCCTTGCTGGCAAACTCTCACGAAAGTTAGAGAGCTGTGCATGATGTCATTAGCCTAGGCTAATGACCAAACAAGAAAGAGGAAGTGAGCTGTATAAGGTATTTACTGGCAGAAAAAAAATGTTTTACTATCCACAGTTAAAACAACAAGGCAAGAATATTTAATAGATGGAAAGTTGAAAAAAATACTGAAGAGCTGCTTTAAACACATCAGAAAGGTGATCCAAACAGTGTTAATGTTGTCAACTAAAACATTTTAGTCGACTAAATGAATACTATTTTAGTCGACTAAAATATGATTAAAACTAAAACAATTGAGATTACTAAAATATGACTAAAACTAAAATGGCATTTTAGTCAAAACTAAAATGGGACTAAAACTAAAAACGGCAATTTAGTCAAAAGACTAATGCCCCGTATACACGGTCGGACTTTGTTCGGACATTCCGAAAACAAAATCCTAGGATTTTTTCCGACGGATGTTGGCTCAAACTTGTCTTGCATACACACGGTCACACAAAGTTGTCGGAAAATCCGATCGTTCTAAACGCGGTGGCGTAAAACACGTACGTCGGGACTATAAACGGGCCAGTGGCCAATAGCTTTCATCTCTTTATTTATTCTGAGCATGCGTGGCACTTTGTCCGTCGGATTTGTGTACACACGATCGGAATTTCAGATAACGGATTTTGTTGTCAGAAAATTTTATAGCCTGCTCTCAAACTTTGTGTGTCGGAAAATCCGATGGAAAATGTGTGATGGAGCCTACACACGGTCGGAATTTCCGACAATAAGGTCCTATCACACATTTTCCGTCGGAAAATCCGACCGTGTGTACAGGGCATAAGACTAAAACTAAATTGAAATTTGACTTCAAAATTAACACTGGTCTGTTGTGCATGCTCATTCCTCAATACCATAAATAACATATGAGATTTTTAACTCCAGCAGTATATAATGAGTTTGGAAATTGTAGAGAAATGTTAACTAATGCATTACAATTTAATCACACACATCATATTTTAGACAACTAAAATGTACTGGAGATTTCAATAGACTAAATACAACTAAAACAATTGCAGAAGACTAAAATGGAACTAAAGCGGAAATGCCATTTTAGTCCTAAGACTTAGACTAAAACTAAATCGAATTTTCCAAGGATCGGCAGTCCTTGCCACTATTGTGAACGACCCCTTGTGGTTTTGATTGAGCAGGATTAGGGGTTAGGATGAAAAGTAACGTACCGTACGTACATACATACACAAAGGCATTTAAACACACACACACATACATACATACATACATACATACAAACATGCATACATACAGAGCGCTGAGCGGAGTGTTCTGGCGGAGTGGGCCCGTCTCCCCTGTCAGAACCCAATAGCACAGCAGGAAAGATCGCTGTCTTACAATGTACAGCGGCTTCTCCTGAGCTGTCAGTTTTGGGGTTTTTTTTTTCGTTCAGCCCTGCTGAGTTGAACAAAAAAAAATGAGTAGTGTGTACCAGGCTTTATACTTGCATGTCCTCGCACCTTGGACATCTTCGATTTGCTGTTCTGTGGGAGCTGCACAGCTATTTCTATGAAATCTTCCAACCTAGTCCTGGCCATATAGACGTTTTCTGACAAATGTAAGCACTTTCAAAAAAAGTGCAAAAAGAACAATGCAACCTACTGCCAACTCTGCCATAAAGATATAAATAAACTGTTACTGCTTTTATCTACCTGAATGTAGGGCGGGGGACTGGTGTTACATTCTTACAGTACACCTCAAAGTAAGAAAAAAATACAAGCGCGCCACCGATAACTATGTATCTGAATACAATGTATACAATTACATTTCCGTGATTCATCACTATTCTCGTGAAGAAATGTTTTTAAAAAATAGATACATTTTTCAAACTAGCTGAAATATCTTGTTTATGCAAAGTGTTTATATGTCATAAATAAGGCGCAACTAATTTACTCCATTTACTTTTACTTATACCAATGGGTTAAACGAATAACTATCCAAATGGTGAAATATAAGTAAAAAGTTACCAAGTGCCTATTAAAACTGATGCTTATGTGAAAAAAAATCAATTGTATGGATCTATGCGTTCATAATCTTTCAACACACCAATTAAATTACTTGTTCCTCTTTAAAAATATAGCAGAAATAAACACCCTTGTGAAGTGTCATAAAAGATAAAGTCCATATGAGGATATCTTGTATTGTAGATCAATCATGAATCTTCTACTTTGGAACAAACAAATAAATGATCTTCCCGCTATAGGTAAAGTAGAAATGCTCGCTTACCGAATCTGTAGGATCTCAAATGATAGAGATCTTAAGGTTCGGTTCACACTAGGACGACTTGTCAGGCGACCTAGTCGCCTGACAAGTAGCGTCCCATTCTGTACAATGGAACCATTCTAAGGGGAGCGACGCAAGTCACTCCGACTTAGAAAAAGGTTCCTGTACTACTTTGGGGGCGACTTGCATAGACTTCTATACAGAAGTCGTTTTGCAAGTCGCCCAGGCAGTCGTGTGCAGGTCGCCTCGGTGAGGCTGCCCCTGTGTGAACCGAGCCTAAAGGCTTGTTGCATTCGCCTGCCGGCATCTGTGATCTCCACCTGGGTAGTAATCCAGAAAGTTTTTCCTGTTTTTCTTCAATGGAATAACCAAAAGACACTTTATTTGGGTTCAGCTGTTAAACTTCCACAGGGAGGGAAGGTCAATTATCTTCCCTCAATCCTCCACACATCCAGACTCCTCAATGAAAACAAAACGGGGGAAACTCCATAGTGTAGTTGTAAAAACTTATTAAAAGTCACTTGTAATTCCACAGCAATTGCACACAGCACTAAGAACACAGCATTTCGGAAACTGCAAGCCAAAAAGTCAAATCAAATTGCACAGCAACATCACCGCAAATAGTGCACAGCAAAGGGAACTGGATAAAAATGTTTCACAGGCAGCAGAGGGTTGAGCCTTCTCACTGCATAGGGAAAAAATGAATAAAATGTGATGGTATCACAGCACTTGCTCCATCCGATGCGCGTTTCCCCTTAACAGGCTTCCACTGGGAACGGAGAAATGAATATGCTCTGACACAGCACGCCTATATATTCAAATGGCAGGAGAGACACAGGAAGTAGCAATTAAGCTTATCATCCAGTTGTCATTTAGCACACCTTTGCTTTTCTTTCCACCTAGTTCAAAAATTGACTAAAAAAAATTAAAAATATCTAAAAAAAATATCCTATTTATCCTCAAATAAAAACATAACCGGAAAAAAGAAATAAAAACCAAAAATCCTAAAAAATCCCCCAAAAATTCATTACATACACTTTTCTGGGGCAGCATTTAAAAATGTGTCTGTTGGATGTATTTGATTTTCTCTTTAGCTTTGCATTTCCGGTTTATTATACATATACATATACCTGAACAACACCTGAATTCTAGTTCCAAAGATCCACTTCAGATAATATATTAAGTACATATCAGATATATAATCAGGAACTCAGCTGAAATATAATATATTATTCATAAATTAAAAAAAAAATAAAAACATTTTTTTTTTAATTAAAAATATTTATCAACATGAAAAAGGCAACACTGTTGTTATCTCAGTAAAATCAGTTTTTACCCACAAAAATCCCATTAATGAAGTCTACCAGAGAGTAAATGTCTTGTACAAAATATATGACTAAAATTGAGAAGTTCTTTATGCATCTATTATCAATGTAGCAATTAATGTCCCATTCTACATTGAGTCCTAGGGGATTGTAACACTAGAGGTCATATATCCACCTAGTTTCACGACGAGAGATAAACCTTCTGAGATTGCTTCCTCTCCAGAGGGGGGGGGGTATATTTTTCTATTGCTATTACTATAAGAAGAGTTGTGTTTCTATTATGGTGTGTTCTAAAATGTTTTGACACACTATGTCTTAAAAACCCCCTTCTAATATTGCTAAGATGCTCTCCTATTCTGATATTGAGAGCGCGAGTTGTCCTCCCAACATACTGTCACCCGCATGGGCAAATGAGCAAATAAACCACTCCCACAGTTCCACATGTGATGAATTCCTTAATATTATATACCTTATTTGTAACATTGGATGCAAAAGTAGAAGTTTTTATCGTTTGGGAGGTTTTACCGGGAAGATCATTTATTTGTTCCAAAGCAGAAGATTCATGATTGATCTACAATACAAGATATCCTCATATGGACTTTATCTTTTATGACACATCACAAGGGTATTTATTTCTGCTATTTTTTTAAAGAGGAACAAGTAATTTAATTGGTGTGTTGAAAGATTATGAACGCATAGATCTATACAATTGATTTTTTTCACATAAGCACCAGTTTTAATAGGCACTTGGTAACTTTTTACTTATATTTCACCATTTGAATAGTTATTCGTTTAACCCATTGGTATAAGTAAAAGTAAATGGAGTAAATTAGTTGCTCCTTATTTATGACATATAAACACTTTGCATAAACAAGATATTTCAGCTAGTTTGAAAAATGTATCTATTTTTTTAAAACATTTCTTCACGATAATAGTGGTGAATCACGGAAATGTAGTTGTATACATTGTATTCAGATACATAGTTATTGGTGGCGCGCTTGTATTTTTTTCTTACTTTGTTTGGGTCCTTTTTGTATTTTTGACTTACACGAGCAGCTGCACCGTTTTGCTGTTTTTTTACATATGGTTAGCGCAAAATATACTCTTTTGATACATTACAGTACACCTCGCCTGTTTTTATTACTTTGTTACTTTGTGAAGTTCTGCCTTAATGCAAGTTATCGTTGCTATTACAGGGTTTTTGAAAAGTAGGGATCGAGCTCACGTGAAGTTCTACACACAGCTAACAAAAACTCAGATCTTTATCCGCTTTATCGAAGAGTGCAGTTTTGTCAGTGACAAGGACACCAGTCTGGCATTCTTTGATGACTGCATTGATAAGGTACAGAGAAAAAGTGATTTTTTAATTTTTTTTTAAATACATTTTAAAGTGTATATAAACTCAAAATAAACAAAAATGTAATATATCGCAGATTACAAATCCTTAAAGTGTAAGAAAAGCCTAACTACATCTATTAAACATTAAACATGTTTCTTCTTACTTATTCAGCCTAAGTTTTATAAAAAGATCTGTATAGTTCCCTATTTTTAATCTGCTGTGGTCCAGGCGTGTAATCCCGCAGCTCCAGCTCCCCTGTGTCACAGACAATGGCAGGGCCATGAGTCTATCAATGATACCGCAGCTCTTGGAAATTTACAGCCATTGTTGAGCACTCCCTGAACCAGAGCCGCAGGGTCACATGACCGGAGTGGATTAAAAATAGGCAAGTATGCAGATTTGTTTTATTTTCAGGATAGGTACGAGGAGGTGGCAGGAACATTTTTAGGAATAGATGTAGTTAAGGCTTTCTTCCACTTTAAATGTGGTGGCTGCATTAGTCCTTCTTTTTTAGGCTTTCCCCCCTTTATTTTCACCTGGTGATCTGGCCAGTAAATCCGTTAAAGCAGAGTTCCACCCGAATATGAAAGCTCAGCTTCTCTGTGTCGTGTCCCCCGCCCCCCGGTGCCACATTTGACACCTTTCGGAGGGGGGAACTGATACCTGTCAAAAACAGGTACTCCCTCCCACTTTTGTTCACTTCCCCTCCTCCAACCCGCTGCCTTCTGGGAGACACACACAGGTCCCAGAAGACAGCGGGATCATTTAGAAAGCACATCGCGACTCGCCCACGCGCAGGAGAGAACAGGCTGTGAAGCCGCAAGGATCTTGAAGAGGAGCCCCACGCCAAAATGGAAAAAACAATGGTGTGGGGTTCCCCCAGAATCCATACCAGACCCTTATCTGAGCATGCAGGTCGGGAAAGAGGGGGGGGTGAGTGAGCCCCCCTTTTACACCATACCATACCCTCAACATGGGGGGGGGGGGGTGCTTTGGGGCAAAGCACCTTGTCCCTATGTTGATGGTAACAAGGCCTCTTCCCGACAACCCTGGCTGTTGGTTGTCGGGGTCTGCGAGCGGGGAGCTTATTGGAATCCAGAAGCCCCCTTTAACAAGATCCCGGCCCCCACCCTATGTGAATGAGTATGGGGTATACATCGAGAGAGAGCATTGAGAGAACGTCGGAGGAAGAACAGAAGGAGAAGACAGCGGAGAGAAGAGAACCAGCAGCAGAATAAGTCATCAGCGGTGAGAGGAGAAGAACCGGAGGATGAAGAAATCGGAAGGAGAAGCGACGCCGGAGCTGCTTTAAATAAATTACTCTGTCAAAAACCTGTGTACTGTTTTTATTTTTGACACTTTTTTTTTTCGGGTGAATGGGTAGGGGTTCGTTGTACCTCATACTCACATAGGATAGGGGGCTGGGATCTGGGGCCCCCTTGTTAAAGCCCGCAATAAGCCCGCAGACCCCGACAACCAACGGCCAGGGTTGTCGGGAAGAGGCCCTTGTCCCCATCAACATGGGGACATGGTGCTTTGGGGTGGGGGCGCAGGCCCCGCCCAAAAGCACCCACCCCCCCATGTTGAAGGCATGTGGCCTGGTATGGGGGAGGGGGAGAGAGAGTGCTCGTGCGTCCACCCCCCTAGTCCCCTTTTCTGACCTGCTGGGCTGCATGCTCGAATGAGAGTCTGATATGAATTGTGGAAGGACCCCCACGCCGTTTTTTTTTTTTTTTTTTTTAATTGGCGTGTGGTTCCTTTTCAAGATCCTCAGCGCACAAGTCGCACTGCAAGTTGGATCATCATGATCGCACTTCTATTCAAATCAATGGGCTCTCTTAGGGAACCATTGATTTTTGAATAGAGGCCGAGCAACGCTGCTAAAAGCTAGCACAGCTAGACGTGCATTAACGCAAAAAAAGCTACTAAAGGCACATTTTTACAGATGCTTTTTCCTGGCGTTGGTAGTGGCTTTGCAGCTCGTTTTTTCTAACGCCCTGTGGGCATGACCCCTCATTTCACTCACACTTCAGAACTTCTGTGCCTTTTCCATATTACATAATCATGGCCTTGCAAATACCTAGATTTCCATGGCTGCCTTGTTGAATCTGGGAAGTCCTTTATTTAATTACTCTCTAATCACCAGGCTTTTGCTGATGTGGACAGCACTCCCCTATACAGTCTCGGATTTGGCCATTTTAGTACTGCAACATTGCCTAGTCTATCATTCTAATCCAATGTTAGCAGATTGAAATGAGAACTTTTATTGACTACATCAAGGGCATTTCTGTTTCTAATTTTCTTTGGAAAGTGACCTTTACAGCCAGAGATTTTTATACTAACATTGTA
The DNA here is from genome assembly GCF_042186555.1 of Aquarana catesbeiana. Classification (NCBI taxonomy): domain Eukaryota; kingdom Metazoa; phylum Chordata; class Amphibia; order Anura; family Ranidae; genus Aquarana; species Aquarana catesbeiana. The sequence goes on along the minus strand of NC_133324.1, from coordinate 446,356,047 downwards.
GCATAACTTTTTTTGAACAAGGCACAGACCAGAATAACAGAAAATGTATGATAAAACCAGCATTATCAGCTAGTATCAAATAGATTTCTGTGTCTATGTATTTGTATGTACATTAACCTTTGTTTTAATTTATGTAGCTGTTCCCAGAGAAGAGCAATGAAAAAGGAGACAAGGTATGGAATCCTTCACACAATAGAATAAACCTCCCCATTCTCCATTGTTCAGCTTCTGTGTCTCTCCTGCTTGCTGTGTGCCTTGCACATTTTTTTTTTCCTTTTTGTTCATTTCGGTCACTGTTAATTGGTGTATTCATCTATATGGCAGGTAGATCAGGAATCCCCTGAGGATACCCGTCTGATAGAGCTAGATGAGTCTCAGAAGAGTGAGCACACAGTTTTTATAATGCCACCTGAGCCTCTTCCAGAGGATGGTCCTGATCCTGCTCCAAAATACAGGTAATAAACTATACGACACTGGGAAAAAGATCATGTTTTCATTTTCAGTAATTTATATTTTTGTATAAGAAGTACAAAGGGAAAATAAACTCTTACAAAATTTCGATGGTCCCATATCCATAAAGACATAGAAGGCTACAAAATGTCTCTTGCTTCTTTTACCCTATACAAAGACCCACTGTCAGATGGTATAAACAGAACATACTGGTCTTCTCAGTCCCTGCCACCAATCCTGTTCAGGGGAGGGAGGGCCTGTTGGCAGTACTTTTCCATACAGTTTAATTTTAACAGAGGCTTTGTCTCCACAGAGGCTCTCTGGTTGAGTATTGGAAATAATGGTCTCTGGGTTGAGGTGGTGAAGCATCCCCCTAAAGGGGAGTGCTTCCCTAGAAATATGTCTGTCCCAGGAGCCTTAACAGTGTGCCTTGTGGGACATAACATGTAGAGTATATACTAGAGGTCGACCGATATGGGTTTTTCTCTGGCTGATGCCGATATTTAGAAATCACGATGGCCGATATGTGATGCCGATTTTTTTGGGCCGATATATTAGGCCGATTTTTTTTTTTCCCTTCATCTCATAAAATCTAATAGTTAGACCCCTTGCACACTGGGGCGTTTTTCAGGCGCTTTTGGGCTAAAATTAGCGCCTGTAAAGTGCCTGTAAAACGGCTCCCCTGCAGTCTCAGTGTGATATCCCGAGTGCTTTCACACTGAGGCGATGTGCTGGCAGGATGTTAAAAAAAAGTCCTGCAAGCGGCATCTTTGGAGTGGTGTATACCGCTCCTCCACCACTCCTGCCCATTGAAATGAATGCGCACCGCTGCCGAAGCGCCTGCAAAGCGTTTCAGCAGCGGCGCTTCAGGGGCGCATTTAACCCCTTCCTCGGCTGCTAGCTAGGTTATAAGCGCCCTGCTAGCAGCCGAATAGCGCCGCTAATATGACGGTAAATCGCCGCTAAAACTAGCAGCGTTTTACCGTCAACGCATGCCTGCTCCAGTGTGCAAGCAACCTTAAGTGATACAGTAAATTTTTTACATTTAAACATTTATTAAACAAAACAAACCTCCAATCAGTTCACTTGTATGTAGAATTTAGATAACAAAAAATTTAAAAAAACTATATCTTAAATATTAAATACACAAAAACAGGTAATCAAAACTTTTGGATGAAAAAAAAATGGGCTAACTTTACTGCTTTAGTTTTTTTTTTAATTTATTGGTGTATTTTTTCAAAAAATATTGTGTTTGAAAGACCGCTGCGCAAATACCGTGTGACATAAAATATTGCAACAACCGCTATTTTATTTATTCCCTAGGGTCTCTGCTAAAAAAAATATATATAATGTTTGGGGGTTCTAAGTGATTTTCTAGCAGAAAATACAGGATTTTTACTTGTAAGCAACAAATGTCAGAAAAGATTTAGTCTTTAAATGGTTAAACTGAGAGCTTCTACACACAGAATTTAGTTCATTCATAAGTGTAAACATTGTATCACTTCAGGTTCTTATCAGATTTGGCAGGCTGCCCAGAGGAGGAGAGAAGTGCTTCACAGAAGATTACAGGCAACTTGTATTGACTTCTATTACAGAAGTCATTTGCAAGTCCGCTGATATCGGCCTTTTTTATCAGCACAATCGGCAGATGCCAATTAAGTAAAAAACACCAAATATCGGCCGATATATCCGACGGCCGATATATCGGTCGACCTCTAGTATATACCGTTAACCAAACAGAAAAATAAAGAGAACAGGAGTAAAAGAGAAAATAAGCAACCAATTTGCGGGGTAAACCCCTATACAGCAGTTAAAAGATGTTTTAAGAGTAAATTTTTTTTATATTTTGATAGATCCTGGGGTATCAGAAAGGTTTTTATTAATCATAATCCAGGACAATTTAGTCTTAACCAAATCAAACAGAATAGTAGGAAACTTCCAGAATCTAGGTCATTTATGCAGCTGTAAACACAAATTAGATTAACATAAGTGTGTGTGTGTGGGGGGGGGTCTAAAGCCGGGTACACACTAACGGGTTTTTTTTTTCATTCAATGGTTTTATTTGAAACGGCCGTTGTCTCCCGACATTCGGCCCATGTGTACAGGGCTTAACAATTTAACGTATTCCTTATAATAATGGCCAGAAAAGCCATCTGGGCCAGGTGCTTTTGATGGGTAAAGAGCATTGGTAGCTGATAGATCATGTTTTCCAGTCACAAGTTTGTTCATTTGTGCTATCTGACAGATTGTACCTCTTATCCCAGCTTTCTTACATTATCAGGGTTATTAAATAAAGTAATTTTGATGTTCAATGTAACCCCCCCATAACAGCCCATTCAGTGATTCATTTAATAGCAGTAGGTTTAGTTAAACATTATTTCTGAAACATTATTTCAAATGTATTGTTCCAAGGTGCTGCTTGACCCTGCTAAATAATCCCAATGATGTGCCAGATCATTGTAGCACTTGAGTGTAAATTAGTAGACAGAACCACCATCTGCAAAACTCTTCATAGATAAATTGACCTTTTTATTTTGTCACTACAGGGAAGATGAAGGGCTGGTCTCCACATACCATTAAAGTTTTTGTATACTATAACTACTTTTTTAGCCTATAACATTCAGTATAATGAACTGTTTAAAGATTATAGTTATATACTGTATATCCTTTGTATTTGTCTAATCGTAAATGACTGCCAACATTTTTCTCTCAAGGCTCTGTATTCTATTTCATTCTATATGTCATTTTATGTTTTATAACTAATCCTTAATAATAGTGTTATCAGTGAATGAATGAATTGCTTTCTTTAAAAGTATTTTTTGTGCTTTATCCTCAGCTACAAAAATTTTCCAAGGCTCGACTATGCTCTCTTTGACCGGACTCGTGAGCAGTACCTTACATTTAATGGAAACTCAAAAGACAAGCGAACTGCAAGCAGTCCTACATTTATTGCTAAAAGGACCAAACAGGTTAGGTATCATTGCACTGATGATATATCTCTACCAGCTGTAAAGTATAACATGCACATTCTGCTTATGGTTTGTGTACTACATTATTTCTGCTCTGGTGTCTGTGTTATTTATTTATGAGGTTACCAAAAAAGAATGTGTATCTTTCACATATTACATGAAAGTATGTCAGTTACAATGTAAATGGTATCAATATTTGCCAATAAATTATGGTATGGCTTATACCTGGAGCACACAGTCTTGTGACTCCTTTAAATTGCAAATTTGTAGACAAGTAGTGTCATGATTTTTTGCCATGTCTAAAAAAGAGGCGTTTAGTTATGTTGTTACAAAATTGGTTTTATGCTAAAATCGCATCTATGATAAAATGGGATTTAACATATATTTAAAAAGTACTAGGGGCCCTTTTGGCAAAGAATAATTACATTAAAGCGTTAGTAAACCACAGTAGATGTAAAAAAAGAAAAAAAATATCCTGCAAGGCAATGTCATAATGTGCTAGTATGCATCGCATACTAGCACATTATGCAAGACTTACCTTAGAATGAAGCCCTCCAGCGCCATGCTGTCACCGCTGAAAGGGTGACCTCTTTCCCCAGTATTTTCTTCTGGATTCGCGTCCTCCAGGTACATGAGTGGCGGGGGGGGTGCGATAACATCACTCCCGCCGTTTACGGCACGGGCTCTGAAGGTCCGGCACTGTATGCCTGACCTTCAGAGCGCATGCACTGATAACGTCACTGGCTGCATGTACTCCGAATATCTCCTAAACTGTGCACGTTTAGGAGATAGTCACAGTACCTACAAGTAAGCCTTACTATAGGCTGGCCTGTAGGTACAAGTGGTAGAATAGGGCTTAATACCACTTTAAGGAAATTATGTTTACATGGGAATGCTGCTTAATTTTTGTACAATTCAACTTTAGAATGCAAATTTTATTTAAAAAAAAAAAATTAAATGCAATATAAAAAAACGACTCTTCATATTAAGTGACAGAGAATAAAGCCACCCATAGATGGTTCGAATTTCGGTCTGTCCCTGCTGAACTGGCCAAGATTCAAACCATCTGTGGGCAGGCTGATTGAAAAAAGAAGACATGCTGGTTGTACCCAAGTCGATGGATGGATAGACTTTGGTACAACCAGCATGTTGGATTTTTACATGTGATCATTGCCAGTAGATATAGCCCTTGTTGGGAGAACAGAATAGTCTGCTGAAAATTGCTTCATCTATGGCCTGCCTAACTGTACAAGCAATCTTGGTATTCTTTGCCCTCCTCCCTCTATAGATTTCAGCTGTAAATGATGGTCCCACTATCCCAGGCTGCATTAAGCCAAGCAGTGTGTATCTTCTGTGCCTGTCAAGTAGATGTGCTCATGCGAAACACAGTCATATGAATTATGGTTTAGTTTAAGCTGCATGTGCACATTTTAAAAAGGAAAAAAAATCTGTTCTCCTGTGATATGACAGGGCACAGTTGGACTGTAGGTTTTTTACATTACATAAACTCTGTCTTTCTCCTATATAATGTATGTTCTCTATACATAACCATCAGTGAACATTACAAGATTTAACTGTTTTTGTTGCAGGAAGTTAAAGCGGCTCACAAGATTGCCAGGAAATATTACACCAATCCCAGTAACTGGCCCAAGTGCTTGTTTAGCCAATGCTTTAGTCTGTGGTTCATCTGTTTGCCAGTTTATGTGAAGGTTTCCCAGTCAAAGTCCAGAGCACTTCAGAAGTCCTATGAAGCATTGGTCAAAATGAGAAAGACTGAAGTGGATCCATTGGATGAAGTAAGTACTTGTAAAATGCAAACTGTTGAGCATGTTTTTTCTTTATATTTTTTTTAATCAATTTATGTTAATTATCAAGTCCAGCTTATTTAAAAGCTGAACTTCGGGCACAACAATTTTCATTTAAATATTAATTTAAATATTTTCCCCAATAGCCACAAAGGATATAAAGCCACTTTGTGTGCCTCAAATGCCCTTAAAAACACAGTTATTACCTTGTAATTAGTTTTCACATCCCTGGGCTGCACATAGCATGAGCGGAGCTGTGGGTAGGATCTGGAAGCTCTGCCTGTAGAAAACTAGAGGAATCTGTTACAAGATTGGCTATCCTGAACAAGAAGAGAGAGCAGCAGTATAGTTACATAGTTCGTCAGGTTGGAAAAAGACACAAGTCCATCTAGTTCAACCAATAAATTCTCATACACACAATCCTATACCCACAGTTGATCCAGAGGAAGGCAAAAAACCCCAGCAAACAGTAAAACATGATCCAATTTGATACAGCAGGGGAAAAAATTCCTTCCTGATCCCACGAGAGGCAATCAGATTTTCTCTGGATTAACTTTACCTATAAATGTTAGTACCCACTTATATTATGTACATTTAGGAAAGAATCCAGGACTTTTTTAAAGCAATCTACTGAGCTGGCCAGAGCCACCTCTGGAGGGAGTTTATTCCACATTTTCACAGCTCTTACTATGAAGAAACCTTTCCGTATTTAGAGATTAAATCTCTTTTCCTCTTGGCGTAAAGAGTGCCCCTTGTCCTTTGTGATGACCTTAACCACTTCCCGCCCGGCCTATAGCAAAATGACGGCCGGACGGTGGTTCGGTTATCCTGACTGGACATCATATGATGTCCAGCAGGATAGGCCGCGCCCGCCGGGGCACACCGATCAGTGATGTGGTGTGTCAGTCTGATACACCACATCACCGATCTCGGTAAAGGGCCTCTCTTACCACGTTATCAGTTGTGTCCAATCACGGCTGATCACAGTGTAAACAGGAAAAGCCATGTATTGGCTTTTCCTCACCCGCGTCTGACAGACGCAAGTAGAGGAGAGCCGATCGGCGCCTCTCCTGACAGTGGGGTCTGCGCTGATTGATTAGCACAGTTCCCCAGCGAATGCCCGCCCAGGATCACCAGGGATGCTGATCTTGGATGGCCACCAGGTATGCCACCGTGGACCACCAGGGATGCCAATCAGTGCCCATCAGCAATGCCTGTCAGTGCCATCAGCGATGCCTATTAGTGCCATCTATCAGTGCCACCCATAAATACCCATCAGTGCCGCCTTATCAGTGCAGCCTCATCAGTGCCCATTAGTGAAGGCGAAAACTTCCTTTTTTATAAAATTCTATAACAGTAACAAAGAGAGCCTTTTTTTTTTTTTCTTTTTTTTTCAAAATTTTTAGTATTTTTTTTTATTTGTTTAGCAAAAAAAAAAAAAAAAAACGCAGAGGTGATCAAATACCAAAATACCACCAAAAGAAAGCTCTATTTGTGGGAACAAAATGATAAAAATGTTGTTTGGGTACAGTGTTGTATGACCGCGCAATTGTCATTTAAAAAGTGACAGCGCTGAAAGCTGAAAATTGGCTTGGGCAGGAACGGTGAAAAGTGCCTGGTATTGAAGTGGTTAAAGTGAATAACTCAACACCAAGTTCACTATATGGACTAGGTCTGCAACTAACGATTATTTTCATAATCGATTAGATGGCCAATTATTGTTTTGATCGGTTAATAACTTTAAAGTGTGTGGTGTATAATTTTTAGTTAATATGTAAAGTTTTTAAAAAAGGCAATTTATTCTTAACCACTTCAATACTGGGCACTTTTGCCCGTTTCCTTCCCAGGCCAATTTTTAGCTTTCAGCACTCTTGCACTTTCAATAAGAATTGCACGGTCATGCAACACTGTACCCAAATGAAATTTTTATAATTTTGTTCACACAAATAGAGCTTTCTTTTGGTGGTATTTATTCACAAATCAGTTTTTAATTTTTTGCGATATAAGTGAAAAAAAGAGCGGAAATTAAAAAAAAAAAAAATATTTTCTGTTTTAAAAGAAATCCAATAAAATCAAATTTTGTCATAAATTTAAGCCAAAATGTATTCTGCTACATGTCTTTGGTGTAAAAAATCCCGTTAGGTGTATAATTGGTTTGTGTAATCACGGAGATATGTACGCAGATGATCATGTACAGATGTGCGCAGATGATCATGGACATATGTGTGCAGATGATCATTGGGACATATGATTTTACTGTTACATATGTGGGGGACAGGTGTTTTTACTGTGTGGGGACATGTGTGTTTACATTGTGTGGGGACATGTGTGTTTACATTGTGTGGGGACATGCGTGTTTACATTGTGTGGGGACATGCGTGTTTACATTGTGTGGGGACATGCGTGTTTACATTGTGTGGGGACACTGGGCCATGGATCAGTGTGTAAAAAGCTGTAAAAAAAAGCTCATACTCGCTGATCACCGGCTGGCTTCAGCGATCCCCTCTCCTCACTGAAAACTTCTGTGTGAGAAGAGGAGAGATGATTGCCTAGCAACCGGCTCTCTATTTACATCAAATGATGGCTGTGATTGGACACAGCCGTCATGTGATCAGGAGGGCCAATCACAGAACCCTCCTGCCGATCGGAGATGCGCCATGTTCAGGTGACACGAGCGCATCAGGATCGCGCTGCTGCACGCACACGCGCGATCCCCCTCCTTCTGAGGGACATTCCTGAACGTCCACTCAGGAGTAAGCGCCCACTCGGCCGTATATGTGCAGTGGCCGGGCGGGAGGTGGTTAAATATCTCTATGCAGTGGTAAATATAAATAACCAACTATATGGTTAAGGGAGCAAAATATCTAATCCACTCTGAGAATAACAGACAGAAGAGATATACCGTATATACTATTAGAGGAGATATACTGTATATGCTATTAGAAGATATACTGTATATGCTATTAGAAGAGATATACTGTATATACTATTAAAGGGTGAATCTGGTAAATATCATCAGACTCAGAGATCAAATTTTTTTTATTTAAAAAACAAACAATGTCTTCCTTCAAAAAAAAATGTCATTTTAAGAACGTTTGTTCGATTTTCTAATCATTAGTGAGGTCAAATTGACGTTCATTTTCAACCACAGTGACGGGAAAATTTAGAAATAATAGAAAACTTCTTGGTCAAAGGAATTTTTAGACAGTGTATGTGGTTATCGTTGAGAAATTACATTCATTTTAAAAACATAATGTTAAAAACAAGGGAAAATTTCAAACCACATTCTTTCATTCAGCGAATGTACAAAGATTTTTCGTCTGAATATTCTCGTCTGATAATTGATCCGTGTGTCATAAGGCTCAGTACTACACACCTATGCAGTTTGCTTTTAATGTGTTTTTGCAGTTCTTTTTGCTGTGCATTTTGATTTTTGCACACATCATTTTGCTGCGATTTGCATTTTATTTGGTCAATTTGTCGTTGGGCAGATTAATTGCTGCGAAAACTTATTACGTGCTTCTCCATTGAAGTATATTGAACCATTAAAGCACCATTTTGCGTTAAAAAAAGTCCCTGACCCTTTCCAAATATGCAGCGGCTGAAAAAAGCATAGATGTAAACGTGTCCAATAGGAAACCATGTAAATGAACTGTAGTGCGTTTCTGCAAAAAGCACCAAAAAACACAGATATGAACCAGGTCTAAGACATTTAGTAACATAATGGGGTTAAAAAAACTAGGGATGAAACAACTAATCGAATAATCGACAACTATTCGATTTTGAAATTAATCGATTACTATTTTCATAATCGATTAATCAGCCAGTAACATAATGGGGTTAAAAAAAACTAAAATGAGCCCTTTCAAAAAGAGCAAATAATCTCTGCTGTAAATATTACTTTCACAGTTCTACAGTAAAAAAAATTGAACCCCTTACAGTAGTGATTATCTGCTTTTTTTGTACTATAAAGGGCTAATTTTAGGGGATTTTTTAGGGCTGCAACTAACTATTATTTTCTTAATCGATTAGTTAGCCGATTATTGTTTTGATTAATCGGTTAATAACCATAAAAGAAAAGTGTGGTATATAATTTAGTTAATATGTAAAGGCAATTTATTGTTGTTTCAGCACTAATATGGACATCTTATATATTTGTACATGTTGATCATATCCCCCCTTAATCTCCTCTTCTCAGGAGGGAATAGATTCTGTTCCTCTAATATTTCCTCATAGCTGAGCTCCCCCATGCCTCTTATCAGTTTGGTTGCCCTTTTCTGCACTTTCTCCAGTTCCCCGATATCCTTTGAGAACTGGTGCCCAAAACTGAACTGCATATTCCAGATGAGGTCTTACTAATGATTTGTACAGGGGTAAAATGATATCACTCTCTCTGGAGTCCATACCTCTCAATACAAGAAAGGACTTTGCTCACTTTGGAAACAGCAGCTTGGCATTGCATGATCTTATTGAGCTTATGATGTACCAAAACCCCCAGATCCTTCTCCACTATGGATGCCCCCAATTGTACTCCCCCTAGTATGTATGATGCATGCATATTCTTAGTCTCAAGTGCATAACTACTTTTATCAACATTAAACCACATTTGCCACATAGTTGCCCAATGAAACAGTGCATTGAGGTCGGCCTGTAAATTGGAGACATCCTGTAAGAACGTTATTCCACTGCATAGCTTGGTGTCATCCACAAACACTGAAATGGTACTTTTAATCCCAGGCCCTATATCATTTATAAAGATATTAAAAAGTAAGGGTCCCAACACTGAACCTTGGAGTGCACCACTGATAACTTTAGACCATTCAGTAACAGGTCTTTAAAGAAAATTCCTGCACAGGCAAAGGGCAGGTTTTTTTTTCATGCTGGATTACTGCACAGATCTGGAAGACATGCATAAAGGGGCACTTAGGTTTATATACCAATATACTGTACATGACTCTTGTATGAAGACATTGTCAGGGGACAAACACCACTTTTCTTGCGGTATGGCTCTTTAAAAGGTTTAAAAGTCCTGCAGCCAGTTTCTGTAGCTTCACTGAAACATGTGGCAGATTCAGGCAGTTTCATATTACAAAGTGGTGCTATTAGGCACTAAACTAAAAGATTTCCTTCAGTTCATAGATAACAAAACTTGAGATAATTAAGGCCTCATGTCCACTGCTGCTCCTAAACTTTAGGAGCAATTGGGAGTTTTTTTTTCAACTGCCCCTGAACTCTCCTCTGATATATTATCTGTACATGTACACATGGTCGTTTACAGTCGTTTCTAGTAGTTGAGTTTAGAGGCATTTTTTTTAACGCAAAAAAATGCGTTTAGAAGCTGAGTTTACAGCCATTTCAAGAGCTAAACAAGGTAACTCGCGTTTAGCCGCGTTTCGTTTACAGGCGTTTTTCATTTTTGGCTATTTAAAAAAAAATTGTATTTATTTTCGAAAAATGCTTTTAAACGCAAACGCAGCAAAACGCCTCTAATTTTGGCATGTAAACGCAGCAAAACGGGCGTTTTAAATGTGGGTTACTATCTGTCAAGTTAAATCGTTCAGGAGAGTTTGTAAAAATTTCCCTGTGTACATGAAGCCTAAGACCATTTGTAAGTTGTTGTACAGAAACCAATAGAGTGGCTGTCTATGCTTTTTAGTAGGCAGCATATTTGCCACCGGGATCCTCATCCTTCCGCCCCCCAACTTTCACTGGTTGGTAAGCACATCTTCAGACAACAGCCTTGTGTGGGACTCCTTTCCCATCAGGTCTGTTCTCCTTGTTGACAGCTGGCAGTGGCCTGCCTGGCTAAGGAATCTGACCACTGCCTGCTATACTAGTGTTTCTGAATCCCCATCAGGTTCCGCCAACCTAGCTACAAAACCGCTCCATTGCTGCACTGTATACGTGATAGAGCTGCACAATTAATCGTTAAAAAAATGTGATCTCGATTCACCTCCCCTGACATCTCTCTTGCCAATTCTTTCATATAAACCAGTGGAGAGACTTTAGCTGCTCACTCAGCTGTCAAAAGAAAGCATCTGGGCATTCTGCCAAGTCTTTTAATTTGAAACATTGTAACTAAGCTTCCTTCTTAGATCAAAGGGATAGAACTTCTGTGTAAATAGATAATCTGGGCAGTCTGCCAAGTTTTCAAGTGTAAATGCAGGAAGTTTAACCACTTAAAGTCTAAGTCTAAATCTAATCTTTCTAGAAAATTACTTGGAACCCCCAAACATTATATATATTTTAGCAGAGACCCTAGGGAATAAAATGGCAATTGCTGCAATGTTTTATGTCACACTGTATTTGCCCAGCGGTCTTTCAAATGCAATTGTTTGGGAAAACATACACTTCAATGAATTAAAAAAAAAAAGCGAAACAGTAAAGTTAGCCCAATTTTTTTTGTTTTAATGTGAAAGATGATGTTACGCCGCGAGAATCGTGAGAGAATCGCGCAGCTCTAATACGTGACGACTGTAGCGGCAGGAAGGGAGCTCAGCTGCACTGAGGATGGAGTGTATGGACATACTGGCCTTATTGCACCTCCACACGAGGTGCTTGCCACATATTTATGTACCTGTTTCCAACTGATGTGTTGTGCAGAGGCATGACGGAATTCTAAAGAGTGTCATTTATGAATTCCCCTGTATTTGTTTTTGTCCAGATTTCAGCTTTAACCATGCAGCCTACTGGACCGATGAAGGCATTTGCTTTGTTACAAATGTAACCTCAAGTTCAAGTTTACTTTCAACATTAGTATGTTAATTTTCTTTCTTTGTAGGTTTGTTACAGAGTGGTAATGCAGCTGTGTGGCATTTGGGAGAACCCTGCTTTGGCAGTAAAAGTCTTCATTGAGATGAAGAATGCTGGAATACAGCCTAATGCAATAACATATGGTTACTACAACAAGGTATGTTTTCTGATTTAAAAAAAAAAAAAGTGTTTTATTTTGTTTTTCATAGTGCAGAGTACATGTCATACAGTATACAGTAGGAAAAGGAGTGAAACAATTGTCATCTCACAATGTGTTGTACAGTACAATATATACAAATCTGTGCATGGTTCTATCACCATAAATTACATATAATGACAAATACGAGAAAAAAAAAAGAGTAAGAAGGAACAAACTCAAAAAGAAGAAGAGGAGAAAAAAAAACAATAGTCATATTAGTCCATACATATCCTCAGGGCCCTGAGGACATGTAGTACCTGAACGATTACCTTGACCCACCAAAGTCACCAGTACCATATAGTGTTGCATGCTACACAAGGTCTTCTCGGCCACTAATCTAGGGCTTTGTGACCCCCTATCCTTGTAGGAGTCTCTCTTTGATCAGTTGATGCGGTGCAAATCCTGGGTCATCTAACCAAGCCTGCCACATTGCATAAAATTTGCATGGTGCGTTTCTGTGTTATGTTCGTTTTTCTCTTATCAGTAGTTTGTTAACCTGTTCAACCCATTGTTGCCTGGTGGGTACCCTGGGGACTATCCAAAATTGTGCAATCAGTTTACGTGCAACATACAGCAGACGAAGGACCGCTGTATTGAGCTCATGGGGTTAGCGTCTCCTCATCTAGCACACCCAGCAGACACACCACAGGGTTTCGTGGGATAATAGTAGTATAGACCTGGGATATTATGTGAAGGACTTCTTTCCAATAGCGGAAGAGTTTGGGGCATTTCCAGAGCATGTGTATGAGGTCACCATGATCCCTCACACACTTTGGGCAGAGGGGTGTGTCACGTGCTCCCCACTTATGGAGCTGCACCGGTGTCCTATATGCCCGGTGCAACAGGTATAGGTGAGACGTTTTTTGAGAAGCGGATACTGAGACCAAGGAGGCGAGGCAAAGATTTCATGTCTCCCCGTTCATGGTCCCCACATCCTCCTTCCATTTACGCCTGCATGGCAGACCGGAGGCATCTTGGATTGCATTGAGGATAGTGTTATAACATCTACAACAATATTTTGTACTTTTTGCTATAATAAACATCCCCTTTTTTTTAAAAAAAAGCTAAATTTTCTCAGTTTAGGCCGATATGTATACTTCTACATATTTTTGGTAAAAAAAATCGCAATAAGCGTATATTGATTGGTTTGCGCAAAAGTTATAGCGTCTACAAAATAGGGGATAGATTTTAACATTATAACACTTTTATTATTTTTTTTTTTTTGTTACTAGTAAAAGCAGAGATCTTTGATTTTTATCATGGCTGCGACATTATGGCGGACATATTGGACAATGCTGACACATTTTTGGGACCATTGGAATTAATACAGCGATCAGTGCTATAAAAATGCATTGATTACTGTAAAAATGTCACTGGCAGTGAAGGGGTTAACAATAGGGGTGGCGATCAAGGGGTTAACTGTGTTCCCTGGGAGGTGATTCTAATTGAAGGGGGAGTGGACTAATTAGAGGAAGTGATAGATCGTGGTTCCTAGCTAATATTAACACACGATCTGTCACTCCTCTCAGAACAGAACACGGATTTGTGTGTTTACACACACACTTCCGCGTTCAGTCCCTCGTGCTTGCGATCGCTCGTGGCCGGTGGTCATCGCGGCCACGAGCATCGGCACCCCTGCTGCTTATCCCAATCCCACGAGCCAACATGTAGCTATGACGGCTCACACAGGGGAGCCAACCTGCCACAGTATAACTGCGGCGACTGGTCAGGAAGCGGTTAAGAAGTTCTCTGTAGTTCAGGTTTCGCTATAAGAGGGTGTGTGCCAGGAAGACCCGTATTCCCAGAATCCGTTTGGTATAAGACCATGGTGTCTTTAAAAGGAGTGTAGTGGAGGCCCCAGGTTCTAAGTGCATGTATCCCTCTTCCAAGCATGTTAGTGCTGTGGTGTTTTCATTTGTTGTGGTCGGAAGCCAGCGGATTGGATCCGATGAGTCTATCAGTCCCCCCCACCCCCCCCACCCCCGGCTGTTTTAGCTGGGAAGCGAGGTAATAGGCTCTAGAATGGGGGACCGCCAGTCCCCCCTCATCCTTGTTGTTATATTGTAATGTCAATAAGTTAATTTTGGCTGTCTTTTTGCGCCAGATCAGTTCCCTAAACTGGGAGTCTATCCTGTCAAACCATCGTCGGGGTATTCAAACCGGGGACTTGTTAAATACGTACAGTAATTGGGGTGCCCATACCATTTTTATGAGATTCTGCCTTCTACTGATAACGGTAGTTTGCACCAAGCATTGCATTTGTCACGGAATTTGTTAAGTACAGGGGTTAGATGGAGAGGTATGTATTGAGATAGATCCGGGGAAACCTGAATGCCTAAATATCGAAAGGAGGATACCTGTATCATTTCTGCACAGTCAGGCAAGGGGGCCTTTATGGGGTCTATTGGCATTAGCACTGACTTATTCCAATTAATGGAGACGTCAGATAGCTCACCAAAGGCCTTGATAAGAGCCATGACTGCGCGCAGCGATTCCTGTGTATCACCCAGATACAGTAGTGTGTCCTCGGCATACAGTGACACCACGTCTGTGCCTGTGATGCACTTGAACCCGACTATGTTGTGGCCCCCCCAAATTCGCAACGCAAGAGGTTCTAGGGCCAGGGAAAACAGCAGGGGCGATAATGGGCACCCCTGTCTGGTGCCCCGAAACAGCGGAAAGGGCTCCGATAGTTCCCCGTTAACCCTGATCCTGGCCGATGGTTGGGCGTACAGTAACTGGACCCATCTATTGAAATTTGCACCTAGGCCTATATGATCCAACACCTTCCACAGGTAAAGCCACTCGACACTGTCGAAGGCCTTAGCTGTGTCCAGTGAGAAAATAGCTTGATTTCCAGTGTTGTCAACAGGGAGCTGCAAGTTTAGCAAGAGCCTCCGAATGTTTTGGCCCGTGGATCTAGTGGGGATGAACCCTGACTGGTCTCTGTGCACCAACTTGTGTATCACCTGGGCCAGTCTGGTTGCTAACACTCGGGCCAGTAGTTTGACATCTGTCGTGAGCAAGAAAATGGGTCTGTATGAGTCTGGTAGAGTAGCGTCTTTGCCTGGTTTCAGAAGTACAATAATGATTGCCACATTCATGGAATTGGGCAAGGTTCCCTCTTTCAGTGCCTCATTATAGACCTGCAATAGCGTGGGTAGCAGTGTGCCTGCATGATGCCTGTAGACCTCAGACGGAATGCCATCAGCCCCTGGGGATTTATTGTTGTGAGTTTGTGCTAGGGCCGTGGCTAATTCTTCCTCCGTTAGCGGGGCAGCGTCCAAGGTCGAGAGGCAGGGCAGTGCACATTTTTCCAGAAATCCCTCAATTTTCTTTTCTGTGGGCTACACTTTAGATGTATAAAGATCAGCATAGAACAACCTAAAGATTTGCACCACTGTAGCAGTCTGGGATTGGGCATGATCATCACAGATGGCCGAAACAAGAGAGGTGGGTCTCTGTGCATGCGCTAGTAATGTGCCCAGTAAACTCCCCATCCTCAAAATTGGATTGTTGCAAGAAAAATCTTTTGTTTTCAGCCAGCTGCAGCGCCAGTTGTCTGGACATGGACTGTGCCCCCAGCCAAGCTCTCCTTGTGTCCTCTGTAGGATTAGCAATATATTTATCCTCGGATTTCCTGACCGTTTTGCTTCCCAAGCTTTCGTGTTTGTTTTAATCTGATTTATTATTTTAATAAATTGACCCCTCATATAGGCCTTGGTACCATCCCATACAACATTTAAATTGGCTGAGTTTAGATTATGCTGAATAAAGAGTTTCAGCAGCTCTCGCATGGGGTCGGGTTCGGGAACAAAGAAAGCCAAAAGGTGTTAAGTTTCCAGCATGTACGTTTAGTGGTGGTAGGCAATGAGATAGTCACCCAAAACGAGGAGTGATCAGATATGTGTCTGTTGCCTTAATCTGAGGCTACAACCAGTGAGAGTAGTACATTATTAACTAAGCCAAGGTCTATCCTGGACAAACTCCCATGCACGGCTGAGCAACATGAGTAAGCCAGCGAAAGAGGTAAGTTCCTCCTTTTGCTTGGGGATATGTTGGAGTGTGCGGGTAGTTTGTCCCATTGATGATTTATATACTGTCCCTGACAAAAGTCTTGTCGCTTCTCTATTTTGTAGAAACTCCTTCTATTAACCTGACTTTTAATTAATCAATTGGTGTTAGAAATAGCTCATATGAAAAGCTAAAGCCCTCCCAAATGATGTTTAATGCACTGAAATAAATTAGTTTCACTGAAAAAAGATTTATCATTTAATCAAGACAGACAGGTCAAATTTTGGCAAGACAAAAGTTTTGTCGCCTATACAGAAATTGAACAACTTTACTGAAAATCCAAAAATATGTCAGCAAATTAAGTAGTGGTGCTGTGAGATCCAAATTTAATATCTTGTATGACTTCCATGAGCTTGAAGGACAGCATCCATGCGATTTGGCAAGGATTCATACAATTTATTGATGAAGTCATCAGGAATAGCAAAGAAAACAGTCTTGCATGCCTCCCAGAGTTCATCAATATTCTTTGGTTTTGTCTTCCATCTTTCATCCTACACCACATATACTCAATGATGTTCATGTCTGGTGACTGGGCTGGCCAATCCTGGAGCATCTTGCTCTTTTTTGCCTTAAGGAACTTTGATGTGGAGATGGAAGTATGCGATGGAGCACCATCCTGCTGCAAAATTTGGCCTTTTTTATGGTTGGGAATATAAGAGGTAGCTCAGATTTCTTGGTATTTTAGACTATTGATGTTGCCTTCCACCCTGCAGATCCCTCGCACACCCCCATACTGGATGTAACCCCAGACCATGATTTTGCCTCCACCAAACTTCACTGTTTTCTGGGTAAATCTCGGCTCCATGCGGGTTCCAGTAGGTCTCCTGCAATATTTGCGGCAACTGTGGTGTAATTCAACAGAAGATCTATCTGAAAAATCCACCTTCTGCCACTTTTCCAGAGTCCATCCTTTTAGCAGGCTGTGGCCCTTGGCAAATGCTACACGGTTTTTCTTTTGTTTAGTGCTGGCTTATGGGCACTGATTCGACCATGGAGGCCATTTCAAGACAGAATCCGACAAACTGTTCTGATTGACACAGGGACTTCAGGTGACCAGGTCTCGTGGAGCTCTGCTGCAGTGGAAAATGGGCTGGCCTTGGATTTTCGAACCAACAAACGGTCCTCTCAAGCAGTTGTCTTGCGGGGTCAGCCTGACCTGGCCTTGTCCAAAACGTCTCCAGTCTCTTCAAATCTTTTTTTTATCCTCTGAACTTGACACTGAGACACATTGAAGGTGTCTGCCACATCAGCAGTAGATCTGGTCTTCAGCCTCTTGATAATCAACACTTTAGTCCCCGGGTGAATCTTAGGCATGTTTGCAGAGGTCTAGTTGCAGTTGAGAAGGTCTAGTGTACTGGTGTTCTTTTTATACACACCTGAGACCTAACTGATCCATTATTAGTCACAGGTGAAGCTTATATAACAAGGCGACAACACTTATGTCTTGGCAAAAATTGACTCAATGGGCTTTACCAAGCTGTGAATATTAGAATACTTTTTGTCAGTTTCGTTTTGCACTGAAACATAAGCTGTTGGGATTAAAATGACCCATTTCTTGTAACAAAATCTTGATTAGAAATATTTTAGCGGCACTTCAGGTCAGTTTGTACACAAGCGACAAGACTTTTGTCAGGGACTGTAATTGTTGTAATCGCCCACTGCCAGGAGTGGTACATCCGGAAATTGGGACATAAATCTTGCCAAGCACCTGAGGATCTCGGACGAGAACGGCGGTGGTATATATATCCCAGCCACTCTACATAGCAAGCCAGAGACCGTGCACAGTAGGAATACATATCCCCCCCCCCAAGTCTTTAAGCTTTTGAGAGCAATGAAACTGAATATACTGACGTATCAAAATACTTTCTCCTCTAGAGTATGCAGATTAGGTTGAGTGAAATTGGGTGCCATATACTCGGGGGGGGTCAAAGCTGGGTGTAGAGTCAGGGGAGAAATGGGTCTCTTGTAAACGTACTATACTTTACCCCACGGATTTAAGGTGTCTAAGGACTGCCAATCTTTTCACAGGGCTGCTCAGTCCCCGAACATTCCAGGACAACATTTTTAAAGTTTGCCGCCATATGGAGGTACAGTGATCAGGAGCGTGGCCATGCCAGTCTAGTATGCATGGTATATATTTACAACAAAGTCAAAAAAAGCATACATGTTTTTCTTTATAATGGAGTTACCTTGAATGCATGTGGTCAGTTCGATAGAGTCCATATTAATGGAGGCCCAGGGTTGGAATACTGGTGGGTCTCAATAGAAGTAATAAACATAACAAACTGGATAAAAGAAGAAGAAAGAAACACGTCAAAGGTATTTTAAAGTTTGGAGCCAACCAGGCTGAAGTGTAAATTTCCCGCATAGATACTTCTTGCGGGGGGGTGGGGGGGCCAGTGGAAACTCCCGCAATAAGAAATTCCGGATGGTAGTTGGGGTTTCATTTCCGCAGAGTGCGTGTTCTCCTTTATCCGCCTTGGCTAGGAGGAATAATGAAAGAAAAGGAGGGGGGGGGGGCACCTCAACCTTCTGCCCCCTCCCAAAACCTCTGTTAGATAGGGTGATGGACCATCAAGCATGAGCTGAACGTTGCGGTCTGGCATCTTTAAGTGCTCTGTCCTCACGGTCTAACCATTGTGCTGCAATGTTAGGTCGATCAAAAAAATGTATCTCTCCCAATGCGACCACCCTAAGGCGGGCAGGGTATAGCATTGCATATTGCAGGTTAAGCTCTCTGAGCCTTTTTTTCAACTCGATAAACTTTGCACGTTGCTTTTGCAGCTCTGCCGAAAAATCTGGGAATAATGACACCTTGGAGTTGTCAATAGCCATAGCCCCGCTCATGGTTCTGGCTTTGGAGAGAATCGCGTCCCTGTCCTTGTAGTTCAGCAGTTTGGTTAGAAATGGGTGGGGATGGTTGCCCGATGGTAAAGGGCGTGCTGGTACCCTGTGTGTCAACGGCAAATAGAGGTGAGAAAGCGTCCTTACCAAAAGTGGAGAGAAGCCATTGTTTTATGAAAGCAATAGGGTTTTTGCCCTCGGCCCTCTGAGGGATGCCCAGGGCGTGCACATTATTGCGCCTTAATGCGATTTTTCCAAATCATCTAAGCGCGGCATGTTGTGCTGTAAGGTGGCAGTTATATTTCAGGTCCCTTTGCATGGGAGCCATGTCATTCTCCACTGTGCTCATTCTGCCTTCCCAGGCAGAGGTCCGCTCTCTTAGTTTCTGCATGTCATGGCGCACATTTGAGATTTCTGCCTTCACCCCTTTGATTTAATCAGAAAGGGCTTTAATAGACAGATTATAGGATGTTACGGCCGAGAAAATATCTGTGGGTGGGTTCTTCATCCTCTATACCCGGGGAGGCTGCCTGTGGCCCAGTAAAAAGTCTCTAGGTGTACTCACTGTGTTCCACTAAGGGGACAATCCGCCTGCATCCTCCAGCGGGACGGTGTCATCTGCTTCCAAATGGCCCCCTAAGGCTTCTCCTGGGGTAGGTACAGCAGGTAGGGTGTCTTTGTGGGTCTTTCCTCCGAAGAGAAGCTTCTGTGCAGCCTCCTTGTATTTTTCTTTAGAGAAGCGCTGTGACCCGGCGCCATCTTGGCTGGGATCATCCACAGGGCCTTTACCTTCTTTAAGCCTTCTGGACATGTTTGTGGCAACAACGGAGGAGTGTTCGTGTGGCTCGCCATTACGGGGGGTACTGGTACTGTGTGGTGTGGGTTCGGTTCGGTCGGATTATAGTATATAGCAGGATCTTTGCACGGATTATCGGTGGAGAGGGAGACAAACGCGGCCGTCTACATCTGCTACTTAGCCACGCCCCCAAGGTGTGTTTTTATACGCCTAAGGGATTTCGTTTTGTTGACACAGAATATTGCATTTTGTTTTCTATTTTTTTTTTTCTCATGCTCTGTCTTAAAGTGGTTGTAAACCCTTACATATACCCAGTGAAGAGAACAGCCTCAGATGATAGACAGAGATGAAACAAACCTTCCTACATAAGTTTTACATGTATATCTTCTGTCTTCAGCTTTATATACAGTTTAGAAAGTGCTCGTCCTGTTAGAATTTTATCTTCCTGATTCCCCTGTAGGAGTAGATTATTGCTAGACACTGTGAGACAGCTGATTGGAGGAAAGGCAAACGCCGCCTCCCCATACATGCAGAGGTTGCCTGTGAATAGTTTAGCTGACTGCTAATCCATTTATAGCAACCCCCTGACACACTTCAGACTCCCATCTCAGAGAGCTTGTCAAAAGTTTTCAGGCTGATAACAGAGGAACTGAGCAGGACAAAGCTACAGGACATAGTGCTTTGAAGAGAGATAAAAATAAAAACTGCAGATATGTGCCCAGCTCAAATTTCATGAATCTGGTTTACATCCACTGTAACCTACTGACAAATCTGGACTACTTTTGTTTCACTTTTACACACTAGCTTGTCTACATCTTGCTGTTAAATGACCAAGACTGATTTTAGGTTTAGGTTTTGGAGTGTTGCTTATAATTTTTCTGTGACTAATGTACTTATGATGAAGCAGCTGGGAGCCTACTTCACTGAATCCAAATAGATGATCACTGTAAGGGAATTACCATATAAAATGCTTTGTTTGTTCTTGCAGATTGCAAATTAAAGTGTTTTGTCTAAAGTATATTTCCTATTTTGTTGCAAGATTCCTCCATCTACACAAATGAGGTGGGTGGAAGATTCTACATGCCAGGACATTGTATTCTGACAGCAGGACAGCTGCTGTCAGAACACGCTGATCAGCGGCTGAAGCCGTTATCCAGCATGTTCTTTCGACAGAAGTTGATCAAGCAATCGACTGTCGAGCAGGGGATGGCCACACACTGATCAAAATTGTGTTCTAATGTCTTTGAAGCTGCTGTTACTGTAGCTCTTGAGAGGCTCAGGATTTTTTATTTTTTGAGCCGTACTGTTGGAGATTTCCCCTTACGTTTTGTCTGGCTAAACGTTTTTAGGACAGGAATTGAGGGTAAACCTCTCTCTCAAATAGAGCTCTTGTGAAATCTGCAAAAAACTGACAAGGGTTCTAAACCTTCCCCACTCCAAAACAATGACTTTGCATGCATACCTTCCTGTTTTTTATTGCTGTCTGTATCCCCATTGGAGAGATTTGCCTTGGTGACCATTATTTAAGAGTGAAAGAAAATCCCAAATTTAGATTTTTTTTTTTTTATCGCAGCAGAAATAGAGGGGACATAATTCCTTTACTTTGGAGGAATTTCCACTAATTTCCTGATGTTGCTATGAGACAGGATGTGAAGAAAAATCTTCCCCACTGGTAGACAGATGTAAAACTGGCAAGAGTTATTGCCTTCATTTGCACTATTCAAAATGGAAAAAAAAAGTTTTGGCTTTAGTTCTGCTTTAAGTGCAGTATTGTATTGTACCCATGGATGCTGTTTTAATAGGTACTTTTCCTTTTCACTTGATTTTAGGTTGTCCTGGTGACCCCCTGGCCAAGCAGTAACCGCAGTGGGAATTTTTTGTGGACAAAAGTCCGAAATGTGATATTTGGATTATCCCAGTTTCGCAACCCGATGAAAAAGGCAAAGGCAGGATCTAGGTCCTTCTCAGTACCAGGTAAAATAATTATACATACAATATACACAATGCCAACTTGAGCATGTAATTTGTACTCTTTGAATTTGGATTACAGTAGCAAGGTTTTTCCAGAAATGCTGCATAATGTACAGGTATTCTGCGATACTAACCACGAAAATATTGTCAAGCATTTTTATTTTGCATGTGAACTTGAAGGAGAATTCATTCTAAATAAATTGTGTTCCAATTCCTTTGAAACTGTTGTTACTGTAGTTCTTAAAGAGGAAGCAAACTCTGATGGGTTTTACTTCCTCTTTATTCCCCTGTAAAGTAAAAGCATCATGGGCTAGTATGCATCAGATACTAGCCCATTATGTTGCGCTTACCTGCAAATGAAGCCCGCGATGCCCCCGAGGTCCCCGCTGGTGGCTGTGTCCATCTTCACCCCCTCTTCCTTCCGGGGCCGTGGACTCTGGCTCTGTGACTGGCCGAAGTCGCATGATGTCACTCCCACGCATGCACACAGGAGCCGACAGTCACGGCACGAGCACTATAGAAACGGCATGTTCGTGCCCTTTCTTTAGTGCGCATGCGCCAATGACGTACATGTATATGACGCAAGCGTATATGGTAAATATCTCCTAAACTGTGCATATTTAGGAGATATTTCCAGTACCTACAGGTAAGCCTTATTATAGGCTTACCTGTAGGTAAAAGTGGTGTGTAAGGGTTTACAACCACTTTAAGAGGCTCTGGAATCCTGACTGTGCATATCTGTTACTTCCTATGGCAGCAGCTTTTTACAATTTAAAGTCCATGTATAAAATGTCAAATTTAAAGTGGTAGTAAACTTTATTCTACCACTTGTACCTACCGACAAACCTATAATACGGCTTACCTGTAGGTACTGTGAATATCTCCTAAACCTGCACAGTTTACCCTCATGTAGCCAAAACACACAAACTTGGAAGGAAGACCGGGTGAAGATGTCAGCCCTCTCATCGGTGACAGCGTGGCGCTGGAGGGCTTCGTTCTAAGGTAAGTCTCTCATAATGTGCTAGTATATGATGCATTCTAGCACATCATGACATTGCCTTGCAGGGAATTTTTTTTTCCATCCACTGTGGTTTACTACCGCTTTAAGAATTGTTTCCATTTGAAATCTTTGCAGGATGTAACATTTTGTTTATAGACATTGATAAGTAGGGTTGTCCCGATACCGATACTAGTATCGGTATCGGCACCGATACCGAGCATTTGCCCAAGTACTTGTACTCGGGCAAATGCTCCCGATGCTTCCCCCGATAACTAGAGGACAGCTGTGATCGGCTCGTGGGGGAGTTACAAGATTCTCCCCCAGCGGCTTTCACCAGCTTTAGTGACATACAGCGGTGATCGGTCACCGCTGACTGTCACTGCATCCTCCTCCATGCCCCCTCCATTCCTCTCTGCCTCTCCGCTGTCCCCTGCATTCCTCTCTCCTTATCTGTCCCCCTCCGTTCTCCCCCTCCGTTCCTCTCTCCTTATCTGTCCCCCTCCATTCTCCCCCTCCGTTCCTCTCTCCTTATCTGTCCCCCTCCGTTCCTCTCTCCTTATCTGTCCCCTGCATTCCTCTTTCCTTATCTGTCCCCTCAGTTCTCCCCCCTCAGTTCCTCCATCCCCCTCCTCCTTCCTTTGTGTATGGACAGAGTCAGCTGACTCTGTCCATTCACATAACTGAAACATTGTAATCTCTTGTGATTACAAAGTGTCAGTTTATGAATGGAGAGGAGCCGCTGTCTTCTCTCCATTCATTCTCAGTGCAGCTGACGCTGCAGAGAAAGGGACTGGGGAATCTCTATCCTCGGTCTCTTTCTCTGTCTCAAGGGGGAGATATCAGAGGTCTGTTAAGACTCCTGATATCTCACCAAAGCCCCCCAAAAGGGCTGATTAAAAAAAAAAAAAAAAACAATAAAGAATAAAAAAATATTATTGTAAAAAATAAAAATTGTAAAAAAAAACAAAAAAACACACACACATACAACGTTCACCCCCCCCCCCCAAAAAAAAATAGCAAAAAAAAACCTGTCATGTGACATTTTAAAAAAAGTATCGGTAATCGGTATCGGCGAGTACTTGAAAAAAAGTATCGGTACTTGTACTCGGTCCTAAAAATGTGGTATCGGGACAACCCTATTGATAAGAGAGCCGAATAAAAAATATTAAGGAATGTGCCTCACCCAAAACAATAAACATTAAATCATTTTCCAAGTACTTGACAGCAATGAACTTGAGGGAATACTCTGGAGAGCTGATGTCTGAAATAACAAAAGAATTTTGAAAGAAAGTTGCATTACAAAATCCACCACCGTTATAATTCTGGAAAATAATAAAGGGTAATTCAATTTTTAAGTTTTGCCTGTAGTGTAGCTAGCACATCTGGCACCCGGGGCTGGTCATTTTATTGCACCAAGAAAAATGGTATGCATCAATATAGTGGCGCCACGCCAAAACTGTGGGTGTGGTCAGATTGCATTAACAGTGGGAGGGGGGCCTAAATGGCCATATGCTTTAATGACTGTGCCACAAGCAAGTATGTAACAGACAGTACAAACCTCAGTACACTCATTTTAATAAAATAAAACTGTTCTATTGCATATCCCTTACTACACACAGCTAACCTTAAAGTTATATTAAAGTCTTGTTTTTTTGTTTTTAAATGGCAAACGTTTTATACTTGCCTGCTCTGTGTAATGATTTTGCACAGAGCAGCCTGGCTCCACCTCGTCTCGGGTCCCTCGCTGGTGCCCCTGGCCCCACCCTCCTTCGAGGTGCCCCCACAGAAAGCAGCTTGCTATGGGGGCATCCAAGCAGGCGCACTCCCACCTTCTTCGTCTTTTGATTGGCTCACTGGCTGTGATTGACATCCTGCTGCTGCCAAAAGCCAATCAGGAGTGCTAGTCCCCGGAGAATCAAGGCTCTCGTGGACATCGCTGGAATGAGAGGGGGCTCATTTAAGTATTAGGGGGGCTGCTGCACAAAGAAGGTTTTTTACTTTAAGGGCTCATTCAGACAGGCACTGAGACAGGTCCTCTACGCTGAGCCACTTTTTACTCCGTCTGCTTCCACCGGAGAGCTTCACCTATAGAAGTGGGTGCACAGATCCGAATGCCGACACTGTGTTTGGATACATGCATCCCTTACTGTCTGCGTGTCAAATTTTGATATTGACTATGTCCATGCAGCTGCTGCGTCATAATTTACTTTGACTGGACTGCCTGCACAGGGACGCACAGAACACCAAGTATCCCCACGCGGTACACGGCTATCACATTGGGCATGGACGCATATGCACCATGTAAATGAGGACTAATTATCATGTGGGTCAGGTAGCAGGAAAGAGTAGATGTCGGGTATGGGAATTTTTTTTAATCATAATTACATAGGTGGATGCTGCATCTGTTCCCCTGCCAGCTCTAAGGATGAGAACCAAGTAATCAAACACAGCCGATCACTCAGTTCTCAATGCTCCCTGAGACAGTCTCTGGCTCTCCACTCAACCCCCCCCTCTCGTTGAAACACTGGGCTGTGTTTTGTTATCTTTCCCCAGCCTGGACCGGCTCTGTGACATTAGTCAATAATCCGCTGTGAGCTAAAAACGGGTCACAGGGGTGCAAAACAATCTGCACCGCTGTGATCCATTGGAGAATTACAGTCAAACAAGCAATAATTCTATCGCACAACCTGCCTTTCTGCTCCTGTTTGGCATTACTTGTGACAATTGATAAATGTCCCCATTTATGTTGTGAACTCACCCTCCAGGGCCCAGGCAGGCTCTTCCTCAGCCCAAGCTTCAGATCCAGGCTCTTTCTCCCTTAAGCTGACAGGTCCTTCAGACACCCTATTTCCTAGTCCAGAGGGCTTCCACTATCCCCCTCTCATAGTCCAGTGCCTCCAGACACCTGCTGTCCTAGTCCAGGGCCTCCAGACAACCCTTCTCCTAATCTGGGACCTCCAGGCTCCCCCACACCTAGTTCAGTATCTCCCTGCCCCCCCACCAATCCTGAGGCCTTTGCTACACCAACCCCCATTTCCTAGTCAAGGGCCTCTTCTGCACCCCCCACCCCAGGGCTTTCTCTGCACTCCCCTCCTAGTCCAAGACCCCCTCTACAGCTCCCCTCCCCCCCCCAAGCAAGTTCAGAGCCTCCTTTGCACCTTGCCCTCCAAATCTAGGTCCTTTGCCACACCAACCCCAGTTTTCAAGTCCAGGGCCTCTACACCCCCCAGTCTAGGGCCTCTGGTGTACTCCCCTCCTAGTCCAGGGCCTCCTCCGCATCACCAAGTCCAGGGCCTCCTCTGCACCCCACCGCCTGTCCAGGGCCTCCTCTGCACCCCCCCCCCCTCGTCCAGGGCCTCCTCTGCACCCCCTCAGCCCAGGGTTTTCTCTGCGGCCCCCTCAGCCCAGGATCTCCTTTGCACCCCTCCCATCCCAGCGTCTCCTCTGCACCCCCTTCAGTCCAGCGTCGCCTCTGCACCCCCTTCAGTCCAGCGTCGCCTCTGCACCCCCTTCAGTCCAGGGCCTCCTCTGCACCCCCTTCAGTCCAGGGCCTCCTCTGCACCCCCTTCAGTCCAGGGCCTCCTCTGCACCCCCTTCAGTCCAGGGCCTCCTCTGCACCCCCTTCAGTCCAGGGCCTCCTCTGCACCCCCTTCAGTCCAGGGTCACCTCTGCACCCCCCTCAGTCCAGCGTCTCCTCTGCACCCCCCCTCAGTCCAGCGTCGCCTCTGCACCCCCCCCTCAGTCCAGCGTCGCCTCTGCACCCCCCCCTCAGTCCAGCGTCGCCTCTGCACCCCCCCCTCAGTCCAGCGTCGCCTCTGCACCCCCCCCTCAGTCCAGCGTCGCCTCTGCACCCCCTTCAGTCCAGCGTCGCCTCTGCACCCCCTTCAGTCCAGCGTCGCCTCTGCACCCCCTTCAGTCCAGCGTCGCCTCTGCACCCCCCTCAGTCCAGGGCCTCCTCTGCAACCCCCCAGCCCAGGCCTCCATCCATCAGCCCAAGGTCTCCAATCCAGGGCCTCCTTCACACACCCCAGCCCAGGGCCTTCTTCGCACCCCCATCAGTCCAAGGCCCCAACTGTTCCTCCCAGTCCAGGGCCTCCTCCACACCCCCTCTCAGCCCAGGGCCTCCTCCGCATCCACATAGCCCCCCCGATCCTTTGCCATACCAACTTCCTAGTCCAGGGCCTTCTGCACACAAACCCCTCTCCTTGTCCTAATAAATGCCTTCCAGTTCCACAAAGGCTCTCTCATGCTGAACAGTTGCTCTGGAATGCTTTTCTATAGTGCTGGCGGGCGGGAGGAGCAGAGTGATTCAGCGCTAATGCGCCTGTGAAGTCTCCCTCCTATTTGGTTCGTCGGTGTTCGGCAAACTATGCAGCGGATGGCAGTGACACCCTTGGAGCAGCGCTTCCCAGTGCAGGTGGGGGTGACGGAACCCCTGGCGGCGCCCCCCCCCAGATGCGTCACCCGGGGCGTGTACCCCCCCCCCAGTTTCGGCCCTGAGTGTTGCACTCGCAGACTTTGACTTTTCTAAACAGGGTGTTTTAAATTCCCCCACTGAATGCCCATGATTTAGGCTTCAAAAGGGGGTGGCGCTACATCCAGGGGACAACGGGGCCACCAATCAAAACGAGAGCAAGGGCTATATGCACTTGGTCCCCTGGGATTTAAATAAATATATTTTTAAAAAAAATAGTTTTATTTAAATTTTAATGGATTGCTTCCCATTTTCACAACCAAACAACTTTAAATCTTGTAAAGCTTTCCTTCTTTTCCCAGTTTCTCTTTCAGATACTGCTATATTTGCTCAACTACCCACTATATATTTAATGGCACTCCTTTCCACCTAAAAAAGTTGTGCAATCTGTGTACAATCTCTTTTAGGTTTACCAAAATTATATAATAGCATATACCTAAGCTATCTAATGAATCGGTATCCAGTTTGGCAGGCCCTTGCACTAAATAGTTGATGGTAAATCTAAAGGAGATTGTATAATCATATTTTACTGTATAGTGTATGGTGAGCTTAAGAGTATATGCAGATGGGGTGCATAAGATGTTTGTCATGCTTTGCCATGCTCTCACATTAAATTATATTGAAAAATAGCAAAAGTGCAAACTGATCTCAAATTAACCTTAAAGGCTCATTCGCGTTGCAGCGTGTGATATATACATCATGTTGTTGTAAACAATAATCCATTGTGTTTGTGTTTATATTGCTTTTGGCGCCACTCAGAGTAGAGGCAAACGCATACAGTATCTCACAAAAGTGAGTACACCCCTCACATTTTTGTAAATATCGTATTATATCTTTTCATGTGACAACACTGAATAAATGACACTTTGCTACAATGTAAAGTAGTGAGTGTACATCTTGTATAACAGTGTAAATTTGCTGTCCCCTCAAAATACCTCAACACAGCCATTAATGTCTAAATGGCAACAAAAGTGAGCATACCCCTAAGTGAAAATGTCCAAAGTGGGCCCAAAGTGTCAATATTTTGTGTTGCCATCATTATTTTCTAGCACTGCCTTAACCCTCTTGGGCACGGAGTTCACCAGAGCTTCTCAGGTTGCCACTGGAGTCCTCTTCCACTCCTCCATGATGACATCACGGAGCTGGTCGATGTTAGAGGCCTTGCACTCCTCTACCTTCCGCTTGAGGATGCCCCACAGATGCTCAATAGGGTTTAGGTCTGGAGACTTGCTTGGCCAGTCCATCATCACCTTTACCCCCAGCTTCTTTAGCAAGGCAGTGGTCGTCTTGGAGGTGTTTTTGGGGTCATTATCATGTTGGAATACTGCCCTGCGGTCCAGTCTCCGAAGAGAGGGGATCATGCTCTGCTTCAGTATGTCACAGTACGTTAGCATTCATGGTTCCCTCAATGAACTGTATCTCCCCAGTGCCGGCAGCACTCATGCAGCCCCAGACCATGGCACTCCCACCATCATGCTTGACTGTAGGCAAGACATATTTGTCATTTTTGTCACCTGGTTGCTGCCACACACGCTTGACACATTTGAACCAAATAAGTTTATCTTGGTCTCATCAGACCACAGGACATGGTTCCAGTAAACCATATCCTTAGTCTGCTTGTCTTAAGCAAACTGCAGGCTTTCTTTTGCATCATCTTTAGAAGAGGCTTCCTTCTGGGACGACAGCCATGCAGACCATTTTAATGCAGTGTGCGGTGTATGGTCTGAGCACTGACAGGCTCACCCCCTACCTCTTCAACCTCTGCAGCAATGCTGGCAGCACTCATATGTCTATTTCCCAAAGACAACCACTGTATAAGACGCTGAGCATGTGCACTCAACTTTGGTTGACCATGGCAAGGCCTGGTCTGAGTGGAACCTGTCCTGTTAAACCACTGTATGGTCTTGGCCACCGTGCGGCAGTTCAGTTTCAAGGTCTTGGCAATCTTCTTATAGCCTAGGTCATCTTTATGTGGAGCAACAATTCTTTTTTTCAGATCCTCAGAGAGTTCTTTACGAGTATGAGAGAGTGAG
This sequence comes from Aquarana catesbeiana, assembly GCF_042186555.1. Classification (NCBI taxonomy): domain Eukaryota; kingdom Metazoa; phylum Chordata; class Amphibia; order Anura; family Ranidae; genus Aquarana; species Aquarana catesbeiana. The sequence goes on along the minus strand of NC_133324.1, from coordinate 446,326,679 downwards.
AACGTTAATGCCAAATTTAACACACTTGCTCCCCATTCACACCTGAGACCTTGTAACACTAATGAGTCACATGACACCGGGAAGGGAAAATGGCTAATTGGGCCCAATTTGGACATTTTCACTTAGGTGTGTACGCACTTTTGTTGCCAGCAGTTTAGACATTAATGGTTGTGTGTTGAGTTATTTTGAGGGGGCAGCATATTTACACTGTTATACAAGCTGTACACTCAATGCTTTACATTGTAGCAAAGTGTCATTTCTTCAGTGTTGTCACATGAAAAGATATAATAAATATTTACAGTAATGTGAGGGGTGTACTCACTTTTGTGAGATACTGTATCCCTGTATCTCAGAGCATGGGGTGCTGTCTTGTCTTGATACCAATCCAGAGGGCTTGTAAGTACCAGCCCAGGTGAATAAAAGATAAGGAGCGACCGCCCGCCTACATGTCTCCACTACAGCACACACCCTGATGCATTTCACCCCACCCAACGGAGTTTAGTCATAGGCCCCTATGAAACACGTTGGATAGAACTACAGTGGTGATGTAATCATGCTTGTCTGGGTGTTGATTGTGCATAATCTGACTACATGCTATCTTTTTTACCTGCCATATGTGAGTAGTTTTTTTTTAAATTGGTGGAATTATATATTACTACACTATGAGTCCCTCCTTTGCCTTTACATCTTCTTGAGCTTTTCTTTGGATTGCTTTGGAAACCCTGTTCCTGAGTCCTGGAGTATGCCATCCATTCATCCCAGTAGGCAGCCAGACCTTCACCTTTGAGCTCTTACCTGTCAGTAAGCGACTTATGAGTGGGGTGTGCACGCGCTGCTAATTACGACTTAGGGTTGTCGGCCTGCAACAGTAAGTGCTCCTATAGGCAGGATCCCCAGGTAGAAAACCTTGCAATAAATTCACAAGAAATGATGTGTTTGAGAAAACTCTGTACAGGCAGTCCCAGGGTTACAAACAAGATAGGGACTGTAGGTTTGTTCTTAAGTTGAATCTGTTTGTAAGTCGGAACAGGTCCCTTTTTTAAGTGTAGCTCCAGCCAAAAAAATTTTTAAGCTTTTTGGATAACATAGGGAAGGGTTATCATCACCCCTGTAACATTTGTTTTGCTGTCTGTGCCCCTGTTCAGAAGATTTCACCTCACTTTGTGTCCCAATGACAATTGGATTTTGAAAATTTTGGGCTGTTAGGGAAACAAGGATTGGTGATAAAGCATCAGTGGAGGCACCTTTTCCCCATATTAACTCTTACAGGAGTGAATTTCCCTTCCTAGGGGTAGATTTTCTCTCACTTCCTGTTGTCTCCCTCTGTTTGTAAGTAGGAGTCGTTTGTAATTCGGATGTTTGTAAGTAGGGGACCACCTATATAAGGGCTTTTTCATTTCAGAGCTGCTTCTGTCCCTTTACAAGTCAATGGGAATGCAAAAACAGCAGGATGATGCAGCTTAGGAGGTTAACTGAAAGTCATATGCATCTGTCAGTGAACTGTGATCTCCGAAGCATCTCAAACTGATCTCAAATTCCAACTGAATGCATCTGAAATCACTCTGCATCTGCCTTTTGGCACAAGCCCTAAAACTGTTTACATGAACCAGCCACTTTTTTGAGTCAAGACTTTTTATGAAGAAATGCTGCACAAAATCATCATCTAGCAGATTTTAAATATTGGATAACCAATGTTAGGGAGTGGGTGTTCATTGAATGTATAACACAGATTGTATCACCTAAAAGATATCCTGCTATAGTGTTCATTTGTATGTTTTATTAACCTGTGTTGTCTCTTCAGCTTCCCAGGGTGCTGCACATGGGAGTGATGGGGACATGGTGAGCCATGGCGTGGATAATTCTAATGATTCTAACTCTGGGGAGCACACTGTCTTCGTGAGGGATTTAATCAGGCTTAAGTCTACTGATTCTACTGATATGCACTCTAGTTCAGGTATTCTTCATAAGCTTCTAACCATTACCATTTACTGGGTAATCTTTCCAGCCATGTTCTAACATTATAACATGGTATTGGGGATTTTTCTGCATGGCATCCGTGTGAGTGGACTTTTGCTTTTAACTTACACAAGGTTTTGTATACTGCTACTAACGCACAGCTGTGTTATTCAGTTGTTTCATTTAGAATGTGTTTACCGTCTTATCAGTCAGCAGATTTAACTTGGATTCTGAAACTGGACAATTTTGCAAAATGTTAAAATTGCTGCAAGTTGTACATTGGTTATTTGTAGTATTTCTGCAGATCTGATTTGTAAGATCTTACTTGCACGCCACATCCCAGTTGTAAATACTATAGTATCAATTGCACCCTTTGGGACGTTGAAGGTCTCAAACCATTAACCATAAAAATTTTATATTATTAAAACAAGAGTTTGCTGCCATTTCCACATACCTTTTGCCAAAAGAAGTGGCCACTTCCCTCAAAGTCATTGTAAATTTGCTGGCTGTATGGAGGAATGGGTCCTTCCCCATTAGGATTCTTTAATGGTGGAGGGTATGCAGAACTTGCAGCCAAAGGCCCCTTTCACACTGGAGGGATCCGTGATGATCCGCCCCGTGAGCATCCGCTTGCTCAGCGGGGATCGATCCGTTGATCCCCGCTGAGCTGGCGGATGACAAGGAGGTCCCTGCACACTGTGAAGTATGGAGCCCCTGTTAAGGCACTCTGTCTGGCATTTTTATGTCCCCTGGTTAAAGTGGTATTAAACCCATAAACAACAATGTATTATATTGCAGCTTATTCTTAGAGGTGGCAGCTGAATTCATTTTCATTATTTAGGCTTTTTTTGCCTTTATTTTCACCTGTTGATGTGCCCAGTAAGTATGGTATTTTTCAACTTCCTTAAACAGAACAAGCTGTCCAGCAAAAGTGGGGTTGAGACAAACCATTTACCACTAAAAAGGGTGTTTACAGTGCTCAGATTTTATTTATGTAAAACCTTTATCCCAAATGGAAAAAATCTGTTGCTGTAACTCCTTCTAAAGCGTTAGCTGTTGGCTTTAATTTGTTAAGTCTATCTAAATCTTTTCATGCATCAAACACTAGCCTTCCCTCCAGATTGACTATCCTGCTGTCCGAATGTTTCTGGTGCTCCTCCATAGAGTAGAGAGCCCCTAAGACAGGAAGTGTGTTACTGGCTGAATCACCAGATGAAAATAAAGGGAAGGAAAAAAGAACAATGCAGCTACCAAATTTAAGAATTTGGAATCTGCAATATGTTACATGTTTGTGTTTGGGTTTAATACTACTTTAATTGATCCCTATACATCAGGGATATGCAATTAGCGGACCTCCAGCTGTTGCAAAACTACAAGTCATCATGCTCTGCCTCTGGGTGTTATGTTTGTGGCTGTCAGAGTCTTGCTATGCCTCATGGGACTTGTAGTTCTGCAACAGCTGGAGGTCCGCTAATTGTATATCCGTGCTATACATGATCCACCAAGTTAGGAAAAAGTATGGTGAATTATTATAAGGAAATTATAGTCCTTTTATAACAAATACAGTATGTAATAAAATATAGCGATATGTAAATTTTTATCATCTTTTTTTAAGACCGGATTCTGTGTATAATGTATAATAATTTTATTTTTTGTGTACCTTTTTAGTTATATTTGCATAAGGGTCAATTATACTTATTACTTACAGGTATGCTGGATTTGGTTGCCCTTCTGTAGCACTAAACAATGAGTGGGTTATAACCTCTGTCTCTGTTGATGTTGGAGAGTTTCTGTCCTATTGACCAAATCTGCTCAGCGAGGACACAGCAACACAAACACCATTTAGAGAGATTCTGATCACTTCCTGCCTCAGTGACCATATAGGAAGTGATGGACAAATCTCCAACTCCCCCAATAAAAAAAAATAAAAGTGCTGTTACTCACCTAAAGTCACAGTCATGTGCCATTCTGGTCCCGCGTTCTCTCTCTCTCTCTCACTGGAAGTGGGTTTTTTAAAGTGTCCCTGTCACCACATATGTGATGTGGACACTTCCTGTTTGCTGTCCAGTGCCAGGGTCTTTGGACCAGAAGAGAGGTGGATAAACACAGTGCTGGACTACCGGTCCCCACTCTTGGAAATAGTGCTGGCGAGGGACCCAGACAGCTTACTTAGGTAAGTATTTACCACTCTACTAGCTAGGTATTTAAAACTTGCAGAGTTTTATAGATGGGTTATAGAGGGGCAGGAGGGAGGAGTGGGAAGGGGTTAACTTTTGCCCAGAATGGGCTTTAAGTAATAGCAAAGCAACCTGACAAAGATTAAGCCCTACCCAATCTGTCCAAAACTTGTATGTAGTTTTGGCTGGAGTTGTATCTTAAAATAAATCAGGGGGCTGCAATTCCTGGCATCCTTCTAAAACTGCTAATTGCCTGGCTGTTTTGATGCTCTCACTATATGGCTTTGAGTCACTGATCTGGAACAAGTATAGAGATGGAGATTTCACTTTAATTTGTTAAATGCCTTTTCTGGGTAAGTGGTGGCATATGAAAAATGAGGTACCGGTACATTTTAATATAAATCAAAATTTGTATGCCCTGATATAGTTTCCCTGTATAGGAAAGTTCTCAGGCAGTTTGTTTCAGAGTTCACATCCAGTGCCACCGCATCTGCAAAACCTCAACAACAATGTGTTGCAGTGCGTTTTTGCATAAAATGTATGCAAAGTTTACAGTCATTTTCTTTAAAAAGCAGCCACAGCTTGACCAAAAAAGCCTGTTTCCTGCCAGTGTGCTGTAGAAAAACACTCTTGCACTCTTTCTGGAAGCAGGGGTCTCTCCACTGTGGTCCAACATGGTCTCTGCTGTTTGGAAAGCTCTAGCTCTAAATCAGCAGGGGGCATTTTTTAATCCTGGTCATAGTAATGAGAAAGTGTGTGTTTGTGTGTGTGTATATATTATTTATATACATTCATTTTAAAGCAACCCTGTCACTGTGACAAAGCGTCAGCTAAAAGCACCTTGTGAAAGAAATTGAATGCTATCTTTGGTACCTACTGATGGCCACAATGTCGCTACAGGACTCAGTGGTGACATAACATCTAGTGGGTGAGACCACAGAACTCCATGAAGGACACACTTCTCTTATTATGATATATCAGTTCTTTTGGTTAAAAAATTAAAAAAATAGAATTGTCAGTTTAGCCAAAGGGTTCTCAGAAAAAAGCCTTTCACCTCAAAGCTTGTTCTGCTTCGCGTTATTGAACTGTTGTATAACACTAGTCAGACAGCTTAACAATAATTCAGAAGTCAAGAAACGTGAGACATCAGATCTGTATGTATTCTTTATCCCGAATAACTTTGTAAAACTACAACATAAGCATAAACAAAACATATGTGTCAGTACATTAAACATTATACAGCAGCCTCACTCTATCAGTAAGAGTACTCACAGACCATTCCATCATTAGTCCAGGAATAGTTTAAGAGCTCTTCTTCATGCAGTCTGATCCAGGAGCAGTAATGAAATGAAGGAAATACAGTTCCAGGTTAAAGGTTACTGCCTTTACTATGAGGAGAATCCTACTTCCTTCAAGCTCTGGCAAAGTAATAACCATCTCTGACCACTAGATGGCAACAACATAAACTAACATTACAGTATAAACTGTAACAGCACATAGCACATATTACTATGAACAATATGGGCAGAACAAAGCTCATAGGTACTGTAGCTGTGAGCCATTTTTGTTGGTTCAAAGGGGAAGTAAACCCATCCGTTTACCAGTTTCAAAAAAGTTTCATTTCCGGCACTTTCCGGAAATGTAACACTCCCATTGGTTGTGCTCTCAAACTGTCAAACCATCCAATGGCTGGTGTCATAACATGTGCAGCATCATAGCAGTTGTAGATTAAACAGAGGTAAAGTTGGCAGCTTCCTTGGCTGAAAACGATAGGGGGGGGTTACTTACACTTTAAGTCTTTTCAAATCGATGTCAAAATGTAGCTTTTTGATGCTACAGTAGCAAAATCTTTAATGTATTCATCACAAATAACGTTTCTTGAGAGCAGAACTGCTGGCCTCGGCAAAGCTTTCTTTTTACACAGAGCACATGTCAAACGGGGATATTTAGCCAAAGTAATCCAAATAGCCTTTTGCATCACGCACTGCACAGTATTAAATTCTTAAGTAGAAACTTCATAAAGCCGACGCATTAATATCCTGTGGTTTTATAGTAACCGTTCCCTTGTAATGTCATTGCAATCTGTAGGGAGTCAGGTCGATGAAAGGACAGGACCCAAAGATGAACTCCACAAGGACAAAGCTCTGATTCATGATGTTCAGGAAAACAGCGTAGAAACAGATTCTGTTTCAAAATTAATTCGGCAGCCTGGGGAAAACGAAGAATTGCTTTCATCTTCTGGTGTACTAGGTAAATTTTACCATTTTGTTAGCCTAGGGCCTTTAAATTGTAAACCACAGCAATCAGCCTATAAGCGTGTATTTTCACAGTAATGCATTTGTTACTTGTTTATATTGTAGAACTATCTCAGGTTTGAATTTGTGCTCATACTGTTTGTGGTAGTACATAAAGGGTCAGCCCAGCAAAACTTTATATATTTCTTATAGCTGTTGGTATGGGCTTGCTCTATAATTTGAATACTGCAACAGTGCGATCTCCCTGCCATGATTCCTAACTGTGGGAGTTTTGGGTGTTTTTGCCCATCTTTTGTGTCCCCAACTCTCCTGTTAAATTCGCCATATTATAGGGTATAAATTAGAGCTATAGTTTTGGTATGGCTTTATTTTTTTGCGCACTGAAATTGGTCCAGCTTGGTATGTACAGTATGTCATACCCAGGAAAACATCAAGGCTTCCTTATCACGATTGTTTGCCACCCGTTACTTTTAAAATACTATTATATTGTTAATTTTATTATTAATATTATTTTTTAATTGATGGTAGTATAATTGTGATAAGGTAGCTTTATGCTGGGGTCTCTCTACATTTTCTTTCTCTTTTGTTTTTGCATTAAGAAGTTATTGTGGTGACACCCTCCAGTATTCTGTTGATTTTACTTTCAATAATTTTTATTAAAGATTTAACCATATAAAACAGACCGGAAACCAATGTGTCTTGGAGAAGCATAGATTACAGCCTAGTTGCAAATGAGAATCAAGCAAGGCTTCAAAATGCCACACATACAGTGGGGACGGAAAGTATTCAGACCCCCTTAAATTTTTCACTTTGTTATATTGCAGCCATTTGCTAAAATCATTTAAGTTAATTTTTTTCCTCATTAAAGTGGAGCTTCGCCAAAATTTTTTTTTTTTAAAAGTCAGCAGCTACAAATACTGCAGCTGCTGACTTTTAAAACATGGACACTTACCTGTCCAGGGCGCCCGCGATGTCGGCACCCGAGGCCGAACCATCTCTCGGTCCTCGGGTGCTGCCGCCTCCATCTTCGGTAAGGGAATCAGGAAGTGAAGGCTTGCGGCTTCACTTCCCGGTTCCCTACTGCGCATGCGCGAGTCACGCAGCGCAATACGGATGGTCCCTGCTGTCTCTGGGACCCGTGTGTTTCCCAGGAGACAGCGCGGGGGGGGGCAGGAAGTGGCGTAAATAACCGCAGATTCTGCGGCTATCTATGCCGGAAGTGGGTACAGATACCTGTAATATACAGGTATCTGCACCCCCCTGAAAGGTGCCAACTGTGACACCGGAGGGGGGGAGGAATCCGATGAGTGGAAGTTCCACTTTTGGGTGGAACTCCACTTTAATGTACACACAGCACCCCATATTGACAGAAAAACACAGAATTGTTGACATTTTTGCAGGTTTATTAAAAAAGAAAAACTGAAATATCACATGGTCCTACGTATTCAGACCCTTTGCTCAGTATTTAGTAGAAGCACCCTTTTGATCTAATACAGCCATGAGTCTTTTTGGGAAAGATGCAACAAGTTTTTCACACCTGGATTTGGGGATCTTCTGCCATTCCTCCTTGCTGATGCTCTACAGTTCTGTCAGGTTGGATGGTAAACGTAAGTGGACAGCCATTTTTAGGTCTCTCCAGAGATGCTCAATTGGGTTTAAGTCAGGACTCTGGCTGGGCAATTCAAGAACAGTCACAGAGTTGTTGTGAAGCCACTCCTTCGTTATTTTAGCTGTGTGCTTAGGGTCATTGTCTTGTTGGAAGGTAAACCTTCGGCCCAGTCTGAGGTCTTGAGCACTCTGGAGAAGGTTTTCGTCCAGGATATCCCTGTACTTGGCCGCATTCATCTTTCCCTCGATTGCAACCAGTCGTCCTGTCCCTGCAGCTGAAAAACACCCCCACAGCATGATGCTGCCACCACCATGCTTCACTGTTGGGACTGTATTGGACAGGTGATGAGCAGTGCCTGGTTTTCTCCACACATACCGCTTAGAATTAAGGCCAAGAAGTTCTATCTTGGTCTCATCAGACCAGAGAATCTTATTTCTCACCATCTTGGAGTCCTTCAGGTGTTTTTTGTTTAGCAAACTCCATGCGGGCTTTCATGTGTCTTACACTGAGGAGAGGCTTCCGTCGGGCCACTCTGCCATAAAGCCCCGACTGGTGGAGGGCTGCAGTGATGGTTGACTTTCTACAACTTTCTCCCATCTCCTGACTGCATCTCTGGAGCTCAGCCACAGTGATCTTTGGGTTCTTCTTTACCTCTCTCACCAAGGCTCTTCTCCCCTGATAGCTCAGTTTGGCCGGACGGCCAGCTCTAGGCAGGGTTCTGGTCGTCCCAAACGTCTTCCATTTAAGGATTATGGAGGCCACTGTGCTCTTAGGAACCTTAAGTGCAGCAGAAATGTTTTTGTAACCTTGGCCAGATCTGTGCCTTGCCACAATTCTGTCTCTGAGCTCTTCAGGCAGTTCCTTTGACCTCATGATTCTCATTTGCTCTGACATGCACTGTGAGCTTTAAGGTCTTGTATAGACAGGTGTGTGGCTTTCCTAATCAAGTCCAATCAGTATAATCAAACACAGCTGGACTCAATTGAAGGTGTAGAACCATCTCAAGGATGATCAGAAGAAATGGACAGCACCTGAGTTAAATATAGGAGTGTCACAGCAAAGTTTCTGAATACTTAGGACGATGTGATATTTCAGTTTTTTCTTTTTTAATAAATCTACAAAAATGTCAACAATTCTGTGTTTTTCTGTCAATATGGGGTGGTGTGTGTACATTAATGAGGAAAAAAAATGAACTTAAATGATTTTAGCAAATAGCTGCAATATAACAAAGAGTGAAAAACTTAAGGGGGTCTGAATACTTTCCGTCCCCACTGTAGAATGCGTAGCAAACATGAGAAATGGTCTAGAAAAAGCGAAACTATATTATAAGGTGAATATATGCTGTATAATGATGTATCCAGGGCATGAAGCATAACAGCTAGACCAAATCAGCCTAACCTAAGCTCCAGGCAAACAAAATAAGCAGATACAGGTCCAAGAACTGGACCAACTGAGACAAAGCGAGTAAGGGACAAGAGAAGAAAGAAGAGAATAGGATCCCATAAAGGATGAAAAATCATTGCCAAATAGTATTGTGTATATTATTATATACGGTGGTTCGAGCACCTGAATCACATGTACGTGTGTCATACCTGGCCAATCCCTGTGGAAGCTAGAAATTATTGTAGTAGGCCATGCTAGCATTCAGGTCCAATGCCCAATGTAACTTTGCAAACAAAACAAAAAAAAAAACTATACCTAAAGTTCAGTTTTAAAAATCCATTGAGGAGGGTGTTAAATAGCGTAATGGCAACAGCAGGTGCAAAGACCCAGAGACTAATTTTCATACACTTTAAAAAAAACATTTCTGCTTGTGGCTTCATAGAACATTTTTCTTTATGTGAAATCCACTGTTTATTGAAATAACCTGCTCATTTTACTGTGATGAAGCAAAAAGCTTGTCATTTGAGCAACATGCATATATATAATACTGTGTGTATATGCGTGTGTGTGTGTGTGTATATATATGTGTGTGTATATATATGTGTGTGTGTGTGTATATATATATATATATATATATATATATATATATATATATATATAGAGTTTGAACGTGGCATTGTTGTGCCAGATGGGCTAGTCTGAGTACTTCAAAAACTGCCTATCTGCTGGGATTTTCATGCATAACCATCTCTAGGGTTTACAGAGAATGGTCCGAATAAACACAAAATATCAAGTGAGGAGCAGTTGTGTGGATGAAAATGCCTTGATGTCAGAGGAGAATGGGCAGACTGGTTCGAGATGATAGAAAGGGAACAGTAACTCAAATACATACATACATATACACACTTTATGGCTAAAAGAATGTGCCCAAAATATTCTCAGGTGTTTACAGTAAAGGGTAGCTTTAATGCTACAAGGTTGAAAGTGCACGTTTTGTCTAATGATAAAGAAAAAAACCTTTTCTGTACCATCATGACTGTACTCCTTTTGCACAAAATCTGGTCCATTAATACATGCTTTGACAAGTTTGGTGTAGAGGAATTTTAGTGACCAACACCGAACCCTAGTCTCAACATTACGGAATATTGTAGGAATTAATTAGAACACCAATTGTGAAAAAGTATTTTACAGTATTAATTTCAAACATCAATACCTGACATCACAAATGTTCTTTTTGGTTGAATGTGTATGTTTCCCACAGATAGTACAAAAGTTTGCGGAAAGGCTTCCAGAAGACTATTGGCTTTTATTACTGCAAGGGAGTGGTGGTGTGGGTTTGGGCACAACTCAGTTATAATACCTATGGTTATAGAATGGATTGTCCAACAAGTTCACATAGTTGTGATTGTCAGGTGTCCAAAACTTTGGTCATATAGCTTATTTAAAATGTAGGGTTAAGGTAATAATGTAGACCAAATGACAGTAAAGGACAGAAATGTGCTTGCAGGTTGTAATAGTAGTCAGACAAAAAGTTTGGGCTCATGTCCCTCCATCTCCCATGCCCCTTGTCCGCTTACTGTACATAAATGTGCATGAGCAATGAAACCTGTATACCCACGATGAATTAGAGCATATATATAGTAGCTGCTATATGGGAGAATGACCTGTGTGTCCAACCTTACACTGTTTATCAAATCAAAGCTTAGACATAGTACAGTTTTGTTACTGTACATTTTTGTTTACTCTAGGCTGTTAACTTCCTTAAAGTGGACTCCCATGAAAAAATAAGAGTTTTTACTTGCCTGCTGTGTGCAATCATATTGCTATCCTTTCCTCCCTTCTTTAAGTGCCCCTTCAGAAAAATGGGTGATAAGGAGGCACCCTCTTTTGGCGAGCTGTGTGCAGCTATAGACACTCTCAGCACCAGTAAGCCACGCCCCCACTCCCTCCTCACAGGCGTTTGATTGAGAGGAGCAGGGACCTTTGGCTCCCGCTGCTTTGTGTTTCCTGTGAGACCAGGAAGTGGGAGGAGCAGTGCTGCAGCTGAGATAGCCCAGGCGACAGGAGTCAGGTGGGTGTTTTAGGGTTGGGTAGGACAAGTTGTGGGCAGAGAATGCATTAGGATCAGAACAAATTAACTGTAGACCCACTTTAGGCCACTGTAACCCATGGTTGCAAGAAAGAAATTCGCTCTTTGTATGGCCGGCCTAAGATGAAGGGCATTCCGGTATTCCTTATTGCTTCAGCCCAGATAGATGTGGTAGGCTGATTTGTAATACCCATGGTAGACACTCAGTGAGCTCTTCTGGGTTGCCAGTATCTTCTTGCTTTTTAATAGCATGTCTTTTGCAGCCCAGGTTCTAAGAGACAGGGGCATCTCCTAGTCTGTGATGCCTATGATGCTTTAAAGCTATGAAGTCTGCTTATTGTAAGGTCTATTGTCAGATCTTTAGAGGTTGTCCTGTGTAATCCCCCTTTCCCCCATCTGTTCTCCTGTGACTTTGTGGGATATTAATATGGTTCTCTCTGCCCTTCAGGAACCATTGAAAATCCTTTAGAAACATTTCTCTGTTTTGTTTTTATGCAGCCTCACAGGACCCCTTCATCAGGCTTTTGATGACCCCTGATGAAGGGGTCCTACGAGGCTCCGAAACGCCACTTTTGTGACTATGATGTGATCGTTGAATAAAGCTTTTGACCCATTCTGGAGATTGTTGGTGTGCTGGCGACATACATCCCGGTCTGTCCTAAATTATAGTCTTATCCTGCAAGGAGAACCCATTTTGAGTCTGCATAGAGACAAAATGGTATTAAAGCCCAGGACTTCCTTCTAGCCTAAACTATTTTTTTGCCTTTCTCCTTTACTAGTGCATTGTTTTTCCTTCACTCTGTCTAGCTCAGATTCATGAGAAGAAAATATCCCTCCATTGTTTTGGTTGCTACTCTACCTCTCAGCTACTGCTTCTTTCGGGAAGGTAGATTTCTATTTTGTTTTACAGATGGACCATGTAAAGGTGCACTAGCCTCTTGTTCCCCACCATCTCTAGGTGGCACAGGCAGACCATCATCCCAGCTAATCTGGTAAACAACTGCTTGGGCTTTTCAATTTTTTTTTCCGTGTCCACTTCTCCTGAGCAGTTTGTCTCAAAGGTAAAATACATCCTGTGTGGATGCTAAAAAGGAATTTTCGGCAAGTAATATTCAATTTTTTGACTGGTGTTATACTTTAATAATGCAATTACCTGTGTTTGGTTTTCTCCCACTAGAATCTGACTTTGATGCATCACCTGAAAAGTCAGTGACTGTCTTTGAGGCATGCAGTCCACCTGAATCCCCACCCTGTGGAAATAGTATTGTTAAAGTGCCTTCTGGCATCTTTGATGCAACGGGGAGAAAAAGCAGTAGCGGTGAGTTCCACATATATTCAATAAGCCTTATGTAAGAGCTTATGGGAAACAATACCATCTTGTCAGTACACATGAATTAACATGGTATATAATCAGTGTGCTATATGTTTCACAAACTAACTTGTTTTTCAGTGTGTACATTTATGTAATATCTCATTTTGAATTTGTGGGATTTAAAGTTATACTGTACTGAAAGATCTGTGTAAGACCTGAATTTTCAGTTAAAGCGGAGCTCCGCCCAAAAGGGGAAGTTCCGTTTTAAGGACTCGGCCCCCACTCCTCTTGAAGATTTGGTACTTTTGAGGAGCATGGGGGGAGCGGGTACCTGATTTTGACAGGTACCCTCTTCCACTTCCGTCCTAGGTGGTCGAAAACGAAAGTTCTCCACCCTCACACTAACAGGTCCCAGAAGACTGCATCCACCATTCACAATGCGCAGCGCTACTCGCGCATGCGCAGTGGGCACCCGGCTGTGAAGCCGCAAGCTGTCACAGCCGGGTGCCCATAGTGAAAATGCCAAGGAGTGAAGACAGCGGGTGAGACCGACTGGGGGTGAGCACACCGCTGGATCATGGGACAGGTGAGTGGCTGTTTTTTTAAAAGTCAGCTGCTACAGTCATACACCATACATCCAAAATCCCTAAAATAGGACCCCATACACACTATTAGATTTTATGCAGTTTTTTGTCTTCAAATTTACCAAAACCATGTAGTACAAGGGCCTGCCTGATTGCATACAAATTCAAACTCTTAAGGTTTGACGTCATATTATATGGTTTTTGTAAATCTGCAGAAAATCTAATAGTGTGTATGGGGTCTTAGACTGGTTTTAATTAGCTACCCCCCATACGCATAATATAGCTCATTTCTGCAATCCATCCCTGTGTTGTAGGGATTGTGGGAGATTTCTATTACCTGGGAATCGGAGCTCTGCCTGCCGTCAGGAATCTAAATATTACCTTTTTAAGAGATTCAATTGATCCAGGGATCATAGAAAGAAGGGCAACTTCCTTAGTCTCTGGCCATGCTTTAATTGTAATAAGATGGCTAACCTGAAATATAGCCAACCAAAATGTTTTTTTTCCTTGGCAGGATCCCCATATGTGGAGATGTGTACCACCCTGCTCTCCACATCTCCTACATTTGATCCAGTAGAGACGGAGTAATCTTATGTAGTATGGCCAGACAAATATACCATCTGATTAAAAGTTTATATTTCTGTTCCTGAGCTTGGAAAGCTAACGTTAAGCTTCCCAAAGCTTTTTTTTATTTCAGTTTTGGATAGAGTGGAGAGAAATTAGAACACCTATCAGTTTATATTGCTGTCTGTGCCCCCATTAGGGAGATTCACCCTTTCTGTTTGTCCTGTGTACTGTTATCATGGAAAGTTAAAAATCCCAAAATTTGGGTTGACAGAAGAACACTTAACACAGGGGAAATCTTCCAATGGTGATACGAGTTTTGGTGACTCTGTTGACAGACCAGGGGTTTCCTTTCACTTTCTGTTTTGGCTCTGGGACAAGGAGCGAAGGAAAATCTCCCCAATGGGACACAGATGGCAAAAAAAAAAACACTGATGGGGTTTGTAACCTTTCCTTACCCTGTCCAAAATTAAGAAAAGTTTTGCCTTTAATTACACTTTCATGTGTCATTCTCATAATACTTTAAATGGATTTACCTAATTAATTTATGCTTGCTGTACTAAAGTAGGCGTTTTGTGTGTATTTTGGTTACAGGTGCCCTGCCAGCCCAGTTACCCACAGTTCAAGATTCTGCTGATGACTCTGTTTTTCTAAGTGAAGGCCAGAGTAAAAAATCTGAAGAGAAGGCCCAGAAGAGGCAGAAGATGTTTTCAGAGAGAAGCTGCAGTTTCAGTGCAGAGAGCAGGGCAGGAATGATGAAGAAAGGCAGTCTAGACATCACAACCAATGAGATGGCTATGAAGATGGGAGCAGATGCCAAGATCCTTACAGCTGCACTTTCAAAGACACCACCACATCCACAGACAAGCAAGCAGTTCAATTTTGAAACTGTAGAGAGCCATACTGCCTCTTTGACAACAGAAGGCCAAACAGGTCATCAAAGAGACACTGCTGAACCGACTGCAGAACAGACATCAGTACAGAGATCACAGGACATGTTTGACTCCTTAGATACTGTCAAAGAGGAAAGCGCAGTGGACTCTTCTGAGGCTCTACAACTTGTAGAAGACAACAAGCCTGATACTCTTAAGGACACAGAGGAGCCAAGTAAGAGAAATAGTTTCTATGGTGTTCCTAAAGCAGTAGAGAGGGAAGGAGTAAAGATAGGCCTTGATCCTTTATCCCTTCTTGCATCAGAAACCGTGGAGGAAAAACCATCCCCAGTCGAGGAGAAAACAATATCCCCAGTTGTTGCACGTAACCTAGCAGATGAAATAGAAAGTTATATGAATTTAAAAAGTCCACTTGGCAGCAAGTCGTCCAGCATGGAACTTAGAAACCAGGAGCCTGCTAAGGCAGATAGCCAGGGTAGCCTTGAGAGGAGATCAAGTCTGCCTGTAGAGTCGGTGCCTTCCGCTGATGTGCAGATTGAGAATCAAAAAAACACGGTCTCTAGGTCGAAAACCTTTGCGAACAGTCCAAAGCATCACCTAAAAAATCAAAAAGAGCGCTCTCTATCACTAACTGCTCTTGTGCGCAACTCACAACATGGATCTTTGGGTTCAGTGGTAAATTCACTGCCTGGAATTAAATTTGACCATCTATTGGCGGGACCCAAAATGGACGTGTTTAAATCCAGCATGAAGCAAGCCGCCACCGTAGCCAGCAAGATGTGGGGAGTAGTATCATCTGCTTATAGCTATTCTGATGATGAGGTTTGTAGTATATTTTATATTTACTTATTGAAGGAAAACTGCTATCATTCTAATATTCAGGCAGAAAATTGAGTTGTAACATTTTGTAAGGAATTACAATATCATTACTTTGCCAATACACTGCATGGCTAGCAGTCACCGCTCACAGCCAGTACTAATGCATTTTCTTTAAGGGAAGAGATTGGTTTGGGTTTCAGTGGCATATCTGGAAGCAAGATATTGTATTACCACCCTATTCACTTTGTCTTACAGGATGATGGACATCAACGGGAAGCTCACTTTCCTTCAAATGTTGAAGAACACATTCATGGTGACAGCATCAAGCCGACCTTGCAGGGATTGTCTGTGAATAACCTGAATCACAGCACTACCAGCCTGGGCAGCAGCAGCAGCGGAGATTATAGCAAACATAGCTACACAAACAGTATGTATAGGTTTTCACTTGAATTTGCTGCTGTTTTAAATCCCATGAAGGATTAGTTTTGCTGTTCATTCAAAGGGAAACTGTAATGGTTATGATCAATTTTTTTTAAAAGGTTAATATTTGTCTTTACTGTTTGTCATGATTCATCCAAGAATGCAAAGGTCTGGATCATATTTTCACTTTTAGAAATATTGCAGTTCAGTACAATAACACTAGAGCAGTGGTCTCCAAACTGCGGCCTGGGGGCTGGATGCGGCCCTTTGCTTGCCTTTCACTGACACCAATGAAGGGCACAATGACACCAATGATTGGGTACAATTCCTATCAATGAAACCAACAATGGGGCCCATTGATACCAGTGATGAGGCACAATTCCTCCCAATGACACCAGTGATGGGGGATTGTTTACACCCACTGATGCTGGGACATTTTGGCCACAGTCCGGCCCTCCTAAAGTCTCAAGGACAGTAAAACTGGCCCATTGTTTAGAAAGTTTGGGGACCCCTGCATTAGAGTGTCAATGAGAGACCAAATGTTTAATCCTTATACCTTCACAAGGGGGGATTGTTTAGATCCTGTGTGTTCCTCACCGGACACCATCCAATACATCTGTATTCCATTTTAGAACAGACTAGGTGGTTCTCCCCTAGCCTCTGAGACAAATTCTGATCTTTAAAATTCTGAAGAATGTAATAACTTATAATTCCACTTTTTAATTGCACAATTTTAAAACTTTCATCAGCTTATCTTTAAAGTATGAAGCAGAGTTCTGAAATCAAATCTGGTTCATACCTGATCAGTCCCATTTATATTAGGGGTATGATACTTGTATTTCATTCAGCAAAGGAGCAGAAGAAATGCTTTTCTGGAAGTTTTATCCCCATCCTATTTTCACTACTGTTCGCTAATGTGTGTCTTACTTCTGTCTTGTAACTTTTTGTAACTGTCTATGCACTTGCCTGCCTAGGGATTTTTAATGAAGAAAAAACATGAAACAGCTATTTTGATAGCGCTAAAGAATGAGCAGTCTGTTTGATGCGTAATTGTAGTGCATCATCGGTGGGGGAAGATGGTAGTTGCGCTGTGATAAAGGGGGGGGGGGGGGGAGCTACAAAGATGACTACAGTGGCAAAGTGACCTAAAAAAGCAGAAACGGGCCAATGCATGAATGGATCCTACATGCTAAAAGAACATGGTGAGGATGCAGTGCAGTGCAACGTAGCTGATCAACATGACTATAATGTTGCAGGCAGATAAAGCCAAATATATAAAGGTAATTGTGAAACAGTGACTGCTTGAATATAGCAAAGCAAAAATGCATATACTAACACAAATAGGATGAATTATGACACCATGCAAAAAAAAAAAAATTTATATATGTGGGCTAGTGCCCCATTAGCAAAAACGTGCCAAATCCTGGTGAACTACAAGTGACAAATCCCTAGGACAAACATGAATATTAGTTCTATCATCCAGTCCAAAAAACAAAAACTCGTGATGAGAGACACAAAACAATTCCAATCGTGAAGGGAGGGGGGATCTTCAGTGAGGACACCTCCGTGTTTGCAAGCCGCTTACCTTACAGCTGTAAGGTGTACAGCCTGTGTTGCAAATGACCCGCAGGTGTAGACGTTCCGTGTATAAGGTAGTGACAATGATGAACATGCCAAGCGAAATATAAAAAATAAAAAGTATACAGCATGTAAAATAACTCTGCGACGACCACAGTGGAGGGGGGCAAGAAACACACGGGGGGAGGTTGCACTCACTTTCATGAAGTGAGTGTGGGCATCAATCCACAAGCGCCAAGCTCGTATGCCTCCAGGGGTATCACCAATCTGGAATCTGTCCCTGTGCCTCTCTCCTCAGTGTTCGTCAGGTAGAGTAGTGATGTACAGTGTGAGGGGGAAAGAGACGCACATAGCGTGATCCCATATAAAAGGTATATTTATTTAATAAAACAAGTCCAATCAACTTACATTTAAAACAATGCTGCAGTGTGTAGTAACTACGAGCGCCGAGCTCGTCTCCTGTTGTTTGTCTGTGGCAGCGTCCCATGCTCCAATCCTAATGCGTATCGTCACGTCACGTGACTTCTTCAGAGGAAGAAGGAACTTTTAGCGTAGCCCCCCCCCGACAGCGCAGGAGTTTCCACTTTCACATTGTAGTGCATCATCGGTGCCTATAAAGCTAGGTTGTGAATCTCTACTAATCTGTGTGAGATTGCATTGTTACTGTGCCCTTGTGTTTTCTGTACTTCCGTGATTGAGACAGCCAATTTGATTGTAGTGTCAATATGTGGAAGCCATAGGCAGAGACAAATCTCATTGCCAACAACAGGTATGTTTGGTTTGTATGAGCAATGGGAAAGATGACTGCATAAGGATTCCAGCTCACAGAATAACTTGGGTAACCTCAAAACAGTGTGGGAACCACCTAGCTGCTATACAACCATTCCAATGCACCAGATGTTTTTGAGATTTGCCTCTGCTTGTGTGTGTGTCCAGCTTTCTAGATTTTGGTATGGCCTTCCCTAGTGGTGACTGGTAGTAGGAGAATGTGAGTGTGTGTTTGGCTAACTCTGTAGTTTGTACTGACTGGTTTAGCTGGCCTGTAACTGCTAGTAGGAGCAGCACATGTGTAGGCTGTGAAAGACTATGTGCCATTTTGTTTGAGAGCAGAGTGTAATGACTGAGGGTACCGGGAACAAGGTTTCTTACAAGCCTGCAAGTTGTGAGTGGTGATCAAATCACAGTGGTAAAGGTGCAAAATTTTGGGGCTGCGGAGGACCCCTTCGTCTTGCATGTGACATGCCTGGCAAAGGGGTCCTGTATGGCCCTGAAACGTTGCACCTTTACTACTGTACTGTGATCGCTTAAATAAACATCTGGACAACATTTTGAAGATCCATGGTGTGCTGGCTATATATTTTTTGAATTATGATGCTACCATGTCTCCAGCTGCTAGTTGTAACAGCAACCACATACTCTTTGCCATTTCCAGAACCATGTGCAATGAGAATATTATACGTGGTCTGGTGCAGCCCTACTCCACTTATAGGTTATTTTTCTTGCAGTGGAATGATTGATCCAGATAATTTGGTAATCTTTTTAAATCCCTTGCTTGGCTTTTAGGCACCCACAACTTTCTGAGGGCCTCAGAGTAGTTTGTTGACCTTGGCATGATGATACTGCCCATGTAAATAGCAAAATGAATGTCAGAACCTAGAAGAGTTTTTAACGCGCATACTCTCTAAGGAGGTTCTAATCATTGGCACATAATCTCTATTGTTCTGCTCTTTTTTACTGTATTCTATTCTGCAGTGTGTTATTGTTGTTATGTTTTATCGTTATTATGTTTTATCATGTTTGCTTTTCAGGTATGCAATTTTTTATACTTTACCGTTTACTGTGTTTTATTGTTAACCATTTTTTTGTCTTCAGGTACGCCATTCACGACTTTGAGTGGTTATACCAGAATGATGCCTGCAGGTTTAGGTATCATCTTGGTATCATTCTTTTCAGCCAGCTGTCAGCTTTCATGTAAAAGCAATCCTAGCAGATAATTGGCCTCTAGACTGCTTTTACAAGCAGTGGGAGGGAATGCCCCCCCCCTCCTCCCCCACCATCTTCCATGTTTTTCTCTGGCTCTCCTGTCCCAACAGGGAACCTGAGAATGCAGCCGGTGATTCAGCCAGCTGACCATAGAGCTGATCAGAGACCAGAGTGGCTCCAAACATCTCTATGCCCTAAGAAACCGGAAGCTACGAGCATTATATGACTTAGATTTCGCCGGATGTAAACAGCGCCATTGGGAAATTGGGAAAGCATTTTATCACACCGATATTGGTATGGTCAGATGCTTTGAGGGCAGAGGAGAGATCTAGGGTCTAATAGACCCCAATTTTTTCAAAAAAGAGTACCTGTCACTACCCATTGCTATCATAGGGGATATTTACATTCCCTGAGATAACAATAAAAATGATTAAAAAAAAAAAAATGAAAGGAACAGTTTAAAAATAACATAAAAAAGCAAAAAACAAATAAAGAAAAAAAAAAAAAAGCACCCCTGCCCCCCCCCTGCTCTCGCGCTAAGGGGAATGCAAGCGTCGGTCTGGCGTCAAATGTAAACAGCAATTGCACCATGCATGTGAGGTATCACCGCAAAGGTCAGATCGAGGGCAGTAATTTTAGCAGTAGACCTCCTCTGTAAATCTAAAGTGGTAACCTGTAAAGGCTTTTAAAGGCTTTTAACCACTTCAATACAGGGCACTTAGACACCTTCCTGCCCAGACCAGTTTTCAGCTTTCAGCGCTGTCGCAGTTTGAATGACAATTGCGCGGTCATGCTATACTGTACCCAAACTAAATTTTTATCATTTTGTTCCCACAAATAGAGCTTTCTTTTGGTGGTATTTGATCACCTCTGCAGTTTTTATTTTTTGCTAAACAAATTTAAAAAAAAACGAAAATTTAGAAAAAAATAAAAGTTTTGCTTTTGTTTCTGTTAAAAAAATTTGTAAATAAGTAAGTTTTCTCTTTCACTGATGGGCACTGATAAGGCGGCACTGACGGGCACTGATACGGCGGCACCAATGAGCGGGCACTGACGATGGACACTGGTAGGTGGCACTGATGGGCATTGATAGGCGGCACTGATGGGCACTCATGGGTGGCACTGGTTGGCACTGATGGGCACTGATAGCCGACACTGCTGGGCACTGAAAGGCGGCACTGCTGGGCACTGATAGGGTTGCACTGATAGGCGGCACTGATGGGCACTGATATGAGGCACTGATAGGCATCCCTGGTGGCACTGGCAGTGGTAGGCATTGGAGTGGGCACTGATTGGCAGCTGCCTGGGCACAGATTGGCAGCTGCCTGGGCACATAGTGGTATTTCCCTGGGGGTCTAGGGGCATACCTGGTGGTCCAGTGTGGATGGCTTCCCTGGTGGTCCTGGGCGGGATCTGAGGGGGGGCTGTGCTGATAAACAATCAGCACAGACCCCCCCTGTCAGGAGAGCAGCCGATTGGCTCTCCTCTACTCGCGTATATTTTGTATTTATTTTGTTGCCTTTGCACGTTTGTGCGCAATTTTAAAGCATGTCATGTTTGGTATCCATGTACTTGGCCTAAGATCATCTTTTTTATTTCATCAAACATTTGGGCAATATAGTGTGTTTTAGTGCATTAAAATTTTTAAAAAGTGTGTTTTTTCCCCAAAAAATGCGTTTGAAAAATCGCTGTGCAAATACTGTGTGAAAAAAAATGAAACACCCACCATTTTAATCTGTAGGGCATTTGCTTTAAAAAATATATATAATGTTTGGGGGTTCAAAGTAATTTTCTTGCAAAAAAAAAATAATTTTTTCATGTAAACAAAAAGTGTCAGAAAGGGCTTTGTCTTGAAGTGGTTAGAAGAGTGGGTGATGTGTGACATAAGCTTCTAAATGTTGTGCATAAAATGCTAGGACAGTTAGTTCAAAACCCCCCAAATGACCCCATTTTGGAAAGTAGACACCCCAAGCTATTTGCTGAGAGGCATGTCGAGTCCATAGAATATTTTATATTGTGACACAAGTTGCGGGAAAGAGACAATTTTTTTTTTTTGCACAAAGTTGTCACTAAATGATATATTGCTCAAACATGCCATGGGAATATGTGAAATTACACCCAAAAAGACATTCTGCTGCTTCTCCTGAGTATGGGGATACCACATGTGTGGGACTTTTTGGGAGCCTAGCCACGTACGGGGCCCCGAAAACCAATCACCGCCTTCAGGATTTCTAAGGGCGTAAATTTTTGATTTCACTCCTCACTACCTATCACAGTTTTGAAGGCCATAAAATGGCCAGATGGCACAACCCCCCCCCCCATGACCCCATTTTGGAAAGTAGACACCTCAAGCTATTTGCTGAGAGGTATAGTGAGTATTTTGCAGACCTCACTTTTTGTCACAAAGTTTTGAAAATTGAAAAAAAGAAAAAAAAAAATGTTTTTCTTGTCTTTCTTCATTTTCAAAAACAAATGAGAGCTGCAAAATAGTCACCATGCCTCTCAGCAAATAGCTTGGGGTGTCTACTTTCCAAAATGGGGTCATTGGGGGGGGGGGGGGGTTTGTGCCACCTGGGCGTTCCATGGCCTCCGAAACTGTGATAGGCAGTGAAGAGTGAAATCAAAAATTTACACCCTTAGAAATCCTGAAGGCGGTGATTGGTTTTCGGGGCCCCGTACGCGGCTAGGCTCCCAAAAAGTCCCACACATGTGGTATCCCTATACTCAGGAGAAGCAGCTATATGTATTTTGGGGTGCAATTCCACATATGCCCATGGCCTGTGTGAGCAATATATCATTTAGTGACAACTTTGTGCAAAAAAAAAAAAATTGTCACTTTCCCGCAACTTGTGTCAAAATATAAAATATTCCATGGACTCAACATGCCTCTCAGCAAATAGCTTGGGGTGTCTACTTTCCAAAATGGGGTAATTGGGGGGGGGGGGGGGGGTTGTGCCATCTGGGCATTTTATGGCCTTCAAAACTGTGATAGGTAGTGAGGAGTGAAATCAAAAATTTACACCCTTAGAAATCCTGAAGGCGGTGATTGGTTTTCAGGGCCCCGTACACGGCTAGGCTCCCAAAAAGTCCCACACGTGTGATATCCTCGTACTCAGGAGAAGCAGCTGAATGTATTTTGGGGTGCAATTCCACATATGCCCATGGCCTGTGTGAGCAATATATCATTTAGTGACAACTTTTTTTTTTTTTTTTTTTTTTTGGGTCATTATTCAATCACTTGGGACAAAAAAAAATAATATTCAATGGGCTCAACATGCCTCTCAGCAATTTCCTTGGGGTGTCTATATTCCAAAATGGGGTCATTTGGGGGGGTTTTGTACTGCCCTGCCATTTTAGCACCTCAAGAAATGACATAGGCAGTCATAAACTAAAAGTTGTGTAAATTCCAGAAAATGTACCATAGTTTGTAGACGCTATAACTTTTGCGCAAACCAATAAATATATGCTTATTGACATTTTTTTTTACCAAAGACATGTGGCCGAATACATTTTGGCCTAAATGTATGACTACAATTGAGTTTATTGGATTTTTTTATAACAAAAAGTAGAAAATATAATTTTTTTTCAAAATTTTCGGTCTTTTTCCGTTTATATCACAAAAAATAAAAACCGCAGAGGTGAGCAAATACCATCAAAAGAAAGCTCTATTTGTGGGAAGAAAAGGACGCAAATTTCGTTTGGATACAGCATTGCATGACCACGCAATTAGCAGTTAAAGCGACACAGTGCCAAATTGTAAAAAGTGCTCTGGTCAGGAAGGGGGTAAATCCTTCCAGGGCTGAAGTGGTTAAGGAGCTGCAGAATATCTGGCAAGTACTGGCTGTGTGGTACATGTGACAACAATCTCCTGTATTCTTCATATGTCTGGGCTATGGGGTAGAGTGGCAAGACGGAAGCCTTTTCTTTAGAAGAAAAACATCCAATCCTGGCTAAATTTTGCAAAAACACATCCGAAGTCTCCCAAAAGCATGTGGGAAAATGTGTTATGGTTTGATGAAACCAAGGTTGAACTTTTTGGCCATAATTCCAAAAGATATGTTTGGCGCAAAAACAACACTGCACGTCACCAAAAGAACAGCATACCCACAGTGAAGCATGGTGGTGGCAGCATCATGCTTTGGGGCTGTTTTTCTTCAGCTGGAACAGGGGCCTTAGTCAAGGTAGAGGGAATTATGAACAGGTCCACATACCAGTCAATATTAGCACAAAACCTTCAGGTTTCTGCTAGAAAGCTGAACATGAAGAGGAAGTCATCTTTCAGCATAATGACCCAAAGCATACATCCAAAATCAACAAAAGAATGGCTTCACCAGAGGAAGATTTTTGGAATGGCCCAGCCAGAGCCCAGACCTGAATCCAATTGAAAATCTGTAGGGTGATCTGAAGAGGGCTGTGTACAGGAGATGCCCTCGCAATCTGACAGATTTGAAATGTTTTTGCAAAGAAGAGTGGGCAAATATTGCCAAGTCAAGATGTGCCATGCTGATAGACTTATACCCAAAAAGACTGAGTGCTGTAAAAAAATCAAAAGGTGCTTCAACAAAGTATTAGTAAGGGTGTGCACACTTGGGCAACAATATTTGATTTTTTTATTTTCACTTCCCTCCACCTAAAAGATTTCAGTTTGTTGTTCAACTGAGTTGTACAGTTTATAGGTCAAAATAAAGGTGTAAAAAGTTCTGAAATTATTTATCTTTGTCTCATTTTTGTGTAGACTTTTTATATCCACTGTATATCAATTTTTTCTAGTTTAGATCATGAAGATGAATGCACATGTAAAATTTTTTTCAAGTACATCCCCTTTATCTGTAGGCACTTTTTGAATGAATATCTCATGTTTGCCTATTTTATAATATGTTGAAAAAGTCTAAAGCGATTCATTATTTCAGAACATACCACGCAGATATAGTCTTTACAGAAGAACCCATTCTCCTACTTTCTTGCCTTCCACTTACCCTTAGTTTTAGGTCTCATGCACACTGCAGCTGTCAAATGCCTGTTTTAAATGTCCTTGCTGCCAAAATTCTTGTATTATGCCCATGTTTTACCTGTTGCTGTTCCTTAATTTCACGTTTGAACACTACAGCATCTGATTTTGTAATTTTTACGGAAAGGCTCCTTTCATAGGGTTACGTAAACGATCTTCCAATTTTTCATAAATATTACCAGGCAGTAGGAAGGGGAATTAGCCTCTACAGCAGCACAGCAGAGGAGATTAGATGCAGGAATTTGAGTTTTTTTCTTTTGTTAAGGGCCTATTCACACCACATGCAGTCCAGTGCGTTTTTTTTCCTGCATCAAAAGTGCATGGAAAGTAGGTTATATGGATTCCAAAGGGATAGTTCACACCAGTGCAGTCAGTTCCAGGGCTTTCCAGTTCCAGAAAAAAAGTAGAACATGCTGCATTTTTCCTGCACTGGACTGTACTGAAATGCAGTAAAATGCATAGAAAATGCACCGGAAGGGGGGAAAAAACAGGAAAAAAGAAAAAAAAGCATCTGGAATGCATCTGGAAATGCATCAAAAACGCACTAGAACACACCAAAAAACTTGTTAAACGCACATGCAAAAACACACCTGGAACAGATTTGGAGTGCGTTTTTGTGGTGTGAACCAGCCTTGAGTTCACTAGTTGAGTGAAAGCAAACTGATTGTGTAACCAGCTTTAGAGACTGACGTAAGCTCAAACTGGGAGATATCTTTTAGTATCTTAAGATTAAGCATTTCCTTTAAACGCTGGCAGGCTCTATACAGGAGCTGTTTTGCCTTACAATTTTTGAAAAGAGACTATTCGAGTATCCCCGGAGTACTGCTTTGATATCCTTGATTTAAACTCTGCCAATGACAAAGCTCCAGAAGATTCCTCCTCCCTATGTACTAAAGTAGGAAAGAGATCTTGGTGCACCGGTTACTTTGAAGCCATGGACTAGCATGGCTAAGAGCTTGGTGCACATGATGGTTGAGGAGGCCAATTATAAGCTTCGCCTCAGATTCAATCATACCTTGTTCACTATCATGTTATATGCCAACTGCTATATAAGACAAATCTGCTGACAGGGAGAGAATGGTTGTACCTATGCAGTTGGCAGGTGTTTTTGGCATGGGACATTTAAAGGGGTTGTAAAGGCAGAAGGTTTTTTATTTTAATGCATTCTTTGCATTAAGACATAAAAAACCTTTTGTGTGCAGTAGCCACCCCAGCACCCCCCTAATTACTTACCCGAGTCCCTTCTCTCTCCAGCGATGTCCACGAATGTCTAAGCCGTCTGGATCATTCCTCCTGATTGGCTGAGACACCCCAGCGGCGGCATTGACTCCCGCAGCTGTCAATCAAAGTCAGTCAGCCAATCATGGAAGAGAGGGGCCGGGGTCAGGGCAGGGCTCCGTGTCTGAATGGACACATGGAGCTGTGACTTAGCTCCATTGTCCCATAGGAAGCTGCTGACTGTGGGATCACTCAACAGGAGGGAGGGGCCATGAGCAACAAAGAGGGACCCGAAAAGAGGAGGATCCATGCTGCTCTGTGCAAAACTAACTGCACAGAGGAGGTAAGTAAAACATTTTTGTTTTTTAAAAACGAGACTTCACAATCACTTTAGAGAGATGTCAGTTGGAGCCCTGGTACAACATTTGAATGAGGCCCCATTCACACTTGTACAACTTGTCATGCGACTTTGGACACATAGCCGCATGACGAGTGGTAGCCCATGTATTTCAATAGAAGCTGATCAAATCTGTGCAACTTAAAGTCACAGCGACTTTAAAATGCAACTTGAGTGCCATAGACTGCAATGTGAACTCTCCAAAAGTCGCATCCATATGTTATCAATGTGACACTTGTGCAACAGTCAAAGTCAACACCCAAAGTCGCATTCAAGTCACACCCATCCAAAGTTGCATCAATGTCCCAATGGAAATCGCACAACTTGAGTCGCACAAGTGTGACTGAAGCCTGAATCTTGTCACATTGCGTTTAAAAAAAAAAAAAGTCTTGCTTAACTTTTGAGCTGAATATTTTTAGTAAGAATGACATCATATGATGACAAACTTCATAGATATTAGTAAGTGATTTGTGTATAAAATGTACTCCTGTGTTACTGTCTAAAGGTGATTCAACTCCAGGAAGAGGTATGAGAGGCTTGGATTCAGAAAGATCAGAACATTCTCAAAATACCAGCTTATCGAGTATATTTCAGAACTGCGCTATGGAGGTGAGTGCGATGTCATTGATGGATCAGCCACGAAGAAACCCTTTCTGTACAAACAATAATTTTGTTAGCTGTTCTTAAGAATATACTGCAAACGTCAATAGTGTGCAGCAAGCGTTTGCATTAGTATGCTTTAAAGTTGATATACAGTATGTTATATACGTATACCCTGGATTCTAGCAGGTTGGTCGCTGGGCATTTAATATTCTGTGCAAATGTTCTGTCCAACTGTTGAGGGAAAGGATAAAAACAGCAGTGCACCATGGTAGCATTCAGTTTAGGATGTAATTGGGTTTTTGGTTACACACATGGTAGGCCCCCTCCCGCTCCCCCTCCTAGTCTTATACTCACCTGTCCCTATTCCAGCAATGTAATTCTTACTAGATTGCAAAGCCTCTTGTAAAATTCTTCCAGACTGGGCCCATGGCAGAATTCAGCTTAGGATGTATTGCATATTTGGTTATAATTATGCAATCTACAGAATTCCGAACGATTTGTCTTTTGAAAATCATAAATTTCATGTGTTTTGTAATCCGATGGTGCCTCCGTTGATTTCGAAATTCCACCAACCAAGCCTTCAGTTTTGTGGTCAGGAATCTTTTTTTTCTTTCCAGGTCAGAGCTCATCATGCTAATTACATTTTCGATTATATTTCTCGCACAATTCTCCCATCATTGATTAGAAATTAGTTTGTTTTTCAAAAGATTTCCAACATGCCGATCATTAAAATTTGATGGCTGCACAAAAATCGGTCGTTACTGCAGCCCACTAATGGTGCGAAATTCGGGACAAAAATTCTTAATTGCGTTTTTTGAAAGCAGATTTGTTTGAAATTCATCCCATGTATGGCTGGCATTACATTTATGTTAGGCCCCCAGCCCTCTTCCTCTTCCAGTCTTATGCCTGGTACACACCATGAGATTATCGGAGGAATAATTCGTATCTTTTTGTTTTTTGCATGCTAGTCTCATATCGAAAATGAAGAATTTACTAAAGTGACAAAAATTCTCGTACGACAGAATTAACATTTGGAAGTGATGTGATGTATTGTATTGGATTTTCCAACAACAACTGTACTGATTTTAATAAAAATCGTACAATCTGGCATCGGATGAACTGTCGTGATCGACTCTCGAAAGCTGTTTACTAACAATCAGATTATTGTACGATCGTTTTGAAAGCAATATTTTTAGTACGATTTTTTGATTGTGTGTATTAGGGTTGCACTGATACCACTTTTTTAAGACCGAGTACAAGTACCAATACTTTTTTCAAGAACTTGCCGATATTGATTACTGATACTTTTTTTTTAAATGTCATGTGACAGTGGCACTGAGGCGTGGACTGTCAATAGTTTTTTATTTTTTCTTATTTTTTACAATTTTTTTTTTCTTGTTTACAATTTATATTTTTTTGGTTATTTTTTTTTTACAATGCTTTCTTTTTTTTGGGGGGGGGGGGGGGAGGGGGCTGGACAGTGTCAGTATTTTTTTTATTATTTTTTTTACAATTGTATTTTTAAATATTTATTACATTTTTCCTTTTTTTTTATATCAACCCTGTTGGGTGGGGGGGGGGTGGGGGCTTTGTTGAGATATCAGGGGTCTAAACAGACCCCTGAAATCTCCCCTGTGAGACAGAGAAAGGGACTGAGGACGCAGATTCCACATTCCCTTTCTCAGCCTCTCTCTCGAGGCTCCTGTTCAATCATAAACTGAAGCATTGTAAACACAGTATATGATGCTCAGTTATGAATGGACAGAGTCATTGATCACGGACTCTGTGCATTTGGAAAAGGAAGGAGCCAATAAATGACAGATTTACCGGCTCTTTCCTCCGCTCTCCATCCTGACAGATCTGGGACGGGGGGACCAATTACAGAACAGGAATGGGAATTCTTCAAAGAGACTGTATGCAAACTCACTGCAAAGTATATTCCCATGGACAATACGTTTAAAAGGCCTTGGATGGATGGATTTATGAAAGACAGAAGTTGTCAAACCCGATTTTCTTTTTATGAGGAGGTAAGTAAAACCTTGAACAGAGGGGTGGCTGTGGACTTGGTGTAAGGTGTAAAGTCTACAGGCTTGGAAAGATCAATTTATAAATGGATAGAAAACTGGGTAAATTACAGAATTCAGAGAGTAGTGGTTAATAATTCTTACTCTGAATGGTCGAAGGTTATCAGTGGTGTACCCCAAGGTTCAGCGTTCGGACCCTTACTTTTCAATAACTCTATAAATGATATAGGGTCTGCGATTAAAAGTACTGTTTCAGTCTTTGCAGTTGACACAAAAGTATGCAGTGGAATAACGTCCTTCCAGGATGTCTCCAATTTACAAGCCGACCTCAATGCACTGTTTCATTGGGCAACTATGTGGCAAATGAGGTTTAATGTTGTTAAATATAAAGTTATGCACTTGGGGGCTAAGAATATGCATGCATCATACATACTAGGGGGAGTACAACTGGGGGAATCCATAGTGGAGAAGGATCTGGGGGTTTTGGTAGATTATAAGCTTAATAATAGCATGCAATGCCAAGCTGCGGTTTCCAAAGCGAGCTTGGAAAGAGAGTCCTTTTTTTGTATCAAGAGAGATATGGACTCCAGATAGAGATTTCCAGATTTCATCTCCAAATACTGAAAGGTTTCTTCACAGTAAGAGCTGGGCAAATGTGGAATAGACTCTCTCCAGAGGTGGTTCTGGCCAGCTCAGTAGATTGCTTTAAAAAAGACCTAGATTCTTTCTTAAATGTACATAATAAAACTGGGTAGTAACATTTTTAGGTAAAGTTGATCCAGGGAATATTCTATTGCCTCTCGGGGGATCAGGAAGGACTTTTTTCCCCTGCTGTAGCAAATTGCATCATGCTTTGCTGGGGTTTTTCGCCTTCCTCAGGACCAGCTGTGGGTATGGGATTTGAATGCTTTTTTATTTATTTATTTATGGACTTGTGTCTTTTTTTCAACCTGACCAACTATGTAACTATGATCTTCTTTTATAAGACAATTTTTTTTTTACTCCAGGATAAATGTTGGATTAATTTATAATTGTTATTGAACCTTCATCCACAATAAGATGGATAACCAATTGGTGTCTCTTAAGGACAGTTGTGTAGCATAATATATTTATGCTTGTTGCATACATGTCATAAGAATTGGTGCATGTATGAAGATACAGATACTCCTCGTTTAACGACTTACCTGTTTAAGGACCACTCGGACTTTCGATCAGCTCTCCCCACCCGAACAACACGCTATACATCATTGTATTGTACAGTACAGAATTTTAATTTGTGTTCTGTACCTATGCAAATTAAAACCACGTTATTGAGCTGGAGTTTTGTGTTTTTAGACCTTTTTTTCACAATACAGTACAGTAGTTAAGAATGCTTAAAATATTGATTGCTTGTGGCTTCTCGTTTAACAACCAACGACCTGGTTGTTGGAACAGAACCTGGTCGTTAAGCGAGGAGTACCTGTGTTTTCTTTTATAAGGTTTTAAATTGTTGCAAATAAAATATAAACATTTTTTGTGAGGTTTGTTTTAGGCTCCATGTACACTAGCGTTTTTTTTTTTTTTTTTTTTTAAGCTCCTAGAAGCTGTTAGCATTTATTCTGCTCCTAGAAGCTAAACAGTGTTATTTTATGTGTCCATGTACACTACTTTAGGCTATTAGCATTTTTTTGAGCTTCAGTGTCTAGTAGCAGAAAAGAGTTTCTTGGAGCGTTTTTCCAGCAGAAAAAAATGCTGAATGCTCCTAACTGCTTCTAAATGCTACTAAAAATACCCCTAACCGCTTTTTTTGAGCTTTTATTTTTTTTTTGTCTTCATGTACAGTACTGCAAAAATGCTAATGCTCCTAAATGCTTCTAAAAGCTACTAAAATGCTACTAGAAGCTGGCATAAATTTTATCAGCATTTTTCATTCAGTATTTTTTCTAGCTTTTTTCTGAGCTTATGAAAAACGATCGTGTGCATGGAGCCTTAGATTATGATTTCAGATTCCTGGATATGTACTCTTAAAGGAATTTTAAAAATGGCATATTTTATTTTTGCAGGTCCTGATGTCTAGTTGCTCCCAATGCAGAGCTTGTGATGCTCTGGTTTATGATGAAGAGATTATGGCAGGATGGACTGCAGATGATTCCAATCTGAACACTGTATGCCCATTTTGTAAAACCACCTTCTTGCCTCTCCTTTACATTGAATTCAAGGATTTGCGTGGCTCTGCTAGGTTCGTTGATAATTGTCTGAGTATTGGGTTGTTTGGGATTGGAATGTTTTGTTGGACCTGTTAGCAGTTGTTGCTCTGTTTTCCAACCGTCCATTTGCATTGCTGTTGGACATCCTGACAGTGTCTAAATTATTGTGTCCCTCAATGGACTAGAAAGAAAACAGGAATTTGTACTTGCTATAAAAAAACTTTCTTGGAGGCCATTGAGGGACAGAGGTCCCACCTTTTTGTGTTTTTTTTTTTTTTTTTTTTTTAATGCTCGTGGTACTGCTTGCTACAGAATAAGGCATACTAAGTATACTAAGTAAAGTATGAGTATACAAAGGTATTCACAATTCTGCCCTGAGTTACATTTCCTATCTCATCTCAAACTATCACCCAAACTGTCCTCTCTGCTCCTCCCAAAACCACCTCCTCTCTAGCTATCCTGTCTCCTCCTCCCATGCTCGTCTCCAGGACTTCTGATTTTCTGGAACGCTCTGCCTCAATCTGTCTGACTGTCTCCTACTTTGGCCACTTTTAGGCGATCCCTGAAATCTCATCTCTTCAGGGAAGCCTATCTCACCTCCACCTAACTGAACTTTTTATTCTTCTGTCAGCTCACTCTTCACAGCTATTACATTTTGTACCACTTGCTCCACCCTATTAGAATGTCTTATAGGCAGGGCCCGCTTAACCCTCTTGTGTTTTATTGTATTGTAACTGTATTGTCTTCCTTCATATAGTAAAGCGCTGCACAAACTGTTGGTGCTGTGTAGTCCTACGACTAGTTTTGTTTGCCAGAGTCCAATCCTTCTGTAGGCAGCAGTTTAATCCAACAGTACCTAAATTCATGTATCCCTCAATGGGCTGTGGGAAAATAATTTTATGGTAATCATAGAAATCCCATTTTTCAGTGCTTGTTAAAAGTCCAAAGATGTTTTTACACCAGCTCATTAATAAGGCCCATCTATTTATGTTTTGTTTTTTTTTTCCAGTTTTTTTCTCAAGCCAGGCAACTCAGGGGACAGTCTGCATGGCAGTAACCATCAGTCAACAACAGACACCACTCATCATAAAAAGGAGTCTTCGCCGTCCACCACTGACACAAACCATGTGACTGAATCTCTGCCTCCACTTGCAACAGCAGAAAACACTGCGCACAGGTAATCTGCTTTTTTCAGTGCGTTCATACTGTTAAAGGGTGAAACTATGGTATTTTTATTAAAATATACTACTGTTCTCATTTATTAGTTTTCGATGGTTGTAAGGGAACATACATGGGACATTGGTTCTGCGTGTGACTAAGCCATACACAAGACTTTTCTTGTTCAGCCTTGCAGGCTGAACAATAGAGAGTAATAGATTTCCCTATCCACGTTAATGAAATGGACAGAGGACACTCTACGAAAAAGTGACAGCCATCCCAATTTATAACGAACCTTTGCAGTAAGCACATGGAAGGACAACGCACATCACAAACAAAGATTTCCCAGCACACTAGCCAGCCTTCAGAACAACCAAATTGATCCTGTCTAACAATTAATGTTAAAAAACATTAAAAAAAAAAACATTTGCTTACACACATTTGAAAATATATGTGTAAGCTGCAGTGGCCACGTTAAATCTCTTCTGTATACTGCAGTCCTAACTCTTTAATTTTCAGAGTCTCCTAGATAAGAGCAAATGTAGCAATAGATAGGTTAAGGGCAGGTGTGCCTGGAGGGAGCCAACCCCTCCTTAAAGGCACAGGGATGCACATGATGCCCAGCAAGAGCACAATGCCAGCAAAGGTATCCAGTGCATCCTCACACCCAGTTCAACTAGGTGTACAAAAAAGTGGCAACCACCCCAGCCTATAACCAGCCTTTTCAATAAAGGTGCACATGGAAGGGAAACACACATCACTCTATTTGGTTGTTTTGCAGGGTGGCTGGTAAGTCTGCTGGGAAATGCTTTGTTTGTGTTGGATGGAGGATACTCCCCTGCCGAATATTTTATTTTTTTATTTATTTCAGGTACTTGTATAGCGCCATCAATTTACACAGCGCTTTACATATACATTGTACATTCACATCAATCCCTGCATTCAAGGAGCTTACAATCTAAGGTCCCTAACACACATTCATACATACTAGGGCCAATTTTAGACAGGATCCGATTAACCTACCAGCATGTCTTTAGAGTGTGATTGCATTTTAGCAGCCGCAGCTCCCATGGCTGTCAGAATACCTGTACAGTGACTGCATCTAATTGGTTGCAGTTGCTGTTTGGCCACACATTTTCCACCCTGGTCCTTCGATTTTTAGGGTGATGTTGATAGGCCAGTGCAGCAAGAATCAGATTAATCTCAAGCTGTGTATGGCCAACATTACCTGTCCTTTTTCTTGTAAATAACGCCATTCCTGACCACACCCAGATAACATCTCACAGGTGGGATCTGGGACCCATTAAAAGTGCCAGTTTTTGTGCTCCGTGTAGTGAATTGTTAGTGTGGGACTCCCCAAACAGGAGCCTGTGCGCAGTTCATGTGTATGTATATTGTTTTAAACTTTCATTAGCAGCGTGCAGTCAAATACAAGGCTGCATCCACAAAGATAGAATGTGTCAAAACCATCGTCTCTTTCAGCCACATAATTTTATTTGGGGGCTTTTCCTTTGCTACAAATAATAATTATGGAAAAAAAAAGTCAATAGTCAATACCGCTTAATAACCTAAGCCAGTAAAGCATTAGGATTTTGATCATTTTACTTTAAGGTTCTGTCACCTTGCCCAGGCAGCACCCCCTTCCCCACCTCTGATTTCAGATGGAGGAAAGAGCTGTGAAGGAGCACAGGCAGATAACAGACGACATGATGCCTGAAGAGAAAACTATTGTTATTGTCAAGTAGAGATGGGCTTGGGCGTGTTCGAAACCCCACATGCCCGATCCGGACAGGACGCTGACACTGCACAGGGCTAATCACAGGCAGTGAGACATTTCCCAATCTGTGCAGCTGCGGACCAGGAAATGTCTCACTGCCTGTGATTAGCCCTGTGCAGTGTCAGCTTCCTGTCCGGATCGGGCATGTGGGGTTTCAAACGTGCCCGAGCTCATCTCTGTTGGCAAGGTAAAGATTTTAGTTGTTGGACCTTTTAAAAGTAGACAGTGTTTTTGTATTTGGGGGTAATTGTTTAGCCCTGTTTAATTTGAACCACTTTTTCTAGTTCCAGTGACATCCAAGATGCAGATACAAAGCCTTCAGACAAAAATGGTACTCCAAAACGAGCTGCCTCTCTTACAAGAAGCCACAGTGTGGGTGGACCTCTTCAGAACATAGACCTTTCACAGAGACCTTCTCATGGGGTGTCCACTGTTAGCCTACCTAACAGTCTTCAGGAAGTTGTGGTATGTCTTTCTGCTTGTTAGCTTGGTAAAGCAAATTTCATTTTTGAACTTTCTGAAGGCCTGTGACCTTATGGTTAATTGCCAGGTTATAGGTAATGCTTTGAGAATTAGATCATTTTTAGATATTTCAATGCAGAATGTCTTTTGGCAGATCACCTACCCACTGCACATCCAATTTCTGAAGTATATATATCTTTCTTCTGGCACTAATTCATTCAGAAGTATGTGTGGAAGAAAGCTTGTTACCTTTTCTACAGGGAAATAAAGCACACTAGTTAATCTGAGCAAACAGAGCACTTTTATCACTTGTTCTTTAAAGAAAATATAAATGGAGAAAATTCATAGGATGCTATTCCTGATAAATTTCAGATAACTACGGTAGATTGTTGCCTAGACACTGAAAGGATTGGGAAACCTGTCTAGATGATCTGTGTGTTAAAAAGGAAGAATGCCATTGATTTTATAAGGGGGATGTGTGGCATGCCCTGTACTTTTTTCACTTCTGTCGCTCTACCCCTCCCCTTTTACTATTTGCTTAAGATGCCAGCTGTCAAAATGACAGCCAGCAGTTGCTGTGTAAATGCAGCAGTTATTACAGCAGCTGCTGTCAAAACAGTAGACCTTCTCACACAGTGTTTATAAATACTGTTTAGGTGATTCAGAGATACAGAGTAACATTGTTACTTTTGTATTTACTCTGTTTCATTCATCTGCAGGGCAAAGGGATGAACTTCGATCTGCATATGTTGTCGGGTAATGCAACCTGACAAGATTTTTTAAATAAAATGTGTTCCTATTTAACTTCTTTGTAATCCTTAGTTTACCATAATAAGCCCCAATTAACTCCTCCTTCCACTTTCCCCTTAGATATTAATTTCCGGCTTACTTTTTGGTTTATTTCTGTTTCTGGCTAACTGCACCTTCATAAACCTTTTGCCTCTATCAACCATAATCATAGTAGCAGATTTCTCCAAGCTCCCTGTCCTAAACATGAAAAACCACTAGATGTCACAATTGTACTGTATTTAATGTGTAGATTGACTGTATCTTGTCTGGGTTTCTGATTTTTTTTTTTTCAGGATCCTTTAGAAAAGAGGCACAATCCTCCACCTGTTTCTGTTCCTTATCTAAGTCCACTTGTGCTGCGGAAAGAGTTGGAGTCATTGCTTGAGAATGATGGCGACCAAGTCATCCATACAGCTACTTTTATCAATCAGCATCCCATCATCTACTGGAATTTGGTGTGGTATTTTAGACGTTTAGACTTGCCAAGCAATTTACCAGGGCTGATACTGACATCGGAGCATTGCAATGGTGGAGTCCAGGTACAGTAAGTCATTACCAATTATGCTTTATAAAAGCTTGGAAAGAGTTTGAATGGTATAATATTTTATAGTGTAAACAGGCTACTTGGGCTATTTTTTTTTTTAATATGTAGCTAAGTTATACAATGTATAGGACATTGCTTTATTTTAGTTGTAAATAACTTGGTAAAATTTCTGCTTTGATTTTTTTTCCTTTAATCAAGACTCTTTTCTTAATGCTGCTGAAGCTTTATCTATCTGATCGCAGCTTTCCAGTGCAGTCTTCCTCAGCTTAGGATGAAACCCTGGAAGTGTCCTTTCAACAGTGGGTGCCACGTAGTGTGCCTTCCTGACTCACTGGCAATGCTTCAGCGCTCGCCCTGTATCTGAAGGCTGAGTACGTGAATAGGCAAGTTGGGTCAAACACCATGAGCTACCTCATTTATTTTAGTCTCTGGACACCTTTAATCCCCATTCCAGTCGGTGTTACTGCGGAAGGGCTAAACGCTGTAGGACTGATTGCTGACTTTATTGGATGAAGTGTACGTGGGTGCTCTGCACTATTTCTTGTCATGCAGCATTAAGTAAGCATCTCCCTGCTGCTGTTGCTCCTGCATGAAACAACAATCTTTGACCGGTTCCTGTTGCCTGCCTGCAGTGAGTTTGGCCATCCGACCCTCAGCTGCTACCAGCTGTCTTGGTTTTGTCAATACCTGAGGCCTTGCCGCTTACCCTGAGCTCAAATGTTGCTTTACTGCCACGCAGTTGTAATATGTCTGATTCTAGGCAGGGGGGCACAGTGTAACTGTATCAGGTGCCCCCAGCTCACATGCTATCAATAATTCTGGGACTGTTTGCAATGAGCCTTCTGGGTACCAGTGTCTGCAGTCTGGAATCATGGTATCCTCTGATTTTTGAATCTGCATCATCCTGAATCTTCTAGGACTCCATTAAGTTGGCTGGATCATCTCCTCTTGCAGCTTCTAACACTGTGTCATGGGGCCCCTTAAATATTCATTCGGGTATTTACCAAGGTGCTGACCCCTGTACTAGACCTTCTGCAGTATCATTGCAACTCCATTTTAGAATACTTGAATGACTTACTGTTGAAGGAAAAGTTGACGTGGACTCTTCTGGATAACCTCAAAGTTCAATGTAGAGTTACAACAAATGGGATGGATCCTAAACTTCAAAAAGTCATATAAACCTACAACTTGTTTTTGGGTTTAGTCCTGGGCACAGTTCAGTCAAAAGCATTCTATCCAGAACAGGATATTCAAACAGTTTGGTCTCAGATTCGAACCCTTCTGTCTAATATCTGTGTCTCTGCTTTTACATGAGAGTTCCAGGTCTGATGGTAGCCTCTTTCAAGGCAGTTCAGTTTGACCTGTTTTTATTCCAGATGTCTACAATGCAATATTCTGTTGACATGGGTTAGGTTGATCCAGTCTCTGGTAAACTGATTTGTTTATCACTGAGGACCAGGTTGTCCTTGTGCTCAGGAATCCAGCTCTGGAGTCAAGGAAGTCCTTCCTTTCCATCTTTTGGAAAATCCCCATGGTAGATGTGCGCTTGTTGGGTAGGGGAGTCCTGGGCACTCTGACCTGCCAATTTGGCAGTCTCTACAGCTTTGGACTAGTTCTTCATTCAGATCCAATTGAACAACACCACAGCAGTGAGGTACATAAATGAGGGAAGAGGAGTAGATTAGATCCAGTCCTGGGCAGAACTTCACGTTTCAGACATGTACATTCCAGGTGTAGACAACTAGCAGGCAGGCTTTCTCAGCCAGCAGGGCCTGGATCTGGGATGCTCCTTGCACTCAGACATGTTCCAGAACCTGTGTCAAGGGTGAGAGCTGCTGGATGTGGACCCTCCTGGCTTCCTGATTTAACAACTAACTGGATAGATTTCTCTCTAGGTGCAGGAGTCCTCTAGCTGAATGAGTGGATGTTTTGGTGGCTCAGCAGTTCAGTAAACACTCATCTATGCCTATACTCCTTTTAAAGTTCTTTCTCATCTGCTTTCCAAATGATTGAAATGGAGGGAATTCCGGTGATTCTCATTGTCCTGGAAATGGCCTGGGTGAATGTGGATGCCAACTTGGTAAGACTCCTGGTAAATGCTCTGTGGGTTCTGCAGATCATCAGGATGTTCTGGACTGATTTGCCATCCTGATTCATGGTCTCTGACTTTAATGGCATGGCTGTTTGAAGGCCAGGTTCTAAAATACATGGGCATTTGCAAGTCTGTGATTTTTACAATGCTGAAAGCTAGGAAGTCTACTTCTTGGAAGGTTTTGTCACATGACACATAGAAGGCATTCTGTTTTGGCCTGTCACTCCTTTGATTAAGATCTTTGTACAGGAGGTCTCCCACATAGCTTCCTCTGACCATTCCTCTGTGACTTCATAGGATTTGAAACCACCAGGCGAGTGTCTGACTGATGGCCTTATCCTACTAGAAACCACTTCTGGTTTGCATAGAGAAAAGATGGTGCTTATGTTCATAACAACTTCTTGCCTGAGGTAGTTTCTGCCTTTCACCTCAACAGGACATTGTTATTAATCCCAATGCCTGGCTACAGTTCATCAAAAGGAAGATTCTTTTCGTTGTCTGTATTTGATTTAGGCTAAGAGAGTCTCTCTCAGCCACTGCTTCTTTCATGAAGACTGGTACCTTTGTTGTCATAATAGAAAAACCCTGCATGGGTACACCACATTCTCATTCCACCATCAATGGGTGGCTTAGACAGGCTGTCGTCTAAGCTTATGGCCCCAAGGATCAGGCAGTGCGTTATGCTATCATGGCACACTCTACTAGATTAGCAAGTGCTTCTGGGGCTTTTTGGCATTTTGAGTGCCAACCGATTTTCTTTTCAGACATTATGGCCTCATCTGATGCCAGCTTCAGGTGTATGGTCCTTCAGGCAGCTGTTTGATTTTTAGCCAGGTCTCAGTTCTCTGTTTTCTTAAACCTGTTAACATTTGTTTGCTGTGTTGCATGCCCCTCAATTGGCCTGCTTTAAAGGGGCACAGGAAGTTTTTTGGCTTCCTGTGTCCCTTAATGAGCAAAAAAGTAAATAGGATTTTTGTGCTCGCTGTATAATGCTTTTTTTGGAGTCCATTGAGGGACAATGGTTCTACACCTTTGTGTTTATTATTAAGCTTTCAGTACTGCTTTGCTACAAAACTGAGACATATTGGGAGTGGAAGAGGTTATTCTAGGCTGAGCTACAGTTTTGTTTGCCAGTGTCCAAATCTCCCGTAGGCTGCTGTATAACCTGAAAGTTACACTGCTTGTGTCCCTCAATGAACTGGATATTTTGGTGAGTACAAAAATTCTATTTTAATCCCCTCCCATCTTCTGTCTGTAATATAACATTGCCTGTTGAATGTCTAAGGAAGAGGAAATGTTAATCTACTCCCCTTTACAGCTGTCTCATACAGCTTCAGGTCTTGAATAATGTTTAGATTGAAAGAAGTGTCTCGCCAGGCTAAAATAAAGAATAACGTAACTGCAAGTTATCCCTATTTTTTCACTTTCCCATAATGCCCATTTTTTTTTCTACCAAAAAGCTAATCCCTCTAGCACGATCAGAAGCTTCACCGTCCCATTAACATATTTCTGTGAAGACTTCCGCCAGTTTGTATGCATGGTTTGTGTCTTGCTCTGACAATTTTCAGTCCAGATTAATGTACAGTTTTTCCTTCACTCAATTTTTACTTTTTGGTATTCTTTAGAGAGCTGTCTGCAGCTTACTAGGGAAAGGACAAGCAGGGAGTGTTGTCAGTTATGTGAGTGCACAGAAAAAGGTATTTTGTGGGGGTTTTTGGGAGAGTTTTACAGACTGCACAGAGGAAATTGAATACAATTATAGAGGTACCATTTTGGACTTGCTTTGGATGTTGCCATTTCTTCTACTTTAAACAGTATCAAGTATACAGTGTTAAAAAAAAAAGTGTCGCTTATGTCTTAGGTTGGTTTCACGCTAGTTTGCAAAGCCTGGAGCAGAAATACAGCCCCAGAACATGTACCTTTTTCAAAACAAGTCACATTAAAGCGGTTGTATACCCCTTTACATTTTACCTACAGGTAAGCCTATAATAAGACTTACCTGTAGATAAAATGAATATCTCCTAAACCTGTACGGTTTAGGAGATATTCACCTTGCATGAGGACGCCGACATCAGCGGCGCATGCGCAGTGAAGGTCTGGCAAAGGTCCGGTGTATCGTGCCGGAACGGGGGGGCTCCTCATGTGCGGGAGTGATGTCATCAGGACAGGAAAAACGTTAACCCCCACCAGATAAATGGGTGGTCCTCCAGGCCCCATGTCAGTATTAGTGTTTCCTGCGTACGGTAGGGTAACAGGTTTCCTGGTGCTGATTCCCCTAGGTCTCACGAGCAGGGATCCTGTGGCGTTTTTGGGGTGGTATTCCTACCTTCTCCTTGTCCCAGAGTGGCACATCCACCAGGGGAGTAGGTTTGTGGCTGCTGTCCCTGCTTCTCAGTCCATGGGGAATGCCAGTACCGCGGTGTACATCGGAGCTCCGGTCCACGAGCCGCATGGTGGCAGTCGGCTG
The DNA here is from genome assembly GCF_042186555.1 of Aquarana catesbeiana. Lineage (NCBI taxonomy): Eukaryota > Metazoa > Chordata > Amphibia > Anura > Ranidae > Aquarana > Aquarana catesbeiana. The sequence goes on along the minus strand of NC_133324.1, from coordinate 446,286,332 downwards.
TTCTCTCCCTGTTAAACAGCATGGCTGGAGTGTACAGGGGAAGAGAGAAAACCGCACGTGTGAAGGGGCGAAACTTATGCGTTCCAAGCTGGCCCACAGGAAGTATCTGGCAGGATCACTTCCGGGGCGTGTGACGTCATCAGTGGGCGCCGGAGATGTTCGTTCCTGTCTCTAAAAATGGTGCGAACAGGGACGCTGGGAGACTGGTTTTTAAAATAGTGAAACCCAGCAAAGGCTGCGGACCACTACAGGAGCGGGATGGACTCCTCAGCAACACCTGCACAGGTAGTGGAAGCAGGCCCTAACACCAGCACCTTACAGGTAAGCCTGAAGTGTATTTTACTTGCTTGCACATCCTCTGAGTGGTCTACCCCTTGTAACCAGTAGGGACTAGGTTAAGGGGGCACATTTTCGTTTCCTCCTGCACGGGGTGTTATGGAGTGTATGTGGCATAAAATTTATTGGGATCATTTGTTCTCTTGCAGGCCAAGACTCAGGACAAGGCCCAAGCGCAGGAAACGTGTAGTTTGCGGAAGCAAATTGAGCTCCTCCTGGAGCAAAGCAGTTTGCCGCACCTGTATAGACAGCCAAGTTAAGGATGACCCGGTAGTCTCCTGTCAGAAAATGCTGACTTTTGTTAGAGATGAGCTTACGTCCACGTTTAGCTTGTTTAAAATTCGAATTAATTGACAAAATTCAGGTTCCCTCAGAGGGTCCATCTCCTGTTAGGACTTCAGCCGGTCCTAGTGCTCCACAGCAGAGTGCAGAGAGTGAAAACTCTGAGGCTGAAGCCGGATCTGCCCAGTCTTCTCCGGAAGAATCGGGGTCAGATACAAGGCTCAGGGAAAAAAAATTTGCAAGGGGCTCGAGGTATAAGTTATCATTGAAAGATATCGATGACTTATTAAAGGCTGTCTATACGACACTTGATATAGAAGAGGACAAGGTACAGTTGTCTAAACATGACCTTATGTACAGAGGTTTACATAAGAAAAAGGCTAGAGTTTTTCCCGTGCCTAGTTCCCTTCTTGATACTATCAAGCTGGAGTGGGAAAATCCAGAGAGAAAACCTTTCTTTTCCGGTAACCTAAAAAGAAGGTTTCCATTTGAAGAGGACACAGCGCAGCCATGGAACAAAAATTCTTTCAAACATTTCTAAAAACTGGCGATACCCTTCTTCACAGAGCCTGGGACTCAGCCATTAAAAATCTTAAACCAGCTCTGGCCTCCACGTGTGTAGCCAGAAATTTAGAAGTACAGTTGACACAAATACAAACACACTTGTTTGCAGGTACCTCTAGAGAGCAGATTCTGAAATCTTTCCCTCTCCTCTTTCATACAGTGGGGTTTTTAGCTGATTCTTCCGCAGAATCGGTAAGAATGACATCTAGGTCCTCAACCTTCGTGAATTCGGCCAGAAGAAGCCTATGGCTTAAAACCTGGTCAGGCGACGCTGCCTCAAAATTGCGCCTATGTGGTCTTCCATTAACAGGCGATCATCTTTTTGGCCCAGATCTGCAAGAGGCGCTGGAATGCACGGCCGATAGAAAAAAGGCCTTTTCAGAGAATAAGAAAAAGGCAACAGCCAGAAAACATTTTCGTGGCCAAAGTAGGCAGCAAGGTCCTAGAGAAAGGGACAATAGGCCCAAAAAACATTGGACAGGGCACAAGGGCAGAGGCAGAGGGGGGCATCTTGTTTAACCCTCCTCAACAACCCACCAAGCCACAGTGACTCATGTCTCCCAGTGGGAGGAAGGTTGAGGGCTTTTCTCCCACAGTGGGCAGCAGTCACCTCAAGTACATTCTTCCTGGACCTAGTGACCAGTGGGTACAGGCTGGAATTTTCTTGCCAGTCACCAGAGCGATTATTACGAATTTTGCTCAGTAGACCAAAAATTTTTTCTACCGCAGGAAAAGGTCTCAAAAATTATGCAAACAATGTCAGCTTTACAGACCAATCAGTCAGTCTCCCTGAGAGAGGTTTCAAGAGCAGTGGGTCTGATGACCTCTTGCTTTCCTGCAGTGCCATGGGCAAGATTTCATCAACGCCCATTACAGCTGTTTCTACTAAGGGACTGGGACGGAGGCGCAAGTTCACTGGAATCAAGGGTCTTGTTACCCTCCAGGGTAAAGAGAAGATTGTGGTGGTGGAGGACACACCTAAACATAACAAGAGGTCTACCATGGTCCATTCCTATTTTCCAGAGGATCACAACGGATGCGAGTTCCTGGGGATGGGGAGCACACCTCAGAAACACAATGGCACGGGGAGAATGCTCCTCAAGGGAAGCAAGAGTGTCATCGAATCAGAGAAAGCTTCTAGCAGTTAAGAGAGCCTTGCAGGCATTTCAGACACAATCTCCAGATTCTATCCGACAATATCACTATGGTTGCGTACCTCAACAAACAGGGAGGTACGAGGAGTCGGATATTTCAATCTGTCGCCAAAGAGATTTTATCATGGGCAGAAGGGAATCTAGCTTCAATTACAGCAGTGCACCTGAAGGGGACACAAAATGGTCTGGCAGATTATCTCATCCGCTACTGGGTATGTCGAGACAATTGGTCCCTTCAACCCGAAATCTTTACGGGTCTCACCAACAGATGGGGATGTCCTGAAGCGGACCTGTTCGCAGATCAGAATAATCGCAAGACAGAGAAGTTCTTTTCTCTGAACCCAGCGGATCAATCATTGAGGATCGATGCTCTGGTGAATCCATGGCCATTCAGCCTCTGTTACGCCTTCCCGACGATCAGGCTAATTCCGTAAGTCCCTCGGAAGTTTCTTCTAGAAGAAACAGATCTGATCCTAATAGCCCCCTTTTGGCCCAAGAGGCCATGGTTTTTCCTATTACAGAGTCTGGTGTTAGAGCCTCCACTGCGTCTTCCAAAGAGAGAAGACTTATTATCGCGGGGTCCAGTGTCGCACCCACAGGTGGTTTCCTTAAACTTGATGGCCTGGCATCTGAAGAAAAGATACTAAGTGCCAGGGGTTCTCTGACAAGGTAGTCAAGACCCTGGTAAATTGCAGAAAGCCAGTCACTGGAGCCATATATAGTTACATAGTTAGTAAGGTTGAAAAAAGACATTAGTCCATCTAGTTCAACCTGAGTGAGTGTGGGTGCATGTCTACAATTATCCCTATCCCTGTACATTGTGTCTCATTAAGATGCTCATCTATTATATTATTATTTTTTATTTAAGATACCCATATATCGCTGTCAATTTACACAGCGCTCCACACATACATCGCATGCTCACATCGGTACCTACCTTCAAGGAGCCCACAATTTAAGGTCCCCAACTCACATTCATATACTAGGGCCAATTTTTGGACAGAAGCCAATTAACCTACCAGCATGTCTTTGGAGTGATATTCCAATCAAAGATTAACTTATGATGTTCTTTCAATTTTAGAATTTTTTCAAGGTGTGTCAAATCTCGTCAAATGTCTACCTTAAAGTTACAGGCGGCAGCTATCTGTGTTTTTCTCCAATTTTCCCACTATAGCTAGATTCTTCAAATCAATTTCTGGGTCCAGGCCAGTAGTGGTTAGAAGTTGTCCAACCTGGCACCTGTCTCTGGTGCTTCAAACTCTGTTAGAATTCCCTTTTGAGCCCCTAGAGGATATTTCAGTTAAGTTATAATTTTTCTTGTGGCAATTACCTCAGCTCGTAGGGTAAGTGAGTTACAGGCCCCATCAGTGAGGGAGCCTTTCCTCACAATTTTTAAGGATCGGGTTGTTTTGAAAACTGATACAGGATTTCTGCCTGAAGTGGCCAGTACATCCACAGATCCCAAAACATTGTACTGCCAACCTTTTGTAGTTTGCCAAAGGGCGACCAAGAAAGAAAATTCAGTTTTGTAGACATGAGAAGAATTCTTCTCGTCTACCTTGAGGTCACCAAGACCTTTAGAAAAACACACACCTTGTTTGTTCTCTTTTCAGGAGCACACAAGGGAAAAGAGTGCATCTAAAGCCACCCTGGCTAGATGGATAAAGCAAGCTATTTCTGAAACTTACAAAATTAGGGAAGTTCCTCCGCCTTTTGTCACTGCGCACTCAACAAGAGCCTTGTCTGCGTCTTGGGCTGAGAGGGCTGGAGCCTCACCAGAATAAATTTGCAAGGCTGCCACATGGTCCAGTTTTTCAACCTTCATTAAACATCGCCTGGATCTCCTATCTGCTCCGGAGCAGGCGTTTGGTCGTAAGGGCCTTCAGGCAGTTGTCCCTCCCTAGACTGGTAAGTTCTGGCTTATCGTCTCACGGGCTGTCCTGGAAGACGCTTAGAGAAAAGCTGAGTTATACTTACTGGTAACTCCTTTTCTGAGAGTCTTCCAGGACAGCCGGATTCTCACCCGGTTTTGTCTTGAAGTTATGTTTAGTATGCATATGTTTTACAGGGACGTCCTACAGTTCTTGAGAATACTGACATGGGGCCTGGAGGACCACCCTTTTATCTAGTGGGGGTTAACGTGTTTCCTGTCCTGGTAGGAGAAGCCCTAGGTCTTATGGGCTGTCCTGGAAGACTCTCCGAAAAGGAGTTACCGGTAAGTCTAACTCAGCTTTTTTTTCTTCTGGGTATACAACTGCTTTAAAGTACTGAAAACTCTGAAAATTGAATTGGATATTGGCCTGATACATGGCATGCTATAATTTGTTATTCAGAACATTATACTTAAAGCATCTCATATTACATAAAGCATTGTGCCTTACTGAGAAATTTGCTAAATATTTTTTCTTTTTGTTAACAGATCTCCCAGTCATCCTTGTCGCAAGACAGCAAGTTGGTTTACATTCAGTTGTTATGGGACAATGTTAACCTACACCAGGATCCCGGGGAGGCCCTCTATATAAAGTGGCGAAACCTGGGTAATAAGTTCTGCAGTGATCATAACTGTTTTTGGTCATTCCTAGCAACATTTTCTTTTTCTTTTTTTTTTTTTTTGCCTAATTCACACAGGATTGAACTTGCAAATTTTACTCAAAAGAACAGTATGCACAGCAAGCTTTGAGCAGCTTTCTTGAAGCCCTTAAAGCACTCTTCACTTCCACTCTGAAGGGTGAGAATTAAACACAGGTCTTTAATGGAAGTGCTACCTATCTTTTTAAGCAAGTTATTAGAAGCCTTCAGATCTTTTTTTCAGGCAATGTTAATTCTTGCTTTAATAATTTTGTCTTCAGATTCGTGTTCACAATTGAAGCCCATGTGACCTAGCCCTTAGGATTTCTCTATACTGGGGGGAGCATTGCTTATAAAATAAACTAGGGAAAAAGAACAAATGCAGAGTTTCTTATCTTGTGAGATGGTCCTGCAGAACTCAATAGAAAGCTACTGTGCAGACAGCTCCCTGAAAATTTACCAGTGGTAGGTAAACACCAGAAGCTGTGATGGTGGGCTAGACGGGTGGGACTAAAAGTGCACTTATCCTTTGGAGTTGGGATGTAATATTCATAAGTGATTAATTCTAACATTAGATGCAGAAAACTTCCAGTGTGCTGGAATATATCTTACATAGTGGTGTAGTTGATCTGGTGAAACAGTGATCCACTGTAGACAGGAAAGTACTGGTACTCTTGGGTGAAAATTACTCATTCAATCTTCCAGGTTAATTTTAAAAGATTTTTATGTACAATTGTGGTCAAAAGTTTGCATACCCTGGCAGAAATTGTGAAATTTTGGCATTAATATTAAAGAAATGACTGATCATGCCAAAAAATTGTCTTTTATTTAAGGATAGCGATCGCATAAAGCCATTTATTATCGCCTAGTTTTTAGGATCCTTTTTAACTTATACTGATAACAGAAGTCACCCAAATGGCACTGCCACAGGAACTGCTTGGGATACAAAGAAAAACCCACAGGTAACCTCAGGAGAAATAGAGGCTCTGGAAAAAAATGGTGTGGTTGTTTTTAAAGTGTTAACCCCAAAAAAATATGCAGATCCTGGTCCTTTAACCACTTGCCAACCAGCCGCCGTCATTATACTGTGGCAGGTCGGCGCGATCCCGCGAACCATCGTAGCTTTACATCGGTCCCTTAAAGCAGGATAGCAGGCGTGCGCCCGCTGCACAGGGGGGTACCGGGGATCGTGGGCACGAGAGGCAGAACAGGGACATGTGTGTGTGTGTGTGTGTGTGTGTGTGTGTGTGTGTGTGTGTGTAAACACACACACATCCCAGTTCTGTGAGGAGAGAGAGATTGTGAGTTCCTACGAGCTGGGAACCACAATCTCTCATCTCCTATAGTCAGTCCCATCCCCCACAGTTAGAACACACACATAGGGAACACAGTTAACCACTTGATCGCCCCCTAGTGTTAACCCCTTCCCTGCCAGTGACATTTATACAGTAATTGGTGCATTTTTATAGCACTGATCACTGTATAATTGTCAATCGACCCAAAAATGTGTTCCTATTAGCTAGGAACCACGATCTATCACCTCCTCTAGTTAGTCCACTCCCCCTTCAATTAGAATCACCTCCCAAGGAACAAATTTAACCCCTTGATCGCCCCCTAGTGTTAACCCCTTCACTGCCAGTGATATTTTTACAGTAATCAATGCATTTGTATAGCACTGATCGCTGTATTAATGCCAATGGTCCCAAAAATGTGTCAAAATTGTCACAGATCACCGCCATTACTAGTAAAAAAAAATAATAAAAATGCCATAAATCTATCCCCTATTTTCTAGATGCTATATCTTTTGTGCAAACCAATTAATATACGCTTTTTGTGGCTTGTATTACCAAAAATATGTAGAAGAATACATATCGGCCTAAACTGAGGAAAGAATTAGCTTTTTTGAAAAAAAATTGGGGCTATTTATTTATTTATTTCAGGTACTTATATAGCGCCCTCAATTTACGCAGCGCTTTATATGTACATTCACATCAGTCCCTAAACCCTCAAGGAGCTTACATTCTAAGGTCCCTAACTCACATTCATACATACTAGGGACAGTTTAGACAGGATCCAATTAACCTACCAGCATGTCTTTGGAGTGTGGGAGGAAACCGGAGTACCCGGAGGAAACCCACACAGACACAGGGAGAACATGCAAACTCCAGGCAGGTAGTGTCGTGGTCGGGATTCGAACCAGCGACCCTTCTTACTGCTAGGCGAGAGTGCTATCCACTACACCACTGTGCCGCCGCAAAATATAAAAACCGCAGAGATGATCAAATACCACCTAAAGAAAGGTCTATTTGTGGGGAAAAAAGGACATCAATTTTGTTTGGGTACAGCGTCGCACGACCACGCAATTGTTAGTTAAAACGACGCAGTGCCGTATCGCAAAAAATGGCCTGGTCATTGAGCAGCCAATTCTTCCGGGGCTGAAGTGGTTAAAGCGGATTACACAGCACAGCATTTGTGCTGTGTAATTTGCCCCCCTCTAAACTGTAAAAAAAAAAAAAAACCCTGAACTTGCCACTTCCTGTATGCCCTCTTTAAATAGACCACGATAACTCTGCTTCCTGTATGCCCTCTCTAAATAGACCACGATAGCTCCGCCCTGATCACCATGGTCAAAGTGTGTCCCTCTGTCATATGCTGCCATCTCTGTTCTCCACTCTCCCCCCCTCTTCCTGCCTGTCATCCCCCTCTGTGTCTGTCTCCGGCTGGCCCCGCCCCCCGCTGCTATTCTTGTAGAATAAAATGTTAAAAATTTCACTGCCAGCCTCTCCATTAGAGGCTGGCATAGCACAGTGTCTGTAGTTTTAAAAACAAGCAGTGTAAATACCTAATTTCAGCTGTCTTCAGGCTGCCACTTGACTCACAGCTGTGAGACACGGCTTCTACGGAGGGGACGAGAAGCGATGTGATTTCCCCGGCTGATGTCGGAGGGAGATCATGGCCCCTCCCTCAGAAGCAATAGATCAGAGCTGTAAAGCGGCCGCGAGAGACACAGTGTGCTCTGCCAGCCTCTAACAGTGGGACTGGCTTAGTTTTATATGGATGGGTTAACAAACCCTTTAAGGAGCACAATACGATGATACTTGAACAAAAAAGAGCTGCATTGTGAAGTTGCCAGAAAGAAGCCTTTACTGTACAAGTTCCACAAAAAAGCCTGGTTACAATATGCCTAACAACACATTGACGTGCCTCATTGGCTTTTTTGTGGCATTGGTGCAGCTCAACCATGCAGCTCTTTTTTGTTCAAGTATCGTTGAATTGTGCTCCTTAAAAGCCACACCGTCTTTTTGGAGAGCAGCCTGTATTTCTCCTGAGGTTACCTGTGGGTTTTTCTTTGTATCCTGAGCAATTCTTCCACCAGTTGTGGCTGCAATCTTTCTTGGTCTACTTGACCTTGGCTTGGTATCAAAAGAGCCCCTAATTTTCCACTTCTTAATAAGTGATTAAACAGTACTGACTGGCATATTCAAGGCTTTTGATATATTTTTATATCTTTTTTCATCCTTTTCCACCTTTGTTCATTACCTTGTTACGCAGGTCTTTTGACTGTTCTTTTATACCCCCTCATGGCTCAGTGTCTAGCCTGCTTAGTGCATCCATGTGAGAGCTAACAAACTCATTGACTATTTATACACATACACTAATTGTGATTTAAAAATCCACAAATGTAGGAAATTAACCTTCAATTGCCATTTTAACCTGTGTGCACCACCTTCTGTGTCTGTACCAAGGCCAAACATTCCAGGGTATGTAAACTTTTTACATGGGTGATTTCTGTTGTTATGATTTAAAAAGGATCCAAAAAACTATGTGATAATAAATGGCTTCATGTGATTGCTATCCTTAACCGCCTTGCGCCCGCCGGCCGTCAAATGACCGCCAGGTGGTGCAGCTCTCGTTCTGGGCGGGCGTCATACACACCGCTACACCGATCACGATGTAAACCGGAAGAGCCGTTGATCGGCTTTTCCTTACTCGCATCTGATAGACGCAAGTAGAGGAGAGCCGACCGGCTGCTCTCCTGACGGGGGGGGGGGGGTTTGTGCTGATTGTTTATCAGCCCAGGACCACCAGGGATTGGCACCACCCTGGACCACCAGGTATGCCACCCTAGACCACCAGGGAAATGCCAATCGGTGCCCAGACAGTTGCCTATCTCAAATGCCTGGCCCATCTCAAATGCCTGCCAGTATCAGTATCCATCAGTGCAGCCTATGAGTGCCCATCAGTACCACCTATCAATGCTGCATATCAGTGCCACCCATCAGTGCCTCCTACCAGTGCCCATTGTCTGTGCCCATCAGTGCCACCTCATTGGTGCCACCTTATCAGTGCTCGTCAGTGCCGCCTTATCAGTGCCCATCAGTTAAGGAGAAAACGTACTTATTTACAAAATTTTAGAACAGAAACAAAAGAAAAACTTTTTTTTTTTTTGTTCATAATTTTAGGTCTTTTTTTATTTGTTTAGCAAAAAATAAAAACCCCAGAGGTGATCAAATACCACCAAAAGAAAGCTCTATTTGTGAGAACAAAATTATAAAAATTCTGTTTGGGTACAGTGTAGCATGACCGCACAGTTGTCATTTAAACAGCGACAGCGCTGAAAGCTGAAAATTGGCTTGAGCAGGAAGGGGGTGTAAGTGCACTGTATTGAGGTGGTTAAAAATAATTTTTAGGCATGATCAGACATATTTTCAATATTGATGCCAAAACTTCACAATTTCTGCCAGGGTATGCAAACTGTTGAGTATGACAGTATACGAGGTCTGAAGGATGCCTCATTGTAGATAGGCTGAAATGTCAGAGCTGCTGTGGGGGAACTGAGCTCAAGCTGTGTTGGCAATGCTAATTATCTTTTCATATAATAAGTTAAAGAAGTATAGCCAAAGCTATTTTGGCCATACTTATGGATCACAGGACTGCAGTTCGTTCTGCACTCCTGTGACCTGTTTTCAGCCAACAGGCTAAAGCTCAATCGGCCAGTCCAGGCTTGGGAAAGTTGCTAACTTTACATTCAGGATCCACCCTGCTGCTGGGACTGACAGCTGGCTCAGCCTCTTGGCATGCTGCTCTCTGTGTATCGTGGGGTTGTAATGTCTTTTTTAGAGTTTATACAATAAAGCCCATTTTCTCTGAAGTCTGGAGTGCGGTCTATCGGCCCACATTCTTCTACTATGCCCAGGCCACGGACTGAACCAGCACCTTTTCATTCAGAGAGGGGGTTGTTTCACCAGGAGTGGTGCTGCTCTCTCATCATTGTCTGCTGAGAGACTGAGCCAGCCGCCCCCTCCACAGCCCAGCACTTCAGTAAATGCTGGAGGGGGCAGAGCCGAGAGCCGTGACTGACAGTCACCACCTCTTTGAAGGCTGAAGACTGAAAACTGAGTGATCAGCGGTCTTTGATCACTCTACTCGGTCTGCGAGGTGGTGGGAGACAGCTGCAGCTGGGATCGATGCTGCAGCCGGGATCGATGCTGCAGCCATCTAGGTGAGTATGATTGTTTTCATTTTTTAAAAGCCATACTTCTCTTTTAACCAGGCTTTCAGAAGATGGCAGAGGCAGGTTTGGATCAGTCCAGCTATAAGTACTTTATTTGTTCTGCTAGTTAGTTTAAGTTAATATCGTCCTGAGTATTTATCCAATGCAGTATTTTTAGTTGCAACTATGAATAATTAATGTGTTTGTAGATATGAAATGAAATGGTGTTCAAACCTGTTATCAGTTTCCAGGAGATATGCTCTGAGTTTACAATAGATAAAAACAAATAAAAAAAAGGCCAGAAACCCTAGGCCATTACCCTTTACAATGTAAACAGAGACAAAAAGCTTGTAAATTATAGTTTTAAAGGGGTTGTAAAGTCAGGTTTTTTATCTTAATGCATTTTATGCATTAAGATAAAAAGCCTTCTGTGTGCAGCAGCCCCCTAATACTTTCCTGAGCCCCATCTCTGTCCAGCGATGTCCACGAGTGTCTCGGCCATCCGAGACTCCCTCCTGATTGGCTGTGACACAGCAATGGCGCATTGGCTACTGCTGCTGTCAAAGTCAGCTAGCCAATCAGGAGAGAGAGAGGGGGTAGGGCCGGGCCGCGGCTCTGTGTCTGAATGGACACACGGAGCTGTGACTCGGCTCAGGTGCCCCATAGCAAGCTGCTTGCTCTAGGGGCACTGAACAGGTGGGAGGGGCCATGAGCACAGAAGAGGGACCCGAGAAGAGGAGGATCGGGGCTCCTCTGTGCAAATCCACTGCAACAGAGCAGGCAAGTACAACATGTTTGTTATTTTTATTAAAAACGCACGAGACTTTACAATCACTTTAAGCTTGATAAGTGATTGATACTTATATAAAATTATATTTCACCAAATAGAAAACTAACCCAGCCTGGGTAATTGCTGTATGATTTTCAAAATGTGATTGACTAAACAAATATTAATATATTTATTTACCAGAATCCATTAAGAAGACGGGAGCTCCTATCCCAAAGGAACTTCATGAAATCAATCATTTATTAGAGAGCGTCACTCTCAGTATACAGCACAATGATGTTCTGAGGCCTATCGGCCTTGTCCTGCAAAAGTGTGGCTCGGGGGCTAAACGGCAAAGGTAAGTTGTTGGTTTTTACTGTGATTTGTATTTTAATGAGCTATTAAGTTATAAATCCTACTACAAACATATTTATTTTTTGTAATTACATAGAAGCATTTACAGAGAAATACTGTACCTGTCTTTGGTTTCCCTGGGGAGAGAAAATATTGATATTGGTAAGTGAAAAAATATTTTTTAATATTATATATTTAATATAATACTATTTAATATTTTAAAAGCATTTGAATGTTCTTGGTTCAGCTTTGTGTTAACGTTTTATGATCAGAGGCATTTAAGAACTTATGACCAGAGTAGGTCTTCATTTGTTACAAATCATTTGTGCATCAGCGAACATTAGTTATGTTTAGATGGCAATTTTTAGTCCATCCAAGATTTGCCTACTCCAAGGCTGTTTTACCTAAATGGCCCATTAAGTCCAGTAAAGCAACCTACCTGCCATCTTCATCAACTGAATGTATTGAATGAATGGTTGTCCTTGTTCTCCATTGCTTGTATACACAGTGACTGTGACACCCCCATGCAGTTCATTAAACACTTCAGTCCCGGTTCACATAGGTGCGATGCGGGAGCCCTGCAAATCCAAAGCGAGTTCCCGCATCCAAGGAAATCCAATGGAAACAAAGAAGAATGGCGGCACATCCGGAAGTAAAATCAAAAGAATTTATTGAAAGTCCATGAAATCAAGCGAACATGACAAACCTCAATCCAAAAATGGTGCTCAGTGGACGCGTTTCACACAGACGTGCTTACTCCTCACAGTGATAAGTAAGCACGTCTGTGTGAAACGCGTCCACTGAGCACCTTTTTTGGATTGATGTCATGTTCGCTTGATTTTATGGACTTTCAATAAATTCTTTTGATTTTGCTTCCGGATGTGCCGCCATTCTTCTTTGTTTCCATTGGATTTCCCTGGCTGCGGACCAGGCAGGCACCCGGATCTCTTCAGCAGCTCATCAGATCCTCACAGGTGGCTTTGAGTGGTGTGTTCCCAGCTCTCTCTCACACATCGGATTCCCGCATCGCACCTGACTCTCGCAAGGAAGTTCACACTGCCATTTGCAAACTGCTGGGATCATCAATACAATGTTAATGACGCCCCCATTTAAGTTTGCATATCGCAGTGCATACTGACAGTTTGGACAGAAATCGGATCGCATGGGTGTTAACATCCATGCGATCAGATTCTGGTGTGGACCAAAAAAAGGTCCTTTGCGAGTTTGGTCCGAATGCGATGCGAATGCAACCATACAATCTGTATGGCTTAAATCGCATCGAACACATCGCATGTGATTTGCACAGCGGTGCGAATTGCATGCAATCTCGCACAGCGCACCAATGTGAACCCCTCAAGCAGCTATGCAAACCCTCACTTTATGTTGCTGCAAATGTCACTCAGGCAGGCCGTGTCTGCACCTGTCTCTATAATTTACACCTGAGCATTTTCTGGCTCGAAGCTCAAAGGTGCTCAGCAAGCAAAATCTCATTAATTTCAGTGGCCCCTGTTCTTGCTCAGATGTGAGCAGGAGCCATTGAAATGAATGGGATTTTTATTGTTGAGGGTCTTCAAGCCTCACGGTTTAAGCTACAAAAACGCTCAGGTGTTAATGCAGCCAAAGCCTGTAAAATGTGGAATGTGCTTTTTGCTGCTGTTTTGTGCCTCAGTGAATTGGATAATTACTTGTTAAAGTCTATAGTACAAAGTCAGGTTAATCCTAAAAGCAGCAAAGAGAGGAGATGCATGGAGGAACTTCATATCTGTGGATTATCATGTTGCTATGGTTACATGCTTATGTTACGCTAAAGCCTTTATTAACCAAACTCAGTGGAGATGCCCCTAAAATCTCAGCTCATATGCTCTGATCTTTTCTTCTAATTTTAGAGGCATTCGACAATGAATACAGACTTGCTTATGAAAAACTTCCATCTGAGTTTCTCAAAAAAATGCAGAAGATTGATGCGCCTCCAAGCAAGAACGTAGAGTACTGTCGAGCTGTTTTTGGGGCCCCTTTGATTTGAAGAATCCCTTTTTGAATTAATTTGTTTCATTCCTTGTTATATGTTCAACACAAATGTAAAAAAACAGAATGCCTCATTTCTGCTCAATCTCCCGGGAGCATGGACCCAAGTGGAATGGTTGCATTTCCTACACATGACAGGTTAATCTGCTGTGCAAGGCAATATAAGCAACTGCTACTTCTACTTCTCCTTTTTAAAATGAATGGAAGGCTTGAACAAGAATGATCAAGATGCAAGTATAATGAGATTTCCATCACACTGCCACATTCGCCAACCTTCAGATGAAAAATTAATGCTGAATTTAAGTTATACAGCACAAGCATTTTCTGACCTAACATTTAAATTATTTAATTTTTTTATTATTATTTACAATTTAAAATTGACAGGTAGCACCGACAGTTATGCCATTCTGGTAGGCTCACCTTGTAAAACTTTGCAATGTTATTAACCAGCGAAACTTGGTCTGCCTTCTTTTGACAATCGTCCATCCAGACACTTGACTATATCCATGGCACCCTTATGGGCCAGGTAATCTACATATAAGAACATAATAAATATATATATATATATATATATATATATATATATATATATATATATATATATATATATATATATATATATATATATATATATATATATATAAAATATGCAACAGTGGCTCCTTTTCAAGAAAACTTTTTTTTTTTTTTTTTTTTTTTTATGAAATTCCTGCTTTCAGTGAAATGATAACTTTAGCTTATTTTATGGATGATCATTTTATTGCATAGTGCCTTATGGGTGTTGTTGCCCAATACCAGCCCTACCCACTTTCAGACTAAGAATGGCCATGACATTTGTCAGTACAGTACTGTACAGTTTGTATATTTTACTGCCATTGAGGAATGTAGCAAGTCTGAAACCACAACAATTTTTTTAAAAATCCGGACCAGCCAGACACGAGCTTTGTGGTGTACTATAGCCGTTAAATATTACAAATTAGGATCACCTTCCTGTAATGGTATCTTAGAAATAGTTTTACTATAAATGCTGCATTTAAGTGCCTTAAAGGAAAACTCTGAGATGAACACTGTCATCATTGCTAGTCATTCATCTGCAAATTTAATTGATGGTTGTCATGCTGAGCCTTTGTCTTCAGTACTTTGTGCAACTGACCTGGAAGAAGCAAATAAGAAGTTCTGAGTTTACTCTGACTTTCTTCATCAGTAATTTACAAAGTGCTGAAGACTGAGACTAAAGCTGCCTATACATTAGTCAGTTTTTTTTCGTTCAACCAGCGGGTTGAATGAAAATAAAACTGACCTGATTCCCCCATCCAGATTGTAGGTGGGTTGGGGAACCCTCCCTGCTGCGCTATTGTATTGTGACAGCGCGGAGACTTCCCTGTGTCAGAATACACTGTTCAGCACTGCAGGCTATAGCCTGCAATGTTGATTTAGCAGCTAAAATCAAACAGGACAGTTGTACAGAAGTTGATTGGTAGATCGACTTCTTTTCAAGTACAGTGCCCATATATGGATTGAAATTCGGCCAGGCCCTACTTAACTGGTTGAATTTCGATCAATGTATTGCC
Organism: Aquarana catesbeiana; assembly: GCF_042186555.1. NCBI lineage: Eukaryota > Metazoa > Chordata > Amphibia > Anura > Ranidae > Aquarana > Aquarana catesbeiana. Next base: position 446,271,218 of record NC_133324.1, on the reverse strand, counting down.
AGCTTTAGTGTAATAGCCAGGCATCTCTTCTTCAGAAGGAGATGGGCAATATATTTGCCTTCCTCCATGTTTCCCTAGAACTTTGTGAAACAAAAGCTAATCCCAATATGCACCAAAACTTCCTACACTTAATGTGATCTTTCCTTATCTGAAACTCTCCCCTAGATATTGTGTGCCTCTCATAACTCAATTCAGAACCGTTCATCCTTAGGCCTGTGTGATTTTCAATGGCATCACCTATAGTTCCATTTAAACTAGACCTGTCTTAAAAGAAATGTAGATGCTGCCATGCCATTGCTGACTTTGTTAGTTATTGGTTCCCTGGCTGTGGCTTTGTCATTTTAGCTAGTTTCTGGCCCAGAACTGATATGTGGTATGTGAAGTAATAATTACCAGCCTGCAATGCTTGTTCTAAGACATTGGCTCCTACCATTGGTTGAGCATGGAGTGACTTCAACCAAAAGCCAGCAGTGGCAGCTGCTGTAATTCTGTTAAGACATGTTCTCTTTAAGACTTAAGGTTTAAGCTCTGTCAAACATGCACTACATCAGTGTTTCTCAACTCCAGTCCTCAGGGCGCCCCAACGGGTCATGTTTTCAGGCTTACCATTATTTTGCACAGGTGATTTGATCAGTTTCCCTGCCTTAGTAATTACCACAGCTGTTTCATTTGAGGGAAATCCTGAAAACATGACCTGTTGGGGCGCCTTGAGGACTGGAGTTGAGAAACCCTGCACTACATAATGGGGTTAGTATATCGACATGCTGCAAATAGTGGTGTGTGTGTGTGGGTAACACATAACCAATGAGAGATCAACTTATTTTAGTTTAACTACACTAAAATGCTGAAACGTGTTATCTAGTTGGTGTGGTTTACAGCACAATATTGCTATTTGAAGGCATGTTTCTTTAGACACTACAGAAGATCAGGGTATATCCCTTCTAATACTGCATGGTAAAGCCTTTGCTTTTAAGCCATGTTCAGTGTTACATTTTTCTACCTGAGTGCCTACGTGTAAAACTTAGCCATTGATGGGACAGTTTGTTCTGGAGGTTGAGTTAGTAGCAGAGTATAAGCAATGTAGCAGATGAAAATCACGCATACTTAATGCGGTATGGCAAAATACAGTTTAGCTTGACTTTTTTTAGATTTATAATTCATTACTGTAATCACTTTTGCCTTTTCATTAACATTTCTGTCAGACAATGCATACAAGTGTAGTTATATTGTAGTTGGCTTTGCGTGCCATCCACTGCTGAGAGAGGCGATGGCTTTCATTTTGGTATGTCTTTCCTATGCTCCTCATTATTATTTACCTACCAAAAGACATTTGTTTTTAAAGTTGCAGCTTGTTTTTCTCATATACATTTCCTCAGGTATGTGTGAACTGAGGACAGAAAAGGTGTAGAATTTGTGTGTCCATTTTTAAGAAAGGAAATTTACGTGTTCATTTCATATATACTATAGGACTTCATAGTAACCAATCAGAAATAATTTTATTTTTTCAGCACAGAATAGGCAGGCCCATGAATACAGATTTCTGATTGTTGTGGAATACTGTGTGTCATGTTTTTTTTCTTTTTAAACTAACTTTATCAAATGACCCATAGTGTGTGGGTCGATTCTATTTAATTTGGTAAACTATGTAAAGTTAACAAAAGGGCTCTCTGTTGCTCAGAGAAACATATATTGTAGCAAACAGTCTCTCTAGTATATGCCTTATTTACATGTTGCCTTTTTCGGGAACTGTTGATTTTCAAGTTCTGAATTTGTTCTTGAAAAGAAAATATTATGCATAAGGAACCATACCACAACCTCATGTCAAAGCGATCAGTAACTCCAAAGATAAGCAGCTGAGACATAATATACAAATATCAACTTTTTCTGTAAAGGTTGCGCATAATCCATACCACATCTTCCTGAACTTCCCAATTGGTTACCTAATAGTATGGGCAGCCTCTGGAATACGGTGGAACCAAGCTCAGATTTTACAAAAAGGCTGAGCTTTAAATAACCATAGTTGCCTTTATTTCTGTATATTAAAAGGTAACTTCTGATTATTTCTTTTATTTCTTCGTCCGTTGAGGAAGTCTTTCACTACTGGTCGAACGTAAAAAATGATTCATGTATAGCCACCCTAAGTCCTATGTTTTTAACTCCAAAATTAAGGGACTGATTTGTATCTTCTTGATGCTGTGTGCACTAATCTGAAACTTGGAGATCAGACTATCCCCATTCTCCAGTCTTTCAGAGCTTCTGAAGCTGCAAAGACCATCCCTTTGCACTTGCTCTTTGAAATCTTCCTCTATGTGCATTGGAAACAACCTTGAACATCCCTGAAACACTTACTAGACTGTCTGTGGCCCACCCGAACAGTGAAATCACTAGGGTAGTGGAGGATGTTCCCAGATTTAGGGATCCTACCAGTTTTCCAGTTAAAAACCCTGTTTATAACCAGGTTCTTGCTGGCGGGCCCTGTACTGCCCTAATTTGGCTCTGACTTTAATTTATCGAACAAGGAGGGAGTGGTTAGAATCTCTTAAGAGATCTCTCCACTGCATCAGTGGATATCTACTGATCTGTGGGTCAGATGGCTGGAGCTTTGCACTGGCCTGATGGAAGCATCTCAGCTTATCTCCCATACTGATCTTTTTTTGTCAATACACATGCACAAAGGAGGTTAGAGTGCTGGCCTGCACACCCTGCGCCCAAGGAGCACCTGATCTGCATGGTCTTCAAAAGGCATTTCTTCAGACCGAATCTTGATCTAGGAAGTATGGAAGCAAGAGCACTCCCTGCCTCAGTGAAATAAGCTTAAGGAAAGGTCTTCCAAGTCTTTCCTTTTTGTTTCTAGAATATGAATATGTACTATTCCCAAACTTGGTTCTCTGGTGACCTGCAAGGTCTGTAATAAAAAGCCTGCCATACCCTCAAAAAAGCCTTCATCAGCATGGAAAAGCACCCTCCACATTTGTAAATGGGGGGAATGTTTTTTTTTTTATTGTGGACTGTTAGATATTTTGCATTTCAGGCATTCAGAGTGTGATATTACAGCCATCCAAACTGAATCTTCATTTCCAGCTCCCTCTTTGGCTCCTTTAACGTTAACCGCCTTGTGTCACTGCACAGATTGGCAGATCTACCTCTGCCCCATTGGGGGCCACTGGACCCAAGCTGTCATTGCCCCAGCTCCTGTGTCAAATCTGTTTCAGAAGTTTTGCTCCTATTTGGTCACTGTTCTTTTTCCCACAGAACTCGTTTTCCTTTTTGGGGCCTGAATTTTAAGAAATCTATGCTAGAATCCACATATCGCCTGCAGGTAGATCAGACCAGAACGTTTCTTCGACAGAAAAATCTTCAGTTTAATCTTTTCCAAACGCATGTCCTGGTCTTTTAGTCTTTGGGTTGAGACCGAATTGTCTGCCCCTGAGGATCAGGTAGTCTCTGGTCTGGTAGATTAGTCTTCTAGCTCTGGAGTTGGGGAATTCTTCCCTTCCCACCTTCTGGCAGATCCTATCATCAGAAGTCAGAGCTGAGGAGGAGGCATGGGCATCCTGCTAGTGAAGGGCCCTGTTCTTCTGAGAATTCTGATCTCCTGATCTACATTTAGAAGTTTCAAGAAATGTGGTTCATTCGACATCACTGAAAATATACCCTTGGCGGGTCATCTAATCTGGATCCAAATAGACAACACCACAATGCTGGCCTGACGCAGCTGTTAGGGAGGGACAGGAGAGGTAGTATGGATCCTGGGGAGCGTGGGTGAATGATTCATAGACCTGAGTGCATTCCAGGACCTTCATTGCGGATGGAGGATGCCAGAGGTATCCTGGTTTTACTGCATGCAAGTTTGTTTCCAACTGCAGGAATCCTCTAGCAGTACCAGTGAATGCTCTGGTGACAATGTGGCATCTATACACTATTTAGGCTCTTCCACTTCTTGTCTATATCACAGACAGGAGAGTGCTTTCTGGAGAGCTTCCTTGCTCCAGATTAATCCAGACAAAAGTATGACTGCTGATCAGCGGCATCTCTAAATCTGTGATCGTATGATGCTTGATGATGGCAAGGATATTCCAACAAGGTTTATTATGGCGCTTTATCCTAGGAGTGACTTCTCCTTCTAGCAAATTGTTTATTCTTCTGAAATATAAATAGCAAGGAAGAATCTAGACCTGACAGTGCTGACAGCCATGCTTGGGTATAACCTGCTATTCTTTGCCTAAGTTTGGAAGGTTTTCAGGTATCCTTCCCCATTAGCCCCTTGTGACTCCACTGGATTAAAGGCTAAGTTCACCTTTGAAATATGTTACATGTTCCAGCATCTGCAGCCTCACCCCCCTCCCTGTGACAACGGGGGTGGGAAGGTGTCTTCTCCCCACTCCCGCTGTCACAATTTGAAAATGGCACAGCTGTGCAGGGCTCTGCCCACATGGGCCTTTCATTCATTTAAAGTTTCCTGTGAATGAATGCCCACAGGTACCACCAGCCATTGCGGCTGACGGCTTGTAATTCTTAATGAGCTGCGAGGGCACTGGTGAGAGCGCTCACAGTCCATTGAGCTTCCTTCTCTCAGGTAACTGCCTGCCCATACAAGGTATGTGCAGACAGTTATACTGAGAGTCTGTAGGAGCCTGAGATTGCGGGTGCAATGCTCTGCAGGCTCCATAGAAAAAAATAATACACTTTTTTTCCTGCCAAAAAATTTGCATTAATTATTACTTTTTTTTTTATTTAAATTGATCCTTTAAACTTTCACTCTGCATTTTTAGGAACCACCATTTGCTCTCCTTGTAGGTAATTCATATCCATGTCACCCTCAAAAGGGTTCATCCCTGGTAGTCTTCACCTCTGTGAGTCGAGTGTCTAATTTGACAGCCTTTCCATGCATGGAACGCCTTCTTGAGCATGCAATGGGATCAGGTGCATTGAGGCCTAGGACGTTCTTCTGACCTAGACGGTTTCTTAACTCTTCCTCAACCAGGAAATCATTCTCTGATCCCCTAGTTCACTGAGAAGAGCTTCTCTTCCTTGTTTGACTACAGTTCAGGCCTTCTGGATTGTTCAGGTAGACTGCCTTTAAAGCTTATTGTCTTAAGGTTTGGTTCTCTTTTCCCTATCAAAACTTCACTCACTATGTGAGTTTTCCTTGACCCCTGCATGCATCTGGCATTAGTTTCTCAATGCAATGCTTGACACCTGGTCTTCTGTTATCAAAAAGGTTGCTACCAGGTGGAGGTTGCACCCTCCTCTGATGCCAGCTTTGGTAGTATGGTCCTTTAGGCAAAGTGCTCATACTTTTAATCATGGTCTCAGTACTGCTTTGCTATGAAACCAAGACACGCTGGTAGTGGGAGAGGGGATATCCTGGGCTGGCCTCCAGTTTGTTTGCTAATGTCTATTCCACCAGTAGGTGGTAGTATAACCCTAAGTTCTCCTGTGTCCCTCAATGGACTCCAAGCAAAGTTTTTTTTTTTTTTTTTTATTTTTAATTCTGTGCGGAGTTTGAATAGGCCAATTGCACACAGTATGTGGTACTGTTTTTAGTGCTCCTTATGCACTAAAATGTATTTTTTTTTAAAGTCAAACAGCAGAAAATACTTGTCCTCATAAACTAAATGTCCAGTCCACTGTTTTCTCTGCATGACACTCAATTGTGTCCTATTACCGTCCAAAGATTGTAGAACATAACTTTATTTTGTACTTTGTACAAAAATTAAATGGCTATGACAGTAAGGAATCATTGTAAAACTAGAGTAGATATAAAAGTGGGCTTCTTTTCTTTAAAAATAAAGACCTTCTTATTTTGCTTTTTTTTTTTTTTTTTTTTTTTTTTTTTTAACTCAAAACATATAGAAAGTGCTGCATTCTACATTATAGTGTCAACTTTACAAAGATGACTGTTACTATGGAAGAGTACAGTTCAGAATTTGCCAGTGATCATTTACAAATGTTTCCACTCTCTGTATCCAGAGCAAGCATTGATCATGCAATAGTGACTTGCCAAGCTAAGCCTTGGGCGCTATTAACAGTAGTTCCAAATTAACTGCATTATAGTTTTCATAATTTAAGTAGTCCTTTAACTTATGTACCACTCCCTTAGGTGTTACAATTTTGCTGCATTCAACTTTTAAATGTTTAATCTGCCAAATGGAGGATGAATGTTTAGACTAGTTATGCCTGGATGTGATTCTCCAAACTTCTCTGTCAGAGACCACCAACTACCAGAGAGACCCCAGATCTAAAATGTTGCATATGAAGCACTTGGATCAGTGTGATGCAAAGCACACACCTTAAAAACACACAAGTGTATGATCTCTAGTTTTTTTTCTGCTTTTAAAATTGACCAATGGAGTTACTTAGTTTCCATTCACACAGATGTAAAAGGGAATTCGTTGTGTTTTCAACCGCGGCCAAGCATCAATCTTATTTTGAATGTATCTCTAATGCAGCATCATTTTGAGAATAGTGGGGTGGTGCTTTGAACACAGGTCTGCTTTAAAACACAGCATTTTTGAATGCAGTACAGAAGGTTTATACATTCTAACATGAATTTATTGCTTTATTTTTCCATTGGGGATATTTTTCTGACTTCTCCCCTTGTGACAGCAAAGGTAGGTAGAGAGGACAATAAAAACCTTAGTTTCCGTCTTTCTGTGTTCTAAGGGAAAAACCTTTATTTTGTTGCTGTACACATTTTATCACTTCCTGTCTCTGTGACAAAGACTGAAAATTATTGGAAGTCTCCTCAATTGGGAAGCCATAGAAACCTGAAAGAAGTACTTATCCTCCCCTGCTAAATTTCAAAAAACAAAAGAAAAACCATTTTTGCTTATTTTAGGTGTTTAATTGCTGTTAATAAATGTAAAATTGTATTTAGATGTCCAGAAAAGATGACTTGGTAATAGTCACTGAGGTCACTGAGGAAACCCCACTTTAGGGTAGTCATCACAAAGGCATACTGCATACTAAGCATTTGAATTGTATGTTAATGCAATAATGTTAACAATTCTAGTGTTTTCTGTTTATGTAGTGAGCAGTTTTGTAATTTAAGCATCTGTTTTATTCTCTAGTGCCTTGTAAACACCAAAACATTTCCTCTACTGTGCCCAACAATGGTCTCTATTTTCTTTATTTACACTAGTTTTGTAATACAACGACATCCTGGCATACACAGAAAGGCATCCTTATTTTATTTTATTTTTCTATTCGTTAAATTTGTACCCATGGGTAAGGGGTTGTACATAGGGTATGGGAACCGATAATCAAACACAATGTAATGTTCAGAAATTGAAACGTTAAGTCAGGAAACCCAAAATATTTTACATGTTTTTTAACCTGTAAATAGTTTGCCCATTATATATGTGTAAATGTGGTGTGCATTACACTGCAAGCCTTAATGTATACTCCTGTCTGAGTTTTTAGAATGTGGGAATGTATTTGTTTTTGTACATTGGAGAGAAAACTGTTCTACATTTCTAAGCTTAACTTTCCTCATCAGAGTTTTGTATAGAGAAAAAATATATAGAAATGAAAATTGTGTTCTTTTGAAAAATAAAATTAAAATGTGAGTAACATTTGGTAAACTGTGTTCGGACTTCACTTAATGCACATTCTTGGTTTTGGGTGGTTTAGTTACCACCATTTTGTGCGTACTAGGTGTAGCTCTACAGCTATACAATACAAACAGGGTATGAAATTACAATCCATAATTAGAAATGCTGTCTCTACTATCAGTGATCACCAGTCAGGATCTAATTTGTTTTATCTCCCTGACCCTTTACTGTCATCGTTGTAGTTAGTAACAACTTAGTTGCAACAAATGGTGCATGTGACCACACACACACGCTACACATGTGTACTCCAAACCATAAAAAGAGGAATTTTGACTTGCCTGTAAAGTCCAAATCTTGGAGTACAGCGCAGGACACAGGCAGACTATTTATACACCTTTTGGGTTATAAGCATGTACCTTCAGATGACTGGACCCTGGCAATGCTTTAGAGCAGGGGTGTCCACGGCACCTGCTAATGTGGCCCGCCACCTACTGCTCTGGGATGGCGGGTCGGCAAGCTCATATGAGGGTTCCCAACCCGCCATCCCCAAGCATCAGTGTGAAGAACAGAACATATGCTATGCTAGAGGATGCAGAGCCGATGCTTCCTGTATAGCGCCGACTCCTATCACAGGCAGAGTGATACCAAATGTACTCCACCTGTGACGGGAGCAATACAGGAAGCATCAGCTCTGCTCTCTACTGCAGCTGCTTGCTTCTTCTAGCGCCGGCTCCTGTCACACTGATGCTTGGGGTTGGTGGCTTGTGAACCAGTCAGCAGCAGCCACCAGCCATACCCACCTGGGGGACAGCAGCAGCCAGCGATACCTGCAGGAATCCCGAGGAAGAAGTGAAGATTGAGGTCAGTTGAAGTGCAGGTAAACCGCAGTGCATCAGTGTGTAAGCAGCCTTAGGCCCCTTTCACATGATTGGTCCGATCAGGTCTGCCTGTCTGTTTTTCCTGTCGGACCCTCTATTCACCTCTATAGAGCAGCAGATGTAAACGGACTTGTGTCTGTTTACACCCAGCTATCTCCAATCTGATCCACTTAAAATATAGAAGGGGTTCTGTCCCCTTCTGTCTGGGCGGATCGGAGGACCCATAGAGTAGAGCAGGCTGTGTACCTGTCTGCTCTGCATATGCAAAGTGGACATGGACCGGTCATCTGCCCACTCCACTCGTGGCCAGTTACAAAGTCACTAAAGTGGTCCTCGCTCCTCAAAAGGTTGGGCACCTCCCCTATAACTCTGCCTCACTCTGTAACTCAAGTGAGGTGAATACAATCCACACATTGTATTTTTACAGTAACGGTCAGACAAACAAGGTGACCCTATCTTACCTGTTCACACTGGACTGTAAATAAAGTCCAGCTCTCATCTGTCGATGTGGGCGCATACCCCTGAAGGAGTCTTAAGGGACTAGTTCCATAGCAATAGACCACAGTCTTGGACCTCTATAGCACCCTGTGGCTAACAACACATTGTTCCAGGGTGAGCACTTATGCAGGATGGCCAAGCATGTCAGTGTGCTCGCATCAGGGATCATGTTGATCCCTGGTGCGAGCACACTGACATGCTTTTCCAGACTCTCGGATATGGCACTTATATGCTCCTGATCTGAACAGATAGACACTGTGCATCCAATTTTGGATGTCACAGTGCCTTAATATTTTCTACAAAATAACCAGGTGTTTTCGGTCTATGAATTTCCCCTATGGGGGGCTGACCCATCTGTGACCACTTGTAAGCCTCACGGGCCGGGGTTGCCCCCTTGGGGCGGAGGTGAGCACAATCCCCAAGCGGGGCCCAGGATCATCATTGGGGGAATCTTCTGTCTCCTTTTGTGTTTTTTAATAATGAGAAGTACTGGATAAGTGAGCCGTCTTGGTGGAAGGGAAATGTAAGAATCCCCTGAAGAAGACCATAACCTTTAAGTTGAAATGCATTGGGGCATTTCCCGACATCGGATAGTATAATTACAAAATAATACTGTGAGGCAATACCCTCTGATTTATATTGTTCACCAGTTACATTACATGGTATCATCCACTGTTTGATTCTCCTCTCAGTTCAAATTGTGTCGCATTGTGTACACCAGAGCTCATATTTTAACTTTTGTACCATAGTGATGTCCAATTGTCTTGTGATTAATAAAGTTAATAATTTTTATGAACTCTTTTGACTTATATTTGCTGCTAAAAAAACCCATGGGGAATTCTCCATTTTTTTCAAATACTTGTATCAGGGTGTGCAGCTTTATCAGACTCCCATACGTGTGTCGTTTCATGCTACTTATACATAAATAACGAATTATCAAAAAAAGAAACAATTAAACTAATCGATTTGTTATAAGGAACATCTATACTCTACATTAATAACAAATTATCCGAAAACAAATTAACGTAACATAACGAATATAACAGAACGAAATTATGTATTTTACGAATGGAAACTAAACAAAATTAACTTTTCTGTTGTGCACGAGTCTACAATTAAGTTGGCTAGATTCTACTATGCCACCTTGGATTTAAAGCTGAACTACATGTAGATATAAGACAAATTACTGCAGCTCTATATTTATTAATACGTCATTATCCAGTTCAGTTTTTGCACCTGTACACTAAAGCAATTTTTACATTTCCACTCATTACTTATAGTATTAAAACCTCAGTATTTTTTAGCTCAATACATTGAACACGATAAACTAAACAGGGAAAGGAGCCACACCGAAACTAGAAACCTGGGGAGTGGTCATGGCTCCAGCCAGTGGCGGAAGTACCAGGGTCGCAGCAGTCGCACTTGCGACTGGGCCCTGGAGTTCTGCCACCACGGGGGGACTCAAAAGGAATGAGGGTCCAGGATTGCTGGCTGCAGCTATGAGCAGAGAGTGTCCATTACACTCTTTCACACTGCCCAGACCCCGCACTGACAGCCCACCCCCCTCCTCGCACAGACAGGAGAGGAGAGAGAATCTCCTCCCGCCCCCCTCCTGTGTGTCCCCACCCACATTCCAATCCCCGGAAGCTCCGTGCCTCGCAAAGCAGCTAGATAGTGGAGGAGAGGCTTGGATGCTGCAACCCTCCACAGGGGATCCACAGCTCTCCAGGACAGCCTTCCTGCCTAATCAAACATCTCTGTGATTGAAAAGAAAGCAGCACACAGGTGGGTCAGTCATTGAGGGGACTTTAAAGAGAGCGTGTTGTCACCTCCAGAGCCCCTCTACCAACACAGCAGCCTGATGGGGTTTCTCTTGTGTGGTGCACTACAAACCTATGTGTATGTATAGCACAGTAGGTCTTGCTTGCTGACCACAGTGGCGAAACTCCAGGACCCAATCCTCCATCTATAGTGTGTGAAGCGTCCCTCCCTTCCTCTCCTATCTCACCAGCCTCTGAGCACACTAATGTAAGGGAGAGCTCTGTGGACTGTAATGTTAAGGGGGACTCTAATTTAAGTGGGGGCTTTGATGAGCAGAGACCCCACTTACATCAGGATTCCTAGAGCACCCCTTACATCAGAGTTCCCCTTTACATTACAATCCACAGAGCTCCCCCTTAGGGCAGGGGTCAAGTCTTGGGGAAAAAAGTGTGGGAACTCACCCAAGATTCCCCCCCACCTCAAAAATAAAAAAAGTGTGTACAGACACACTCTCATCAGACTGCCTGTATTGATTGTGCAAAGTGGGGCCCAGGCCCTGGGCTGCACACTCTTTAGTGCCCATCAAATGCAGCCTCACCAGTGCCCCTAGCAATGCAACCTCACCACCAGTGTTCCCAGCAATGCAGCTTCACCACCAGTGTCCCCAGCAATGCAGCCTCACTACCAGTGTACCCAGCAATGCAGCTTCACCACCAGTGTCCCCAGCAATGCAGCCTCCCCACCAGTGTCCCCAGCAATGCAGCCTCCCCACCAGTGTCCCCAGCAATGCAGCCTCCCCACCAGTGTCCCCAGCAATGCAGCCTCACCACCAGTGTCCCCAGCAATGTAGCTTCACCAACAGTGTCCCCAGCAATGCAGCTTTACCAGTGCCAATGGGGGTCAGTCCACCCCGGGTGCCACACATTGGGGGGGAGTGTCACCCCAGCACGCCCGTTCTCTCCTCCCTTGGTCCTCCTCCAGCGGCCGCTGTAACAAGGTCCTGCCTTCTATAATACACACCGGCATTGTTCAGCCTATCACTGGATTCTGGGAGGTGGGACCTTGGAGGAGGGGGACCGCCCAGGGTGCCGCCGCCCCCCACCCCACACACCCCCCCCCACCCCCCGTTGCCACAGACTAGACTAGTGCACAATGGAAAATTTTGTTTCGTTTTGGTTCGTCGTCATTCGTAAAATACATAATTTCGTTCTGTAATATCCGTTATGTTACATTAATTCATTTTCGGATAATTTGTCATTTCTGTAGAGTGTCTATTCGTTATACTGAATCTCGAATCATGTCGAATTCATTCGTTATATCCGATATAATTTCTTTCATATTAGTTGAAATTCGATATTTATGTATGTATATTGATTCGTGATAATGATTCGTAGTTTGGAAAGTAGTTTGTTTATTGAATCTATTAACACACACATGACAATATCTCTTCTCCTCTGCTCAAATACAATACAACACCCTTCTCACTCAGTTCTCAGGAATGCACTTTGCCAGTAATCCAACCTCCAGCACAAAATTAATCAGCTGATTGGACTGTAAGATTTACTTTGAGTTGACCTTTTGTTTCATGAGATCTTTAACGAATTACCAAATCATGTTGAATTCATTCGTTATATTCACTATAATTTCTTTCGTATTAGTTGAAATTCGTTATTTTTTTATTCGGACATTCGGATGCATCCGAATGTCCGAAAGATGCAAAATTCAGCCGAATTTCGATTCATTACGAAACGTATTGCACATGTCTACCACAGACACCCTGCTATTACTGCACACCCACACTGCCTGCCACAACTCGCAGTCCTGCAGGACGCGGCTACTAACGGGAACTGTGTTCCCGCTGTGGAAAAAGTACAGGAACGTCGTTCCCATGTGTTCCCGCAGGACTTGAGCCCTGCCTTAGGGCCCTTTCACATGGGCGGACTCTGCCAAACGGATTTGCCTGCTCAGTGGGGGATCTCTCTGCTGATACCCACTGAGCAGGCGGATGACAGATCCATGTCTGCTCCACTTGTGCAGAGCGGACACAGCCTATTGTTCTCTATGGGCCGGTCCGACTGTAATCCAATCCGCTAGACGGATGGGGAATGGATCCCCATCCTTCTGTATTCATTGGATCAGATGCAGGCAGGTGTAAATGAACACATCTGTTTACATCCTCCTCACTATACAGAACAATGGGTGGTCCGATGCAAGTGGAAATTATGCAGACTCTGAAGTAACAGGGGCTCTGGGAACCCTGATTAAAGGGGAATGCTACGAACGATGATGTAAGGGGGGGCTCCAGTTACCAGGGACCCCCTTACATCAGAGTTCTCATCGTTCTTCCTTAAATCAAAGTCCCCAGATTTCTCCCTTATATCAAAGTCTTCACAGTCCCCCCTTACAATGTAAGGGAACTCTGCAAGTTCAGGTGTAATTGGAAAACTCTGCGTATTCAGATGTAAAGTGGAACTCTGTGGACTCTGATGTCGGAGGGACTCTTGCGATTAAATAACAATTCTAATTGTATATATTTAATCACAAAATATATGTATAGTGTATACTACAAAAAATAATTTGCTGTGCGCTGCTAAAGTCTTCGTGTTTGGCTTGAAGAAAAGGCGGCAACCCTACCCAAGACATCAGGAAGGGTCCTGCTGCAGGACCATAATTAAGGGCCCCGTGATCATTGGAAAGAGCCCTGGGACCAGAGGTCGGGGGGGGGGCCCTTCATGGTTCCTTGCCCCGGGGCCCTGAAGGTTCTAGTTATGCCTCTGGCTCCAGCTTAACAGGAACAGAAGAAATGATTAAGATACAGAAGCTGTATACTCTGTAAGCGATTAAATTACCGCTTAAAAACTGAGGGTTTAATAACACTTTAAGACAATACTGTGTTGCATATAAATATGTGTGTGTGTGTGCGCGTGTGTATATATATATATATATATATATATATATATATATATATATATATATATACAGTATCTCACAAAAGTAAGTACACCCCTCACATTTTTCTAAATATTTTATTATCTTTTCATGTGACAACACTGAACAAATGACACTTTGCTACAATGTAAAGTAGTGAGTGTACAGCTTCTAGAACAGTGTAAATTTGCTGTCCCCTCAAAATAACTCAACACACAGCCATTAATGTCTAAACCACTGGCAACAAAAGTGAGTACACCCCTAAGTGAAAATGTCCAAATTGGGCCCAAAGTGTCAATATTTTGTGTGGCCACCATTATTTTCCAGCACTGCCGTAACCCTCTTGGGCATGGAGTTCACAGGTGCTGGGGGATGTTAGAGACCTTGCACTCCTCCACCTTTCACTTGAGGATGCCCCACAGATGCTCAATAGGGTCTAGGTTTGGAGACATGCTTGTCTAATCCATCACCTTTACCCTCAGCTTCTTTAGCAGGGCAGTGGTTGTCTTGGAGGTGTGTTTGGGGTCGTTATCATGTTGGAATACTGCCCTGTGGCGCAGTCTCCGAAGGGAGGGGATCATGCACTGCTTAAGTATGTCACAGTACTGGTTGGCATTCATGGTTCCCTCAATGAACTTGTCAGAACTATTGGGGTTAAAAAGAATTAATTTCTTAGGCCTCAGCATATCATATATTTTTCATATGTATACATGAGCATATTAGGAGCCACCTTGTTCAAATTTTTATTTTAGAAGGTGAATGTAAGTTCATGCGTAGAGCTCTACCTTAGTTTTGCCCAGATCATAAAGTTTTGAATTCCTGGCAACCAGACAAGATAAGAAGACCATGGCCAGTGGGGGTACTATAGTGAGGCTAATGACTCATGTTTCAAATGAACAATGAACAGAAACGTATATATATATTTTTTTCTCTTTTCATGACTGAGAAAATGGGGCTTATACAAAAACTGTCTTATAAACAAACCTTTATAATTACAAGTAATTGTATTAGCAATCATTTCTATTATATTATTATTCCATTATATTAGAGAGATTATATGCTTACTTAATTGAAAATTTTTACATATATCTTTGGTTTATGTATTTTTATAATAATTTTTTTTTTTTATATATTCATTATATGTTGTTGGATAGACTCATAAAATGTATTAGTATACATATATTAAATTGAGTATAGCAAGTTTGGAGTACTATGTGTAAGAAAAATGTATAGGAATTTTATTAGTGATAATATTTATGAATAGCTAGTGTGTTTCTCGTAACCATGACTTAACTTTCAAAGTATGTGAGAAGTTAAATTATTGGCCTTATCCAGGCTTTCTCAAAACCATATATTTTAAGTAGAGACAAATGTCTGACATATATGTCAAGAGATATAACCTCTTATCATAGCTTATAGTTTTCTTTTAAAGTGGGAGTCCGGCGACCAATTTTTTTTTTTTTTTAGGTCATTGAGACACTTTGCTAACCCAAAAATAATACTCAGTTTGGGTGTAATATTTCCGCCTCTGTCTGTTTTCGTACTGCAGAATAACTTAAAAAATGTGATGCTGGCTGTTTCCATCTTGCTTGTGGGCATGTGAAGCCCACAAGCATTGATTTCCTGGATGCGGTGAATGCTGTTCATTCACAGCTTGTTCACATGCATGATCATTGTTTCCGCACTGAATCTTGGGAAGCCTGACAATAAGCTCCCACGAGACAGTGCGGCGCCAGGGAAAGGCAATAAACACGCCTACTCCCATGGGAGGAGAGACAGGAAGTGCCACAATAAAGTACAATATAAAGGTAATTACAGCGATAAAAAAAAATTTCGTGCGGCATTTGAACATCTATGCAATTAACTGAAGGGGGTAAGATTAAGTTAAAAATTTGAGTGGAACCCCGCTTTAAGATTAAGACAGTTATTTAGAGGAATATTTTGACTTTTCAAGTAATATTCCAAAATCATTTTTAATACAACATTGCCCCTTGATGGTAATTATTTCAAAAGTCCAATATGGCCCCCTAGACAATAGTGGCATGCTTACATAGTAAACAAAACATCATTTGACGTCATTGATTAAGTGAAAAGCAAATACACACCCACTTTCTGGGGGGATAAAGGTTGGATACAGATTAGCAGTGAGGGAGCCAAAAGAAGGGAGAGCTAAGATTGGAAGAAAAGGAGGACGAGGGGAGAACGGAAAAATCAAAGAAGGATAGAAAGATCCCTTCGGGTATCTCTCAAACAAAAGATTCTTATGTTTCTGCCTATTGGTAATTGAATTATTTGAGCATATACATAGCTAAACCATTAAATCTTTGTAGCATTATTATTGGAATTGTTTTATTTCTAACTGCAGTATGAGATACTTCTGTTCCAAATAAAGAGAAATATACATTTTGGTATATCACAACAAAGCTGAGTTCAAAGTCTTATCAATGGTTTAGTTGTGATGTATGCTTAAACATAAAATGAATCAGTGATTATCTTTACCTTAAATATAAGTCTTGGTTAAATTACCAAAGTTTGTATATGGTGTAACAAATTTGTCCATATACCGTTAAGAGAAGTTGAGCTTGCAAGGCCGGTTTGTTTAAGAGAAGTCGTGTCAAAATCAACACTTGTTTGTTTTCTTAATCTGCGGAGCCACGGAGAAACTGTTAACTACTTACAAAGCAGTTACTAAGTTTTAGGACATTGGTATTTTAAAACTGGAGCTTATGGTTATTGTCTCATCTGTAATACCCATATTGTGATATTTGGATTTATATTCTGTGTTATCACCAATTATATTTTGTTAATATTTTGCACTGATTTTTAGTAAATATATACAGTATCTCACAAAAGTGAGTAAGAACCTCACATTTTTTTAAAATATTTTATTATATCTTTTCATGTGACAACATTGAAGAAATTACACTTTGCTACAATGTAAAGTAGTGAGTGTACAGCTTGTATAACAGTGTAAATTTGCTGTCCCCTCAAAATAACTCAACACACAGCCATTAATGTCTAAACCACTGGCAACAAAAGTGAGTACACCCCTAAGTGAAAATATCCAAATTGGGCCCAAAGTGTCAATATTTTGTGTGGCCACCTTTATTTTCCCGCACTGCCTTAACCCTCTTGAGCATGGAGTTCACCAGAGCTTCACAGGTTGCCACTGGAGTCCTCTTCCACTCCTCTATGATGACATCACAGAGCTGGTGGATGTTAGAGACCTTGCGCTCCTCCACATTCCGTTTGAGGATGTCCCACAGATGCTCAATAGAGTTTAGGTCTGGAGACATGCTTGGCCAGTCCATCACCTTTACCCTCAGTTTTATTAGCAAGGCAGTGGTCGTCTTGGAGGTGGGTTTGTTATTATGTTGGAATAATGCCCTGCGGCCCAGTCTCCGAAGGGAGGGGATCATGCTCTGCTTCAGAATGTCACAGTACATGTTGGCATTCATGGTTCCCTCAATGAACTGTAGCTCTCCAGTGCCGGCAGAACTCATGCAGCCCCAGGCCATGACACTCCCACCACCATGCTTGACTGTAGGCAAGACACACTTGTCTCTATACTCCTCACCTGGTTGCCGCCACACACGCTTGACACCATCTGAACCAAATAAGTTTATCTTGCTCTCATCAGACCACATGGTTACAGTAATGTCCTTAGTCTGCTTGTCTTTAGAAAACTGTTTGTGGGCTTTCTTGTGCATCATCTTTAGAAGAGGCTTCCTTCTGGGATGACAGCCATGTAGACCAATTTGATGCAGTGTGTGGAGTATGGTCTGAGCACCGACAGGCTGACCCCCCACCCCTTCAACCTCTGCAGCAATGCTGGCAGCACTCATACATCTTTTTCCCAAAGACAACCTCTGGATATGACGCTGAGCACGTGCACTCAACTTCTTTGGTCGACTATGGCAAGCCCTGTTCTGAGTGGAACCTGTCCTGTTAAACTGCTGTATAGTCTTGGTCACTGTGCTGCAGCTCAGTTTAAGGGTCTTGGCATTCTTCTTATAGCCTAGGCCAGTGATGGCAAACCTTGGCACCCCAGATGTTTTGGAACTACATTTCCCATGATGCGCAACTATACTGCAGAATGCATGAGCATCATGGGAAATGTAGTTCCAAAATATCTGGGGTGCCAAGGTTCGCCATCTTTATGTAGAGCGACAATTCTTTTTTTCAGATCCTCTGAGAGTTCTTTGCCATGAGGTGCCATGTTGAATTCCAGTGACCAGTATGAGAGAGTGAGAGCAATAACACCAAATTTAACACACCTGCTCCCCATTCACACCAGAGACCTTGGAACACTAACGAGTCACATGACATCAGGGAGGGAAAATGGCTAATTGGGCCCAATTTGGACATTTTCACTTAGGGGTGTACTCGCTTTTTGTTGCCAGCGGTTTAGACATTAATGGCTGTGGGTTGAGGGGAAAGCAAATTTACACTGTTATACAAACTGTACACTCACTACTTACATTGTAGCAAAGTGTCATTTCTTCAGTGTTGTCATATGAAAACATATAATAGAAAATGCACAAAAATGTGAGGAGTATACTCACTTTTGTGAGATACTGTATATTTTTGCACAATATCGTATTCCTTTCTGTCTTCAAGTTAGCGCGGATAAACTAATTTGAACTTAGCGCGGATAAACTATTTAAACTAATTTGAGTTAATGCACCGCGCCAACCTGAAGTGTCTTCCCTCTGCCTCTTTCTGCACTCTCCAGCGCTACCTGCAGACAGATTATAGTGGTGGAGGCGGAGCTACCCGCCGCTGCTGAACCCAGGAGGGATGCACACACATGCAGGAGTTTGTTCTGCCAGATGTGTAGAGGGAGGTGAGCTCCCACTGCTCTCATGTCATACTACCCACCACCATGCACTCCGCACCCCTCTCATGTCATATTATCCACCGCCATACACTCCGCACCCCTCTCATGTCATACTACCCATCACCATACACTCCGCACCCCTCTCATCTCATACTACCCACTGCCATACATTCCACACATTCTCATACTGCCATACATTCCACACCCCTCTCATGTCATACCCTCCACTTTGATTTGTGGACATACGTGGAAATCTCCTAAATCATAGATTCCTACTTATGTCCATAAATATAATACTGTTAAATATTTCAGTATAAATACCCTGACAAACTGTAGTTCCCCAGTGAAGCACTCATGCAACCCCAGACCATGACACTCCCACCACCATGTTTGACTGTAGGCAAGACACACTTGTCTTTGTACTCCTCACTAGGGTTGAGTCCGCAGTTCGAGTTGAACGCAAGTTCGACTCAAACATCGGGTGTTCGTTTGTTCTAAAACAAACCGAACATATGGGGCATTCGCGGGAAATTCGAGCACCGCGGAATGCTCCATAATGCACTGCAAGATCGCAGTGCATTGCCTTATGATGATTGGCCAAAGCATGCACCTGACCTGCATGCTTTGGCCAACCACAGCGTGCTCTGCTGAGAGGCAGGGGCGCTCACAGGGGCCTCGCGGCCATCTAATTTGCCTGATGTGTCTGTGTGGGAGTGGGAGGGAATGTCTTCGGTCAGTGTCCCCATGAGCAAGCCAGGCCGGTAAAGGGTCTCTAGTATACAGCTGCAGCGCTGCTATATCACCAGCACCGCGCCAACCTGAAGTGTCTTCCCTCTGCCTCTTTCTGCACTCTCCAGCGCTACCTGCAGACAGATTATAGTGGTGGAGGCGGAGCTACCCGCCGCTGCTGAACCCAGGAGGGATGCACACACATGCAGGAGTTTGTTCTGCCAGATGTGTAGAGGGAGGTGAGCTCCCACTGCTCTCATGTCATACTACCCACCACCATGCACTCCGCACCCCTCTCATGTCATATTATCCACCGCCATACACTCCGCACCCCTCTCATGTCATACTACCCATCACCATACACTCCGCACCCCTCTCATCTCATACTACCCACCGCCATACACTCCGCACCCCTCTTATGTCATACTACCCCCCGCCATGCACACCACACCCCTCTCATGTCATACTACCCACCGCCATACACTCCGCACCCCTCTCATGTCATACTACCCACTGCCATACATTCCACACCCCTCTCATGTCATACCCTCCACTTTCCTCTCCTACACATGTTTACCACCATTGTACAGTGCCATCATAATAGCATCATGGATAAAGTAATGCACTGGGGCCCCTACTAGAGAGATGGTGACCTGTGGCATATAGTGAGTGTGGCTATGCTACATATTGGCCATGGCTTTTTAGACTGATTAGAAATTTTTGTCATATTATTATTTTATTTTTTTTTTTACAATTGTTTTATTACTTTTTTACAATTTTTTAATGTTTTTTGGTGAGAATTTTTTGGTTTCTTTGGTGAGATACTAGGGGTCTAAACAGACCCCTGAAGTCTCACTTTTGAGACTTTTGAACTAATTGCAATGAATGGAAGGCGCATTTCAGGCGCTTTTTTTTAGAGGCTATTTCTAGCGCTAAAACACCTGAAAACCACCTCAGTGTGAAAGGGGTCTAAGAGGTATACTGCATGAGAAAATGTAAAGCCCAAAGGATGTTTAAAATGTCTGAGGTTTGTTATTGCTGTATAAGCAGTGGGGAGATTTCACATCCTAGCCCAGTAATTAGGACACAGTCAATAAAAATGAGGTACAGGTTTTACACCATCCTCTAAAACGAAACAAAGTTTCATCTTTATTTGTGCTTAACTGCATGTAATTGAGATATTTAAAGCACACCTGTCCTCAACATTTTTACATGTGCCCTGGAACCCCCCAGAAATCCCATCATTTTTGCTAGCTGCATCCCTTTGGAGAGACTTCCCAAAACTTCCTGTCCTAGGAGATGCAACAAAAAAAAAAATCTCTTCAAAGTGAACAGCGCCTTCCAATAGCTACCCAATGGAAGATTTTTCTTCTTCTGAGGACAACTTTACAACAGAGATGTGTCGTCCAAAAGCAGTCCAATGGGAGGTAGGCAAAAGCTACTGACAGTCTTCATACTAATAACAATAAAAAGAGAGGTCCACACTGTGAACTTCTAATTTATAGGGTAATTCACCACTAAAATAATATATATGTGTGGTGTGCTCAATGTAACCAATGCAGATTTAAAGAGAAAAAAAGAGCCCCGGCTAAGATTAACCAGGATCAGCACAGTAAGTGATTATTCAGAATGACTCAAATGGTTTGGCTAACATTTTATTGAACAATTTCCCAAATTCAAAAAAAACATCCTTCTCCCTTTACCCTAGTTAAAAATGACAAGGTTGTCATACCCAATTACTTTTACACAGTCTGGACAGCCTCCAACCACGTTATCTAAGATTAAGTCTTGATATAAAAATATTGACAATTAGGCTGGGTTCACACCAGTGTGAATTGGATGCGGGTTCTCCCTGCAGTGCCTATTACGCAGGGAAAACCTTTAGACAGTTTTGACAGCGCATACAGGATCAAATTTACTATTCTAAAAATGGTAAGATGGTCACACCAGTCAGCAGGCATGTTGGACGCAATTTTAACGTTCAATGCGGTTTTATTTGAATTTTTAGAGAATAGTGGACAAAAACATATAAAAGAAGCAACAGGTTTCATATGCATGACATTTGTTAACATAGGTACGTTTACACAAAACAAAGCAATGTGCAACAAAACAGTTTACCAACCATGTAGATACAAAGGACAGTTTACAGAAGATTCAATAAGGGTGTGATGTGGTTCAGTAGAGATTTCACATATGGCATATGAAATGAAGGGAAGAAAAAGTTTAAGAGAGTGGGGTGAGAGAGGATGAGGTTAGGCACAAGGCGGGGGGGGGGTTTGCGGCACTAATCCCGAGCCTAAGTATAACGGGTGGTTCTATAATTCTAAAAGTCAATGATCAAAACTTTGTGGGAGGTAGTTAGAAACCCACAGTTCCCAAACTTAATGGATTTTGAACATATTGCTCTGAAGCCTAGAAGTGAGTCCCTCATTGAGTAGGGTCCAAGGTATTTGAGATTATGGCCCCGTTTACATATTGCATAGCTCGAATGAGCGTTCCCGCTATCCAATTTTCAAAGTCTGATTTGCAAGCGATTTTGCGTGCCACATAGGGCTAGCACACTTGAGTGGGTTGCCCTACATGTGTTTGCCGCCCAAAAAGAAACACCTTTTTTGGGCAACAAGCTTTGTGTGATTTTTAAAGGTGGGTTTTGCCGTGATTGGCTTGAGATCCTGTTGCAAAACAATTGCATCGCGTTTGGGGTGCCATTAACCTCAGAGACAGATAGGCGTTACGAGAGCCATACTTTCACAATCACCTGTTTTGTGGCTGTAAGGATATGTGTGATGAGAGTAAACTGAGAATTAGGCAGTCCCTCTGGATCCAGGTGAGGAGGGCCTCCACTGGGTTTAGTGGCGACAAAATTGCATTCATGGCCATCGATTAAGTCAAAAAAGACCCCTGAGGTGAAGATTAGGATAACGGAAAATCGAATGACAAATACTTACTGTAATTTTCCTTTCCTGATGAGCTCCATGACAACACAGCTGGGTATAGGCTCCTCCCCTCTCATACTTCCAGGACCTAACTCATATAAATTTGAGCCCACCTACAGTCTTGGCGTTCTGTAACTAGTCTTATCAAGCTGGATGGGATCTGTGCTGCCATGGAGCTCGTCAGGAAAGGAAAATTACGGTAAGCATTTGTCATTCAATTTTCCGTTTTCCTGACGCTCCATGTCAGCACAGCTGGGAACTAACTAGCCACACAGGGAGGGATAATGCTACACACTACTGAATTCTGACTAAAAACAGAAGCCAGGATGCCTCTGCCAAATGCATCTGTCATTAAGGCTGCTTCTATACAGTAATGAGCTATGAACGTATATATTTTGATGCCCACGTAGCTGCTTTGCAGATCGTCTCTTTGACACTCGGCCTGCCGGCACTCTCAAGGTTTAGACTCTTCTAGTGAAGAGTGCCGTGATTCCCCTGGCACAGCCAACCCTTTCAACTTGTAGGCCAAGGAGATGAGCTTCACCAACCAAGAGGCAATAATCTTGTTGGAAGCCGTAAAAATCATTATGCGTTCCACCTGGAATGACAAACAGATGCTCCGACTTCCTGATGCCAGAAGTCGCCTCGATTAAACATTAAAAAGCTTGGCCCATATCCGATGGGCCAATTTCTTGGGTACTCCCCAAAAGGAACGTAGGAAGGACAACCTCTTGTGTGATATGCACTCTAAAGATCACTTCAGGCACAAATTTGAGCATTGGCATGAGTACCACCCTGTCTGGGAAGAACATGAGTATGGGTTCTTTAAACCCCAAGGCCGCCAATACTGACTCTCTTCTGGCTGATGTAACTGCCACCAGGAAAGCAGTTTTCAGTGGGAAGTACCACAGGGTGATTGAAGGCATCTGATGCAAAAACGTCCAACACCAATGGGAGATCCCATTTCGGAAACCATTCAAGGTTTCAACCACATTGCATCTTGAAAAACAGTAATTAAGTGTTGGATGCCCACTGTATGCCGGTGAAGGCAGAGAAAGCCGAAATGTGTGCCCATAGCGTAATTACACACCTAAATCAAGCCCAGCCTGCAGAAACGTCAGAATGTGACAAACTTCTAAAGAGTGCAGTGTACAATCTTGATCAGCAGTAATCCTGTGAGTTTATGCCATATTCTACTATTGGCACTGTTAGCGCTGTCCTTTCTTGTTTTCATAAGAGTATTCACAACCTTTACAGAGCATTCGAGATCTATTAGCCTTGGGCTCACAAGACCCAAGCCATGAGCCTGAGTCTTTTGGATGCTGCACGAATGGGACTTTGGAGAAGATTTGATCTTAATGTCCATCCAGTGACCACACCTAAAATATTAGTCTAATCAGGACCGGTCTCATCAATGAGTCGACCTGTCGTGAAACTCTTATATAGTTCAAGAAATGACAATAAGGTCAGTGCAGTCTCTATACAGGAAATAGCATGGTGTAATGCTCCTTCAAGGCTCAGATGGTAAACATAACTTCACACATAATAATGACAGATATGCATCCGATGATAAAGAAAGTTAATGGGTACTCTTACCCTAGGGTGTGGACCCACACACCGGCGGTGGTGAGTCAGTCAAGCATGAAACAATACCCCACGATGAATCTTCTAGCCAGGATTCTTATAGACCAGGTAAGGCGTGATGGCATCCACATCCAGGGAGTTCCACATGGAATGGTAATCATCCGAATCCCAGAGAAGAAGGTATGTTACTTCATCCACCCGACAGTCTTATTCCTTGCTCCAGTAGGCTTCCACTACGCTGTGTGACCAGTTCTCAAAGCCTCTTCTCTTGGTGTGTTCGGCAGTCGCACTCTGACTTTGTAATGTTCAATGTAGGACCAGCATGAGTGTTCCTGGCTGGGCTGCCCAGCCCTGCCTTGAGAACTGGAATAGAACTTTAGCAACTTTGTGTTGACTAGGGATGTGAGTGGGTCTACCTCTGGAAGAAAGTACCAAGCTCTGTTAGTTCTTGAAAGACTCACAGTAGTCTGGACCATTCATTGTTTTCCAAGCTTGTCCAGGACAAATAGTTTGCCTGAAGATTCTTCTGACCAGTCACATAGGCCGCAGATAGCTGCAGAAGATTGACTTGGGCAGATTATAGAATCAGTGAAACCTCCTTCAGGAGGGGGAGACTAAGCCATGTTTCCAGATGTAGGCCACAGTCGTCTAACTTCACCAGGACAGGTTCACCCCGGATGAGGTAACTGAAGGCTAGGAGCCTGAAATGCTGCTTTCAACTCCAGGATGTTGGACTCCATCTTGGACCCTTGAAAAAGACCATTGGCCCTGAGTCCAATGCTCTTAAATTAGGGCTCCCCTACTACTTTGCTGGTGTCTGACTGCACCACCAGCCACTAGGTCGTCAAAAGGGAATGACATTGCAGACGATTTTGTTTCTCCAACCACAAGTTTAGGCCACTGGTCCAGAAACCCGACTTGAAAGGTGGTGAGAGTTCTACTGAGCCTACCTGAGCTGCTGGAGCGAGGCGATTTCTACTGCTCAACTTGAAATGTAAAGGATGGAAGATCTCCAAATATGGCCTGAAATGCTTGCCTTAAGGGACCATGTGTCCATCACCAAAGTTGTACCTATGTCCACAGAGGAGCCACAAAGTGCCCATAAGGCACGTATGGGTGGCACAATCCCAAAATACCAGAAAGCATCCTGAGCTTTTTGTTGACTTCTTAGATTATGTACTGGCTTACCAGTTTTTCCTGGACTTCCATCCAGAAATGCAGAAGCTAACCTCTCTGGAGTGAGAATGGAGACTCTTGAGCTTTGGTCTCCTTTAACTCAACAGACGTTCATCTTGGGGCAAGAAGCCAAACTGACTACTATTAAATTTAGGCTTGACCTAAGATCAAGAACAATGCAGTGATTTAGTACGTCCTTGAAGGCCATAACCTCTTCTGATGGTAAAGTTGTGTATTTGGCCAATCCCACAAGGGACACATACTGACCAAAGGGGTGATCCCAAACCTTACTGTTCAAAAGGGCTTAACTTTGACATCCTGCTATGACAACATGCTCCAATCTTGTAGAACAAGCACTTGATTCAGCCACCATAAGGTAATTGTTAAGCTGTCGTCTGGAGGCACTTGAAATACCTCCATAGCTTTGCTTCCATTTAAAGGTATTTCACCAACCTTACCAAAGGAGGAATAAAAAATCTGGACAAAGGCTGTCCTCATCTTCCTGTTCAGAAGAGACTGAAGAGGATTGATTGGCTTGAGAAGGTTTTAATGGCCATGAAAGGGAGACTGGAAATTGCCAGAATAGATGGCCCTTGCAGAAGATGAATTCAGCAATTCCTTTCGAGCGGTGGTTCTCAACCTGGGGGTCGGGACCCCCTCAGGGGTCAAATGACGATTTCCCAGGGGGTCACCAAATCCTGGGCTGTTCCTGAAGCTTGCACCACTCTCCCAGCCACCCACTCAGCCTCTTCCCAGTTGCTCATTCAGTTTACGGCATGGCTGGGGGCAGAGACTAGAGGTCGGCTGACTGGTGAGGAATGTGAAGTGGGAGGCTGGAGGAGACCCTATCTCCTGATTTCAGCATAGGTGTCACTGCTGCGAGACACCACAGAGCTGGAGACACAGTGAAGCTGGGACACAGTGAGTAACACTTCCTGTGATTAGATTTGCCAAAAGTCCCCACTACAGTTCTCAGATCAGCAGATGACCTTGATCAAGAGCACCTAAGTTGCCTGATTAGAACTCCCCCCAGCACTGCCACTCATCCCATTCCCCTCACCCCCCAAGGCATAAAAGAAGGAATAAAAATAGAGAATACATGGAAGGGAGAGGAAAAGAGGGGGAAGAACACAGAGAGAGGGAAGGGGGGGGGGACAAGAAATTAGGCTAGAGAGAGATAAAAGGGAAAGAAAGGAGAACAAAGAGAAAGGGTGGTACATCCTAAAATGTACCATAAGGGGTTTTAATACTGTACAGGTGGAAGGGACTCAGGGAGCGCTAAATGTCCGTGGGTTAGGGGTGCAAATTATTTGTCTTGCCTTGGGTGCTGACAACCATCACTACGAAAATAATTTTACTGTTAGGGGTCCCCAAAACTTGGGAAATTTTATCAAGGGGTTACAGTACTAGAAGGTTGAGAACCACTGCTTTAGAGAGTCCTGACCACATGCTTAATTGTAAGAACTTGGTCACCATCATCTTAATCACTGTCTGCCCGAACAAAGTAGGAATCATACAGTCTTGTTCATCATGTTCTTGAGAAGAATCTGACAAGGGTTAATGTGCCTGAGTAGGTTATGAGACTGCTCACTGGCACAATATATGACCCCTTCACAGAGTGAGTGGAAGCAACTCCTTTAGAATGTATTGACCATGTGTTCAATGAATGTGACAACCTGGCAGGTGTGGACATCTTTATCCCTGGCTGCTTGAACCAGCAGGGCCTATACAGTCATGGTCATCCGTCTCTTCTTTTTGAAAGCGTCCGCAGAAGATTGACTGGAAGGCTAGTAGACTGCTCACTGATAGAAAAGATAACGCTTTAAGAGGGTGAGAGGAAACACCCCTTTACAGCGTATTAGCCTCATGTGACAATCTGTTAGGTGTCTTATCCATGGTTGCCTGAACAAAGCAGTATTCATGCGGTCATGTCCATTAGGAAACTCAGAAAATGGCTGTTTCGCCTGGTATGGCTAGGTCTCTTCTCATTGCCAGAACAGATAACCCTTTCAAATAGTGAACAGAAACCATTCCTTTAGAGTGTATTGACAACATGCTTATTGAATGTCAAAATCCTGTTAGGTGTCATCATCTCTATCCCTGGCTCCTCGAGCCAGTAGGATACATATTGTCATGCCCATCCGCATCTTCCTCTTTATAGAGTCTGAAGAAGGCTGTTTTGCTTGGGATGGCTAGGAGACTGCTCATTGCCAGAACATATAACCCCTTCCCAGGGTAAGTGGAAATAACTCCTTTCGAGTTTAATGAATGAGACAACCTTGTTGTTTAATGAATGAGACAACCTGTTCAGTATCATCATCCTCATCTCTGGTTGCTTAACCACTTCCTTACCGGGCCATAGTAATATGACACCGGCAAGAACATCTCTTCCCTCCGGGTGGATGTCATATGATGTCCTCCAGTTCTCGCCGCCCTTGCGGGCTCCCAGCACGGCGATCGGGGATGAGACATGTCCCTCGGGACACAGCCCATCCCCGATCAGGGTAAAGAGCCAATCAGAGTACCTGTCCCAGCCCATCAGAGTACCCAAGTACCTGTCCCCAGCCCAGAGTACCTGAATACCTATCTGCAGACCATCAGAGTACCCGAGTACCTGTCTCCAGCCCAGAGTACCCGAGTACCTATCTGCAACCCATCACAGTACCCGGGTACCTGTCTCCAGCCCAGATTACCCGAGTACCTATCTGCAGCCCATCAGAGTACCAGAGTACCTGTCTTCAGCTCATCAGAATACCCGAGTACCTATCTGCAGCGCATCAGAGTACCTGAGTACCTGTCTCCAGCCCATTAGAGTACCCGAGTACCTACAGTATCTCACAAAAGTGAGTACACTCACTCAATGACACTTTGCTACAATGTAAAGTAGTGAGTGTACAGCTTGTATAACAGTGTAAATTTGCTGTCCCCTCAAAATAACTCAACACACAGCCATTAATGTCTAAACCGCTGGCAACAAAAGTGAGTAGACTCCTAAGTGAAAATGTCCAAATTGGGCCCAAAGTGTCAATATTTTGTGTGGCCACCATTATTTTCCAGCACTGCCTTAACCCTCTTGGGCATGGAGTTCACCAGAGCGTCACAGGTTGCCACTGGAGTCCTCTTCCACTCCTCCATGACGACATCATGGAGTTGGTGGATGTTAGAGACCTTGTGCTCCTCCACCTTCTGTGCACGTGCACTCAACTTCTTTGACCATGGCGAGGCCTGTTCTAAAGGGGAACCTGTCCTGTTATACGGCTGTATGGTCTTGGCCACCGTGCTGCAGCTCAGTTTCAGGGTCTTGGCAATCTTCTTATAGCCTAGGCCATCTTTATGTAGAGCAACAATTCTTTTTTTGAGATCCTCAGAGAGTTCTTTGCCATGGGGTGACATGTTGAACTTCCAATGACCAGAGAGTGAGAGCGATAACACCAAATTTAACACACCTGAGACCTTGTAACACTAACGAGTCACATGACACCGGGAAGGGAAAATGGCTAATTGGGCCCAATTTGGATATTTATACTTAGGGGTGTACTCACTTTTGTTGCCAGCGGTTTAGACATTAATGGCTGTGTGTTGAGTTATTTTGAGGGGACAGCAAATTTGCACTGTTATACAAGCTGTACACTCACTACTTTGAATTGTAGTAAAGTGCCATTTCTTCAGTGTTGTCACATGAAAAGATATAATAAAATATTTATAAACATGTGAGGGGTGTACTTTTGTGAGATACTGTATATGCAGCCCATCAGAGTACCCGAGTACCTATCTACAGCCCATCAGATTACCCGAGTACCTGTCTCCAGCCCATCAGAGTACCCCGAGAACCTATCTGCAGCCCATCAGAGTACCCCGAGTACCTATCTGCAGCTCATCAGATTACCCTAGTACCTTTCTCCAGCCCATCAGAGTACCAGAGTACCTATCTGCAGCCCATCAGATTACCCGAGTACCTGTCTCCAGCCCATCAGACTACCCAAGTACCTATCTGCAGCCCATGCCTCACAGAATATACCTTGGGGTGTTTGCTTTCCAAAACGTGGTCATTTTGTGGGTAATTCCACTGTCCTTGTGCTCCAGGGCCTTCAAAAGTGTATGTGTAATTTATGCTCCTAGAACACCTGACGGTGCTTCCTGCATGTTGGACCTCTCTATGTGGCCAGGCTGTGTAAAAGTCTCACACATGTGGTATCGCCATACTCAGGATGAGTAGCAGAATGTATTTTGGGTTATAATTTTTGCTATGTACATGCTATGTGTTAGAATTAACTTATAAATTGACTACTTTGTGTAAAAAAAAAAAAATTTGTGGGTAATTCCACTGTCCTGTCCTGGTGCTCCAGGGCCTTAAAAAGTGTAATAGGTCGTTAGGAAATTTTATGTGTATTTTATGCTCCTAGAACGCCTGATGGTGCTCCTTGCATGTTGGACCTCTCTATGTGGCCAGGCTGTGAAAAAGTCTCACATATGTGGTATCGCCATACTTAGGAGGAGTAACAGAATGTATTTTGGAGTGTAATTGGAACTATGCATATGCTGTGTGTGAGAAATAACTTGTTATTATCATAATTTTGTGTAAAAAAATAAATAATAATAATTTCTTAATTTTCCCAAGAATTGTGGGAAAAAATGACAACTTCAAAAAACTCGCCATGCCTCTTACTAAATAACTTGGAATGTCTACTTTTCAAAAAGGGGTAATTTGGGGGATATTTGTACTGTCCTGACATTTCAGGGCCTCAAGAAATGAGATAGGCCACCAGTGCATCAGGTGTGATCAATTTTCAATGATTGCTTGCCACCATAGCTTGTAGACTCTATAACTTTCACAAAGACTAAATAATATCCACTAATTTGGGTTATTTTGCCAAAGATATGTAGCAGTATACATTTTGGCCCAAATGTATGAACAAAAATTACTTATTTGCAAAATGTTATCATAGAAACTAAAAAAAGTGTTTTTTTTTTTTTCAAAATTTTCGCTCTTTTTTCACTTATGTTGCAAAAAATAAAAAACCCAGAGGTGATTAAATACCACCAAAAAAAAGCTCTATACTACTCTATATATATATAGCTCTATATTACTATATATTTTCCAAACGGTACCCTTAGTTCCTCCAAAATAAACTAATGATGGAATTAAAAGCAGTAGGAAGCTTTATTTGGGCCCAAAAAACCCCCCGAATAAAAAGAGAAATTTTAATTAGAAGAAAAAAAATGGAGGTCTAGCACTACCTGACTTTTCAAAATAACTATAAGCAGCATCATTAACTAGAATTATAGACTGGCATCATAACACGGAAAACAAACAATGGGTTCATCTAGAAGAAGATATCATAGGAGTACAACTTAAATTCCTGCCTTGGATAAAACCCCATTTAAGACCCGGAAAAAAAGAACTAACGATTTTTGTAAGAGCTACATTAAAAATATGGGACGCTGTAATAAAAAAGGGCAAACTCTCCACCATGATTGGACCTATGACCCCATTGTTCTCCAATCCAGAATTCCCCCCAGCTTTAGAAACCACAAAATATTTAAAATGGATATATTGGAGAACGCAAGGGTAGTACAGATCCTAGTGGATGGTAAATTGCCAAAGAAGCAAGATTTAGGACCTGAATTTAAAAATAAATGGCTACAATATCATCAATTAAACACATATATCGAAACGAAAATACAACTATCTTTAATAAATAGGCCAATAACTAAATTTGAACAAATATTAGTTGAAGAACAAAAACCGACTAAAAAAATTATCTAAGATATATGACCTATTACTACCTTCCGGATCTCTTAGAGAGTTAACAGGAATGAAAAAATGGGGAGAGGAAATAGGAAGCCCAAATTCAGAGGAAGAATGGGAGAAAACATTTGCAATAATACAGAAAACATCTATAGCGATCAAATATCAAGAGAGAAACTATAAAATTGTAATGAGATGGTATTGGAGCCCAGTAGCCTTAAATAAGATAAACAAAGGAAATACAGAGATTTGTTGGAGATGTATGGACCATATTTGGTACGGATGTCATCTGGTGAGGAATTTTTGGAATAAAATATTTGAGATCTATCAGTAAGTGTTGGGAGTAGAGATGAGTCCAAGTATAAATATTTCATTATTATCTTTTATGTCAAACTCAATAAAGGTTATTAAAACAGATATTCTTCACCATATGACAACGGCAGCCAGAACATTAATAGCTCAAAAGTGGAGAGAAACAAATAGTCCGACGATAACAGAATGGATATGTGAAATGAACGAAATACAATATATGGAAAGACAGATAAGAGAAGAAGGATACATAAAAAATCAAATGCCAGGAATATGGCATAAATGGGAAGAATTTCGGTCCTCAACAAGAATGATAGAATATTTATAAAAGGAACAATTAAGGGGGTATAGGAGGAAGAGAAGGAGGGGATGTAGGAGGTGTGGGGTGTTTTTTTTTTTTTTTTTTTGCATGGTAGGCTGAATGGTTTGGGAAGACAGTAGAAGTATATAAGCGAGATTGTAGAATTTCTGAAGAAGAATAGAGGTACGAAGGATGAGAATAAGGAAACTAACAGATAACAAACACTTCCCGACCGGCGCATGCTGATGTACGTCGGCAGAATGGAGCTCCATGAGTCAGGTCGCGCGCCGGCCGGGAGCTCCATGAGTCGGGTCGCGGGTCCCGCGGGCTCGATCGCCACGGGGATACCTGCAATCGCCTCACGGAGAGGAAGAATGGGGAGATGCTGATGTAAACAAGCATCTTCCCATTCTGCCTAGTGACAGTGTCACTGATCTCTGCTCCCTGTGATCAGGAGGAGAGATCAGTGATGTGTCACAGCTAGCCCATCCCCCCTAAAGTTAGAAACATTCCCCAGGACATACTTAACCTCTCCCCGCCCCCTAGTGGTTAACCCCTTCACTGCCAGTGTCATTTACACAGGAATTAGTGCATTTTTATAGCACTGATTGCTGTATAAATGACAATGGTCCCAAAAATGTGTCAAAAATGTCCGATGTGTCCGCCATAATGTCGCAGTCAAGAAAAAAATCGTTGATCGCTGCCATTACTAATAAAAAAAAAATATTAATAAAAATTACATAAAACTATCCCCTATTTTGTAAACGCTATAACTTTTGTGCAAACCAATCAATAAACGCTTATTGCGATTTTTTTTTAACCAAAAATATGTAGAAGAATACGGATCAGTCTAAACTGAGGAAAAAAAATGTTTTTTTATATATTTTTGGGGGATATTTATTATAGCAAAATGTAAAAAATAATGCATTTTTTTTCAAAATTGTCGCTCTTATTTTGTTTATAGCACAAAAAATAAAAATCGCAGAGGTGATCAAATACCACCAAAAGAAAGCTCTATTTGTGGGGGAAAAAAAAGACGTCAATTTTGTTTGGGAGCCACGTCGCACGAACGCGCAATTGTCAGTTAAAGCGATGCAGTGCCGAATCGGAAAAAGTGCTCTGGTCAGGAAGGGGGTAAAATCTTCCGGGGCTGAAGCGGTTAAGGTCCTTTATTGATACACAAGAGAAGTAATAAATGTATATTTTAATGAATGTTGTATAATTGTAAACATTTTTTATAAAACAATGAAAAGGAAATTGAAAACAAAGTGCGAGAGCACTAAAACTGAAAATTGGTCTGGGCAGGAAGGGGGTATAAGCAGTAGTGTATTTAGGTTTTGTGCTGCCCTAGGCCTGACTAAACTCGTGCACCCTCTAATTTAAATATGACCCACCCCTTCCTGTCAAGGCCACACCCCTTGCTATTTAAGACCCGCCCTGAAATTTTCAAGTGGGAACACTAGTTCTGAGGGCCTGGGGGGGGGGGGGCGGGGGACAATGGATTCCCTTAATTTGCATAGATTTCCTCTCACTTCCTTTTTTGGTATGGGGCAGGAAGTGAAGGGAAATCTCTGCAATGGGACAGGGATGGTAGAAAATAAACTGACAGGGGTTATAACCCTCCCTTATTCTATCCAAAATGTTAAAAAAAAAAAGTGTTTCCTATAGTTCTGCTTTAAGCACAAATTTCTGATAATTTTATGGAGAGAACTAAGAAGATCTAACCATGCCAATGGTGCAGCAGAAAACATATAGCACAGTGAGGAAGGTTTGTGTTCCAGGATGACAGGACAGTCAAAATTAGAATCGTGCCCCCCCCACAGTTGCGGAATACCGGCCGCATATCGGAAGCAGTGTGGCCGCTTTATGGGGGGCGCTAGACTAATTTGCCTCTCAGCCCAGTCCGCCCCATAAGACTGGCGCTACACTAACAGTGTGGCGCAAGCCGGCGGGGACTCTTATCATGCTGCCCCCCTGCAAAGTGCTGCCCTAGGCCTGGGCCTTGTCAGCCTAGGCCAGGATACAGCGTTGGGTATAAGTGCCCTGTATTGAAGTGGTTAAACAAAGCAATATTCATACAGTCATGTTGCTCCACATCTTCTCATTTGGAGAGTCTGAAGAGGCTGTTTTGTCTGGGAAGGCTATGAGACTGGTCAATGTCAGAACATATAACCCCTACACAGGGTGAGTGGAAACACTCCTTTTAAGTGTATTGGCCACTTGTTTAATGAATGTGGTAACCTGTTCGGTATCATCATCCTCATCTCTGGTTGCTTGAACAAAGCAATATTTATACAGTCATGTTCATCCACGTCTTCTTTATTGAAGAGCCTGAAGAGGGCTGTTTTGTTTGGGAAAGCTCTGAAACTGCTCATTACCAAAATAGATAGCCTTTTCACAGGGTTTGTGTGCCACGTAACCAAGCAGCCCACAAAAGTAATTAAATGCAGTAAAACAGAAAATTGTTTTTATACTTCCTGTAATTTTCTTTTCCTGGTGCCTATCCATGGCAGCATACCTGTGACAAGCTCCGCCTTGGCTCCTCCCTCAGGACCAGTGAATATTATAAAAGAAAAGGATTAGTGCACTCCCAGCATTCTACGTACTATAGCATACTGAGGGTGGGATTGTATGCTGCCATGGATAGGCACCAGGAAAAGAAAATTACTGTAAGTATGAAACAAGTTTCTGTTTTCCTGGTGCCTCCATGGCAGCATACCTGTGACAAATAACTAGCTGAAATGGGTGGGATGATGCATAGTAAAAGATTTATTTGAAAAAGAATTTAAAATAGGCAAATGCCAGCCTGATAGCCTGTCTGCCAGTTTCTACAGATGAGAAAGCTGCCGGGTCTACTCTGTAACGTCTCGTAAACGCATGTTGGGATGACCATGATGTTACCCTTTAGATTGTTTTGATGGATACGTCTGCTCTGGCCGTCCAAGAAGCAGAAAACAACCGAGTGGCATATAGCCCAACTGAAGAGGGGGTTCCAGTCCCCTATCCCTGTACACCTTCTTAACCAACTTGATTATCCATGAAACTATTGTACTAGAGCAGGGATCTGCAAACTATGGCTCCCCAGCTGCCGCAGAACCACATGTCCCATGAGGTATTGTAAAGCTCTGATATTCACAGACATGACTAGGCATGATGGATACTGCAGTTCCGAAATGGCCGGAGGGCCCCAGATGATGCTTCTTTGCCTTTGTCTTTTTTTTTTGAGTATTACAAATAGGTTAGATGAAAGTCTGAAGTTGGAGTTGTGGCTTGAAGATAGTGTCTTAGTACCAAAGTACTATCGTTTTCGTGAAGAAGGTCAAAATTGGATCTGAAAAGATCGTCAGGGCCTAAGTCTCAAAGATAGTAGAGGAAGAGGAGAACTTAGGGATGAATCCATGTACCATTCTAAATTCCACTCTATCCGAGTACAAAAAATAATATTATTGTCTTCTGATCCCAGAGCCTGAAGTTCTGATACTCCCCAGCTCAATACCATCGCGACAAAGAAAAATAGTTTCCAAGTAAGATTCCACAAGGATGTTGAATCAAATGGGGCAAAAGGCTGTTTGGATAAGGGCTCCAGAGTGAGAGAGATCCCAAGTGGGAAAGATTTGTTTTAATGGGTGGGCTTATCTTCTTGACTGTCTTGAAGAATTTGATTATTAAAGGATCTTTGGTCCATCTCTTGTTGTCACAGCAGAGATTGCCACCAGCTGTACCTTTCAATTGCTTAATCCTAAATCAAGAAAAAACAAAGAAAAATCTGCACTAATCATAAATAATATATGCAAAAAAATAAATTAGTGCAAAAAATTAAAAGTTGTGAAAAACATCAATTATAAATATGAATATATGCATATGGCAAAATACATAAGAAACGATATCCAAAAGATATAAAGTGCATACAAATAGTGCCAAAACCAAAAATTTGTGTGGCAAAGTCCATAGACCAGAAAACGAAAAATCTTCTAGGGGAATGGGAAGTGTCCCCTGATAGCTCTTCATAGGGATCAGTGTGGAAAGGTAGGAAATAAAGACACCCCTCGCAGTGATCCTCCACCACCTAAAATGCGCGCTTACCAGATAGCAAGCTCAACAGGCTAGTAGACAAACCAGAGACCGGGTAGGCAGTAGGCAATGGGACATCCCTCTATACAGCGTGGCAGATGGTAGGCAAACCAGGCACATGTAGGACCTTAAATCCAGATATTCAGCCAGCAATGGAGCATCCCTCATACAGCATACCGCGGGCATATATAAGAAGGTACCGCAACCCAGATCACGGACATAAGGGCAAAGAAAATTGTACCATAGTGTAACTCCGATAGGGATATTTATTAATGAATGGTAAAAAAACGTACAAAATAGCAGTTAAAAAGAGCGAAATCACCGGCCGGC
Source organism: Aquarana catesbeiana (assembly GCF_042186555.1). Classification (NCBI taxonomy): domain Eukaryota; kingdom Metazoa; phylum Chordata; class Amphibia; order Anura; family Ranidae; genus Aquarana; species Aquarana catesbeiana. Next base: position 446,235,572 of record NC_133324.1, on the reverse strand, counting down.
TGGCGAGCGCCCGTTCAGGATAAGATGCGATGACATCAGAACGTCAACCTCCCGACGTACATTTCGTCTGTAGCTGACGTCGTCTGGGGAACCATTGACTGCTATTTTGTAAGTTTTTTTTACCATTTATTAATAAATATTCTTATCGGAGTTACACTATGGTACAATTTTCTTTGCCCTTATGTCCGTGATCTGGGTTGCGGTGATTTCTTATATATGCCCGCGGTATGCTGTATGAGGGATGCTCCATTGCTGGCTGAATATCTGGATTCAAGGTCCTACATGTGCCTGGTTTGCCTACCATCTGCCACGCTGTATAGAGGGATGTCCCATTGCCTACTGCCTACCCGGTCTCTGGTTTGTCCACTAGCCTGTTGAGCTTGCTATCTGGTAAGCGCGCATTTTAGGTGGTGGAGGATCACTGCGAGGGGTGTCTTTATTTCCTACATTTCCACACTGATCCCTATGAAGAGATATTAGGGGCCTCTTCTCATTCCCCTAGAAGATTTTTCGTTTTCTGGTCTATGGACTTTGCCACACAACATTAATATTTATCACCAACCATGTTTTTTCACTAATTTTTGGTTTTGGCACTATTGATTTGTATGCACTTTATATCTTTTGGATATCTTTTCTTATGTATTTTGCCATATGCATATATTCATATTTATAATTGATGTTTTATTTTTTTGCACTAATTTATTTTTTTGCATATATTATTTATGGTTAGCGCAGTTTTTTCTTTGTTTTTTCTATACTGTGGTGCTTATTGCATATTTGAACTGCAGCTTTTCTAAGGGTGTTTTTGAAAGTGCGGTGTTTTCTGTTTTTATATTAATCCTAAATCAAGGTCTGCTTGCAGGAAGCCAAGGAGTTGGGAGGAAGAGGGTACATCAAGATTGAAGTTTTGCTGTTAGTGAAAGATCTAAACTCATTCAAAACCTTGTCACGCGTATTGTTCATTTAAGGCTCCTGTGCTTTGAGCAGAGTTTAAATAACTCTGGAGGAACATCCTACTGATTAAAGCCTCTGTTTTAACATTCTAATGTGAAGGTTCAATCTGTGTGGATTCTGATGGGTGTGATGCCTCGAGCCAGAAGAAAGGGTATCAGAGGAATATTTACCGGAGGCTGGACACTAAGAAATATTGCCCTAGGGAATCATGGGTCTCCCTGCAACTATGGCAGGACTGTTATCATCGTTTATTGTTGATATTGCAAGTCTCGAGAGAATTTGAGGTAGGAGACCGGAGAAGGCCTAAATTAGATTGCATGCCCAAGGACTTGACAGGGCATATATTTCTTCTGCCCAAGGGTGAGGTAGATGTGAAATTAACCTCTGCAGCTTGGTATTGCTTGCTGTAGCAAAAGGATGCAGTTCAGGAAAGGTCCACTGGCCCACAATCCAACTGAATAACTTTGGTTGTAGGGACCATTTGTTGGAATCCAGGAATCCCTGGAATCTTCTTGGGATAGGTGATCGGCGTGTGTGTTTAAGTGGGCTAGAAGATAGACTACTCTTAGTTCCTTCAGATTCCTCTCTGCCCAAATGAAGATGGGTTCCACTTCCTTTAAAAAGGAACTGTTGTTGGTTCCGCCTTGGTGATGTATGTATGATATTGCAGCTCCGCTGTCTATCCGAATCAGAACTGATTTGTCCTTGATCTGAGATTGCAAATGCTGCCGATGCGATATAAGCCATCTGGATTTCCAGGATATTTGCGATGATGTCTGCCGCATTGAACGCCCATCTCTCTTGAACCAACATCTGGTTGCAATATGCCTCCTAGCCTATTTCATTGGCGTCTGTGGTAACTGTGGTCCAGAAGACATGCCTTAATGGACGTGGCTTTACGGGAATCTCCCTCTTTGTCCACTAGTGCAGACTAGGGATGAGCCGAACACCCCCCTGTTCGGTTCGCACCAGAACATGCGAACAGGAAAAAAGTTCGTTCGAACATGCGAACACCGTTAAAGTCTATGGGACACGAACATGAATAATCAAAAGTGCTAATTTTAAAGGCTTATATGAAAGTTATTGTCATAAAAAGTGTTTGGGGACCTGGGTCCTGCCCCAGGGGACATAGATCAATGCAAAAAAAAGTTTTAAAAACGGACGTTTTTTCAGGAGCAGTGATTTTAATAATGCTTAAAGTCAAACAATAAAAGTGTAATATCCCTTTAAATTTCGTACCTGGGGGGTGTCTATAGTATGCCTGTAAAGGGGCGCATGTTTCCTGTGTTTAGAACAGTCTGACAGCAAAATGACATTTTGAAGGAAAAAACTCATTTAAAACTACTCGCGGCTATTGCATTGCCGACAATACACATAGAAGTTCATTGATAAAAACGGCATGGGAATTCCCCAAAGGGGAACCCCGAACCAAAATTAAAAAAAAAAAATGACGTGGGAGTCCTCCTAAATTCCATACCAGGCCCTTCAGGTCTGGTATGGATATTAAGGGGAACCCCGGCCAAAATTTAAAAAAAAAATGACGTGGGGTTCCCCCTAAATTCCATACCAGACCCTTCAGGTCTGGTATGGATTTTAAGGGGAACCCCGCGCCAAAAAAAAAAAAAAAACGGCGTGGGGTCCCCCCAAAAATCCATACCAGACCCTTATCCGAGCACGCAACCTGGCAGGCCGCAGGAAAAGAGGGGGGGACGAGAGTGCGGCCCCCCCTCCCTCCTGAACCGTACCAGGCCACAAGCCCTCAACATTGGGAGGGTGCTTTGGGGTAGCCCCCCAAAACACCTTGTCCCCATGTTGATGAGGACAAGGGCCTCATCCCCACAACCCTGGCCGGTGGTTGTGGGGGTCTGCGGGCGGGGGGCTTATCGGAATCTGGAAGCCCCCTTTAACAAGGTGACCCCCAGATCCCGGCCCCCCCCCTGTGTGAAATGGTAAGGGGGTACATAAGTACCCCTACCATTTCACAAAGAAAGTGTCAAAAATGTTAAAAATGACAAGAGACAGTTTTTGACAATTCCTTTATTTAAATGCTTCTTCTTTCTTCTATCTTCCTTCATCTTCTGGTTCTTCTGGTTCTTCTGGCTCTTCTGGTTCTTCCTCCGGCGTTCTCGTCCAGCATCTCCTCCGCGGCGTCTTCTATCTTCTTCTCCTCGGGCCGCTCCGCACCCATGGCATGGGGGGGAGGCTCCCGCTCTTCTCTTCTTCTTTTCTTCTCTTCTTCTCTTCTTCTTTTCTTCTTTTCTTCTCCGGGCCGCTCCGCAATCCATGCTGGCATGGAGGGAGGCTCCCGCTGTGTGACGGCGCTCCTCGTCTGACAGTTCTTAAATAACGGGGGGAGGCGGGGCCACCCGGTGACCCCGCCCCCCTCTGACGCACGGTGACTTGACGGGACTTCCCTGTGGCACGTCACAGGGATCCTCAATTGAGGCTAAATTATCAATTGGTGAGATTAAATTCTTTGTTATACAAACCACTGCTGCGCCTACCTCCGGCAGACCATCTGGCATTGCAGACTCTTTTTCCGACCGTGGATAAAGTTTTCCTAGGCAATTGAGAGGAAAAAACATTTATTTATTTTTTCTTTCCTTTTCAACAATGTCTCTGATATCATCCATCAGAGAAAGCTTATGTTTCCACTATTGCGACCTGAAAATCACGCAATTTTGATGTGACTTGAAACAATGCCTGTGTATTCTTGAGGTCTATCAAACTACTTTGAAGTCGCTGCGACTTGAAATCAAACAGATATATATGGTACTCATTGGAAATCATGGGGTGTGACTTGTCTTATGACTTTGCAGTCTCAAGTCACATGACAAGTCACACTAGTGTAAACCGAGCCGAAAGAAGCAAACCTGCTTCTTTAGAAATGGGAAGCACATCCTTTAACTACTCAGATGTAGTGTCGGCTTTCTCCCAGCCAAAAGCTGGCTTTACAGCCTGGACATAGGGCTGAACTAGGAAAAAATTGAAGTCCGAGGGCCAAGCTCTTCTGAAGTATCCTCAGATGGTCCACCATCATCCAGATGTCTAGGAGGATGCTGCATTGTGAGAGGATTCTCTTGAGGATGAGCCAGGAAGAGTTAACTTCTCTGGAGGAGATTGAGCTAATTGCTGCAATGGAACTGCTGTTGCTTGTTCCACTATGTATCCCCTGCCCATCTTTTGAGTAGGACAGCTTACCTGTTAACCCTCTGACTCTCTGTCTGCTGCATAGACTCTAAAACAGCTTTTGCAGACCATTTGGCTGGTAATGGGATGACCCCACATGCTCGGAATTTAGGGATTTGAGAGTTGATGAATGTGAACAACTATGTCTTTTCGTGGATGAACTCTTGCCGCTTGCATGGTATCCTGATCTGGTTGGGGCCTTCATAGGTTTGTTTATATTGCCTTGATATCCGCTTGGACTTCTTCTAGCATACAAGGCTGAAATACATAAACATACCAGCATAAGTGCTCTCTTTTTTTTTTTTACTCACCTGGACGACGGTCCCTACCTTAAATGTTGGAGAGGGTCTTGTTCGGGTGGCGTACTGCTTATTTTAGGCAACAGCCAGAGAAAGATAAAGGAGTTAGTGATTGGTATCTCAGCTGGAGCAAGGAAACGTTATTCCAGAGTAAAGAAGAGAAAGAAATTACATTTACCGTTAGCAAAAAGCAGGGTCCCCTCTAGGAGCACCCCGCATAGGCAACCTCCTCAGATGACAACAGGCTGCCATGCTGAAAGCCCCCAGTAATAAACAATGGAGAGGGGAGGGACATCTGTGGAAGATACAACCGTCTAAAAAATTATTTTGACAAGCAAGGGCAAAAATGGTAAAATTTGCCCCTATTTAAGATGGCCACCACGACCTCAGGCCAGACTAGGCATGTGCGGCCAACGGCACTAGGACCTATACGGCCGACTCAGCCCAGCCCATCGAGCCGGATCCTGGCGTCCGCACATGCTCAGAGCGGGCAGGAAGATGCTGAGGGACTCAGAAAAGGCGGTACCAGGTGCACACCGACCACTATAGTAACCAGGAATGAAGGTACAATATCACAAGGAAGGGAAGGTGGTGGGGGAGGAAGAAAGTGAGAAAGAGAGAGAGAAACGCAAGGAAAGGAAAGCGAGAGAGAATGGATGACAGGAGGGTGAAATGGAAGGCTAAGGCTAAGTGAAAAATAGATATAGCTGCTTTCTTTGCTGCAGGCTTGAGCAAATGCCAGTATATAAATGCAGATAGGAGCTCTTAGTTAAGAGACAACTGCTATTCCAAAAGACCCACAGAAGGGACTCCCTATCTTATCAGCGCATTTAGCTGCCCAAGAATAGGGACTGCACCTGGGAGAGGCTTGAACCCAGCTGGAAGTTGCTGACTGCAGAGGTAAGGGATGTTCGACCACCATTCACTGACCATGAGGTATGAGGCAAAAACGGAGAATGCTGGGAGTGCACTAATCCTTTTCTTTTATAATATTCATGGGTCCTGAGGGAGGAGCCAAGGTGGAGCTGGTCATAGGTATGCTGCCATGGATGGGCACCAGGAAAATTGTTTACGTAGTAACAAACCCTAAAGGGTTAACCACTGCTAGAGGGAGACTGAAGCTTATATCTACAGCCCTGGTTCATTAAACTAAAGCTTGCCCTGCCAGGAATCAGGACAGAATGTAAAGCTTTGTACACACGGTCAGATTATTGGACGAATTTTCACCAGTTTTTTGTTGGATGCCAGTCTCAAATCGAAAGTGAAGAGGGTACTCACCATCAGAAAATTTTCTGATGACAGAATTTAACGTCAGAAGTGACGTAATATGCTGAATTGTTTTGTATGTGTTCTTTCATTTCTGAGCATGCCTAGTCTTGCTCTTCAGATTTTTTTTTGTCAGAAAACCATACTAATGAAAAGAAAATCGGACGTTGTGGTCACATCAGACAAAAATTTTCAAGCCTGCACATCCAGTTTTTGCCTGCCGAATATTCGTAATCGGCTGTCAAAAGCAGCATACTAACGATCAGAAAATCGTCCATCAGACAAAATTTATCTTTAGATTTTCTGACCGTGTGTGCGGGCCTTAAGACCCCATACACACTATTTGATTTTCTGCAGTTTTTTGTCGTCAGATTTACCAAAACCATGTAGTACAAGGGCCTGCCTGATTGCATACTAATTTAAACTCTTAAGGTTTGACTTCATAATATATGGTTTTGGTAAATCTGAAGACAAAATTCTGGAGAAAATCTAATAGTGTGTATGGGGTCAAAGAGTTTTGTTCAGAACAGCTATAAAAAAGGTATGAATTTGCAACAGAATCACAATAATTGTCTGCAGTGTACACAAACCACCCAAGGGAATTGTAGACCACTTAAAGCGGAGTTCCACCCTAAAGTGGAACTTCCGCTCATCGGTTTCTTTCCCCCCTCCGGTGTCACAATTGGCACCTTTCAGGGGGGAGGGGGGTGCAGATACCTGTATAATACAGGTATCTGCACCCACTTCCGGGTATAGCTAGCCGCAGCTAGCCGCAGACTCCCCGCCCACCCCTGTTGTGTTGTGGGAAATACACAGTTCCCACAACACAACGGGGACCAGTGTAGACGCGCAGCGCGACTCGCGCATGCACAGTAGGGAACCGGGCAGTGAAGCCGCAACGCTTCACTTCCTGATTCCCTCAGTGAGAATGGCGGCGGCAGCACCCGAGGATCGAGGGACGGCTCGGTCTCGGGTGCCGACATCGCTGGACCCCGGGACAGGTAAGTGTCCTTATTTTAAAAGTCAGCAGCTGCAGTATTTGCAGCTGCTGACATCTAAAATTTTTTTTTTTAGCGAAACTCCGCTTTAAAAGCATGCTTCCCCCCCCCCCCTTTTTTTTTTTTTCAAACTGGAGAGCCCAAAAAAAATATTAAAGGATGTCCTATATGTCAACAGAATAAAGCTGGCTACAGTAGTCATCCACAGGTGACTCCTCTACCTTCTCTGGGAATGCTGGTCTTTTGACGGGGTTTGCACAATGGCACAATAGTAAAGTAAACGTAAGAAGCCACCAATGGGCTAATGCCATGTGTGAACAGACAAAGTATTACTTTGTGCCCCTGTTATGTAGAGTACTCCCTGTGGAGGAGCTCAGGGTATGCATAGTGGCTGCAGGGAGCAAGGCACAATACCCAGCAATGAAGCATTCATTTGGATACAAAGCATTTTTAAGTTTAGCTCACCAAACCTCTGCCATCCGACTGTAAACACTGGCACTGTGCAGGTGCGCGTGCCTAGGGAAGACTCTGCCCCCTTCACATGGACACAGCGGACCCCAGACAAGGCTGTTACCCGTGATAAAAGCCGCCCCCAGAACCAGCAGCGTGGGACTCCTTGGATTATGGGTCATTTAGTTGAGACACCAGGGACTGCTCCCAGCCTAATCCACACGCATGGACTGACGGCCAGCCCTTTAGACCAGCCAGGTAGAGGAGCACACCTAGGTTCTGCACATAGGAGGAAAAAAGAATGGTGAGGCTGTAGGTGGGCTCAAATTTATATGAGTTGGGTCATGGAGGCATGGGGTGGGGGGAGGGGGGCTGTAATCCCATGTACCTTGCTGTTATGTTTTGGAATTTCTTTATGCTTTGTTTATTATCCAATCAGGGGAATTTTCTTCTTCCCGATTGCACTATTATGTTGCTTCCCTGTTGTTGGACATTTATAATCACCTAACCCAGTGTGTTCTCTTTTGGGAAAGTCTACTATATATGAGTGTCTGTGCACTTACTTCTTTATTTTATCTGGGGAGTGAAGGTCTTGTACCATGGTTGTTTCTTTTTTTTCCGTTTTATTTTTCTATCTATCTATAATTAGAGGAGCTGGTATTACCTGTGGTTATCCTGGAGTATTTGACAGTTATTTCATCTGAGGTGGTTGTGGAGCACTTTCTCCTTATGTCCTTTTAGCTTCAAGGTAGACTTGGTTTGCCATGATCACTTATGGCCATAAGGTTTATATGCTAATTCGAAATATACATCACACCCGATGGCACATTTATAGCCTGTCTCTTTGTCTGTGATCTCCCTGGCAATGTTTGATGATTAGTTCACCCTGTAGCCCACTTTGTGGTGGTGAGGTGGGTACTTCTTATACAGTATACTGTATATGTTTAGATACGTATATGAGGCTACCTTGTTATAGGATATTGTTCTAGAGCTAGTATGGTCAAACTAGTGTTTGACCATACAAGCTCTAGAACTACCTGTGTGTTTCTTTTAGCTGTCTTTTAAGTAATTTTTAGTATTTGTGATTATTACTTGGTTCTTGATATCCGGAATGATGGTCTGAGGAAGTCTTGGAATACAATTATGAGAGTTATACATGGTGTTGAATGTTGTGAAAGAAAAAAATGGGGATCCACACAAATTGTGAAGGATATAGAGCCACTGTGCTTTAAAGTAATATGTGGACTACTGATTTGACTCTATGTTAATAAAAATCTGTGCTTTTATGAACACAATTTTTTGTAATCATTGGGTACCAAGAATGTCCACTGGTCTTTTCTAGATTTTTCCAGTATAGGGACCAGGCCATTTGTCACAGGGAAAGTTCACAGAATGTTCTGGAGCTGAAGGCCCAGAAATACATACATAAATGATGTCCAGTGGAGACCAGGTCACAATTTAGTCACAGAAAGATTCCTTAACAAAGCAGAAACTGTCTGTTCTGAGGGACCAGATTGAAGCCTGAGGTATGGGAAAGAAACCATCCCATTCACCCCCAAGAGGCTGACGGGTAGCTCCAGGAACTTCATCCAGGCTCCCAGACATAGAAGGACATGCTATAAAGGACTAGATTCAATGGAAGAAGACATTAGGAGGGTGTTCCCTCAGCCACCTACAGACTATGAGAGAGAGGTGGAGCTATGATTTTCTTGTCAAGGGGAGTGAGATTTTTTAAGTGAGGATTTGAGCTGAATAGCATCACCCAACAGCAAGTTACAGCCATCAGTGCTGACCACCTGAAAAGTCTGATCCAGTTAAAGTTTGCCAGTAATTTTCAAAGGTCAGGTCCTTATTAGGGAAAGGAAAAGCATAAACTGATCCTTGCCAACTTTGAAGGTCAGGGTGTCCCTAAGGTTTGAAAGAAACCCCAGTAAATCTGAGTTAACTATAGGAGACTACAGTGACCTGAAAACATTCTCACCAGAGATAGACTGCTGGGACTCATCAAACAGTAACAAGGGCTGCAGGCTCAGCATGAGCTAGGGTGTTCAGAGCCAGACTCTGAGGAGGATGGAGTTTATTTCAGTATTCAGGCACAAGCAGACAGGAAGGCCAGATGGACAAGAGGTCCCTGTGGACTTTTGGGAGGCCTTGGCCACACATTATGGAGCCAAATTGGACTTCAATAAAGACAATCCTATGACAACAGTGGTCTTACATCCTAGGAGTTGGTTCTTTTTAGGGATACAAAATGCTCCCAGAACCACTATGGTTCATAATGTGAGGAAAGGTCTCACTCACAAACCTGGGCAGCTGGTGCTGATGAGGGTTGCAGGCGACCAGAGGTGACCATATCACTGTAGGCGGGCAGTGTAAGCAGACCAGACATCCATGTGGTGCTTCACGTGGCAGCAGGATGATGCTTTCTTCAAGCTTAATGGTGCAAAAGAGAGCAAAAAGAACAGCACTCCACCCAACAGTTTACATCAGTGCTGAATTAATCTGCCTTATCCTTTAGAGCAGTAAACCAGTGGTAATGGGAAATTTGAAAAGGCTCACAATTATGCTATAGTGAGGTGGCACCCAGCGCTTCAACCTGACCCACCTTAATCATTGAGCCTTCAGAAACAGAGTCACCCCTGATGCTGTTCCACAGCTCTGGACCTGGAAAGCATGCCGCAGCCAACACATTACACAACGTGTACATCTGGAAAACGCCACAATGCAGGGCCCAGTGCCTGGAGGTCACAACCCCGCACATCCAGTCCAGCAAAGTCCAGATACGGCCTGGCGTCACAGAGGAAAAAAGAAAAAAGCACCAGCGGTATAGCATGAATCTTGATTGAAGTCACCAAGGAAAAAGTTTGAAGGCTAGCAGACTTTTTATAGCAGTGCTGAAGAAAAGGCATACAATCTTCTAAAACGCTAGAAAAAACTGAGGCATGCTGGCTTAAATTGCCATGTTCTTCAATAGACAATGGAGAAATTTTGTTTCCGAGTAACAACTTCATCAGGGCAAAGAAGATGTATTTCCCCAGGGAAGACACAGACAGCGGTAAAAACCTACAAGATTTTAATCTTTTCCTACAAAATGTTTTGACTATACACTTTAACCACTTATAGACCTGCCACAGCACATATACTGCAGCGGAGCGGCACTTGCACGCAAAATCATGTACATGTACGTCAATTTTGCCTGCTCTAGGATAAGGGGCGTTCAGACCCCCCGACTTGGGGCCTGGGGATCATGTGATCGTTATGCGATTGTCAACAAAGCTGTTACAAATGAATTCATTCACAACAGCTGTTTTTCCTATGCTGTGATTACCCCACAGCTATCACATGGTACCTGTGCCAATCACAGCACCCTGTACCATGTGATTAGCTGTGGCCAATCAGAGATTGCTAGTGCTCACAGCTGTCATGAATGTAACCCTTTCATGACAGTTGAAAACTTCACTGTTACAATGATCTTCATTTGTGTGTGTGAAAAAAAAATCCCATATCACCCCCCCCCCCCCCCCCCCCAGAGTAGTACAGTGTTACTATGGTGACACTGAACTACTCTAATGAAAGTATGTAAAACAAAAAAAAGTAACTTTTTTAAAAAAGGTGTTAAAAATTGTGGGTGGGGGGGGGGGGTGGGAAGCACATATGTGATGACGCTTTACAGCACTGGTGACAGTATACAGTATCTCAGTATCTCACAAAAGTGAGTACAACCCTCACTTTTTGTAAATATTTTTATTATATCTTTTCATGTGACAACACTGAAGAAATTACACTTTGCTACAGTGTAAAGTAGTGAGTGTACAGCTTGTATAACAGTGTAAATTTGCTGTCCCCTCAAAATAACTCAACACACAGCCATTAATGTCTAATAGCTGGCAACAAAAGTGGGTACACCCCTAAGTGAAAATGTCCAAATTGGGCCCAAAGTGTCAATATTTTGTGTGGCCACCATTATTTTGCATCACTGCCTTAACCCTTAAGGATGCCCCACAGATGCTCAATAGGGTTTAGGTCTGGAGACATGCTTGGCCAGTCCATCACCTTTACCCTCAGCTTCTTTAGCAAGGCAGTGGTCGTCTTGGTGGTGTGTTTGGGGTGTTTGGGGTCGTTATCAAGTTGGAATACTGCCCTACGGCCCAGTCTCTGAAGGGAGGGGATCAGGCTCTGCTTCAATATGTCAGAGTACATGTTGGCATTCATGGTTCCCTCAATGAACTGTAGCTCCCCAGTTCCGGCAGCACTCATGCAGCCCCAGACCATGACACTCCCACCACCATGCTTGACTGTAGGCAAGACACAGTCTTTGTACTCCTCGCCTGGCTGCTGCCACACGTTTGACACCATCTCAACAAAATAAGTTTATCTTGGTCTCATCAGACCACAGGACATGGTTCCAGTAATCCATGTCCTTAGTCTACTTGTCTTCAGCAAACTGCAGGCTTTCTTCTGCATCATCTTTAGAAGAGGCTTCCTTCTGGGACGACAGCCATGCAGACCAATTTGATGCAGTGTGCAGCATATGGTCTGAGCACTGATAGGCTAACCCCCCACTCCTTTAACCTCTGCAGCAATGCCGGTAGCACTCATACGTCTATTTCCCAAAGACAACCTCTGGATATGACACTAAGCACGTGCACTCAACTTCTTTGGGCGACCATGGCGAGGCCTGTTCTGAGTGGAACCTGTCCTGTTAAACCGCTGTATGTCTTGGCCACCGTGCTGCAGCTCAGTTTCAGGGTCTCGGCAATCTTCTTATAGCCTAGGCCATCTTTATGTAAATCAACAATTCTTTTTTTTAGATCCTCAGAGAGTTCTTTGCCATGAGGTGCTGTGTTGAACTTCCAGTGACCAGTATGAGAGAGTGAGAGCTATAACACCTGCTCCCCATTCACACCTGAGACCTTGTAACACTAACAAGCCACATGACACTCGGGAGGGAAAATGGCTAATTGGGCCCAATTTGGACATTTTTCATTTAGGGGTGTACTCACTTTTGCTGAGAGAACATCACCTGAGATGGATCGCCCTTCAACAGATATGTAGTGATAGGTATGAGCCCAGTGGGGCTTCTGTAGCGATAAATAAATGAGAAGTATTAGCATCAGAAAAACAAATCAGTAGATGTGAAGAACAAATGTGAAGGGAAAGTGCAAGGTAGTAAGAAGTAGAATAAAACATAAGAGGTGCCTCTTACGTTTTATTCTACTTCTTACTACCTTGCACTTTCCCTTCACATTTGTTCTTCACAACTACTGATTTGTTTTTCTGACGCTAATGATTCTCATTTATTTATCTCTACAGAAGCCCCACTGGGCTCATACCTATCACTACATATCTGTTGAAGGGCGATCCATCTCAGGTGATATTCTCTTATTCCTATTCTCTTGGCCCTCCTGTCGCCTGCATAGCCATCACCTCAGCTCCCGGGAGGGTTGTTTTCTGCCTCCTAGTACCTCCGGCACATCATTATTATCATTACCATCTATGTTTTATACAAGTTACCCATAGGTAAGAGTGCTAGGACCATAGTTTTTGTGTTCCCTCTCTTCCTATCCTTTTATCAATTACCATTGATGAATAATTTTTCATTCATTATAGATACCTCCAATGTATAGCTGCTCCTGATGAGTGGAAACAACACACAAAACGCGTTGAGCATTTATATTTGATGCTATGCCACAGCAATCATGTGTATACCATGGGTTTTATTTGTCTGAATCAATCTTATAACTATTAATGTAATGCTACATTTTTTATCATGCTTTTTCATATATTGGGTATGTTGCTGGTTCATTATCTATTATGTGCAACAATGTCTATCATGTTACTTGTATTATTATATGATTTGCTAACCATGTTCTTCATAATTCTGTACTCTACATATTGGTTTACTATTAATGTTACCTGTACATCATGCCCAATTATGTCTAACAATAAATATTCCAATTACCATTTTGGTTGATTCATTCCACCCAAGTGTTGGGTATCATATAAAGTCCCAATTTTCCCCTTCCCAATTTTTTTCCCCTTTTTTTCTCAACTAATAGGGATGGAGACGTGTGTACGTTTTAGTCATGGCCTCATATAAAGTCCCAATATTCTTTTTTGTTTTATTTCTTCAGTATTGTCACATGAAAAGATATTAAAAAAATTTACAAAAATGTGAGGGATGTACTCACTTTTGTGAGATACTGTATATATAAAAAAATAATAAAAAATATAGTGACTTAATTTTCTAAAAAATTGTGACAAAAAATACCAACTTTACAAAACTCCCCATGTCTTTTACTAAATGCCTCAGACTATCTACTTTCCAAAAGGGGGTCATTTGGGGCAGTGGGAATTTGTACTGCATTGTACTGTCCGGGCATTTTAGGGCCTATTGCCCCGTACACACGGTCGGACTTTGTTCGGACATTCTGACAACAAAATCCTAGGATTTTTTCCGACGGATGTTGGCTCAAACTTGTCTTGCATACACACGGTCACACAAAGTTGTCGGAAAATCCGATCGTTCTAAACGCGGTGACGTAAAACACGTACGTCGGGACTATAAACGGGGCAGTGGCCAACAGCTTTCATCTCTTTATTTATTCTGAGCATGCGTGGCACTTTGTCCATCGGATTTGTGTACACACGATCGGAATTTCCGACAACGGATTTTGTTGTCGGAAAATTTTATAGCCTGCTCTCAAACTTTGTGTGTCGGAAAATCCGATGGAAAATGTGTGATGGAGCCTACACACGGTCGGAATTTCTGACAACAAGGTCCTATCATACATTTTCCGTTGGAAAATCCGACCGTGTGTACGGGGCATTAGAAATGAGATGCGCCCTCAATACAACTTTTACACAAACCAACATTTATTGGGATTTTTTATTTTACCAAAGAGATGCAGCAGAAAACATTTTAGCCTAAATGTATGGCAAAATTTAATTTAATTTTATATGTTTTATAACAGAAAGTAGAAAATATATCTTTTCCCCAAAGTTATGTCTTTTTTCATTAATAACACAAAAATAAAAAAACCCAGTGATGATCAAATATCATTAACCGCTTCCCGACAGCCTCACGCAGATATACTGCGGCAGAAGGGCACGTACAGGCAGATTACATAGTTACATAGTTAGTCAGGTTGAAAAAAAGACACAAGTCCATCCAGTTCAACCATAAAAAAAAAAAAAAAAATTGTACAATCCAATATACCCAATACTATACCCCCAAGAGGCAATCGGATTTTCCCTGGATCAACTTTACCTATAAATGTCAGTACCCAGTTATATTATGTACATTTAGGAAAGTATCCAGGCCTTTCTTAAAGCAATCTACTGAGCTGGCCAGAACCACCTCTGGAGGGAGTCTGTTCCACATTTTCACAACTCTTACTGTGAAGAAACCTTTCCGTATTTGGAGACGAAATCTCTTTTCCTCCAGTCGTAAAGAGTGCCCCCTTGTCCTCTGTGTTGACCGTAAAGTGAATAACTCAACACCAAGTTCACTATATGGACCCCTTATATATTTGAACATGTTGATCATATCCCCTCTTATTCTCCTCTTCTCAAGAGTGAACAAATTCAGTTCCTCTAATCTTTCCTCATAGCTGAGCTCCCCCATGCCTCTTATCAGTTTGGTTGCCCTTCTCTGCACTTTCTCCAGTTCCCTGATATCCTTTTTGAGAACTGGTGCCCAAAACTGAACTGCATATTCCAGATGAGGTCTTACTAATGATTTGAACAGGGGCAAAATGATATCTCTCTCTCTGGAGTCCATACCTCTCTTAATACTAGAAAGGACTTTGCTCGCTTTGGAAACCGCAGCTTGGCATTGCATGCTATTATTGAGCTTATGATCTACCAAAACCCCCAGATCCTTCTCCACTACGGATTCCCCCAGTTGTACTCCCCCTAGCATGTATGATGCATATTCTTAGCCCCCAAGTGCATAACTTTACATTTCTCAACATTAACCACTTGCCGACCGCCGCACGACTATATACGTCGGCAGAATGGCACGGGCAGGCAAAAGGACTTACAGGTACGTCCTTGCCTGCCCGCGGGTGGGGGGTCCGATCGGACCCCCCCCCCAGGTGCCTGCGGCGGTCGGCAAATCTCCCCCGGCGATCGGTGGTGAGGGGGAGGCCATCCATTCGTGGCCCCCCCCTCGCGATCGCTCCCAGCCAATGGGATCATTTCCCTGCCTCAGTATTGTACACAGAGGCAGAGGAAATGATGTCATCTCTCCTCGGCTCGGTATTTTCCGTTCCGGGCCGAGGAGAGAAGACTGTAATGTGAGTGCACCAACACACTACACACACAGTAGAACATGCCAGGCACACAAAACACCCCGATCCCCCCCCCGATCCCCCCCCCGATCGCCCCCCGATCCCCCCCCAATCACCCCCCCCTGTCACAAACTGACACCAAGCAGGTTTTTTTTTTTTTTTTCTGATTACTGTATTGGTGTCAGTTTGTGACAGTTACAGTGTTAGGGCAGTGAGTATTAGGCCCCCTTTAGGTCTAGGATACCCCCCTAACCCCCCCTAATAAAGTTTTAACCCCTTGATCACCCCCCCGTCACCAGTGTCGCTAAGCGATCATTTTTCTGATCGCTGTATTAGTGTCGCTGGTGACGCTAGTTAGGGACGTAAACATTTAGGTTCGCCGTCAGCGTTTTATAGCGACAGGGACCCCCATATACTATCTAATAAATGTTTTAACCCCTTGATTGCCCCCTAGTTAACCCTTTCACCACTGATCACCGTATAACCGTTACGGGTGACGCTGGTTAGTTTGTTTATTTTTTATAGTGTCAGGGCACCCGCTGTTTATTACCGAATAAAGGTTTAGCCCCCTGATCGCCCGGCGGTGATATGCGTCGCCCCAGGCAGCGTCAGATTAGCGCCAGTACCGCTAACACCCACGCACGCAGCATACGCCTCCCTTAGTGGTATAGTATCTGATCGGATCAATATCTGATCCGTTCAGATCTATACTAGCGTCCCCAGCAGTTTAGGGTTCCCAAAAACGCAGTGTTAGCGGGATCAGCCCAGATACCTGCTAGCACCAGCGTTTTGCCCCTCCGCCCGGCCCAGCCCAGCCCACCCAAGTGCAGTATCGATCGATCACTGTCACTTACAAAACACTAAACGCATAACTGCAGCGTTCGCAGAGTCAGGCCTGATCCCTGCGATCGCTAACAGTTTTTTTGGTAGCGTTTTGGTGAACTGGCAAGCACCAGCCCCAGGCAGCGTCAGGTTAGTGCCAGTAGCGCTAACACCCACGCACGCACCGTACACCTCCCTTAGTGGTATAGTATCTGAACTGATCAATATCTGATCTGATCCGATCAGATCTATACTGGCGTCCCCAGCAGTTTAGGGTTCCCAAAAACGCAGTGTTAGTGGGATCAGCCCAGATACCTGCTAGCACCTGCGTTTTGCCCCTCCGCCCGGCCCAGCCCAGCCCACCCAAGTGCAGTATCGATCGATCACTGTCACTTACAAAACACTAAACGCATAACTGCAGCGTTCGCAGAATCAGGCCTGATCCCTGCGATCGTTAACAGTTTTTTTGGTAGCGTTTTGGTGAACTGGCAAGCCAGCGGCCTAGTACACCCCGGTCGTAGTCAAGCCAGCACTGCAGTAACACTTGGCGAGTCCCATAAGTGCAGTTCAAGCTGGTGAGGTGGCAAGCACAAATAGTGTCCCGCTGCCACCAAAAAGACAAACACAGGCCCGTCGTGCCCATAATGCCCTTCCTGCTGCATTCGCCAATCCTAATTGGGAACCCACCACTTCTGCAGCGCCCGTACTTCCCCCATTCACATCCCCAACCAAATGCAGTCGGCTGCATGAGAGGCATTTTTATGTCCTCCCGAGTACCCCTACCCAACGAACCCCCCCAAAAAAGATGTTGTGTCTGCAGCAAACGCGGATATAGGCGTGACACCCGCCATTATTGTCCCTCCTGTCAATCCTGGTCTTTGCATTGGTGAATGTTTTGAACGCTACCATTCACTAGTTGAGTATTAGCGTAGGGTACAGCATTGCACAGACTAGGACACACTTTCACAGGGTCTCCCAAGATGCCATCACATTTTGAGAGACCCGAACCTGGAACCGGTTACCGTTATAAAAGTTAGTTACAAAAAAAGTGTAAAAAAAAAAAAAACACAAACAAAAATATAAAATAAAAAATAATAGTTGTCGTTTTATTGTTCTCTCTCTATTCTCTCTCTCTCTATTCTCTCTATTGTTCTGCTCTTTTTTACTGTATTCTATTCTGCAATGTTTTATTGTTATTATGTTTTATCATGTTTGCTTTTCAGGTATGCAATTTTTTATACTTTACCGTTTACTGTGCTTTATTGTTAACCATTTTTTTGTCTTCAGGTCCACCATTCACGACTTTGAGTGGTTATACCAGAATGATGCTTGCAGGTTTAGGTATCATCTTGGTATCATTCTTTTCAGCCAGCGGTCGGCTTTCATGTAAAAGCAATCCTAGCAGCTAATTAGCCTCTAGACTGCTTTTAAAAGCAGTGGGAGAGAATGCCCCCCCCCCACCGTCTTCCGTGTTTTTCTCTGGCTCTCCTGTCTCAACAGGGAACCTGAGAATGCAGCCGGTGATTCAGCCAGCTGACCATAGAGCTGATCAGAGACCAGAGTGGCTCCAAACATCTCTATGGCCTAAGAAACCGGAAGCTACGAGCATTTTATGACTTAGATTTCGCCGGATGTAAATAGTGCCATTGGGAAATTGGGGAAGCATTTTATCACACCGATCTTGGTGTGGTCAGATGCTTTAAGGGCAGAGGAGAAATCTAGGGTCTAATAGACCCCAATTTTTTCAAAAAAGAGTACCTGTCACTACCTATTGCTATCATAGGGGATATTTACATTCCCTGAGATAACAATAAAAATGATTAAAAAAAAAAAAAATGAAAGGAACAGTTTTAAAATAAGATAAAAAAGCAAAAAAATAATAAAGAAAAAAAAAAAAAAGCACCCCTGTCCCCCCTGCTCTCGCGCTAAGGCGAACGCAAGCGTCGGTCTGGCGTCAAATGTAAACAGCAATTGCACCATGCATGTGAGGTATCACCACGACGGTCAGATCGAGGGCAGTAATTTTAGCAGTAGACCTCCTCTGTAAATCTAAAGTGGTAACCTGTAAAGGCTTTTAAAGGCTTTTAAAAATGTATTTATTTTGTTGCCACTGCACGTTTGTGCGCAATTGTAAAGCATGTCATGCTTGGTATCCATGTACTCGGCCTAAGATCATCTTTTTTATTTCATCAAACATTTGGGCAATATAGTGTGTTTTAGTGCATTAAAATGTAAAAAAGTGTGTTTTTTCCCCAAAAAATGCGTTTGAAAAATCGCTGCGCAAATACTGTGTGAAAAAAAAAAATTAAACACCCACCATTATAATCTGTAGGGCATTTGCTTTAAAAAAATATATAATGTTTGGGGGTTCAAAGTAATTTTCTTGCAAAAAAAAAAAATTTTTTCATGTAATCAAAAAGTGTCAGAAAGGGCTTTGTCTTCAAGTGGTTAGAAGAGTGGGTGATGTGTGACATAAGCTTCTAAATGTTGTGCATAAAATGCCAGGACAGTTCAAACCCCCCCCAAATGACCCCATTTTGGAAAGTAGACACCCCAAGCTATTTGCTGAGAGGCATGTCGAGTCCATGGAATATTTTATATTGTGACACAAGTTGCGGGAAAGAGACAAATTTTTTTTTTTTTTTGCACAAAGTTGTCACTAAATGATATATTGCTCAAACATGCCATGGGAATATGTGAAATTACACCCCAAAATACATTCTGTTGCTTCTCCTGAGTACGGGGATACCACATGTGTGAGACTTTTTGGGAGCCTAGCCACGTATGGGACCCCGAAAACCAAGCACCGCCTTCAGGCTTTCTAAGGGCGTAAATTTTTGATTTCACTCTTCACTGCCTATCACAGTCTCGGAGGCCATGGAATGCCCAGGTGGCACAAAACCCCCCCAAATGACCCCATTTTGGAAAGTAGACACCCAAAGCTATTTGCTGAGTGGTATAGTGAGTATTTTGCAGACCTCACTTTTTGTCACAAAGTTTTGAAAATTAAAAAAAGAAAAAAAAAATTTTTTTTTTTTGTCTTTCTTCATTTTCAAAAACAAATGAGAGCTGCAAAATACTCACCATGCCTCTCAGCAAATAGCTTGGGGTGTCTACTTTCCAAAATGGGGTCATTTGGGGGGGGTTTGTGCCACCTGGGCATTCCATGACCTCCGAAACTGTGATAGGCAGTGAAGAGTGAAATCAAAAATGTACACCCTTAGAAATCCTGAAGGCGGTGATTGGTTTTCGGGGTCCCGTACGCGGCTAGGATCCTAAAAAGTCCCACACATGTGGTATCCCCGTACTCAAGAGAAGCAGCAGAATGTATTTTGGGGTGCAATTCCACATATGCCCATGACCTGTGTGAGCAATATATCATTTAGTAACAACTTTGTGCAAAAAATAAATAAATAAATAAATAAATTGTCACTTTCCCGCAACTTGTGTCAAAATATAAAATATTCCATGGACTCAACATGCCTCTCAGCAAATAGCTTGGGGTGTCTACTTTCCAAAATGGGGTCATTTGGGGGGGGTTTGTGCCATCTGGGCATTTTATGGCCTTCAAAACTGTGATAGGTAGTGAGGAGTAACATCAAAAATGTACGCCCTTAGAAATCCTGAAGGCAGTGATTGGTTTTCGGGGCCCCGTATGCGGCTAGGCTCCCAAAAAGTCCCACACATGTGGTATCCCTATACTCAGGAGAAGCAGCTAAATGTATTTTGGGGTGCAATTCCACATATGCCCATGGCCTGTGTGAGCAATATATCATTTAGTGACAACTTTTTGTAATTTTTTTTTGTCATTATTCAATCACTTGGGACAAAAAAAATGAATATTCAATGGGCTCAACATGCCTCTCAGCAATTTCCTTGGGGTGTCTACTTTCCAAAATGGGGTCATTTGTGGGGGTTTTGTACTGCCCTGCCATTTTAGCACCTCAAGAAACGACATAGGCAGTCATAAATTAAAGGCTGTGTAAATTCCAGAAAATGTACCCTAGTTTGTAGGCGCTATAACTTTTGCGCAAACCAATAAATATACACTTATTGACATTTTTTTTACCAAAGACATGTGGCCAAATACATTTTGGCCTAAATGTATGACTAAAATTGAGTTTATTGGATTTTTTTTAGAACAAAAAGTAGAAAATATCATTTTTTTTCAAAATTTTCGGTCTTTTTCCGTGTACAGCGCAAAAAATAAAAACGGCAGAGGTGATCAAATACCATCAAAAGAAAGCTCTATTTGTGGGAAGAAAAGGACGCAAATTTTGTTTGGTTACAGCATTGCATGACCGCGCAATTAGCAGTTAAAGCGACGCAGTGCCAAATTGTAAAAAGTGCTCTGGTCAGGAAGGGGGTAAATCCTTCCGGGGCTGAAGTGGTTAAACCTCATCTGCCACATAGACGCCCAATTAGACAGAGCATTGAGGTCAGCTTGCAAATTGGAGACATCCTGTAAGGACGTTATTCCACTGCATAGCTTGGTGTCATCTGCAAAGACAGAAATGTTACTTTTGATCCCAGACCCAATATCATTTATAAAGATATTAAAGAGTAAGGGTCCCAGCACTGAACCTTGGGGTACACCACTGATAACCTTAGACCATTCAGAGTAAGAATCATTAACCACTACTCTCTGAATTCTGTCTTTTAGCCAGTTTTCTATCCATTTACAAACTGATGTTTCCAAGCCTGTAGACTTTAACTTACACATGAGCCGTGCAGTGGTGTATTTAGGTTTTGTGCTGCCCTAGGCCTGACTGAGCTTGCGCACCCCCTAATTTAAATATGACCCACCCCTTCCTGTCAAGGCCACACCCCTTTCTTTTAAAGATCCGCCCTGTCATCTTCATTGGAGGAGGACAGAGGGACGCCGCGGGAAGAGGACAGAGAGGCATGCAGCATCTTTTCGTTTGGTGGTAAGGGGATATGTGCTGGTTGCTTTGGGAGGGGAGGATCAGACCCCTCCCAAAGCACCCAGCACATATCCCCTTACCCCCCCTCCCCTCATCCATGTGTGCATTTGTTATCTGCCTCCTTCCTGGTTACTGTGTCCCCCTCCACTGTAAACTATACACAGACCTCAGAGCAGAAGCGCGGCTCTTGCACTGAAGTCGTGTCCCTCCTCTGTGGCTCCTTCTCCTCCTGGCTGTGTACACTAGAACATTGGAGCTGAGAAGGAGGAGGAGCTGAGGAGTGTGTGTGGCTGACAGTGGGGAGAGAGGTGGTGGCTGCTACGGAAAGCCGATCGCCGCTTGTGGGATCCTGGGTGGCAGATGTCCTGGGTGCCCACGCTAGCGCACTCTGGCTGCCAGTTACCGAAGCTCAGTGCCGGAACTTGTTGTGGGCTCTGGGACAGTGGCGTCACTAGGTTTGGTGTCACCTGGAGCTGTAAAAATTGTGTCATCCCCCTTAATTTTTTGACTGGAGGCCCAGCGTTGGAGCTCATTGTGGCGGTCAACAAGGCCCAGAGGATATCAGGTTAGGCACTTCCTAATGGCTCAGTCCCTGGGAACAGTAATGGATAATGGCCAACAGGCTCTCTTACCAGACCCAGTGAAACCGCAACAGTGATCCCTCCGGCTGGACGTTCGCTCACTCTGGGTTGCCCAGGCTGACTCTGGTCAGTAGTGTAGCATGTCTGTACCCCGGCAGTGGCTTCATCTTTCTCCCCCTCTGGTGGTGCGGGTACAGCGTGGCTCTCTGGTGGTGCGGGTACAGCGTGGCTCTCTGGTGGTGCGGGTACAGCGTGGCTCTCTGGTGGTGCGGGTACAGCGTGGTTCTCTGGTGGTGCGGGTACAGCGTGGCTCTCTGGTGGTGCGGGTACAGCGTGGCTCTTTGGTGGTGCGGGTACAGCGTGGTTCTCTGGTGGTGCGGGTACAGCGTGGCTCTTTGGTGGTGCGGGTACAGCGTGGCTCCCTCTTTGGCTTCCCCCAGCACAGTACTCTCTTTTTCTCCTCTAACACCCCCCCTCAGCAGAGTGCATGCATGCTGGGGGCTGTAGCATGTCTGTGGGGGCTACTTTTCCCATGATGCCCCCCAGAGTCTTCTGATTGGCCCTCTGCTGTGGCCAATCATGGGGAGGAAAACAGCGGTCAGGAAGCTGGGCGACGGCGCAGGGAAACCAATTAGAGCCGCTCTCTCTTCTCCCTTCGGCTGACAGAAAGGGGAGGGGGGGCGAGCGGGGGAGTTCTCGCAAATGGAGCAGCAGATCTGTGACAGGGAGAGGAGAGATGCGGGTTGTCAGGGGAGGGGGGGGCGAGCGGGGGAGATACACAGACAACCCACATCTCTCCTCTCCCTGTCACAGATCTGCTGCTCAATTTGCCAGAGAACTCCCCCGCTCGCCCCCCCCTCCCCTTTCTGTCAGCCGAAGAGAGAAGAGAGAGAGAGCGGCTCTAATTGGTTTTACCGTGCCGCCGCCCAGCTTCCTGACCGCTGTTTCCCTCCCCATGATTGGCCACAGCAGAGGGCCAATCAGAGACAGAATCACAGCTTTACGGAGGGGCGGCTTGACGGCACCCGGGACGCCACTGTACTGCACTGCTAAGCTGTACCCCCTGCTGTGCGGGAGTCGGGAAGAGGGCGCCGCTGCCATTTTCGGGGGGGGCGGCTTTCTGCCGCCCCCCCGCACAGTGCCGCCCTAGGCCTGGGCCTTGTTGGCCTAGGCCAAGACACAGCACTGGAGCCGTGTGTGCGGAAATGTATCGAACGCTTTTGCAAAATCCAAGTATACCACGTCCACAGCCACCCCTCTGTCCAAGGTTTTACTTACCTCTTCATAAAAAGAAATCAGGTTTGTCTGACAACGTCTGTCTTTCATGAACCCATGCTGTCTGTTGCTTAAAATGTTTTTTTCCAGCAAGAACTCGTCTATGTGGTCTTTTATTAAACGCTCCAGTATCTTCCCGACTATAGAAGTTAAACTAACAGGTCTATAGTTACCTGGTAAAGACTTTGATCCCTTTTTAAATATAGGCACCACGTTCGCCCTGCGCCAATCCAGTGGTACTATTCCCGTCATTAATGAGTCCCTAAAAATTAGATACAATGGCTTTGAAATTACAGAGCTCAATTCTTTTATAATCCGTGGGTGGATGCCATCAGGTCCAGGTGCTTTATCCACCTTTATTCTGTCTAAATATTTCTGGATCATATCCCTTTTGAGCCAGTGTGGATCATTGGGGGCTGTGTCACTACCATCCCCATTATGGACATGAGCTTCCCCATGCTCTTTTGTATACACAGAGCTGAAGAAAGTATTTAATAAATTGGCCTTCTCCTTGTCCCCAGTCACCCACTCCAGATTATTTTGTAAAGGGCCTACATGCTCAGACCTGACCTTTTTACTATTAATATATTTGAAGAATTTTTTGGGGTTTGCCCTACTATTTTTTGCGATCTGTCGTTCATTTAGAATTTTTGCACCCTTAATTTGCTTTTTACAAATTCTGTTAAATTCTTTGTAGCATTTAAACAACACTAGTGTTCCTTCATTTTTATATTTTTTAAAAGCTCTTTTCTTATTGTTTATAGCTTTTCTAACTTTGACCGTGAGCCACATAGGTTTTATTTTTAGCCTTTTAAACTTATTGCCCATGGGAATATACTTTGCAGTGAGGTCCCAAACAGTCTTTTTGAAGAATTCCCATTTCTGTTCTGTGTTTATCGCTGCCAATATTCCCTCCCAGTCTAAGTCCTCTAGAGCAGCCCTCATCCTTGGAAAATTTGCTCTCTTGAAGTTAAGTGTTTTTATCTTTCCCGTATGTATTTCTTGTTTACAGCTAACATTAAATGAAATCATGTTATGGTCACTGCTACCCAGGTGTTCCTTTATCTGAACATTAGTAATAAGCTCTGCATGGTTTGAGATTACCAGGTCCTACAGAGCTTCATTCCTAGTTGGGGCCTCAATAAACTGCACCATAAAATTGTCCTGTACTAGGTTTATAAATTTTTGCCCTTTAAGTGTCCCAGCAGTGCCATTACTCCAGTCAATTTCTGGGTAGTTAAAATCCCCCATTATTATCACTGTCCTAGCCCTTGCAGCCCTTTCCATCTGTGCAAGGAGCTGAGTCTCCACCTCCTCGTTAACATTGGGTGGTCTATAACAAACTCCAATTATTAACTTTGAACTACTCACATCTATATGCAGTTCCACCCATTACATTAACGTATCTGTACGTTGCCCTTTAAGAGGCAGCTTGCGGGCGTGCACCCGCCGGGAGCTCCATGACTCGATGTCCGCGGGCATACCCGCAATCGTCTCACGGTGAGGAAGAACGGGGAGATGCTAATGTAAACAAGCATCTCCCCGTTCTGCCTAATGACACTAACACTGATCACGCTCCCTGCGATCGGGAGCGGTGATCAGTGATGTGTCAGACACAGCCCATCCCCCCCACAGTTAGAATCACTCCCTAGGCACACTTAACCCCTACAGCGCCACCTAGTGGCTTCACTGCCAGTGACATTTTTACAGTAATCAATGCAATTTTTTAGCATTGATCTCTGCATTAATGCCAATGGTTCCAAAAATGTGTCAAAATTGTCCGATGTATTCGCCATAATGTCACAGTCAAGATAAAAATCGCTGATCAGTGCCATTACTAGTAAAAAAAAATTATCAATAAAAATGCCATAAAACTATCCCCTATGTTGTAGACGCTATAACTTTTGCGCAAACCAATCAATAAACGCTTATTGCGATTTTTTTTACCAAAAATATGTAGAAGAATACCTATCGGCCTAAACTGAGGAAAAAAACAGTTTTTTTATATATTTTTTGGGGATATTTATTATAGCAAAAAGTAAAAAATAATGCGTTTTTTTCAAAATTGTCGCTTTTTTTTGTTTATAGCGCAAAAAATGAAAACCGCAGAGGTGATCAAATACCACCAAAAGAAAGCTCTATTTGTGGGAAAAAAAGGACGTCAACTTCCTTTGAGAGGCACGTCGCACGTCCGCGCAATTGTCAGTTAAAGCGACGCAGTACCGAATCGCAAAAAGTGCTCTGGTCAGGAAGGGGGTAAATTCTTCCGGGGCTGAAGTGGTTAAAAGAAAGCTCTATTTGTGTGAAAAAAATGACAAAAATTTTTTTATTCAGCTGTATTTAACTCATTGCAACTTATAACATCTAAGTGAAAGATATAACACCTAACATGTAAGAAAAAAATATTTAAAAAAAAATCAAAAACAGAGTTGGAAAAAGGATCACCCCCTTGTGTCTGTATTTTGTTGAACCACCTTTTGCTTTAGTGTGTTGGGATATGTCTCTACTAATTTTGCACATCTAGACTTTACAATATTTGCCCACTCTTCTTTGCAGAACTACTCAAGTTCAGTTAAATTTGATGGTGACCGTTTGTGGACTGCAGTCTTCAAGTAATTCCACAGATTCCGTTTGTAGCGTGTGTTCCAAACGTGCGTTCCAAACTACCGTTCCAAACTGACGTCAGTTCCGGTCGTTTGGAACGCACGTTTAGGAGGGTTAGCAGGTGAGAACACGGAGGAGCCAGCCTCCTGAACGTACTGTTATGGATTGTTTAATACTCTGGGTAAATGACTATTTCTATTATGTCAAGATACATGCTAAACTCCTTACTCAATATGGTCAATAAGAGCACCCCCTCCCATTGAGTGAACAAGCCTCCATCAGCAGAAAACCTGGATGAATCTGGCCAGAAGACCCTTTAGAAAAGGAACATCCAATCCATAACTGACAGCATGAGCTACGACTGTGATGATGCTTTTGCAAACAATGACTCATGTTCTATTATAAAAGAGGCCATAAGTCCAGGCAATAAAGGAAGTTCTCACTGAACAGCTTGTGTCAGTGTCTTTTCTTCTACGTGCATGTATATTTACATTTGAAATTAGGCCAGGTGCAGATAATTGTACAGACACTTGTCTGAATCCAAAACAATCTGGCAGCCCAACGTGGGGCCCCGGGTTGTGACCGGAGGAGAGCCGACCAAGAGGCCACCGAGAGGAACCGTCACGGGCGGGACAGAGACTGATCATCTCTGAAAATACGGTAAGATATAATTTTCATAGCTTGCTTAAGTATATCCCGTCTCCCGTGTGAGTCCGTCTTTGTGTCCGTGTCGGTCACCAAAAACAGCTAATACTTGCCCGATTATCTACAGCCTGTAAGAACATTGTGTTGTATGTTCCCTTCTTCCCCCCTCCCCCCCCTTTTTACCTTTCCCTCTTTCCCTCCTTCCCCTCCCCCCTCTTTCCCACCCTTCCCTCTCCCTCCCCCACTCCTCCCCCTTTGTCCACGTCCTTCCCCCTCTTCTTCTCTTTTCCCCCCTCCCCCTTCCCTCTCTGCTCCCCCTTTCCCTCTCCCCTCTTTTCCTTTCCCCTCTCTCCCTTTTCCTATCCCCTCCTCTTTTCCCATTTCCCCTTTTCCTCTTTTTCTTCCCCCCCCCTCCTCCCCTACCCCACCGTTCTTGACTTGCCTCTGTTTTCACTTTCTTGCTTTTTCTTCCTTTTCCCCCCTTCAAGCCCTCACCACAGCATGTAAGCTAGCCAAAGGAAAGACAGCCAACATCCACACAGATTCAAGGTATGCATTCAGGGTGGCCCATGATTGATCTGGAAGGCTAGAGGCTTCCTTACTGCAGCTGGCACACCGGTGAAACACAGCACTGCAATCAAAGATCTCATGGATGCCCTTCTCCTACCCACCCAAGTGGCCGTCCTAAAGGTTAAGGCACATGGTAAACTGACAACCGAAGAGGCTAAAGGGAATCACCTGGCAAACTTGGCAGCCAAACAAGCAGCCAGGAGCGATCAACAGGAAGAGGTAGAAGTAGTGGAGAATCCCATACTCGCAGTGCAAACTAGAAGTCAAAGCCTCCCCGTCAATAAAACCCACCTGAAGGAGCAGCAAGACGCTGCCAGTCAAGAACAGGAAACCTGCATAAAGAAAGGAGCAGCACAGAAAGATGGACTGTTCGAAGTTAATAAAAAAACATTTCTACCCCGGAATCTATATCCAGCAGTAGTCCAGTGGGCCCATGGATCAGCACATCTGTCTAAAAATCTCATGAACTCGCTTATCAGTAAATATTACATGGCACCTGGCATAACCGCCCTCACCAATAATTATTGCAAGTCTTGTACCATCTGCGCTAAATGCAACTCCGGATGGATGAAGAAGGACCAGCGGACACATCTTGCGAAACCTTTGTATCCATTCCAGAGGATCCAGATTGACCACATTCAAATACCAAAGAGCGGAAGATTTGAATATGCTTTGGTGATCGTAGACATGTTCTCAGGATGGCCAGAAGCATACCCAGTCACCAACATGACAGCCAAGACAACAGCCAAGAAATTGCTGACCGAAATAGTATGCAGGTATGGGGTCCCAGAGGTCATAGAGAGCGACCAAGGTCCGGCTTTCACGGCCTCAGTCACGAAAGATATCTGGTCTGCCCTAGGAGTCACTTTAGAATTCCACATGCCCTATCACCCTCAGAGCAGTGGTAAGGTAGAAAAATTAAACGGTACCATTAAATCTAGAATGCTAAAAATGTCAGAGGAAACAGACATGAGCTGGCCAGAGTTTACCTATTGTCCTGTTCAGTGTCAGATGCACCCCAAGGGGGGAACACTCTCTATTTCCATACGAGAACTTGTTCGGGTCAGCCCCAGGCTTGGGTGTTATTTCCCACAACAGTTACAACTACAGTCTGATGTATTGACTAATTATGTGACCGCACTGTCTTGTGAATTAACTCATATCCATGCACAAGGGTTTTCTTCCATTCCAGACCCAGACTCCGACACAAGAACCCATAAGCTGCTGCCCGGAGACTGGGTACTAATAAAAAAGTTTATAAGAAAGCACTCTCTGGAACCAAAATTCGACGGACCATTCCAGGTTCTGATAACTACTGCCACCTCCGTTAAGGTCGCAGGAAAGAACTCCTGGATCCACGCTTCTCACTGCAAGAAGGTTCCAACCCCTGAAGACAAGTCCCAGCCTACACCATGATGACAGTGCTACATATCCTTTTTCTTGTGGGGTTGGTGGGAGCTCAACAAGTGACCACACAATTTTGGTACAACGCATCCAACACACACGTGGCCACCTTCACCTTTGATTACTGCAATATAGCCTCCTGTCCCTTAGATGTTTCCTGGCAATGTAACTGGTATAACACCCCTGGACGCAGATCTCTGTATGCTTCCAACTATATATGTGTCACAGATAGTTACTGGGGACAGAATTGTGACTATTGGGGGTCAGTGGGGTGGAATACAGGAGCAGACTGGGGGTACAAACCACAGAGTGCACTGAATAGAACAGATAAGAATGGGAAATCCTTGTTAAAAAGGATGACCCTGTCAAAACCAGGTACATGCCTATCCACTGGGAGAACAGGCTACAACATGCTCCTTACCCTAACTATAGAGAACCCTAGCCCCGGTTATGCCGGTATATATGTGTTAGGAACATGGGTGTCAGGGGGTATAGGAGGGCCGCTGGGAAAGTTCCAACTAAAGGACATGTATAATTCAACAGACAGGCAATCGACCCAGTTTCGCTAACCCTCTCAGACCCTCCATCTGCACCCTAGGTGATATGGCAGCGGTGGCAAATCCCACCTTTGAGGACACCATAGCTGCAGAGACTGGCTTTTCTGACACCAATCTGTGGCTAGAATGGATGAAGTACAGCACAGACAGACATAATAAGACCAACTGCTATGTTTGTGGTAGTGCTAGGCCACACCTGGGTACTGTTCCACTGACGATACCCAAAGAAAGCGAGGAGTGCTTCCTTAGCCTGTTCACTAATGCAACAACAAACCACTTATCCTGTGAAGAGTGGAAAAAGAAGTACCCCATAGTTACCAAAACCCCAAGGCCAAGCGAAGGTATCACCATTTACCCAGGAAACTATACCTGTCACTCAAATTGTCAAGGAAAAGGGAGGTTCCTGGGTAATTTCACAGACGGTTACTGCTTTACCTACAGTAATGTTTTGGGAAGTCAGGTACAGAACCAGGTCCAGTCCCTTGGTGATGTGTATTGGATCTGTGGGGATCCTAAAGTTAGGACGAGGCTAGGAGGGAATGGAGAGTGTGCCCTGGCAAAGGTCATTATGCCCCTCCACATCCTCCCATATGACCCATCTCCCCCACACCCTGAACATCACCCAACCATAGGAAAGAGAGGAGTGCTCCTGAGAGAAGTTTTGATCCACATGTGAATATAGATGCCATAGGGGTCCCAAGGGGGGTCTTGAATGAGTTTAAAGCCCGAGACCAAGTAAAGGCAGGTTTTGAGTCTCTGATTCCCATAATCACTGTCAACAAAAATGTAGACTGGATAATATTACAACCAGCAGCGGTTTGTAAATTACACCAGAGATGCCCTACAGGGGATTGCTGACCAATTAGCCCCCACATCTTACATGACATTTCAGAATAGGATGGCCTTGGACATGATTTTAGCGGAGAAGTGGGGTGTTTGTAAAATGATTGAAGGTACAGGGACATGCTGTACATACATCCCTGGCAACACTGGTCCAAATGGTAAGGTCCCCCTGGCCATAAAAAGTTGGAAAGCCTATCAGTAGAGCTGAAGAAGAATTCGGGTATAGATCAGCCATGGGACCGGTGGTTGAGTGGTTGGCAGAAGACCTTGGCTCGGATAGGTACTGTAATACTAGTTCTTTTGATCTTTCTAGCTATTATAGCATGTTGTGTTATCCCGTGTGTAAAGAAATTCCTAGGCAAAACAGTCGACCAAGCGACCCCAGTGATGATACACCAGGACGCAGAAGATGAGGACTATGAAAAGCCCTATGCCCCATTACAATCCCTCCCCATATCTACAAATTATAAGACCATTCAGCCATAGGGATAGCATCTGCAAAGACTGTGGCAAAGGGGGTGATGGGCCAGCCATCACCCGTCTAACGTACAGGAAGAAAAAAGTTCCAAGGCACATGAGGACAGATGAGTTAGACTACCTACTAGTGACAGAATAGGAAATAGACATTTCAAGGGGGCACTGTTATGGATTGTTTAATACTCTGGTTGAACAACTATTTGTATTATGTCAAGATACATGCTAAACTCCTTACTCAATATGGTCAATAAGAGCACCCCCTCCCATCGAGTGAACAATCCTCCATCAGCAGAAAACCTGGATGAATCTGGCCAGAAGACCCTTTAGATAAGGAACATCCAATCCATGACTGACAGCATGAGCTACGACTGTGATGATGCTTTTGCAAACAATGACTCATGTTCTATTATAAAATAGGCCATAAGCCCAGGCAATAAAGGAAGTTCTCACTGAACAGCTTGTGTCAGTGTCTTTTCTTCTGCGTGCACGTATATTTACATTTGAAATTAGGCCAGGTGCAGATAATTGTACAGACACTTGTCTGAATCCAAAACAGTACCACACTATCAGAGGAGGAGGCGGAGGCAGAGGGGTATGGCTGCCGAAGATAATATGGGAGTGACAGCGGGTACGCGCCGCTCCTCCAGGAATGTTCCAGGTCGCCAGGTAGAAGAAGCGGCAGGCAGGGCAAGGCTGAGCAGCCCGTTGCAGGAGCTGGGAGGGGGCGTCGGCTCTTCCCTAAACAGCCAGAACACAGGAGAAAGCAAGTAGAGTACAAAACAGCTGCTGCAGGGTTGAAGAGTCACAGGCAGTGATACACAGACAGGTGCCAGCTCCAGGTCTGCTGCTGGGGGAAACTGTTCAGCAGGAGGCAGCACAACCTCCAGCAGTAGGTGAGTGTGCTACATTTAATACTTTAAATGTGTTAGTTGATTCCCTAACATCTTAGTGAGAACTCTATCACCTATGCTTCCTGCTGCTGTTTCTTCTTGCAACTTAGCCCAGGACTTTGTATCTGCTGCTATGCTCAGCCCTTCTCCTGTCTCTGTGTCTCACTCTGCTAGTTTGTTATCCCAGCACAGCCCTGTTGCCACGGTTACTGGGGGCATGTCAGGGGATGGGAATGTTCCTTTGGTCAGGGTCAATGTTCCGCAATCATGCATGAAGAAAGTCATGCCATGTGAAATGTCTCCCCTGGGCTACCATTTGAGTGTAGTGGTAAGAGAAAAAAAATGGAGGGGGGATTTTATCGATATCCTATCTCTATTACCCTCACATAAAGATTTCATGGGGGAGATGGAAAGAGAGGGGATGAAAAGCAGGAGGATGAGAGGGGTAGACCTATCCCTAGGTCATTCAATAACAAGCTTATTGCATATTTGCAAGAGTGATGGCGGAAAAGCACCCAGAACGGTGCGGGGGGTTGTTTCAGCATTTAGACCACATACTGGAGGCGTATAAAAGCTTTGGGGGGCTAGGCTAGTACTATTATGACGAGTCATTCAGACAGAAGTTGTCAGTTCACCCCTCGTTGAGTTGGGGAATGAAGGACGTAGGGCTATGGCTCAATCTGCTTGCCCCCCAGAGGCAAATTGTGCCTAAGCCAGTTGCAGTTACACCGTCCAGCACTGGGTACAGGAGAGGCTGCTGCTTCGCTTTTAATGGCAGCCAGTGTCGCTGGAATGCGGCGTGTAAGTATAGGCATGGAGTATATGTTTATTCCTGCGCTACCATGTGCGGGAGGATCAGAAAAGAACTGCTGCAAGCACCGAATAGGGGTCAATCCATACCCATAAAAAGGATAAGTTAAATGGGGGTTGGTGCTGCGCTGTTCGCATCAATGGAAAAAAATACTGCTATTTTAGCAGTACATATCCCAGTTTTATACTCTCTTCATTTTCCTTTTTCTCTCCGTACATGGTAGCGCAGGAATAATTTTTTATCTGTTAGTACATATGCATGCATATAAGTAAAAAATAAATAATGCAAACAATGATCACAGTAATAAAATAGAGTGACTGGTTTACAAAGTGCTAAGTGCATAAATCAATACTAATAACACTATGGTGTTTCTGCTGTATATCATATATGTGCAAAAAATAAATAACCTGTGCAAAAATTCTAATTCAGTAGTGCAAATTAAACAACTATCTTCCTGTGCAAAGTGCTATGACCTGTGCAAAAAATGCAATACGGATGTGCAATAATAAAGTCCAAAAGAGTGTGCAAAATGCAATGGAGCTGTGCAAAAATTGCAATAAGTTCCTTTCCTGACAGACTCCATTTCAGCCTACGTATGGGTTAATCCTGCCTCTCATACCTCATAGGACCCCACTCCCATAAATCTTTGCTTCTAGTCAGAGACCGTGTTCCTTTTTTGTCCTCCTCCTAGGACCAAGGTGTCTTACCTTACGAAATTCTTGATCCAGTCCTGGTGGTTTTGCACGTAAATAATGGTCATGGCGGTGTCCTTTTTTGGAGTCCAGCTTCCCCAGCTATTAGCAGGGCAGACAGGGGTGATTTAAAGCAATGCCTTGAAGAGCTTATTAACTAGCCATTGGCTGGAAAGCAGCAACATGGCCAAACATCCCAGCTATTAGCGGGAGGCCTTTCTTAACCACTTCAGCCCCAGGAGGATTTACCCCCTTCCTGACCAAAGCACTTTTTACAATTTGGCACTTCGTCGCTTTAACTGCTAATTGCGCGGTCATGCAATGCTGTACCCAAACGAAATTTGCCTCCTTTTCTTCCCACAAATAGAGCTTTCTTTTGATGGTATTTGATCACCTCTGTGGTTTTTATTTTTTGCGCTATAAATGAAAAAAGACCGAAAATATTTTCTACTTTTTGTTATAAAAAAATCCAATAAACTCAATTTTAGTCATACATTTAGGCCAAAATGTATTCGGTCACATGTCTTTGGTAAAAAAAATCAATAAGCGTATATTTATTGGTTTGCGCTAAAGTTATAGCGTCTACAAACTAGGGTACATTTTCTGGAATTTACACAGCTTTTAGTTTATGACTGCCTATGTCATTTCTTGAGGTGCTAAAATGGCAGGGCAGTACAAACCCCCCCCCCAAATGACCCCATTTTGGAAAGTAGACACCCCAAGGAAATTGCTGAGAGGCATGTTGAGCCCATTGAATATTCATTTTTTTGTCCCAAGTGATTGAATAATGACAAAAAAAAATTACAAAAAGTTGTCACTAAATGATATATTGCTCACACAGGCCATGGGCATATGTGGAATTGCACCCCAAAATACATTTAGCTGCTTCTCCTGAGTATGGGGATACCACATGTGTGGGACTTTTTGGGAGCCTAACCGCGTACGGGGCCCCGAAAACCAAGCACCGCCTTCAGGATTCCTAAGGGCGTAAATTTTTGATTTCACTCCTCACTACCTATCACAGTTTTGAAGGCCATGAAATGCCCAGATGGCACAACCCCCCCCCCCCAAATGACCCCATTTTGGAAAGTAGACACCCCAAGCTGTTTGCTGAGAGGCATGTTGAGTCCATGGAATATTTTATATTTTGACACAAGTTGTGGGAAAATTACAAACTTTTTTTTTTTTTGCACAAAGTTGTCACTAAATGATATATTGCTCACACAGGCCATGGGCATATGTGGAATTGCACCCCAAAATACATTCTGCTGATTCTCCTGAGTACGGGGATACCACATGTGTGGGACTTTTTGGGAGCCTAGCCGCGTACAGGGCCCCGAAAACCAAGCACCACCTTCAGGACTTCTAAGGGCGTAAATTTTTGATTCACTCCTCACTACCTATCACAGTTTTGAATGCCATAAAATGCCAAGATAGCACAACCCCCCCCCCCAAATTACCCCATTTTGGAAAGTAGACACCCCAAGCTATTTGCTGAGAGGCATGGTGAGTATTTTGCAGCTCTCATTTGTTTTTGAAAATGAAGACAAATATTTTTTTTTTCTTTTTTTCAAATTTCAAAACTTTGTGACAAAAAGTGAGGTCTGCAAAATACTCACTATAGCTCTCAGCAAATAGCTTGGGGTGTCTACTTTCCAAAATAGGGTCATTTGGGGGGGGGTTGTGCCACCTGGGCATTCCATGGCCTCCGAAACTGTGATAGGCAGTGAAAAATGAAATAAAAAATTTAGAAAGCCTGAAGGCGGTGCTTGGTTTTCGGGGTCCCGTACGCGGCTAGGCTCCCAAAAAGTCTCACACATGTGGTATCCCCGTACTCAGGAGAAGCAACAGAATGTATTTTGGGGTGTAATTTCACATATTCCCATGGCATGTTTGAGCAATATATCATTCAGTGACAACTTTGTGCAAAAAAAAAAAAAAAATTGTCTTTTTCCCACCCACCATTAGAATACCTCCCTTCATCCACCCACTTCTAATGATGGGCATACATGCACCGTATATTTATGCCGAAGCATGGGGGCATCCGCCCCAAAAGGTAGGAGCAAATCGCTCCTCCGGCTTTGCTGCCCCCATGCTTTGGCATATATGCTCTTTTTTTAACTGTGGTGGTGAAATCACCTCCGACAGCGCTGGAGTCACGGCTTTATGTATCGTGAGAGCAAACGCTGTTGCTGTCAAGATAAATAAATCCGCGCTGCAACTGAATGGCGTACCTGCTAAGAAAATGATGGTTAACAATAAAACAAAGTAACATTACAGTATAACAGTAAGACTTACCATACCTGCAAAGCAAATACAAAAAAAAATAGTAAAAAATAAAACATTTAACGCAACCTGTACCTAAAATATATATATGCCGAAGCATGGGGGCATCCTCCCGCAAAAGGTAGGAGCAAATCGCTCCTCCGCCCTCTGCTGCCCCCATGCTTCGGCATATATGCTGAACTATGTAACTGTGGTGGTGAAATCACCTCCGACTGCGCTGGAGTCACGGCTCTATGTATCGTGGGAGCAAGCGATGTTGCTGTCAAGATAAATAAATCCGCTCTGCAGCTGAATGGCGTACCTGAAAACAAAAAATTGGTTAACAATAAAACACAGTAAACAGTAAAGTATAAAAAAATTGCATACCTATAAAACAAACATGATAAAAACATAATAACAATAAAACAGTGCAGAATAGAATACAGTAAAAAAGAGCAGAACAATAGAGAGAGAATAGAGAGAGAACAATAAAACTACAACTATTTTAGTTTTTTTTATTTTATTTTTTTTTTTTACACTTTTTTTTGTAACTAACTTTTGTTACTGTAACCGTTTCCAGGTTCGGGTCTCTCAAAATGCGATAGCATCTTGGGAGACCCTGTGAAAGTGCTGTACCCTGGTAGTGTTATGGTAGCGTTCAAAACATTCACCAATGCAAAGACCAGGATTGTCAGGACAGGAGGGACAATAATAGCGGGTGTCACGCCTATATTCGCGCTTGCTGCAGACACGACATCTTTTTTGGGGGGCTCGTTGGGTAGGGGTACTCGGGAGGACATAAAGAAAATGCCTCTCATGCAGCCGGCTTACTGCATTTGGTTGAGGAAGGTGAAGTGGAGCACCGTCTGGAAACAGAAGGGCTCTGACGATCTCTTCCTGGAATTTAAGGAAGGATCCAGTCTGTCCTGAAGCTCTGTATAGCACATAAGCGTTCAACAAAGCCAATTGAAATAAATAAACAGACACTTTTTTGTACCAGCGTCTGGCCTTACGGGCAACTAAGTACGGCGCCAACAACTGGTCGTTGAGGTCCACCCCTCCCATGTTAAGGTTATATTCGTGGACACAGAGGGGTTTCTCCACAACCCCAGTCGCCGTAATAATTTGGACCGTCGTGTCTGCATGAAGGGAGGTAAGCATGAAAACATTCTTATTATCCCTCCACTTCATAACGAGCAAATTATTACACTGCAAGCAGGCTCTCTCCCCCCGCCTAAGATGGGAATCTACAAGCCGCTGGGGAAAGCCCTGGAGATTAGGTCGCACAGTGCCACATGCTCCAATCTGATGATCAAAAAGGTGACTAAAAAGTGGCTTGCTCGTGTAATAATTGTCCACGTACAAGTGGTACCCCTTTCCAAATAAGGGTGACAAGTCCCACACAATCTTGCCAGCGCTTCCTATGTAGTCAGGGCAGTTTGTCGGCTCTACGTGACTATCTTTTCCCTCGTCAACCATAAAACTACATGTATAGCCTGTGGCCCTGTCACAGAGCTTATACATCTTGACCCCGTATCTGGCATGCTTGCTGGGAAGGTACTGTTTGAATGACAAGCGGACAGAAAACGTAATCAGGGATTCATCAACGCAGACAACTTGATGGGGAGTAAACAAGTCTGCAAAACGTTGGTTGAAGTGGTTTACGAGGGGCCGAATTTTGTAGAGCCGATCGTATTCAGGGTCTCCACGAGGACGACAGAGTTCATTGTTATTGAAGTGCATGAACCGCAAGATCTGCTCGTATCGTGCCCTGGTCATGGAGGCAGGGAACAAGGGCATATGGTGAATTAGGTCAGTGGACCAAAATGACCGCAAGTCACTCTTTTTGGTTATGCCCATGTTGAGGGAAAGGTCCAGAAAGAGCTTAAATTCGGAGACCGTAATTGGTCTCCAATCTCTGGCAAGGGAGGACTGGGGAATAGTGGCGATGTGTTGACCAGCGTACAAATTGCTTTGGTCCACAATAAATCTATAGAGATCTTCGGTGAAAAACAGTGAATAAAAATCAAGTGACGTAAAATCAACTGTTTCCACCTGAATGCCAGGTTGGCCAGTGAATGGGGAAAGTACGGTTGCTGCAGAAGTGGTGGGTTCCCAATTAGGATTAGCGAATGCAGCAGGAAGGGCACTATGGGCACGACGGGCCTGTGTTCGTCTACTTGGTGGCAGTGGGACACTACTTGTGCTTGCCACCTCGCCAGCTTGAACTGCACTTATGGGACTCGCCACGTCACCACGTGATACTGCAGTGCTGGATGTATGACCAGGGTGCACTAGGCCGCTGGTGTTTGCCAGTTCACCAGAAGGAATAGCGGCGCTAGTACTGCTCTGCTCCATACGAGGGACCTGCGGTTCTTGCACATCAACGACAGAAGAAGAAGTTCGGGGTCTGGTACGCCTGACCTTGGCAGGGACCACAACTCCGTCGTCAGAGCTATCTGTCATGGAGCCGCTGTCGTCTACAGGATCGTATTCTGAGCCTGAATCTGACAGATGAGTGACTTCCTCTTCACTATCTGTCATGCTCAGAAACGTGTAGGCCTCTTCACTAGTGTACCTTCGATTTGCCATTTTGGGCTCTAAATTTAGTGGTACACTAGTGAGACTCACAGGCAAAAAAGCTCCTGACTGTCAGCGACTGTATCAAAACGCTACCAACAAAAACTGTTAGCGATCGCAGGGATCAGGCCTGACGCAGTTAGGTGGGCTGGACAGGGCTGGGCCGAGGGGCAAAACACAGGTGCTAGCAGGTATCTGGGCTGATCCCGCTAACACTGCGTTTTTGGGAACCCTAAACTGCTGGGGACGCTAGTATAGATCTGATCGGATCAGATATTGATCCGTTCAGATACTATACCACTAAGGGAGGTGTATGCTGCGTGCGTGGGTGTTAGCGGTACTGGCGCTAACCTGACGCTGCCTGGGGCAACGCAGACCTTATCTGACCCTAAAACTTAACTTATATCTCCGCCGGGCGATTAGGGGGTTAAACCTTTATTAGGTAATAAACGGCGGGTGCCCTGAAACTATAAAAAACAAACTAACTAACCAGCGTCACCCGTAACAGTTATACGGTGATCACTGGTGAAAGGGTTAACTAGGGGTCAATCAGGGGGTTAAAATCTTTACTAGGCAGTATATGGGGGTCCCTGACGCTATAAAAAGCTGACGGCGAACCTAAATACTTACCTCCCTAACTAGCGTCACCTGTGACACTAATACAGCGATCAGAAAAACGATCGCTTAGTGACACTGGCGATGGGGGGTGATCAAGGGGTTAAAACTTTATTAGGGGGGGTTAGGGGGGTATCCTAGACCTAAACGGGGCTACCACTAACTGCCCTACCACTTATAACTGTCACAAACTAACACCAATGCAAAAAAAAAAAAAAAAACTGCTATTGGTGTCACTGTGACAGGGGGTACAGGGGGGTGATCGGGGGGTGATGGGGGGTGAAAAGTGTGCCTAGTGTGTTCTACTGTTAGTGTAGTATTGTGCAACTCACATTGATGTCTTCTCGCCTCAGCGCCGGAACGAAAAGACCGGCTCGAGGAGAGATGACATCACTTCCTCTGCCGCTGTTTACATTACAGCAGCAGAGGAAGATTTTCATTCGTTGGGAGCAATCGCGAGGGGGTGGCCACGAATGAGTGGCCTCCCCCTCAGCCTGGATCACTCCCCTAACAAAGCCGACCGCCTCGGGCACCAGGTACATGATTTTGCCTGCCTGTGCCATTCTGCCGCAGTATATCTGTGTTAGGCGATCGGCAAGTGGTTAAGAATGCCCCGGTCACGCAGTGAGCATTTACAAGCTCCCAGGTGGTAATGTATGCATTACTCTTTTAATGGCAGCTGTATTTGTGTGTGTTGTCTGTCCGCCGTTATGCTCCGGTTTTCTGGTCATGGCGGCTGGGACGCATCTGCGTTTTAGTCCACCGCTTCTCGCTCTAACTGCGCAGCTGCGAAGTCTCGATTGAGATCGAGGCTTGGTTCGCGCATGCACGGTTGGCGCAAGATGGCGGCGGTCGCCCATGTGTGCGAGCGCCATAGAGTAGCATCAATCACAGCGCAGGTGCGATGTGGACACGCTGACGTCATCGTTAGTGGCGGATTCAAATAGCTGTCAGAAACAGCTTTTATTTGGGATGCTTGCAGAGCTCAGGCAGTTGCTTCCCAGAGATTGCATTTATGACTAGGGATGAGCCGAACACCCCCCGGTTCGGTTCGCACCAGAACCTGCGAACGGACTGAAAATTCGCACGAACGTTAGAACCCCATTGACGTCTATGGGACTCGAACGTTCGAAATCAAAAGTGCTAATTTTAAAGGCTAATTTGCATGGTATTGTCCTAAAAAGGATTTGGGGACCCGGGTCCTACCCCAGGGGACATGTATCAATCCAAAAAAAACTTTTAAAAACGTCCGTTTTTTCGGGAGCAGTTATTTTAATGATGGTTAAAGTAAAAAAAAAAAAGTGAAATATTCCTTTAAATATCGTACCTGGGGGATGTCTATAGTATGTAAAGTGGCGCGTGTTTCCCGTGTTTAGAACAGTCCCTGCACCAAATGTCATTTTTAAGGAAAAAATCTCATTTAAAACTGCTTGCGGGTTTAATGTAATGTCGGGTCCTGGCAATATGGATGAAAATCAGTGAGACAAACGGCATGGGTACCCCCCAGTCCATTACCAGGCCCTTTGGGTCTTGTATGGATATTAAGGGGAACCCCGCACCCAAATTAAAATAAGGAAAGGTGTGGGGCCACAAGGCTCTATATACTCTGAACAACAGTATACAGGCGGCGCAAACAAGACAGGGACTGTAGGTTTGTTGTTAAGTAGAATCTGTTTGTCATTTTGAACGGGTACATTTTTAACGTGTTTAGCTCCAGCCAAAAAATCTTTTTTAAGCTTTTTGGAAAACATAGGGAAGGGTTATCACCCCTGTGACATTTGTTTTGCTGTCTTTCCTCCTCTTTAGAAGATTTCAGCTCACTTTTTGTCCCAATGACAAATGTTTTTTGAAAATTTGGGTTTTTTTGTGGAACAAGGATTGGAAAGCATCAGTGGAAAGGAGAAATGTTTTTCCCATATTAACTCTTACAGGAGAGAATTTCCCTTCCTAGGGGTAGATTTCATCTCACTTCCTGTTGTCTCCTTCCGTTTGCAAGTAGGAGTCGTTTGTAAATTAGATGTTTGAAAGTAGGGGCCTGTCCTATATACTCAGCATAAATTTGGCCCTTAGGTGTTGTTGTGGCCACAACAACGTAAGCCCTCACAGGGCCCTGCTGTGAAATATTAGATCAAGAATTGTAATTACATGCCCCTGTTGAACAGGGGCAGAAAAACTGGGCCTTTGGTGGTGGTGGTGGTGGTGGTGCTGGTGCCACAACACTGTAAGTCCTCACTCGCTCTTGGTGGGTGCAGAAATGGGCCCTGCTGTGAAATATTAGATCAAGAATTGTAATTACATGCCCCTGTTGAACAGGGGCAGAAAAATTGGGCCTTTGGTGGTGGTGGTGGTGGTGCTGGTGCCACAACACTGCAACCCCTCACAGACACTCTAGTTGGAACGCAGGAACGAGCCCTGCTGCAAAGTATTGCATCAAAAATTGTAATTACACGCCCCTGTCAAACAGGGGCAGAAAAATTGGGCCTTAGGCACTGGTGCTGGTGCTACAACACTGCATCCCCTCACAGACACTCTAGTTGGAACGCAGGAACGAGCCCTGCTGCAAAGTATTGCATCA
This sequence comes from Aquarana catesbeiana, assembly GCF_042186555.1. Classification (NCBI taxonomy): domain Eukaryota; kingdom Metazoa; phylum Chordata; class Amphibia; order Anura; family Ranidae; genus Aquarana; species Aquarana catesbeiana. The sequence continues at coordinate 446,194,991 of NC_133324.1, read as the reverse complement.
AAAATTGTAATTACACGCCCCTGTTAAACAGGGGCAGAAAAATTGGGCCTTAGGCACTGGTGCTGGTGCCACAACACTGCAGCCCCTCACAGACACTCTAGTTGGAACGCAGGAACGAGCCCTGCTGCAAAGTATTGCATCAAAAATTGTAATTACACGCCCCTGTTAAACAGGGGCAGAAAAATTGGGCCTTAGGCACTGGTGCTGGTGCTACAACACTGCAACCCCTCACAGACACTCTAGTTGGAACGCAGGAACGAGCCCTGCTGCAAAGTATTGCATCAAAAATTGTAATTACACGCCCCTGTTAAACAGGGGCAGAAAAATTGGGCCTTAGGCACTGGTGCTGGTGCCACAACACTGCAACCCCTCACAGACACTCTAGTTGGAACGCAGGAACGAGCCCTGCTGCAAAGTATTGCATCAAAAATTGTAATCACACGCCCCTGTTAAACAGGGGCTGAAAAAGGCATTGGTGGTGGCGCCCAGAACCAAAAATGTTCTTTCAAGCTATCAGCGTGATGATTGAGGAGGAAGAGGATAATTACTCAGGGATAGTCACTCAGCATCAGCATAGGCAGTCTTTGAAGGGATCTGAGATTTAAAAAAAAATTATTCGGTTACATCAGCATCAGGTGCTTGGTAGCTGGTGGTGATCCAAGACTGATTCATTTTTATGAAGGTCAGTCGATCGACCGAGTCGGTGGACAGATGCACCCTGTGATCGGTTACAACGCCTCCAGCAGCATTGAATGTGCGTTCCGAAAGAACGCTGGATGCAGGACAGGCCAGTAGCTCAATTGCATACTGTGCAAGCTCTGGCCAGTGATCCATCCTCAAGACCCAGTAACCCAGAGGATTTTCGGTGGGAAAGGTGTCCAAGTCTGATCTTGCCCCTAGGTATTCCTGCACCATGTAAAACAGACGCTGGCGATGGTTGCTGGAACCGATCATACCTTGGGGCTGTGGACCAAAAAATTGTCTGAACGCATCGGTCAGACGGCCACCTTCTCCACCGCTCCTTCTTTGACTGACCGAAGCCTCAGCAACACGTTGTGCAGAAACAGGAGTTTGTAACCTCCCAGTCTCTGGGAACGCGTTGCACAGACCTTTCTGCAAGGCCTCCCGAAGATGTTTCATCCTCTGCTCCCTCTGCGATGGCAAGATAAGGTCCGCAACCTTACCCTTGTAACGTGGATCAAGGAGGGTTGCCAGCCAGTATTGGTCCTTCTCCTTGATACCACGAATACGAGGATCCTTACGCAGGCTTTGCAGGATCAGGGAGGCCATGCAGCGTAGGTTTGCTGAGGAATTTGGTCCGGAGTCCTCTGGGTCACTAAGGACGACATGGTCCGCAGCCACCTCCTTCCAGCCACGTACAAGTCCATGTGTTTCTTGGGACTGATCCCTTAAAGACTGCTGCTGATGCTGAGTGCCAGGCTCCACCTCCATACTGACACAATCTTCCTCCTCCTCCTCCTCCTCCTCCTCCTCTTCCTGTGTGATCGGCGGGCATGCAGAAACACTGTCTGGATAAAGGGGGCCTTGAGAGCTAAGGAAGTCCTCCTCTTCCTGCCTCTGTTCTGCCTCAAGTGCCCTGTCCATTATTCCACGCAGCGTGTGCTCCAACAGGTGGACAAGGGGGACAGTGTCACTGATGCATGCACTGTCACTGCTCACCATCCTCGTGGCCTCCTCAAATGGTGACAGGACAGTGCATGCATCCCTGATCATGGCCCACTGGCGTGGGGAAAAAAAACCAAGCTCCCCTGACCCTGACCTGGTGCCATAGTCGCACAGGTACTCATTGATGGCCCTCTGCTGCGTGTGCAGCCGCTGCAGCATGGCCAACGTTGAGTTCCACCTGGTGGGCATGTCACAGATTAGGCGGTTCTTGGGCAGGTTAAACTCCTTTTGGAGGTCCGTCAGCTGAGCACTGGCATTATATGACCGGCGGAAATGCACACAGACTTTCCTGGCCTGGCTCAGGACATCCTGTAAGCCTGGGTACCTGCCCAAGAACCGCTGCACCACCAAGTTAAGGACATGAGCCAAACAGGGCACATGGGTCATTTGTCCCTGTCGGAGGGCAGAGAGGAGGTTGATGCCATTGTCGCAAACCACCATTCCTGCCTTAAGTTGGCGTGGCGTCAACCACCTCTGAACCTGCCCCTGCAGAGCTGACAGAACCTCTGCCCCAGTGTGGTTACTGTCCCCCAAGCACACCAGCTCAAGCACCGCATGGCATCTTTTGGCCTGCGTACTTGCGTAGCCCCTTGAATGGCTACGGAGCACCGCTGGTTCCGAGGACAAAGCACAGGAAGAGGCCATGGAGGAAGAAGAAGAGGAGGGGGTGGAGGAGAGAGGTGTGTCACAATCATTAGCATTTTGGAGGCGTGGTGGCGGAACAACCTCCAACACTACTGCACCTTGTCCTGCATCCTTCCCAGCTGCCAGCAGAGTCACCCAATGCGCCGTGAAACTTAAGTAACGTCCCTGTCCATGCCTGCTGGACCATGAGTCAGCGGTAATATGCACCTTACCGCTGACCGTCCTGTCCAGCGAGGCATGGACATTGCCTTCCACATGCCGGTAGAGAGCCGGAATCGCCTTCCATGAGAAAAAGTGGCGTTTAGGTACCTGCCACTGAGGAACCGCACATTCTACAAACTCACGGAAGGGGGCAGAGTCTACCAACTGAAAAGGCAGCAGTTGAAGTGCTAGCAATTTTGCCAAGCTAGCATTCAACCGCTGCGCATGTGGATGGCTGGGAGCAAACTTCTTTCGGCGGTGCAGCAGCTGGGGCAGGGAAATTTGCCTGGTACAATCTGACGTCGGTGTACCAAAAGCAGATTGCCCACAAGTACTTGGCTGTGACACACCTAATTCTACACCTTCATTCTTCTCAGTGCAGGTCTCAGAGAGGACTGAAGGTATAGTGGGGTTGGAGATCTCAGCTGATGAGGAGCAAGGAGAGGTCCTCTTTGTTCTTTGGTGTGGGTCTTTTAGATACGCTTGCCAACGAACTGCATGGCAGGTCAACATATGTCTGGTCAAGCATGTGGTACCCAAGCGGGAGATGTTTTGGCCACGCGAGATACGCTTGAGACATATGTTGCAAATAGCAGCGGTGCGATCTGATGTCTCAAAAAAGGCCCACACCAAAGAACTTTTTGAATAACGCGCAGAGACTGCAGCGCCCTGCACATGTGGAGCTTTGGGGTGTGATGCAGTCAATGTGCTGCCCTTAGGCTGGCCCCTGGAGGGCATCCTGCCTCGTTGGTGATGTGCCGCCTCCTCCTCCTCCTCCTCTCTCCTATCAGGCACCCACGTTGAGTCAGTGACCTCATCATCCCCTCCCTCCTCATCACTGGAGCAAACCTGGCAGTATGCTGCAGCAGGGGGAGCATGACTGCCAGATTGCTGTCCTTCTTGGGCACCCCCTCTGTCTGCGCTCATGTTACTGCCTTCATCGAGCTCAGTATCATCATCAGAGCCTTCCAAACGCTGGGCATCCTCCTGGAGCATGTGCCCAACACTGTGGTCAAACAGTTCGAGGTACTCCTCAGGAGGACATGGTGGGGCTAGGGAAGGAGTCACTGATGACATTGAGCCGAGGGAAGAGGCCGCTGCTTTGCCAGACAAAGTACCCTGGGCATGGGTGAGAGAGGATGAGGAGGATGAGGACGGCTTGGTCATCCACTCGACCAAGTCTTCCGCATGTTGTGGCTCAACACGGCCAGCTGCCGAAAAAAAGCCCAAGCGTGTCCCACGGCCACATGCTGATGAGGATGCACCGTCTCCATGACCAGCACTAGACACAGAGCCTGCTTACCCTCTCTTATTGGCTTGTGACTGTCTGCCTCTCCTTCTTGGCCTTCCAGACATACTAATGGCCTGTAGCTGCACTAAGCTGGGATATGTATATATATATATATATATATATATATATATATATATATTAGCTGAACACTGTGAGGTGGACGCACCCCACTAACTTGTAGGTTTAGCTGAACACTGTGAGCAGGACGCACCCCACTAACTTGTAGGTTTAGCTGAACACTGTGAGGTGGACGCACCACACTAACTTGTAGGTTTAGCTGAACACTGTGAGGTGGACGCACCACACTAACTTGTAGGTTTAGCTGAACACTGTGAGCAGGACGCACCCCACTAACTTGTAGGTTTAGCTGAACACTGTGAGCAGGACGCACCCCACTAACTTGTAGGTTTAGCTGAACACTGTGAGCAGGACGCACTGCACTAACTGTAAATAGTCTAGCTGCCTGACTGTGGTACTAATAGGATCAAAAGAACACCATTAATTTTCTTCAGGTAGCTGTATATACTGTAACAAGACAAGCCTGCCTGTCAGTAAGAAGATAACAGGAACGGATCTAGCTGAACACTGTGAGCAGGACGCACTGCACTAACTTGTAGGTTTAGCTGAACACTGTGAGGTGGACGCACCACACTAACTTGTAGGTTTAGCTGAACACTGTGAGCAGGACGCACCGCACTAACTTGTAGGTTTAGCTGAACACTGTGAGCAGGACGCACTGCACTAACTGTAAATAGTCTAGCTGCCTGACTGTGGTACTAATAGGATCAAAAGAACACCAGTAATTTTCTTCAGGTAGCTGTATATACTGTAACAAGACCAGCCTGCCTGTCAGTAGGAAGATAACAGGAACGGATCTAGCTGAACACTGTGAGCAGGACGCACTGCACTAACTTGTAGGTTTAGCTGAACACTGTGAGGTGGACGCACCACACTAACTTGTAGGTTTAGCTGAACACTGTGAGCAGGACGCACCCCACTAACTTGTAGGTTTAGCTGAACACTGTGAGCAGGACGCACTGCACTAACTGTAAATAGTCTAGCTGCCTGACTGTGGTACTAATAGGATCAAAAGAACACCAGTAATTTTCTTCAGGTAGCTGTATATACTGTAACAAGACAAGCCTGCCTGTCAGTAAGAAGATAACAGGAACGGATCTAGCTGAACACTGTGAGCAGGACGCACTGCACTAGCTTGTAGGTTTAGCTGAACACTGTGAGGTGGACGCACCACACTAACTTGTAGGATTAGCTGAACACTGTGAGCAGGACGCACCGCACTAACTTGAAGGTTTAGCTGAACACTGAGCAGGACGCACCCCACTAACTTTTGTAGGTTTAGCTGAACACTGTGAGCAGGACGCACTGCACTAACTGTAAATAGTCTAGCTGCCTGACTGTGGTACTAATAGGATCAAAAGAACACCAGTAATTTTCTTCAGGTAGCTGTATATACTGTAACAAGACAAGCCTGCCTGTCAGTAAGAAGATAACAGGAATGGATCTAGCTGAACACTGTGAGCAGGACGCACCGCACTAACTTGAAGGTTTAGCTGAACACTGAGCAGGACGCACCCCACTAACTTTTGTAGGTTTAGCTGAACACTGTGAGCAGGACGCACTGCACTAACTGTAAATAGTCTAGCTGCCTGACTGTGGTACTAATAGGATCAAAAGAACACCAGTAATTTTCTTCAGGTAGCTGTATATACTGTAACAAGACAAGCCTGCCTGTCAGTAGGAAGATAACAGGAGCGGATCTAGCTGAACACTGTGAGCAGGACGCACTGCACTAACTTGTAGGTTTAGCTGAACACTGTGAGGTGGACGCACCACACTAACTTGTAGGTTTAGCTGAACACTGTGAGCAGGACGCACCCCACTAACTTGTAGGTTTAGCTGAACACTGTGAGCAGGACGCACTGCACTAACTGTAAATAGTCTAGCTGCCTGACTGTGGTACTAATAGGATCAAAAGAACACCAGTAATTTTCTTCAGGTAGCTGTATATACTGTAACAAGACAAGCCTGCCTGTCAGTAAGAAGATAACAGGAACGGATCTAGCTGAACACTGTGAGGTGGATGCACCACACTAACTTGTAGGTTTAGCTGAACACTGTGAGCAGGACGCACCCCACTAACTTGTAGGTTTAGCTGAACACTGTGAGCAGGATGCACTGCACTAACTGTAAATAGTCTAGCTGCCTGACTGTGGTACTAATAGGATCAAAAGAACACCAGTAATTTTCTTCAGGTAGCTGTATATACTGTAACAAGACAAGCCTGCCTGTCAGTAAGAAGATAACAGGAACGGATCTAGCTGAACACTGTGAGCAGGACGCACTGCACTAGCTTGTAGGTTTAGCTGAACACTGTGAGGTGGACGCACCACACTAACTTGTAGGTTTAGCTGAACACTGTGAGCAGGACGCACCCCACTAACTTGTAGGTTTAGCTGAACACTGTGAGCAGGACGCACCGCACTAACTTGAAGGTTTAGCTGAACACTGAGCAGGACGCACCCCACTAACCTTTGTAGGTTTAGCTGAACACTGTGAGCAGGACGCACTGCACTAACTGTAAATAGTCTAGCTGCCTGACTGTGGTACTAATAGGATCAAAAGAACACCAGTAATTTTCTTCAGGTAGCTGTATATACTGTAACAAGACAAGCCTGCCTGTCAGTAAGAAGATAACAGGAACGGATCTAGCTGAACACTGTGAGCAGGACGCACCGCACTAACTTGAAGGTTTAGCTGAACACTGAGCAGGACGCACCCCACTAACTTTTGTAGGTTTAGCTGAACAATGTGAGCAGGACGCACTGCACTAACTGTAAATAGTCTAGCTGCCTAACTGTGGTACTAATAGGATCAAAAGAACACCAGTAATTTTCTTCAGGTAGCTGTATATACTGTAACAAGACAAGCCTGCCTGTCAGAAGGAAGATAACAGGAACGGATCTAGCTGAACACTGTGAGCAGGACGCACTGCACTAACTTGTAGGTTTAGCTGAACACTGTGAGGTGGACACACCACACTAACTTGTAGGTTTAGCTGAACACTGTGAGCAGGACGCACCCCACTAACTTGTAGGTTTAGCTGAACACTGTGAGCAGGATGCACTGCACTAACTGTAAATAGTCTAGCTGCCTGACTGTGGTACTAATAGGATCAAAAGAACACCAGTAATTTTCTTCAGGTAGCTGTATATACTGTAACAAGACAAGCCTGCCTGTCAGTAAGAAGATAACAGGAACGGATCTAGCTGAACACTGTGAGGTGGACGCACCACACTAACTTGTAGGTTTAGCTGAACACTGTGAGCAGGATGCACTGCACTAACTGTAAATAGTCTAGCTGCCTGACTGTGGTACTAATAGGATCAAAAGAACACCAGTAATTTTCTTCAGGTAGCTGTATATACTGTAACAAGACAAGCCTGCCTGTCAGTAAGAAGATAACAGGAACGGATCTAGCTGAACACTGTGAGCAGGACGCACTGCACTAACTGTAAATAGTCTAGCTGCCTGACTGTGGTACTAATAGGATCAAAGGAACACCAGTAATTTTCTTCAGGTAGCTGTAAATACTGTAACAAGACAAGCCTGCCTGTCAGTAAGAAGATAACAGGAACGGATCTAGCTGAACACTGTGAGCAGGACGCACTGCACTAACTGTAAATAGTCTAGCTGCCTGACTGTGGTACTAATAGGATCAAAGGAACACCAGTAATTTTCTTCAGGTAGCTGTATATACTGTAACAAGACAAGCCTGCCTGTCAGTAAGAAGATAACAGGAACGGATCTAGCTGAACACTGTGAGCAGGACGCACTGCACTAACTGTAAATAGTCTAGCTGCCTGACTGTGGTACTAATAGGATCAAAAGAACACCAGTAATTTTCTTCAGGTAGCTGTATATACTGTAACAAGACAAGCCTGCCTGTCAGTAAGAAGATAACAGGAACGGATCTAGCTGAACACTGTGAGGTGGACGCACCACACTAACTTGTAGGTTTAGCTGAACACTGTGAGCAGGACGCACCCCACTAACTTCTAGGTTTAGCTGAACACTGTGAGCAGGACGCACTGCACTAACTGTAAATAGTCTAGCTGCCTGACTGTGGTACTAATAGGATCAAAAGAACACCAGTAATTTTCTTCAGGTAGCTGTATATACTGTAACAAGACAAGCCTGCCTGTCAGTAAGAAGATAACAGGAACGGATCTAGCTGAACACTGTGAGCAGGACGCACTGCACTAGCTTGTAGGTTTAGCTGAACACTGTGAGGTGGACGCACCACACTAACTTGTAGGTTTAGCTGAACACTGTGAGCAGGACGCACCCCACTAACTTGTAGGTTTAGCTGAACACTGTGAGCAGGAAGCACCGCACTAACTTGAAGGTTTAGCTGAACACTGAGCAGGACGCACCCCACTAACTTTTGTAGGTTTAGCTGAACGCTGTGAGCAGGACGCACTGCACTAACTGTAAATAGTCTAGCTGCCTGACTGTGGTACTAATAGGATCAAAAGAACACCAGTAATTTTCTTCAGGTAGCTGTATATACTGTAACAAGACAAGCCTGCCTGTCAGTAAGAAGATAACAGGAACGGATCTAGCTGAACACTGTGAGCAGGACGCACCGCACTAACTTGAAGGTTTAGCTGAACACTGAGCAGGACGCACCCCACTAACTTTTGTAGGTTTAGCTGAACACTGTGAGCAGGACGCACTGCACTAACTGTAAATAGTCTAGCTGCCTGACTGTGGTACTAATAGGATCAAAAGAACACCAGTAATTTTCTTCAGGTAGCTGTATATACTGTAACAAGACCAGCCTGCCTGTCAGTAGGAAGATAACAGGAACGGATCTAGCTGAACACTGTGAGCAGGACGCACTGCACTAACTTGTAGGTTTAGCTGAACACTGTGAGGTGGACGCACCACACTAACTTGTAGGTTTAGCTGAACACTGTGAGCAGGACGCACCCCACTAACTTGTAGGTTTAGCTGAACACTGTGAGCAGGACGCACTGCACTAACTGTAAATAGTCTAGCTGCCTGACTGTGGTACTAATAGGATCAAAAGAACACCAGTAATTTTCTTCAGGTAGCTGTATATACTGTAACAAGACAAGCCTGCCTGTCAGTAAGAAGATAACAGGAACGGATCTAGCTGAACACTGTGAGCAGGACGCACTGCACTAGCTTGTAGGTTTAGCTGAACACTGTGAGGTGGACGCACCACACTAACTTGTAGGATTAGCTGAACACTGTGAGCAGGACGCACCGCACTAACTTGAAGGTTTAGCTGAACACTGAGCAGGACGCACCCCACTAACTTTTGTAGGTTTAGCTGAACACTGTGAGCAGGACGCACTGCACTAACTGTAAATAGTCTAGCTGCCTGACTGTGGTACTAATAGGATCAAAAGAACACCAGTAATTTTCTTCAGGTAGCTGTATATACTGTAACAAGACAAGCCTGCCTGTCAGTAAGAAGATAACAGGAATGGATCTAGCTGAACACTGTGAGCAGGACGCACCGCACTAACTTGAAGGTTTAGCTGAACACTGAGCAGGACGCACCCCACTAACTTTTGTAGGTTTAGCTGAACACTGTGAGCAGGACGCACTGCACTAACTGTAAATAGTCTAGCTGCCTGACTGTGGTACTAATAGGATCAAAAGAACACCAGTAATTTTCTTCAGGTAGCTGTATATACTGTAACAAGACAAGCCTGCCTGTCAGTAGGAAGATAACAGGAGCGGATCTAGCTGAACACTGTGAGCAGGACGCACTGCACTAACTTGTAGGTTTAGCTGAACACTGTGAGGTGGACGCACCACACTAACTTGTAGGTTTAGCTGAACACTGTGAGCAGGACGCACCCCACTAACTTGTAGGTTTAGCTGAACACTGTGAGCAGGACGCACTGCACTAACTGTAAATAGTCTAGCTGCCTGACTGTGGTACTAATAGGATCAAAAGAACACCAGTAATTTTCTTCAGGTAGCTGTATATACTGTAACAAGACAAGCCTGCCTGTCAGTAAGAAGATAACAGGAACGGATCTAGCTGAACACTGTGAGGTGGATGCACCACACTAACTTGTAGGTTTAGCTGAACACTGTGAGCAGGACGCACCCCACTAACTTGTAGGTTTAGCTGAACACTGTGAGCAGGATGCACTGCACTAACTGTAAATAGTCTAGCTGCCTGACTGTGGTACTAATAGGATCAAAAGAACACCAGTAATTTTCTTCAGGTAGCTGTATATACTGTAACAAGACAAGCCTGCCTGTCAGTAAGAAGATAACAGGAACGGATCTAGCTGAACACTGTGAGCAGGACGCACTGCACTAGCTTGTAGGTTTAGCTGAACACTGTGAGGTGGACGCACCACACTAACTTGTAGGTTTAGCTGAACACTGTGAGCAGGACGCACCCCACTAACTTGTAGGTTTAGCTGAACACTGTGAGCAGGACGCACTGCACTAACTGTAAATAGTCTAGCTGCCTGACTGTGGTACTAATAGGATCAAAAGAACACCAGTAATTTTCTTCAGGTAGCTGTATATACTGTAACAAGACAAGCCTGCCTGTCAGTAAGAAGATAACAGGAACGGATCTAGCTGAACACTGTGAGGTGGATGCACCACACTAACTTGTAGGTTTAGCTGAACACTGTGAGCAGGACGCACCCCACTAACTTGTAGGTTTAGCTGAACACTGTGAGCAGGATGCACTGCACTAACTGTAAATAGTCTAGCTGCCTGACTGTGGTACTAATAGGATCAAAAGAACACCAGTAATTTTCTTCAGGTAGCTGTATATACTGTAACAAGACAAGCCTGCCTGTCAGTAAGAAGATAACAGGAACGGATCTAGCTGAACACTGTGAGCAGGACGCACTGCACTAGCTTGTAGGTTTAGCTGAACACTGTGAGGTGGACGCACCACACTAACTTGTAGGTTTAGCTGAACACTGTGAGCAGGACGCACCCCACTAACTTGTAGGTTTAGCTGAACACTGTGAGCAGGACGCACCGCACTAACTTGAAGGTTTAGCTGAACACTGAGCAGGACGCACCCCACTAACCTTTGTAGGTTTAGCTGAACACTGTGAGCAGGACGCACTGCACTAACTGTAAATAGTCTAGCTGCCTGACTGTGGTACTAATAGGATCAAAAGAACACCAGTAATTTTCTTCAGGTAGCTGTATATACTGTAACAAGACAAGCCTGCCTGTCAGTAAGAAGATAACAGGAACGGATCTAGCTGAACACTGTGAGCAGGACGCACCGCACTAACTTGAAGGTTTAGCTGAACACTGAGCAGGACGCACCCCACTAACTTTTGTAGGTTTAGCTGAACACTGTGAGCAGGACGCACTGCACTAACTGTAAATAGTCTAGCTGCCTAACTGTGGTACTAATAGGATCAAAAGAACACCAGTAATTTTCTTCAGGTAGCTGTATATACTGTAACAAGACAAGCCTGCCTGTCAGAAGGAAGATAACAGGAACGGATCTAGCTGAACACTGTGAGCAGGACGCACTGCACTAACTTGTAGGTTTAGCTGAACACTGTGAGGTGGACACACCACACTAACTTGTAGGTTTAGCTGAACACTGTGAGCAGGACGCACCCCACTAACTTGTAGGTTTAGCTGAACACTGTGAGCAGGATGCACTGCACTAACTGTAAATAGTCTAGCTGCCTGACTGTGGTACTAATAGGATCAAAAGAACACCAGTAATTTTCTTCAGGTAGCTGTATATACTGTAACAAGACAAGCCTGCCTGTCAGTAAGAAGATAACAGGAACGGATCTAGCTGAACACTGTGAGGTGGACGCACCACACTAACTTGTAGGTTTAGCTGAACACTGTGAGCAGGATGCACTGCACTAACTGTAAATAGTCTAGCTGCCTGACTGTGGTACTAATAGGATCAAAAGAACACCAGTAATTTTCTTCAGGTAGCTGTATATACTGTAACAAGACAAGCCTGCCTGTCAGTAAGAAGATAACAGGAACGGATCTAGCTGAACACTGTGAGCAGGACGCACTGCACTAACTGTAAATAGTCTAGCTGCCTGACTGTGGTACTAATAGGATCAAAGGAACACCAGTAATTTTCTTCAGGTAGCTGTAAATACTGTAACAAGACAAGCCTGCCTGTCAGTAAGAAGATAACAGGAACGGATCTAGCTGAACACTGTGAGCAGGACGCACTGCACTAACTGTAAATAGTCTAGCTGCCTGACTGTGGTACTAATAGGATCAAAGGAACACCAGTAATTTTCTTCAGGTAGCTGTATATACTGTAACAAGACAAGCCTGCCTGTCAGTAAGAAGATAACAGGAACGGATCTAGCTGAACACTGTGAGCAGGACGCACTGCACTAACTGTAAATAGTCTAGCTGCCTGACTGTGGTACTAATAGGATCAAAAGAACACCAGTAATTTTCTTCAGGTAGCTGTATATACTGTAACAAGACAAGCCTGCCTGTCAGTAAGAAGATAACAGGAACGGATCTAGCTGAACACTGTGAGGTGGACGCACCACACTAACTTGTAGGTTTAGCTGAACACTGTGAGCAGGACGCACCCCACTAACTTCTAGGTTTAGCTGAACACTGTGAGCAGGACGCACTGCACTAACTGTAAATAGTCTAGCTGCCTGACTGTGGTACTAATAGGATCAAAAGAACACCAGTAATTTTCTTCAGGTAGCTGTATATACTGTAACAAGACAAGCCTGCCTGTCAGTAAGAAGATAACAGGAACGGATCTAGCTGAACACTGTGAGCAGGACGCACTGCACTAGCTTGTAGGTTTAGCTGAACACTGTGAGGTGGACGCACCACACTAACTTGTAGGTTTAGCTGAACACTGTGAGCAGGACGCACCCCACTAACTTGTAGGTTTAGCTGAACACTGTGAGCAGGAAGCACCGCACTAACTTGAAGGTTTAGCTGAACACTGAGCAGGACGCACCCCACTAACTTTTGTAGGTTTAGCTGAACGCTGTGAGCAGGACGCACTGCACTAACTGTAAATAGTCTAGCTGCCTGACTGTGGTACTAATAGGATCAAAAGAACACCAGTAATTTTCTTCAGGTAGCTGTATATACTGTAACAAGACAAGCCTGCCTGTCAGTAAGAAGATAACAGGAACGGATCTAGCTGAACACTGTGAGCAGGACGCACCGCACTAACTTGAAGGTTTAGCTGAACACTGAGCAGGACGCACCCCACTAACTTTTGTAGGTTTAGCTGAACACTGTGAGCAGGACGCACTGCACTAACTGTAAATAGTCTAGCTGCCTGACTGTGGTACTAATAGGATCAAAAGAACACCAGTAATTTTCTTCAGGTAGCTGTATATACTGTAACAAGACAAGCCTGCCTGTCAGTAGGAAGATAACAGGAGCGGATCTAGCTGAACACTGTGAGCAGGACGCACTGCACTAACTTGTAGGTTTAGCTGAACACTGTGAGGTGGACGCACCACACTAACTTGTAGGTTTAGCTGAACACTGCGAGCAGGACGCACCCCACTAACTTGTAGGTTTAGCTGAACACTGTGAGCAGGACGCACTGCACTAACTGTAAATAGTCTAGCTGCCTGACTGTGGTACTTATAGGATCAAAAGAACACCAGTAATTTTCTTCAGGTAGCTGTATATACTGTAACAAGACAAGCCTGCCTGTCAGTAAGAAGATAACAGGAACGGATCTAGCTGAACACTGTGAGGTGGATGCACCACACTAACTTGTAGGTTTAGCTGAACACTGTGAGCAGGACGCACCCCACTAACTTGTAGGTTTAGCTGAACACTGTGAGCAGGATGCACTGCACTAACTGTAAATAGTCTAGCTGCCTGACTGTGGTACTAATAGGATCAAAAGAACACCAGTAATTTTCTTCAGGTAGCTGTATATACTGTAACAAGACAAGCCTGCCTGTCAGTAAGAAGATAACAGGAACGGATCTAGCTGAACACTGTGAGCAGGACGCACTGCACTAGCTTGTAGGTTTAGCTGAACACTGTGAGGTGGACGCACCACACTAACTTGTAGGTTTAGCTGAACACTGTGAGCAGGACGCACCCCACTAACTTGTAGGTTTAGCTGAACACTGTGAGCAGGATGCACCGCACTAACTTGAAGGTTTAGCTGAACACTGAGCAGGACGCACCCCACTAACTTTTGTAGGTTTAGCTGAACACTGTGAGCAGGACGCACTGCACTAACTGTAAATAGTCTAGCTGCCTGACTGTGGTACTAATAGGATCAAAAGAACACCAGTAATTTTCTTCAGGTAGCTGTATATACTGTAACAAGACAAGCCTGCCTGTCAGTAAGAAGATAACAGGAACGGATCTAGCTGAACACTGTGAGCAGGACGCACCGCACTAACTTGAAGGTTTAGCTGAACACTGAGCAGGACGCACCCCACTAACTTTTGTAGGTTTAGCTGAACACTGTGAGCAGGACGCACTGCACTAACTGTAAATAGTCTAGCTGCCTGACTGTGGTACTAATAGGATCAAAAGAACACCAGTAATTTTCTTCAGGTAGCTGTATATACTGTAACAAGACAAGCCTGCCTGTCAGTAGGAAGATAACAGGAACGGATCTAGCTGAACACTGTGAGCAGGACGCACTGCACTAACTTGTAGGTTTAGCTGAACACTGTGAGGTGGACGCACCACACTAACTTGTAGGTTTAGCTGAACACTGTGAGCAGGACGCACCCCACTAACTTGTAGGTTTAGCTGAACACTGTGAGCAGGACGCACTGCACTAACTGTAAATAGTCTAGCTGCCTGACTGTGGTACTAATAGGATCAAAAGAACACCAGTAATTTTCTTCAGGTAGCTGTATATACTGTAACAAGACAAGCCTGCCTGTCAGTAAGAAGATAACAGGAACGGATCTAGCTGAACACTGTGAGGTGGACGCACCACACTAACTTGTAGGTTTAGCTGAACACTGTGAGCAGGACGCACTGCACTAACTGTAAATAGTCTAGCTGCCTGACTGTGGTACTAATAGGATCAAAGGAACACCAGTAATTTTCTTCAGGTAGCTGTAAATACTGTAACAAGACAAGCCTGCCTGTCAGTAGGAAGATAACAAGAACGGATCTAGCTAAACTGAATACAGTGTATATATATATATATATATATATATATATATATATGCAACACCTGGGATGCATATATATACACAATACACTGTAAGTGCAGCTAACTGACTGACTGTTCTGCCTAATCTATCTAACTCAAATCAAATGTCACTGTCTGTCTCTCTCTCTCTCTCAATGAACGCCGGAACACACACTACACAGGGCCGCCGTTCAGGCGGCCTTATATAGTGTGGGGCGTGTACTAAATCCCCTGAGCCATAATTGGCCAAAGCCTCCTTGGCTTTGGCCAATTACGGCTCTCTGTTCAGGCGGCGCTGTGATTGGCCAAGCATGCGGGTCATAGTGCATGCTTGGCCAATCATCAGCCAGCAATGCACTGCGATGCCGCAGTGAATTGTGGGCCGTGACGCGCCACACGAATTTGGCGCGAACGGCCCATATCGTTCGCAATTCGACGAACGATCGAACAGCCGATGTTCGAGTCGAACATGGGTTCGACTCGAACACGAAGCTCATCCCTATTTATGACATTAAAGGTAGGAGACTTAATGCTTTGTTAGCCATCTGTTATGGACTATGCTGTCTCTATTGAAAAACGGCTTGTTTATTTGCCCTTTTGAATTGCTTTCAGTCTTTTGATTCTGTCGCTATGGATGTGTTACTGCCCCCCAGTGGCCAACCCTTATGCCGTAGGTAGGATGAAAAAATTTTTTGTTTGGTTTTTCATTCTGCCTGTACTGTTTGGGGTAGTATTAGGAGCAGGGTAATTTTTCTTTTTTTTTCCTCAGCCCTTCTAGGTCTGAACGTCAATTATCAGCACACAATGATATTGACCAGTCTAGGTCACAACATCATCATCCTACGTCAAATTCTAGACGTACTAGGTCGTCTTCCAGACACCGCAAAGAAGGGTCAAGATCTGGATCTGGACGCCATTCGCACGGCCATTCCAGCCGCTCCGAAAGGAAGGCTTGCTGGGGATGTAAAGCTCAGGTTCCAGAGGGTAAATCCCTCTGTGAGTTATGTTATTCTAGAGCTATGAAGGAAAGAGGAGCTGGGGACCAGCAAGTGGAAGCTCTGGTCAGGAAATTGGTTCAAGAATCTCCGAACAAAACAAATTCTGACCGGATATTTAATCCTCCTTCTGTTACAGCTCTAGTTGTTGAAGAAGCTGAACCCGAAATTCCGGGTCCCTCTCGACGTAGTCTCTCTTTGAGTGAATCCTCGGACAGCGAGGCAGAGATGAATGAACCTGGTGCAGGTTTTGATTTTTCCCTGGTTCCACAGTTGGTCAGAGTGGTTAAAGACGCATTGAGATGGGAAGAACCAGTGGAAGCACCCTCTAAGCAGAGGAAATACTTTAAACATCTTAAGAAAGAACACCCAAACTTCCCCTTCCTGGGTGAACTTGGCGAAATCATTTTGGATGAATGGGGTAAAGTTGAAAGAAAAAACTCCTTAATTTCCAAGATAGCAAAGATGTACCCATTCAAGAGTGATGAGGTAAAACATCTAGAGTCGGCCCCCCTTATTGATGCGGCTCTAATGAGGTTGGTGAGACATGTTACACTCCCTCTAGAAGATACCGTTTCTTTCAAGGATGGTTTAGAGAGGAAGATTGATACTGATCTGAAACGTATTTATACCACAGCAGGTATGGCTGTAAACCAGCTCTGGCTCTTGCAGCATTGTCCAAAGCCATGGAGTCCTGGACAGATGATGTGGGTGCAGCCTTAGGAAGTGTGTCTGAAGATTTGGTTAAGAGCTCACCAGTACAGGAACTGAAGCTGGCATCAGTCCTCCTGGGGGAAGCATCCCTTGATATTATCCGCCTAGTGGCACGTGTCATGCTCTCTTCCGTTACAGCTAAGTGCGCCCTCTGGCTACGCCCGTGGGTTGCGGACCCTGCCTCTAAACAGGCATGGTGTAGGATTCCCTTTGAGGGTTCCTCCCTCTTTGGGAACAAGCTTGACTCTGCTATTTCCCGTACTACTGGAGGTGAATCAGGGTTCTTACCCCAGGACCGCTGTCTCCTGAACCAAAGAAGAGCTCAACCCAGACAAGAACCGGAGCGTGGAAGAGAAATCAACCTTCCGGCCAGAAGTCCTCAAAGATATGGGGCCTGTCCAGATGGAGCAAGTCGGGGCTTGTTTATTCCATTTTCGGCACATCTGGGCAGCCTTGATTCAAGACTACTGGACCGTCAAAACGGTCTCCTCAGGTCATACTTGGGTATTCAGCAGTCCACCCATATACCAGTTTGTTCCTACAGTCCTACCGCACTTAGAAGAAAAGAAACAAGTTCTTCTGTCTTACACAGACTCCCTGATGGCTCAAGGCGCTGCCATTCTGGTTCCAACCGAGGAAAAATTTTAAGGGGTTTACTCCCCCCCTTTTTATGGTCCTCAAAAAGAATGGCTCCTGGAGGCCAGTTATCGATTTGACACACCTGAACTCCTTCATCAAGAAGGAAAAGTTCAAGATGGAAACACTGCTAACAATACGTCAGACAATACAACCAGGCGACTGGCTTGTCTCCATAGACCTGAAAGATGCCTATTTTCATGTCCCGATTGCGAAGGAATTTCAGAAATATCTTCGATTCGTAGTGGACCAAATACATCTTCAATTTACATGTCTCCCGTTTGGGCTTACAACATTGCCTCGGGTATTTTCGGCCCTTCCAGAAGGGTTTTCTCCAACAGTGGGACGTGGGGTCTCGAGACCATCTTTTCAGGATAACCCCTTCCATGCGGGAGAGCCTCCCCTGGTGGCTGCAGCGGAAAAATCTCCTCAATAGCCATTCCATAGCACCTGTTTCATGGATCACGGTGACAACGGATGCCAGCAACAGAGGTTGGGGAGCTCTCTGTCTGATGGAGGTAGCCCAAGGCAAATGGGATTTTCCATCCCGAGGTGTGGTCTCGAATGTTCTGGAGCTCCGAGCTGCCTTCTGTGCTCTACAAGCATTTCTCCACTTGACATCAGGAGCCTCAGTTCTCCTAAGGCTAGACAATACGACAGCAGAGTCTTATATTGAGAGACAGGGGGGCACCCGCAGTCTCTCCTTACTGAAGGAAGTAAGTCCAATCATGTCCTGGGCTCAGACGAAATTGACGTATCTGACGGCTGTTTATCTTCCAGGAATTCAAAATGTCCAGGCAGACTTTCTCTCAAGGTTTGCCCTGGACAACAACGAATGGTCTCTCCACACCGAGGTATTCAACTGGATTCTGTCACTATTTCATACTGATGAGATATTACACGAGACTTCGTTGTCCCCAGACCTTCAGAGTGGATGCCCTGACGGACCAGTGGAAATTCCACAGGGCTTATGCTTTTCCCCCATTCCAGGCCATTCTCCGATTTCTATCGAGACTCAGGTGGGAAGAAGCCGAAGTAGTGGCAGTTGTTCCGTATTGGCCCAACAGACCATGGTTCCCCCTCCTGATGCAGCTCAGCTACCAGGATCCAGTTCCTATCCCTTCCAGACCAGATCTCCTGTTGCAGGGAACATCTCTTTACCCATGCCCATCCCATCTCCATCTGATGGTTTGGTTTTTGAGAGGGGAAGGCTGGAAGCGCTAGGATGTCCAAGTACAGCTATTGCTACTTTACTGAATGCCAGAAGACCAGGTACCAACAAAGTTTACCAAAGAATTTGGTCGAAGTTTGCAGACTACGTTTCTACCACTGACGGTTCCTGTAATGATCCAAAGATACAGGATATTCTGGGCTTTTACCAAACAGGCCTGGATCTGTCCTTATCAGTGAGTTCTTTACAGGTTCAGGTTTCCGCAATCTCTGCCTTCACAGGTATATCCTGGGCCAGACACCCTCTTACCAGGCAGTTCTTCAGAGGAGCAATAAGGCTCAGGCCTAAAAAAAAACGAGATTTTCCAAGTGGGACCTTCCTTTTGTCCTGGATTTCTTTTCAGAAAAAGAAATACAACATATGAATCAATCAGCTATTAAAGATCTTTCTCTCAAAACTGTCTTCCTAGTAGCCATAACATCGGCTAAGAGGGTCTCTGAGATCAGTTCTCTAGGATTCAAGGAGCCATTCCTTACTTTCTTCCCTGATCGAGTAGTATTGATTCCTATGCTAGGATCAAATCCTAAGGTAACATCTGTATTTCAGGAGAATCAAGAGATTGTTCTTCTTTCCGGACAACTGAAGACTCTAATATTCATCCTTTAGATGTGGGAGAAGTTCTAAAGCAAAATTTAGAAGCCACAACTTCTTTTCGGCAGTGACTGCTCATTCTACCAGGAGCGTTTCTACATTATGGGCAGCTTCCCGTCATGTATCCCCGAAAGTGATCTGTAAGGCGGCCTCATGGTCGTCAATTAACACATTTATGACGCACTATTGCGTAGAACCGGCTTCTTTGTCTTCGGTTAATTTTGGTTTGCATGTCTTATCTGTTGACAGTGCCAATTAAACCTATTTTTCTTTAACCACAAATGCCCACTCAGGTGTGTATGACTAGTTATTTCCCATACGTAGGCTGCCATGGAGTCTGTCAGGAAAATTGAAAATTTATATCAAATACTTACCGTAATTTTCCTTTCCTAATGGACTCCATGGCAGCAGGAGTTCCCTCCCATTTGCTGGAGTAGGCTAAGTTACGGAACATGGTCTCTGACTAGATGCAAAGATTTATGGAAGTGGGGTCCTATGAGGTATGAGAGGCGGGATTAACCCATACGTAGGCTGCCATGGAGTCCATCAGGAAAGGAAAATTACTGTAAGTATTTGATATAAATTTTCTGTTTTTTTCCTTTTGTGCAACGGACATTCAATGTGCAAAAAACCAAAAGGTGCTGAGGAATAAATGTCTCATCTTCGTGCAGGGACACACACTGGTGAAAGTGGCCTCTTACCTTGCATCCACCGGGAGACAAAGACAAGTTTTTTATCCATACTGATCCAGGATTAGAAGGGAGAAGCATTTACCACAGATCTATATTTATATGCGGTTACCTCATTACTGCAAGGTAAGAGGCCACTTTCACCAGTGTGTGTCTCTGCACGAAGAGGAGACATTTATTCCTCAGCACCTTTTGTTTTTTTGCACATTGAATGTCCATTGCACAAAAGGAAAAAAGGAATTTATTGCAATTTTTGCACAGCTCCATTGTGTTTTGCACACTCCTTTGGACTTTATTATTGCACATCTGTATTGCATTTTTTGCACAGGTCATAGCATTTTGCACAGGAAGATTGTTGTTTAATTTGCACTATTGAATTTGCATTTCTGCACAGTTTATTTATTTTTTGCACATATATGATATATAGCAGAAACAACACAGTGTTATTAGTGCACTTAGCACTTTGTAAACCAGTCACTCTATTTTATTACTGTGATCATTGTTTGCATTATTTATTTTTACTTATATGCATATGTACTGCTACCTTTAGCAGCATTTTTTTTCAATTGATGCGAACAGCGCAGCACCAAACCCTATTTAACTTAAGTATGGGCATGAATGTGCCCATTGCGCTGGAGAACACCCTGTGGTGAAGTGCTATAAAAAGAATGCGAGAGCTGGGGCTAGTCAAAGTCAGAGGAATATTTTTCAAAAAAGCCTGCATGCCAGTGAGGCTGGAAAAAATGCACCCATGGCTGGACAGGTATCCAAACCAGGACAAGGCGCATTTTCTCATTAATGGGTTTTCTTTTGGTTTCCTCTCCCCTCTTTTTCAGGGGAAGAGTGCAAGATGGTGGGAAATTTAAAATCAGTAGAGAATTTTCTGCAAATAGTTAGGGAGAAAATTTTCAGCGAAATCGAGGAGGGACGCATTTCTGGTCCTTTTGAGCGCCCTCCTTTTGTTAATTTCCATATATTACCTTTGGGAGTGGTACCCAAAAAGGAGCAGAATGCATATCGCATTACTCACCATTTGTCTTTTCCTAAAGGGGATTCTCTTAATGACGAAATTGATGATGCATTATGCTCAGTCTCATATGTGACATTTGAAGAGGAGATTTTTAGAATTTAGGAATTTGGGCCTGGAGCGTTGTTGGCCAAGGCCGATATAAAATTGGCTTTTAGGCTGTTGCCAATTTCACCTTTAGCATTCAATTCTTTAGGAT
The DNA here is from genome assembly GCF_042186555.1 of Aquarana catesbeiana. Classification (NCBI taxonomy): domain Eukaryota; kingdom Metazoa; phylum Chordata; class Amphibia; order Anura; family Ranidae; genus Aquarana; species Aquarana catesbeiana. The sequence goes on along the minus strand of NC_133324.1, from coordinate 446,173,877 downwards.
TTTATTTTGAAGAGGACATTTTTTTCGACAAATGTCTCCCAATGGGGTGTTCAGTGTCGTGCTCATATTTCAAAGCATTTTCTTCTTTTCTCCACTGGGCGGTTTTGTTCGCATTCAGGAAGAGATAGCATGGTTCACTACCTCCATGATTTTTTGTTTGTGGGACTTCCAGAGTCGATGATTTGTAATAATGTGTTGCAGGCCTTTAGGGAAATTTCTCAGCACTTTGGATTTCCACTGGCAGAGGAGAAGACGTGTCTACCCACAACAACCTTTTGCCAGAGTCTAAATAAGTGAAATTAAAAGCTTTGCTGGGGTTATTTCTTGTAAAGATGAAAGTGCTTCTAAAAGACATGCAATCTCCTTTGGGCATATTGACTTTTGCTTGCAGGATTATGCCTGTGGGCCTTATTTTTTTCGCGTCGCCATTAACTGGCTATCTCAGGTGCACAGTCGCCGTTTGCCCACATCAGATTGACGAGTTCCCTTAACCACTTAGCAACCGGCCCATAGCCGAATGATGGCTACAGGGCGGTTGCTTAACCCCGGGAGGGCGTACTATGATGTCCTCCCAGTATCCCGCTCTCGCGCACCCCCTGGGGCGCGCACCCGAGAACATCGGTGACTGCCGGGTCCAGAGGACCCGGTGTATCACGGATCACGGTAAACGGCCCCTGATCGCGGCTGTTTACCATGTGATCGCTCCGTCAAATGATGGAGCAATCACATGTAAACAAACCGGCGTCAAGTCATGACGCCGGTTCCTCCCTCCCCTCTGTGTACCAATCGGTACAGAGGGGGAGGGATCGGATGGCAGCAGCGCTGTGGGCTGGATGTGTAGTGTCCACAGCGCTGCTCTGTGACAAATGCAGTCACATCCATCCATCCATGCTCAGCCATCCCTCGATGCTCAGCAATACCCTGCACTACTCTGCAATACTTTGCATCACTCTGCAATACCCTGAAATACTCTGCGCTACTCTGCAATACCCCGCGATGCCCTGTAATACTCTGCAATGCCCTGCAATACCCTGCAATACCCTGCAATACCGTGCAATACTCTGCAATACCCCACAATACTCTGCAATACCCTGCCATACTCTGCAATACCCTGCCATACCCAGCCATACTCTGCCATATCCAGCCATTCTCTGACATACCCAGCCATACTCTGCAATACCCAGCCATACTCTGCAATACCCTGCCATACTCTGCAATACCCAGCCATACTCTGCAATACCCAGCCATACTCTGCAATACTTGGTGATACCCAGCCATACTCTACCATACCAAGCCATACTCTGCAATACTCGGTGATACCCAGCCATACCCAGCCATACCCTGCAATACCCTGCCATACTCTGCAATACCCTGCCATACTATGCAATACCCTGCCATACTCTGCCATACTCTGCAATACCCAGCCATACTCTGCAATACCCAGCCATACTCTGTAATACTTGGTGATACCCAGCCATACTCTGCCATACCCAGCCATACTGTGCAATACTCGGTGATTCCCAGCCGTACCCTGCAACACCCTGCCATACTCAGCCATACCCAGCCATGCTCAGCCATGCTCAGCCATACTCGGCTTCTGTATGTGGCCAGGCTGTGGAAGTCTCACACATGTGGTATCGCCGTATTCCGGAGGAGTAGGAGAATCTATTTTGGGGTGTCATTATATTGTAATAAAAAAATTGTATAAATGGACATCTTTGTTTTTAAAAAAAATGCGTTTTAACCACTTCTCGCCTGCCGGCCGTCATACGACGTCCTTGATTTTGTGCGGGGATATCTGAATGATACCTGCAGCTACAGGCATCATTCAGATATCAGCTTTTTCAGCCGGCGATTCCCTACACCATAAGAGCAATCATAGTGGCTGTTCCACTGCTTGATTATTCTTACGGGAGGCGAGAGGGGACATCCCCCCCTCCCGCCGCCTCAGGTGCTTCTACCGACTCACCGCTAAGATCGAAGCCAGGATCGTTTTTTTTTTTTTTTTTATTTCAGGCTTCCCAGCCTACAGGTGAGATGTGGGGTCTTATTGACCCCATATCTCACTGTAAAGAGGACCTGTCATGCCATATTCCTATTCCAAGGGATGTTTACATTCCTTGGAATAGGAATAAAATGGATCAAAAAATGTATTTTTTGGAAAAAAGCGTAAAAATAAAATAAAGTAAAATGAACAATAAAAAAAATTTAAAGCGCGCCTGTCCCCGTGTGCTCGCATGCAGAAGCGAATGCATACGTAAGTCCCGCCCACATATGAAAACGGTGTTCAAACCACACATGTGAGGTATCGCTGCGATTGGTAGAGCGAGAGCAATAATTTTGGCCCTAGACCTCCTCTGTAACTCCAAACATGTAACCAGTAAAAAATGTTATAGCGTCACCTATGGGGATTTTTAAGTAGTGAAGTTTGGCGCCATTCCATGAGCATGTGTAATTTTGAAGGGTGACATGTTAGGTATCTATTTACTCAGCATAACTTCATCTTTCACATTATGCAAAAACATTGGGTGAATTTTACTGTTTTGTTTTTTTTTTTAAAGCACAAAACTGTTTTTTTTTCCAAAAAAAACGCGTTTGAAAAATTGCTGCGCAAATACCGTGCGAGATAAAAAGTTGCAACGACCGCCATTGTATTCTCTAGGGTCTTTGCTAAAAAACATATATAATGTTTTGGGGTTCTATGTAATTTTATAGCAAAGTAATGATGATTTTTACATGTAAGAGAGAAATGTCAGAATTGGCCTGGGTGCTCCAGAACGCCTGAAGGAGCTCCGTGCATGTTGGGCCTCTGTATGTGGCCACGCTGTGTAAAAGTCTCACACATGGTATCACCATACTCGGGAGTGATAGCAGAATGTGTTTTGGGGTGTAATTTGTGGTATGCATATGCTGTGTGTGAGAAATAACCTGCTAATATGACAATTTTGTGAAAAAATAAAATAAAAAATCTTGATTTTGCAAAGAATTGTAGGAAAAAATGACAACTTCAAAAAACTCATCATGCATCTTTCTAAATACCTTGGAATGTCTTCTTTCCAAAAAGGGGTCATTTGGGGGGTCTTTGTACTTTTCTGGCATGTTAGGGTCTCAAGAAATTAGATAGGCCGTCAGTACTTCAGGTGTGATCAATTTTCAGATATTGGCACCATAGCTTTTGGACTCTATAACTTTCACAAAGACCAAATAATATACACCGATTTGGGTTATTTTTACCAAAAATATGTAGCGGTATAAATTTTGGCCAAAATATATGAAGAAAAATTACTGATTTGCAAAATTTTATAACAGAAACAAAGAAAAATGCATTTTTCTTGGTTTCAGATGGACCGTTTTCGCCAGCTGCATCCGGAAGCAGACATGGAAGGGATTTGTTGTCCGGAACGTGGAACGTGTCTGTAGAACATGTCTGTGGAACGTGATCTGAATATGGTAGAGAGAGCTATCCAAGGTTAGGTCACTCCTAAGACCTGGGTGAGTTATTTAGCTGCCTGGAGGAGCTGGTTGTCTTTCACAGATGCAGTAGGGGTTGGTGATGGAAGTCCGTCTGAAGGGGTGATTTTGGCATTTGTGGCATCACATATGCAGCAGCGTTTTTTATACAGCCATGTATGTTTCTTTTTTCTGTCGTTTAAGGGGTAGTCCTTCTTGCACGTCATATTTTTCAGTAAAGCAGGCTCTGAAGGGGTACAAGAGGGTAACTTTTGTGGCTGATGACAGGAGACGTTAGAACTTTTAGGCAGGCTTTGCGAAGTAATGGCGGCAGTATGTTTCTCTGAATTTGAATCCCTGTTGTTTAAAACGGCGTTTATCATCGCTTTTCATGGGGCATTGCTTATTTCAGAGCTGCTTCCAGGATCTAAAATGGGTAGTTCTAGTGTTTTTTATGACCAAGTGGTAGTAGATCATTCAGAGGTTCACATCTGGATCGGGCGCTCCAAAACTAATGTATTAGGGAGGGGTGTTGGCATTACTTTAAAGGCCCAGTTCAATAGCCAGTGCGGCTCCTTCTGCTTGATTCCGAGCATGGGTGAACTTTTGTATTTGTGTACACAAGATCGGAAATTGCGACAACAAAGTTTTGTTGGTAGAAAATTTGAGAACCTGCTAGCCAACATTTGTTGGCGGAAAGTCCGACAACAAATGTTCAATTGAGCATACACACGGTCGGACTTTCCACCAACAAGCTCACATCCAACATTTGTTGACGGAAAATCCGATCGTGTGTACGGGGCATATGGCGTTTGGGTTTACATAAATTTAAGTTCTCTTCCCATTCCTTTAGAATAGGAGCAGCATCAGAAGCAGCCAGGAATGGTTTGGGAGTGGCGGCCATTAAGAAAATGGGGAGGTGGAAATCATTTTAAGTTATATGTTAGGCCTAATTTGTTTGTTTGAATCCCTCAGATCCGCCCCGAACTGTATGGATTCTGGCATATCCTTTATTTATTAGGCGCATAAAAGAGCGGCTCTTCGTAATTACTCCACAAATTTGTCTATGCATCCGGAATCTGTTCAGGTATACTTGAAGGGAGTGAGAGGCCTATAGTGGCATCAACTTTATTTTCAGTTGTCCAGGTTATGTCAATTTTGGCCTATGCCGATCTTTTGTTGTTACATGTAGGAGGGAATGATTTGGGGAATATCAGAATATTGGATTTGCTTTTTATGATAAAGAGGGATCTACATCGTTTTTACCCTTACTTTTCCAGGTACGATCATATTATTTTCTGAAATTATTCCTCTCCTTTCCTGGCTGTTCTCTGTGCAGAGGAAAGTCATGTAAAAAAGAGAAAACAAATAAATAGAGCCATGGAAAAAACTCATGCCTACAATTGGTGGGTTGTCGTACCGACACGTGGACCTGGAAGGTGGTATTCAAGGGTTGTACAGGCAGGATGGAGTCAACCTCTCAGATGTGGGTCTTGACATTTTCAACCTAGGTTTACAGTATGGGATCGAATAGGCTGCGGTATTGAGGTGGGGCCGGGCATGATGCTCAAGGCCGGCTGGTGGGGCGTTTCTTTACAGGTTAAAACGAGGTAATGCTGCTTGAGTTCTGCTACCTAAGGCCCCTTTCACATTGAGGCGCTTGTAAACTGCCAGTAAAACACTGAGCACTTTTGAAGAGCTTTTCAGGCGCTTTTGAAGAGTTTTCCATTCATTTCAATGGAGAGGGGCGATTCTTCACCACCTTGCCAGCGCACTGCCTCAGTATGAAAGCATTCATTGATTTTTATGAAAATAGGTTTTCGTGAGCTTTTCAGATGCTTTTTTTAGCGTGAAAGAGGTCTAAGCAGTTACAAGTTTTGGGTATCATTAAGTCATGATGTTTGATGGTCAATAAAGATAAATAATTTATGGTTATGTTGTTTTTCCTTATGTTAAAACCAATAAAGTGCTGCGGCCATTATTTGCCAAAACTTATGGTTGAGTATAGTTATTTGGTCATACCTGGAGTGAGTGTTGGTGTGAACGAATGTGGCCTACAATCTCAAAGGTTTCAATCGCCCTATGAACATGAGCCCTAAGGCTGCTTTCACACTGAGACGCTATGGCGCTAAAAATAGCGCCTGCGAAGAGCCTCTCCTCTCACTCCAGTGTGAAAGCCCGAGTGCTTTCACACTAGAGCTGTGCGCTGGCAGGACGCCAAAAAAAAGTCCTGCAAGCGGCATCTTTGAGGCACTGTAGGAGCGGTGTATACACTACTTCTGCCCATTGAAATCAATGGGCAGCGCCGAAGTGCCTGCAAAGCGCCACTTTTATCCCTTTTTTGCCTGTTAGCAGCGGGTTAAATGCGCCCCGCTAGTGGCTGAAATGGACCATAAAAACAATGAAAAAGCTCCACTAAAAATAGCGGAGATTTATTGCCGATGCCCCCAACGCCCCAGTGTGAAAGTAGCCTTAGCGTTTATACAAGTAGCAAGCTTTTACAAAACATTTGGACACAGCTAATCACAGACAAAGGTAAAGGTCCAATCACAGCGGCCCTTTACCATGTCAAGTCACAGCTAATCACATGTAAACAAATGCCAGTTATCGGCATTTCCTCTCCTCAGTGCTGTCACTATGTGAGGAAAAGAAAGCCGATAACCGGCTATCCTGGGACAGCATACATTTACACTGATCATCGGTGCCCCCCCCATCAATGAACAAAAATTACTTATTTGCAAAAATGTTATAACAAAAGGAAAGGTTTTACACCCCCCCTCCCCCCAATATTTTGTGCTTTGTTACATCCAATAAAATCAAAATTTCTTCATAAATTTAGGCCAAAATGTATTCTGGTACATGTCGCAAGTGCTGGCAGTGATCGTGGCTGATCCTGCCAAGACTGCATTTTTGGGGACACATGATCAAGATACTGATCCGTACAGACACTATACTAGTAATGGCAGGGATCAGCAACATAGCGTGACGCTGGGAGGACCAATGACTCTGGCTGGGTGACCAGAGTAATCAGGAGGGAAACCAAGGGGTTAACTGTGTGCTTAACAAGTGTATGGGTGCTGTTTTTACACACTGATCTGGCATGGCCACTGCTTGCTTTTCGTTCTGAACTGTAAATAAAAGCCCAAAAAAAAAAAACCCAGAAGATCTGTGTTGTGTTTTACCAAAACACAGATATCGTGCTGCGATTGGCCACAAGCCCATCAGCAGGTACAGTGAGGGGAAAAAAGTAATTGATCCCCTGCTGATTTTGTGCGTTTGCCCACTGACAAAGAAATGATCAGAGGGCAAAGGTCAGACGAGGTCAGACGTTTCCTATAGTTGGCCACCAGGTTTGCACACATCTCAGGAGGGATTTTGTTCCACGCCACTTTGGAGATACTCTCTAAGTCAATAAAGTGCAAGTCCAGGCAAAAACTAAAATCCCTGTATCTATAGCCACCAACGTTCTAACACTAACCTCTGTAGCCCTGAAACGAAAAAACAAAAATCAGCATAGATACATACCTTTTCTGCAGGCGATCCAACCCGATCTCCAGCGGCGGGAAGCTTTGCCGAGTACACGTCCGACAACAGCTGGGAAATGAGTGGGAAGTGACATCACCCATACAGTTACTCTGGGGTTTCCGTTGAGACATGTCCTCTGCACCCACCCGAGCCGCGGCTGACAGCTCAGCGTGGGATCAGGGCTTCCTGCCACTGGAGATTGGGCGGGATCGCCTGTAGAAAAAATTTTTTAAAAAAGTATCTATCTATAGAGAGAGATACACACACACACACAGATTTCCTTCTTTTCAGGGCTAGAGAGGTTAGTGTTAGAATGTTGGTGGCTAAAGATACAGGGATTTTAGTTTTTGCATGGACTTCCACTTTAAGGTTTCGAGGCTAACGTTTGGTAACCGTCAGTCTCGAACCTTTAGTTCCCTCCACATATTTTTTATGGCATTAAGGTCTGGAGACTGGCCAGGCCACTCCAGGGCCTTAATGTTGTTCTTCTTGGGCCATTCCTTTGTTGCCTTGGCTGTGTGTTTTGGGCCATTGTCATGCTGGAATCCACGACCCATTTTCAATGCCCTGGTTGAGGGAAGGAGGTTCTTACCCAAGATTTGATGGTACATGGCCCCGTCCATCATCCCTTTGATGCGTTGAAGTTGCCTGTCCCCTTTGCAGAAAAACACCCCAAAGCAAGTTTCCACGGCCATATTTGACAGTGGGGATGGTGTTCTTGGGGTCATAGGAAGCATTCCTCCTCCTCCAAACACAGCGAGTTGAGTTGTTACCAAAAAGCTTTATTTTGATCTCATCTGACCATAACACTTTCACCCAGTTCTCCTCTGAATCGCTCAGATGGGCCTGTACATGTGCTTTCTAGTGCAGGGGGACCTTGCGGTATTTCAGTCCTTCGTAACGTAGTGTGTTACCAATTGTTTTCTTGGTAACTCTGGTCCCAGCTGCCTTGCAATCATTGAGAAGATTCTCCTGTGTAGTTCTGGGCTGATTCCTCACTGTTCTCATGATTATTGAAACTCCATGAGGTGAGATCTTGCATGGAGCCCCAGACCGAGGGAGATTGACAGTTATTTTGCGTTTCTTCCATTTGCGAATAATCGCACCAACTGTTGTCACCCTCTCACCAAGCTGCTTGGCTATGATCTTGTAGCCCATTCCAGCTTTGTGTAGGTCTACAATCTTGTCCCTGACCTCCTTAGACAGCTCTTTAGTCTTGGCCATGATGGAGAGATTGGAATCTGATTGCTTTTGTGGACAGGTGTCTTATACATGTAACAAGCTGAGATTAGGAGCACTCAGAGAGTGCTCCTAATCTGAGCTTGTTTAGGAGCGCTCTCTCAGAGTGCTCCTAATCTGAGCTCGTTACCTGTATAGAAGACACCTGGGAGCTAGAATTCTCCCCGATAGGTGATCAAATACTTATTTCACTCATTAAAATGCTAATTTTTAACTTTTTTGAAACGTGTTTTTCTGGATGTTTGTTGTGATTCTGTCACTCATTGTTAAATTAAAAATTAGACTGATCATTTTTTTGCCAGTGGGCAAATGTACAAAATCAGCAGGGGATCAAATACTCCCCCCCCCCCCTCACTGTAGACAGCCAAAATCATTGGCTGTAACCCGCTGACAAACTTGTGCCACAGTACAGGTAAGCAGGGAGCATAAGCGACTAAATCAAAAAGAACACAGCGACTTACAGTTAAAATGTACTGCTGGCGGCCATCAAGAGGTTAAACTCTAGCCGAGGAGGGGGCGGCGCCAGCGTGCGGCATGTGAGGAGTGCAGGACCGGAGCTCTGTCTACAGACAGGTAATCCTGCAGTGATCCTGGACCAACGGCACCCTAATCCTTTACAGATTTGCTGGGGATGTGTGCAGGGACCCCTCGGGTACATCCAGGGATGATGAAATACGGGCCCCCCTGGCCCAAAACGACGGGAGAGCGGCTGGCGCGATATGCCTGGGGCTCTCAAAATGGCGCCGGCTCACAGGAGGAGGAATGGCCACCGCTCCAGAGACCTGTGGAGGACCAGCAGCAGGCATCTCTCCCTCCGGACAGGGTGAGTCCTAAGCCCCAGAGGGGTGATTTGCTGAGAAGGGGGAGATCGCTGGACAGGCTAAGGGACATCAGGGACAGATCTGCTAAGGAGGTGGAGGAAGAGGATGAGCTGTCCCTGACCCAGATTATGGCTGCAATACAGGGCTGCCAGAACAAGCTGATCGATCACTTTGAGGAGCTCAAAGTGGCGTTCTCCTTTATGAAACATGACATGCAGAAGCTGTGGGAGAAGGCGCAGGCTACTGACCGCCGCATTGCTTCTCTGGAGGACACTGTCAGGCCTTTAGATACAGCTGCGCAGGTGACAAAAAAGACCCTGTCTGAACACACTTTAAAGATGGCTGACATGGAAGACCGCATGAGAAGGAACAATATAAGGCTGGTGGGGTTCCCCGAGGGAGTGGAAGGGAGGCACCCCGAAAAGTTTCTAGAGAAATGGCTGACTGATCACATGGATCCTGGCACTTTCACAAAAATGTTTGCCATTGAACGGGCACACCGTATTCAAGGCCGGGCACCCCCAAAGGGAGCCCCTCCTAGATCCATGATAGCGAAGATACTGCACTTCCGGGACCGGGAGAATATACTGCGAGGGGCTAGAACAGGCCCTGAGATGACGTTCGATGGCTATCAAATATCGATCTTTCCTGACTTTTCTGCGGTCATGCAGAAACAGAGAGACTCTTTTCAACCTATAAAGAAAAGATTGGGGGATCTCAACCTGATCTACAGTATGTTGTACCCTGCTAAGTTGCGTAAAGTGGAAAATGGGAAAACATATTTTTTCACTAACCCTACTGAAGCAGTTTTCCTGCCATGCAACCCTTGTCACGGAGATATTGACACAGGAAATCTTTGATACTATGGTGTTTGTTGCTGACATGTGCTGAGTCTGTGGACTGCTCTTAAGCAAAAAGAAAAAGGGAAAAAGTTTTTTTTTTCCGATTATCAGGAACGTTTTTTTCTCATGTTTTTTGTGAGGAGAACTGTTGTTTTCTGGTAAAGAAAGGCCGTTTTTTTTACACGACCTGTTTTATGTGACAGTTTTAAGTCGCATCTCTGCTACCTATCTGAACTCAGGTTATGGGTAAAAAGTGCCTAGCAGGTTGGGGCTGGGTGCGGGGAGGGGGGTGGGGAAAGGGGGGGTTTTCTGTTTGTTGGGAATTTTATGTCTGTATTTGGCTGGGATTGTCTGCATTCGGTGAGATTAAAGTGGGACTGTTAAGGGGTCATGAATACTGTGTTCTGTATTTGTGGGAGGAGAAGCCTGGAGCCTCGTTCTTTTATGGCCGTCTATATCTCAAGGGGGGAAGGATGCCCTGTTTTCTCATATCTTTAACTTATGGGGGTAAATCTTAAGATTTTGGCCTGGAATGTCAGGGGCCACAATGCTATATTTAAACGCTTGTTAGTTTTTGACTACATTAAAAATATAAGCCTCACCTAATACTTTTTCAGGAGACACATCTCCAGGGCTCCAGGCTCCTCTCTCTGAAAAGGGCTCACATTGCGGGGGCTTACCATGCCAGTTACTCCTATGCGAGAGGGGTTTCTACTTTAGTTACTAAGCCCGGGTTCACAGTATAAAGGGCTGCGGATCGCACAGGAGCCTATGCCTGAATTTGGCCCTGAAACGGAGCCAAAGACGCACAGCATTTTTGTGCAGTGCGCGCCGAGATATGTGAACCGGCTCCATAGGTAGCCAGTCACATTCTCCTGCTATGCGAATTAGATACGGGGAAACGCACATCTGATTCTCATAGGTGTGAACCCGGGCTAAGGCTATGCCTATATCCATTCATGCAGTCCGGACGGACATTAAAGGGAGGCATGTTATATTGGTGATACAGGTGATGAATAGACTACTAACAACTGTAAACATATATGTCTCTCCTCCTTTTTCGCTAGCTCATTTGGATGACATGATACAGGCTACTTATGAGATAGTGGAGGGAAAGATCTTCATTTTGGGTGATTTCAGTTCTGTATCTGTACCTGTACCAACTTTGGATAGATTGGGGGCAGCAGCTGACACTCCAGTCCCCCTTGCGGGGTGGATGTCTACTCATGGACTTAGAGATGTCTGGCGGTTTCATCATCCTGATGTTAGGGAGTACTCCTGTTATTCAGACACGCACAAGACTCTCTCCAGAATAGACACTATCCTGACAGAGGGGGAGGGAATGGATATGGTGGGGAAGGTTTCCTATCTACCCAGAGCCCTACTTGACCATTCTCCCATATTATTGGAACTTAAGTTAGGACCAAAACCTTGTATACGCTTGTGGCGGATGGAGGCTAGTTGGCTTCAGGAGGAATATATAAAGCTTAAGTGTACAGAGGCCATTAAACAGTTCTGGGTTGAAAATGGTAACTTTGGGTCATCTCCTCTTCAGTGGGAGGCTTTTAAAGCCGCACTGAGGGGAGTGTTCATAGCAGAGGTACATGGGTTCAAGAAACAGTTAGCTTCTACAATACAGTGTAAAGAAACGGAGGTGACGTTAGCAGAAGCAGAATATATTAGAGATCTCACTAGTGAGAGGTTGTTGACTTTGCGAATGAGAACCAGGGAGTACAAGACGGTCCTCACTGAGCGTTCCACAAAACTTAGCCTTGCTCAACGCAGGCATATATTTGACAAGAAAGGCAGACTCCTGGCATACTTGGCGCGGCCGGAATATGTTCCGGTGTGTATTAAGTCAGTTTATGACAACTGCAGGCTGGAAGTCTGTGACTCAGCCGATATTTTGAAAACTTTTGTTCAATTCTATGCAGAATTATACAAGTCTTTTGTTCCTCTGGGGACGGAGGATTTACTGACCTACATTAATGACATTGATTTACCTAAGCTGACAGAGGAAGACAGCAATGCCTTGGAATCAAGTATTACGGTAGAGGAGGTGGAGAAGGCAATTGCCTCCTTCCCTCCTAGGAAGTCCCCTGGTCTAGAAGGTCTCCCCTCGGAGTGGTATTATACTTTTAGGTATGGTCTGGCCCCTTGCTTGCTTAGGGTGGTCGATACAGCGAGATCGGACGGTAGACTACCTCCATCAATGCGGGAGGCCTTGGTTGTTCTGATTTCTAAGGGAGGGAAGGACCCCGAGAATGTGATTCCTACCGTCCGATTTCGCTGATGAATGTTGACACAAAGATCCTGACCAAAATACTTGCAGGCAGGCTACAGTCATCCCAAAGTTGGTTGATGCGGATCTTTCAGCTGCCTTTGACACGGTTGACCACCCCCTCCTCCTCAAAAAACTTTACTCCCTCGGTCTCCGTGACTGTGCTCTTCAGTGGCTGTCATCCTACCTATCCCAACGCACCTTCAGTGTCACTTACAATTCTACTTCCTCCACTCCTCTTCCCTTCTCTGTCGGGGTCCCCCAAGGTTCTGTTCTTGGACCTCTTTTATTTTCAATCTACACCTCTTCCCTGGGTCAGCTGATAGCTTCTCACGGCTTTCAATATCATTTCTATGCTGATGACACACAAATCTATCTCTCCACCCCTCAACTCACTCCATCAGTCTCCTCACGCATCACTAACTTACTAACCGACATATCTGTATGGATGTCACACCACTTCCTCAAACTCAACTTGTCCAAAACCGAGCTTATAATATTTCCTCCCCCACGTTCCTCTTCCCCCGACTTCTCTGTCAAGAGCAATGGCAAAACCATCCACTCGTCCCCACATGTCAGGGTACTAGGCGTTATCCTGGATTCTGAACTCTCCTTTCAGCCCCACATCCAATCACTTTCCAAAGCTTGCCGCCTCAACCTCCGCAACATCTCTAAACTACGTCCCTTCCTAACCAATGAAACCACAAAGCTCCTGATTCACTCCCTGATTATCTCTCGCCTTGACTACTGCAACTCACTCCTCATTGGCTTACCTTTAAATAGACTATCCCCCCTTCAGTCCATCATGAATGCTGCTGCCAGACTCATCCACCTTACAAACCGCTCAGTGTCTGCTACCCCTCTCTGCCAATCCCTCCATTGGCTACCACTCGCCCAACGAATTGAATTCAAAATACTAACAATAAGTTACAAAGCCATCCACAACTCTGCCCCCAGCTACATCACTAACCTAGTCTCAAAATACCAACCTAATCGCCCTCTCCGTTCCTCCCAAGATCTCCTGCTCTCTAGCTCCCTCATCACCTCCTCCCATATCCGCCTCCAGGATTTCGCCCGAGCCTCGCCCATCCTCTGGAATTCCCTACCCCAATCTGTCAGACTCCAACTTTATCCACTTTTAGGCGATCCCTGAAAACTTTCCTCTTCAGAGAAGCCTATCCTGCCTCCATCTAACAACTGCACTATTTTCTCCATTAGCTCATCCCCCACAGCTATTACACTTTGTATAACTTGACCCTCCCTCCTAGATTGTAAGCTCTAACGAGCAGGGCCCTCTGATTCCTCCTGTATTGAATTGAATTGTATTGTACTGTCTGCCCTAATGTTGTAAAGCACTGCGTAAACTGTCGGCGCTATATAAATCCTGTATAATAATAATAAATAATAATCAAACGGGATTTATACCGGGACGATGTGCACAGATGAACATTAGAAGACTCTTTGTGAATCTTCAAACTGTCCATGACAACTCTGGGACTAGAATGGTGGCCTCTTTAGACACTAATGCCGCGTACACACGATCGGACTTTACGGCATACTTGGTCCGGCGTACCGGATTTCGTCGGACAATTTGATCGTGTGTGGGCTCCAGCAGACTTTGTTTTCTCAAAAGTTTGACGGACTTAGATTTGAAACATGTTTCAAATCTATACGACGGACTCGAGTCCGGTCAAAAAGTCCGCTCATCTGTATGCTAGTCCGACGGACAAAAACCGACGCTAGGGCAGCTATTGGCTACTGGCTATGAACTTCCTTGTTTTAGTCCGGTCGTACGTCATCACGTATGAATCTGTCGGACTTTGGTTGATCGTGTGTAGGCAAGGCCGTTCATTCGGAAAGTCCGTCGTAAAGTCCGTCGAAAAGTCCGCCGGGCAAAGTATGCCGTAAAGTCCGGTCGTGTGTATGCGGCATAAGAAGGCCTTTGACTCCGTGGAGTGGTCTCATCTCTTCCACCTATTGGAGTCATATGGCTTTGGCCCTGTTTTCATTTCATGGGTACGGCTCTTATACACGGATCCGTTGATTAGACTGAGGGTTAATGGTATTATTTCAGACCCATCCCAATATTCCGGGGCACCAGGCAGGGGTGTCCTCTTTCACCCCTCCTGTTTGCCTTGGCAATTGAGCTCTTAGCGGTTAAGATAAGATCTACTTCAGGTTAGACTGGTCTGAGTCTTGGGGAGTTTAAGGAGCGAGTGTCACTCTATGCAGATGACATGCTGTTATATATGCAGGATCCAGGACCCTCGCTCTCAGAAGCCTTCCGATTGATTCAGGAGTTTGGAGACTACTCCGGATTTCGCATAAATTGGAAAAAATACTCCCTTTTCCCTATTGATAAGACGGTGGTGGTTCCGCCGGATTGTCCCATCCCTTTATCCACCTCTTTCAGTTACCTGGGGGTTGAGGTGCGGCTTCCCATCTCTGGGTATCTGGAGAACAATTTGTCGCCTATTGTGTGAAGTTTTTCGAGAGAGGGTGCAGAGATGCCAGATTTTAGCGATCAACTTGATGGGACGGATAAATTTGTTTAAGATGATCTTCCTTCCTAAGTTTCTTTACATTCTCTCGAACTCTCCAGTTTTTGTGACACTACGGGTTTTCAGACACATTGACTTTATCGTTGTGGGATTACTTTGGGGCTCTAAAGTACCCAGGGTATCCCTGGCGATATTGAAGTTACCAGTTACAATGGGAAAATTTACTTGTTGTTGCAAAAGGTTTTTCTGATGTGCTTGTTAATCTATCTGTAATGCCGCGTACACCCGACTGGACTTTACGGCATACTTGGTCCGGCGGGCCGGAGTCCGCCGGACAATTCGATCGTGTGTGGGCTTCAGCTGACTTTTTTTTCCCAAAAGTTTGATGGACCTAGAAATGAAACATGTTTCAAATCTTTCCGACGGACTCGAGTCCGGTCGAAAAGTCCGCTCGTCTGTATGCTAGTCCGACGGACAAAAACCGACGATAGGACAGCTATTGGCTACTGGCTATGAACTTCCTTGTTTTAGTCCGGTCATACGTCATCACGTACGTATCTGTCGGACTTTGGATGATCGTGTGTAGGCAAGTCCGTTCATTCGGAAAGTCCATCAGAAAGTCCGACGAAAAGTCTGCCAGACCTAGTCCGGCGAAAAGTCCGCCCGTGTGTACGCGGCATAAGGCATCTCTGTCTTTATATTTTCAAACAATAAATGACGGTTGATTGTTAAGAACATCATACTAGATGCTATATTCTCTGATATGAACCAAAATCCATTGCTGATTATACTCATTTTCAATATGTATCACTGCGGATATTCTAGTGCATCCATATTTTGACACACATTATCATTATTATATTGTAGTGATTATCATTATTATAATACAAGTTTGGATCGGATGTATTTACATCTCTGCTTTCTGCCATCTATCCCTGCCCGGCGCACGGGGGCCCTCCCTCCTCACTTCCATTGTGGGGGGCGGGCCTCTTTTTTGCATCGCGTGCCCGGCTGACCCAGGTTTTCCCTGGGTACTCTCTGGGTGTTTGCAATGTTGTTGCGTCGGTGAGCTTCATCTGCATGACGCCCCTCCAGTGGGTGGGCGCCGTGCAGATCCTGCCCTGGAGGTCTTTTTGGACATCCTTTCATGACTCATTGTAGATTGAACTATTTACTTTTCTTTTATTATGGATGGTTGCTATGGAGATGTCTGAGGGAGTGTCCTGATCTTGCATGGCTTACCATCCTGTAATGCGCAGCCTCCTCTCCTCCCTTTTCCCTTCCCCCTTTTTCCCCCGAAGCGTCACTTTCGGCTTCAATCCAGGTCGTGGAAAGGTGACGTCAACCACATGCGCGCAATGACGCAGCTCATGTGTGAGACATACCTTGCTGACACCAGACGTTTGCATGCACGGCGCAGGCACCATGCGGCCTTTAAAGTCCGCTCTAGCGGCTCTGGGTGGTGCACTGATGCCTGATCAAAGGAACAACGCCCTCGCCACACTGAACCACTCTAAAAGTAAGCACAAATACTAATTAAGCCTATGTACATGTATTATTTATTTAATTTTTTATTTCATCTTTTTTCCCCTGAGCTATTTGGGATTGCATTTTCAGTATGGCATTTAAGGGCAGGATGAGAAGTCTTCTTTCTTCCTCCTCTTTTGGGCTTATATAAAAAGGTTCCCCTCCATATTAAATTATTTCGCAGGTGTATATTACCTCTAAGGATGCTTCCATATCAAGAGGGTTTTTAAATACTGGGAGAGGGGAGGTCTACTCATTTTTGGGTGATTTCTTCTTTTTCATTTTTTTACGTAACCCCACTTTATTGAGCATTGTTTACAATTTGAGCTATTTTACCAGCCCCTTAGGGTCCCTTTCGGTTTTGCTGTGGTCGTCCTGTTGTGGGACCTTTGTGTGGGCTTCTCTAGGCACGGACAGGGCCCATCATCTTTTTGATGGATATTCGGCGGCAGAGGTCTATTCTAAATCCTTAAAGAAAATATACTTTTGTATATACACTGCTATATTACATACATCTTTAAACATTAATTCTGGTATGTATATTGGATGCCCTCCGTATGCTGCAATGGTCATATTGAATGAAATGCCTATGGTAAATCTGTTTTTGCCTGTTTTTCAGAATACATCCATCTTTCTCCTATAAAATGAATCTGAAGAAGGGACTATGAAACATGTTAGGTTTATGGAGAAAATAGGATTCTGTTTGGAATGTATAGAAAACAAAATATATGCAAATTGTGATGTATACCAATGTTATGTACAGATCATCATCATGTTTTTAGTACCATGCTTTTTTTTTAAGCAATTTTTCAAAATAAATGTTTTTATAATAATATTGTGACTTTTCGTCTTTAAAGTCCCTCTGTACCGGGGGGTAAAAGTGTTCCCTCTCTGTGAGGGTTCCTTCCATAAAAATAATTCAGGATGTTGGCAACAATTTTGAGAATTTAATTTTTTCTCTTCGTGGTTCATTACTTTATTCACAATGGGAGGGCCTTCCTGATCTCCGCTCCTATTTTATGGCCTCGCAATTAGCCTTTGTGCACTGGCGACTTTTTCCGCAGAGGCCTAATGCCACTACATTGTTGGAGGCAGAAGTTGCTACCTCTCAAGAAACCCTGCAGAATATGCTCTATAGGAAGGAGATTGGGATCAGTTATGGCACTGCCTGGGAAGGTATTTCACTTGTGCTCCCAATGGCAGAAGGATACACCTTTGTGGCTGTCTCCGAATAGCCCTTTATGGTGTAATAGATCTTTGGGGGAGTTTTTAAAACTACCTGATGGACAAAAGACCTGGGCACAATATGGTATTAAGTACTTACACCAAATCTGCCAGAATGATCATTTATGCACTTTCGCCCAATTGAGAGAACAATTTGACATACCCAAAACTTGGCTTTTTCGATATACGCAGTTGAGACATGCAACGAAAGCCCAATTTTGGGGGGGATACAATTCTGGTCCAGAACATAGATTGACCCAGATCCTTCTAAGCGAATCTCTAGATATTATGGGGCAGTGGGTCCAGGTGTAAAGATGTTAACGGCTAGGACCAAGGCGCAGTGGGAGATGATTGCCCTGGAGTTGTTGGAGGAATTATGGCAGGAGGTTCTGGACACATATTTGGTGTTGGTTATCTCCTCTACGGACAAAATGATTCAGTTTCGATATCTTCATCAACAGTATTATACTCCAGTTAGACTCTACCGAATGCAAAGAAAGGAAACTGCTGTATGTATGGAGGAGGAAGGCACTTTCCTAAACATGGTGTGGGAGTGCAAAAAAGGTGAAACCACTGTGGTCACAGGTGACTGAATTTATTTCTGATAAGTCTGCTTTGCCTAAGATCTGTTCCCCCCTACGTTGCCTCCTCGGGGTCTTTGATCAGGAGGAGATTAATGCATGTACTAAATTGTTCCTTAGGATTCTATACTTTGGGGTGAGGAAACTCATTGGGAGACAATGGATTCATGATCAACAATGCATGATGAACAATTTATGAAGAGCCACACAACACTAGATAGTAAGGACTGTTTGTTTTTTTTTGTCAGAGGATGAAGGGAGGATAGGAGACATTCTCCTCTTACTGTGGAAGGGCATGGATTCTCATGTATTCTTGCAAAAAACATCGAATGCAGACATATGGGGGGGGGGGGGGGGGGTGTTTTTCTCTTATCTGGTTGGGGTGTGCAGAGAGGGCGTTCACCCTCTGAGGGATGGGACGCCTGGTCTGTCGTCTCTCCCAGGGAGAGTGACGGGTGGAGGGCTATGGTGTTAAAATAAAAAAAAAAAAAAAAAAAAATGCACATATACTACAAAAGTAGAATATGGTCGGAGACCCACATGGCGTTTGAAGGGTAGATGGCTATCTGCACTGGTGGTGTAATGGGTATGTGATTTCTGCTTTGTAATTGATGATGTATCTACGGTGATGTATGCTTTCTTCTGTTATGCGCACAATAAATTTTTTTTTTTTTTTTTTTAAAGAACTAGCCGAGGGTCACTTCAAAGCCACTCAATTTTGGGGAAAACTTTGCAAATGTTCAGCAAGCCTTATAGCACCAAAATGCAGCTCGAAAAGTTAAACGCTGCTGCATTTACAGTGTGTGTGTGTGTGTGTGTGTGTGTGTGTGTGTGTGTGTGTGTGTGTGTGTGTGTAATAAAATGCACACTGCAACAATTGCAACCCAAATATCGACATTTCTGTCTTAGCCATTTGCTGCAAATTCCACACAATTACCTAAATTTACATATTGTATAATTTAACAAGATTGAAGCTGGCCATACATGGATTGAAACTTGACTGAATTTAGATCCGCATGTACCACTTTTCTGTTCAACAGAAGCTGATCGTTAGACCAACTTCTGTTAAAGGGGTCCTGTAGGAAAACCAGCATTCGATAATATAATATTCGATAACAATAGTTGCAGCGCTGATAAGTGTATTCTGACAGCGGAGGAGTCAGTCAGAATTCAAAGACACAGCAGGGAAGATCCACCTCAAATATGTGGCTGCTGGCTGAACGAAAAAAAAAAAAAAAAAAAAAAAAGGGAAGGAAGAAGAACGGGGGGGGGGGGGGGCTTGGGGGGTTGGAGGCGGCAAAGTTAATACAATCCCCAGGATTCCAAATGATCTTAAAATATCCCACATTACTAAGCACATTAATACCATCAAGTTATATAAACCAAATTTAATCTGCGCATACCAAAATTAGGTTTTCCCCTCTCAAAACACCCAGATCAAGTCAATAGCATACGCACAGAGATTTTGTAGATACCAAAGCCTTTAAAAAAGAAAATTTGCACAAGTCGATCATTTACAACAAATTTATTTAAACCATGAGGCTTTATTTCTGGCTGGATTCAGATTTAGATGTGGAGGCTCTCAGTGATGAAAGTCTACGCCTCTTGGCAATCTGCTCCTGGCGCTTCTCCTTTGCTTCCTAAAGGGAGGACAAAAATGAAATACATAAATTGGCATTCAGTACTCAGCTGAGGCCTGCTAGAAAATTGAATGGCTAGTACAACACCAAGCTAAACATGGGATAGACTCCTTGACCAATATTACTATACAGGATTTACATAGCGCCAGTGTATGTAGCAAAGCTCCCTCCAGTACCTCCGCTCCAACACTCAGCCGTCACTCTCACCACTCCAGAGCAGTGGTTAGCCATCCGATCCCTCCATCCCCCTGCAAGGGTATCATCGCCGCACCAGTGCCTTCGTCATAACACCTTTCCTTCTAGCAACGCCGCCTTCCGCATCATGTGCAACTTCAAGTACACAGCAGACACCCTCCACAGGCTAAGAAACACGGCCGCAACTTTACCGACCACCACGCAAAAAAGATTAAAAAAAAAGAACAATTACTAAGGACCAACCCACAATCAACCATCAAAGGCAGGGAGACACCGATCCAACCACAACAACTAGCATGCGCCCTGATCAACACCAGATCTGCAGTCAAGCACAGGCTGGAAATCCGCGATTTCATCATCGAAAACAACATAGACTGCCTCTTCATTACAGAAAGCTGGCTAACTTCCGACTGCAACACCATCCTAACTGAATTGGTGCCCAAGAACTACAGTATCCTATCTGAGCATAGAATAGGAAAAAAAGGAGGAGGTCTAGCAGTGATTTTCAAATCGCACCTGGGGTTCACCAAACCAAACTTACAGAACTCAGTGCCTTTCATGGAAACACTCTCACTGCATCTTCAAACAACACCTCAAGACACCATTCACATACTACTATGCTACAGACCACCAGGACCAAAGACCAATCTCCTCACGCCGCTCACTGAATTCTTCTCAATGCACACCATGAAAACCAAAAACCTTATGGTACTTGGGGATTTCAATCTGTGGGCAAACTCTGCCCAAGACCCTATTGCAACCGCCTGCGTTAACCAAATGGAAGAACTTGGCCTGCAACAACTGATAAATGCTCCTACGCACGGTTCAGGACACACTTTAGATCTCATCTTCAAACAGAATATGGACATTGACGTATTCGACAACACTCCACTACCATGGACGGACCACCATGCTATCAAATTTAAAATCACCACTAACACCATCCTCCGGAAACAGAAACGGGCAACAGCAACACACTGGAATAGATCTCAGAAGAAACTACACTCTGAACTCTTCAAAACTACATTGTCGAGCAAAATTCTTCTGCTAAACCCAAACCTCTCAACGGAACAAACACTCAACTCCCTAAACAATGTTTTACTACAAACAGCAGACTCCGTGGCGCCAAAACGCAGAACACCCGTCCGCAAAAAAAACTCGAGTTGGTTTAATGGCACTCTCACCCTACTCAAGCAAGAACGCAGAAGAGCTGAGAGAACTTGGAGAAGAAATCCCACCAAGGAAAACCATGCTAACTACAAAGCACTCACGGTGAAATACCACAAGGCAATCTTCAAAGCCAAAAAAGAACATTTTGCAGACACCATCTCATCCGCCTTAAACCGCCCACGGGAACTTTTCAAAATAGTTGCTCAATCAATGAACCCGACCTGCCTAGAGCCCCCTGCAAACGATACTCAAGAATTCTGCAATGAGTTATCAGATTTCTTCATCGACAAAATCGACAACATTCGGAAAGCAATTCATCAGAAAATAACAACCAACCTCACCCAACCAATGCAAAAAGAGCATATCGACACGAACATCACTCAACCACCGAAGTTCTTTTTGTCCCCAATCACTACGGACACGACTAAAAACATCATCGGAAGCCTTCGCGACAGCACATCACCGAACGACATCATCCCCACCAAATTGTTCAAAGAATGTTCCGACATCCTGGCCCCCACCCTAACACAACTCATAAATCAATCATTCAAAGAAGGGACTGTGCCAACCTCCCTCAAGCAAGGCATCGTCAAACCCCTGCTAAAGAAACCTAATCTCGACCCTAAAGACCCTAACTGCCGCAGACCAATAACAAGCCTCAACACCATCTCCAAGATTATAGAGAAAGCAGTAGTACAGCAGCTACAACACCACCTGGAGACACACCACCTCCTGGACCCTCTGCAATCAGGCTTCCGCCCAGGCCATGGCACAGAAACAGCACTTCTCAAAATATGGGACGACGCCCTCGAAGCAGCAGATGACGGAGAACCGAGTCTCCTGGTACTGTTAGACCTTAGCGCAGCATTCGATACAGTGGACCACAATACTTTACTTGTCCGCCTCTCAGAAGTTGCAGGAGCCACAGATTCTGCCCTAAAATGGTTTACATCCTTCTTAGAGAATCGCTCTCAGACAGTGAAACTAGGAACATTCACCTCGGAATCTCGGGCAGTCTCCTGTGGAGTCCCTCAGGGCTCACCCTTGTCACCAGTGCTATTTAACATCTACATCCGCCCGCTTCTCAATATCATCAGGAAAACGGACCTCTGCTTCCACTCATACGCAGACGACACCCAACTCTACCTTCGCATTAACGGACAAAAAGATCATCATCAGCAACTACAGAAATGCCTCACTTTAATCAATGACTGGATGACCACTAACTCCCTCAAACTCAACGGATCAAAAACAGAACTTCTTCTCCTGCAAGCCAACAAAAATTCCAAAATTAAGACTCCGTGGACACCACCCTCCATCCTCGGACAGACCATCTCCCCCAGCACCAAAGTCAAGAGTCTCGGAGTCTTCTTTGACTCAGGAATGACAATGGATGCACAAATAGGATCGGTGGTGAGCGGATCCCACCACCTCCTCCGCCTGCTTCGCAGACTCATCCCCTTCATCCCAGAAGAGGACAAAGCGGCAGTCGTGGGAACAATCATCAATTCCCGACTCGACTACGCAAATTCCCTCTACGTAGGTCTACCCCAATATCAGCTTGCGCGCTTGCAACTCATCCAAAATACGGCGGCAAGACTGTTAACAGGAAAAAAGCCCTGGGAATCCATCTCCCCATCCCTAAAAAGCCTACATTGGCTAACTGTGAAGAATCGGATCATATTCAAGACCCTCTGCCTCACCCATAAATGCATACAAGGAAACGCTCCGCAATATCTCCGGGAAAAAATAAAACACTACACACCGAATCGCAGTCTTCGATCAGCTAACCAAAACCTCCTCATCATTCCCAAATACCGCTACAAAGCAAAGGGAGAACGTAGATTTGCAGTCCAAGGACCTCGACTATGGAATGCTCTCCCAACCAACCTCCGCATGGAAGAAAACCACCAGGCCTTCAGGAAAAAACTAAAGACCTTCCTTTTCTAGAAGCTGGCTACAGAGAATACATCTAGCGCCTTGAGGCGATTCAGTTCGCAATTGCAGCGCTTTACAAATCATTCATTCATTCATTCAAAGCCATAATGGGAAAACCAAGTTGATTTTTAGCAATTGGAGAGCAAAAACATGACTTGGTTAGACAGCTGAATTATGACTCGTGGAAACAATGCACACTTTACAAAGACCCTGGAGATTTAATATAATATTTAAAATAATAATAATTTGGTTTCACAGAAACAGTGGAATTATTGAACGTACCTTTGTTCTCTTAGCAAGGAGCTTGGCATACTCTGATGCTTCCTCCTTATTCTTCTGAGTGCGCTGCTTTTTCAGGGCAATACGTCTGCGCTTGTGTTGAAGAACTCTAGGTGTTACAAGACGCTGGATCTTGGGGGCCTTAGTCCTGGCCTTCTTCCCTAGGGACAATGAAAGTTATAATTAATAGCTGCCACGTAGAGCACTTTGTTCATTGCAAACAAGTTTTTGCTATTCAACATTTGTTGATATTTTGAGGGGGGGTGGGGGGGAAGAAAAAAGTGTTTGTCATACTTTGCTCAGGGGGCCTGTCCTCAAAAGATTTTCCCATGTTTAATCACCTGAAGGTACCAGCCTATAACCCAGACTTCTAGGAATAGCCAGCCTATGTCCTGTATGATTAAGAACTGTATACACAAGCATGCAGTCACAAAACATGAAGACATGAAGCAGTTTGATAAATCTAAGATCCCTTTCACACTGGGGTGCTTTGCAGGTGCTACAGCGCAAAAAGAAAAAAAAAAAAAAAAGAAAAAAAAAAAAGCCTGCAAAGCATACTGCTCTGTCTCCAATGTGAAAGTCCCGAGGGCTTTCACACTGGAGCGGTGCCCTAGCAGGACGGGAAAAAAAAAGTCCTGCTAGCAGCATCTTTGGAGTGGTGTGTATACCGCTCCTTCACCATTCCTGCCCATTGAAATCAATGGGGCACCGCGGCTATACCGCCAGCAAATAACCCTTTCTCGGCCGCTAGCGGGGGTAAACCCCCCCCAGCGGCCAAATACCGCCGACGCACCTCCCGCCCCAGTGTGAAAGGGGCCTAAGAGCATCATTTGTAAAAGACATGGAAAAAAGCAAATGGGATAGAATGGAGCTGTTGCAAACAATGCTCACATACACGGTTTTATCTTCTCTGGTAGTAGAAAAGTAGATCGCTCAGTCACTTTTAGCTTTTTTTTTTTTAACAAATCCCTTTGCAGTGTGTTTTTGGGTAAAAAAAAAAAAAAAAAAAAAAAAAAAAAAAAAAAAAAAAAAAATTCTATAGATAAATTTTCTTAATGCCAATAATCAGCTACTTCAGAGTCCCCAGAAGTAGACTTCTAAAAGACTCAAACTCCATAGGTATAAAAACTGAAATCTCTAAAGGAGCAGCATCACAGAGTAAAAAGGAGGTTCTTCAGTATTAAATTATAAAAAAAAAAAAAAAAAAGTCAGCTACAAATACTGGATCAGCAGATTTAAAAAAACTGGCTCCTCACTTTTTCAGCTGGCTCCTAGATTCTATGCAAAATTTGTCAAGCTCTGCTTTAGGGGACCACGTGTACAATCCATCCTTTCACTGCTAAGCAGCAAGGTCAGATAGTTCCCTTTCCTGATAATGCTGTTAGAAAGACAAATGATTTGTGAGACTGTGCTGGTCCCTGCAGTATATTTATAATATGGCTTACCTATAGGTACTGTAAATATCGCCTAAACGTGCACCGTTTGAGATATTTACTGTACATGCAACATCACCAGCGCATGCGATTAGAAGGAATGGCCACCCGGGCCATTCCTTTAGAGCAGGGGAGGCAACCTCTGATGATACATGGAAAAATATATACATCTATACCAAAAGCAGGCATAGAAAAAGATGCCACATATAGAGCCACAGAGATAGTGTCTAAAGAGTACAACTCAGGTGTAAAAAAAAAAAAAAAAAAAAAAAAAAAAAAAAAAAAAAAAATTTATATAAAAATTTATTAAATGCTAGATAAGATATTCAAATATACAAAAACCATGAAAAAATCTCCACTGTGCACCATCTGACGACAACATTGTCAGTGAACAAATAAAACAAGATATAAGAACGTCTGCACTACACATGCATCATAATATGGATCATAAGAAGCACTGGTAAATCACTAGGTAGTATAATAGCAAGCACTGTGGGGCCAGGCAATCCAGATGGAAGAGGGAGGCAGATGACTACACTTGACGAAATCCAGCACATCAAAAATTCATGAAAAAAAAATAAAATCAGATAATCCAACAGTCAAGATAATCAGTCTAAAATGCTGGGGACAAACGGCAAGAAGAAAATGGAGGAGCTGGATACAAGCTGGTAAAGTTCTACCTCAAAAATACTGATCAGAATGGATCCGGAGAACAGGAAATAAACAGGCATCGTATCAATCGGACATAAGTCAACCCAATTTTCAGCAGGGAGCACAATTGGAAATACATGTACCTATAATGTGATCTGCCGTATCCGGTTATGAGGGTAGATGCTCTGCAGACAGACGTGACTGATCTGTCATTTCATTTTCTGTTATCCATTAGGCTGAAAAGATCAAACCGTGTCCAGGCAGCTGAGAGATCACTCTATTATCCTGCTATTACCTGTGGGATTCATTGCGGCATACACCGCATCAGACTTAGTCCCGTCCCCCAGAGTGTATAGGGAGTGACTTAATAACTGCACGCAGCTTAAATAGGCGTGTGGATAGCCGTTGGATACAATAGCCTGAATGGCCATGCCCTGCACTCTCGTGCCAAAGATAGTTCGTGCCATGAATCCCAGATGGTGATGCAGCAGTGCATGGAGCGTCAGACGTTCAAAAGGAGGGTGTGATAACGCGTTTCACAGGGAAAACCCCTGCTTCTTCAGGACTCAACCTCGGCCCCCTCCAGCTGTGGTGAAACTACAAGTCCCATGAGTAGGGGTGCAACGGATCGTCAACGATCCCTGATCCAAACGGGTTAACCTGTTCGGATCAGCACACCACACGATCCACAAAGCGCTCCGCTGCCTAGGCCTTAGGAAAGGCTGCGGCTTCGGCCTAGCTCGGGCCATCTTGGTACACCCTGCGGCGGCCTAGGTGAGCAGCGCGCTGACGTCATCACACGCCTCAACTGAAAGCAAGCAGACAATCGTAGAGGAGATGTAGATATTACAGTAGGGGTGAGATGTGGATATTAGTGGGGGAGAGGAAGTGTTGTCTTTTTTTTGCTGATCCGATCAACGATCCGAACTGAGTTTTTTTGATCCGTTGCACCCTTACCCATGAGACATGGCAAGACCCTGACAATTACAGGCATGACGGGATTTGTAGTTTCACTACAGCTGGATTGCTGAGGTTGCCTACCCTTGCTTTAGAGTCCTGTGCCACAAACGGCAGCCCCCCGCGTGCATGACGTTATCGCAGCTCTGGCCAGTCACACAGCTGAAGTCTGCGGACCCGGAAGGAAGACAAGGTGAAGATGGAAGCGCCTGCAGCAGTGACAGCTCGACGCTGGAAAGAATGCGATGCATACTAGCACATTACCTTTCAGATTAGAAGAAAAAAAAAAACCCACACACCACCCAGCTGAATAGTGATGGCTAGACTGATTCAGAGCAACTACCAATCTGCGGTTGTCAGTAGCAAAAAGGGGGGGGGGGGGGAGACGACCCCCACAGCTACAGCATCATGGTCAGCCAAGGCTCATTTGTGCACCTGGGGGAGCTCAAACTGGCCATATAGTCAGATAAAAAAAAAAAAAAAAAAAAAAAAAAAAAGCCTGGAGTAAGGAGCTTGCATGCTCCGCATACACATCGGTGATGTCACGTCCGCCTCCCGTGCTGTGACCAAAAGCCTGTAGTCCCCCGGCAGGGAACATCCCTACAGTGTCTTTCCACCACCATAAACGGAAGCATACAAGCCAGACGCCCAGTAGCAAAGGACAGATGAGCTTTACATTCTTATTGTTTTTGTGAATTGCTTGATTTTAGCGCAATACAGTGACTTAACCACTACACTTGGATGGCACTTGTGTGTTCTCTTTTTGTTATTCATAAAACAGTTATGCTTCTACCTCTACAACAAGCTTCCCGAACTTTTTTTTTTTTTTTTTTTATATGAACTTTAAATGACTGATTTTATGGGCTTTTTATGTTGGGCAGACACCCTGTGGTTCT
Organism: Aquarana catesbeiana; assembly: GCF_042186555.1. Classification (NCBI taxonomy): domain Eukaryota; kingdom Metazoa; phylum Chordata; class Amphibia; order Anura; family Ranidae; genus Aquarana; species Aquarana catesbeiana. The sequence continues at coordinate 446,146,727 of NC_133324.1, read as the reverse complement.
GCCATCCTTGTTTACCACCCCCCCCACCTTTCAACAGAAGAGCTACTGTAGCTCAAATTGCTGAAAAAGTTATACGCTGGTTCTGATAGAAAGGTGTAAGAACGTGCATCCCAGGTTGCTGCATAGCAGAGCTGTCAGGGTGCCCCTGCTAACCTGTCTCCACAACCAAAAAAAAAAAAAAAAAAAAAAAAAAAAAAGTGTCTACAATGGGCACCTCAGAGGATCAGGAAGGTAAGACTACTTTTCCAGCCCCCTAGACAGAGCATTTAACCCCGATTTTGACAGGTACTTCCTGTCCCACTTCCTCCTTCCTTCACTTGGCCGCCTAGGCGGCAACTCCTCTACCCCTAGGTGGCCCCTCCCTCTCCGCAATCTTCTGGGACACGTCCCAGAAGACTGCCTGGCCATTAGAAGAGCGCAGCGCGACTCATGCCCAGCTGTGAAGCCGCAAGCATTTACAGCTGGGTGCCCACAGTAGTAACGACGGTGCTGTGGAGGGGGAGAGGTGCGAGGCTTCGGTCGGGCAGCCGCATTGCTGGACTGTGGGACAAGTGTGTTTATTAAAAAAAAGTCAGCAGCTACACTTTTTGTAGCTGCTGATTTTTTAATAAAAACTTTACAGAAACAGTGGAACTCCGCTTTAAAACTGCACGTGCAGTAATTGCAAAGAAGAAAAAAAAAAAAAAACACAAACACACAACCATCATTGCTTCCAGTTTCATTGCAGACAGAGAAGATCAGAGCACGGATGTACCGAATTTTTTTTTTTTTTGGTGCCGAAACGGATACCAAAAACTAAAACTGACCGATACCGAAAATGATTTTTTTAAAAATATTTTCATACAGGAGATGGTCAGAGACTGGGGACGTGGTACAGGAGATCAATGCACCCTCACCAGTTTCCTTTAAATGCAGCCTGCCTGTGCCTCAACAGTGCCCAGCAGCCTACCAGTGCCCATCATGCAGCCTGCCTTAGTATGTCAGACAGAATCAGGACAGTGTTAGCAAGGCAAAGCCAAGAACAGTGCCCTATCTATGGAGGAAAGCTGTCAGCACACCACATTAAGGAGCAGCTTGTCAGTATGATCAGCGGGAGGAGCATTATCAGTGTGCAGCACCGCGGGGGTTAAGAGTGCAGGACTTGTTGTTTGACATGCTGTTAGAAACAGTGAGCCCGCTCGCTTCACCGTTTCTCGCTGTTCATCTTTAAAGGTTTGCATTTTTTTGTTACTAAAAGCAATCCTTGTACTCATTTTTGTGCTTTTCTTAATCCATGAAACTCAGTCGACAGTTCATGTCATCTCCACTATCACCTGAACTCACTATTAAAGTTGAGTTCTCCAATGACAAGTCATAAGTGCTGCAGGTTGCATCTGTATGCCCCTCAACTAAAAAATTTCACCAGTGCAGAGTTGCTCAAATGCTACAGAAATCATTAGTAATAACCTAGAGGACATCCACAGAAGGAACCTCTGAAATGGAGCGGAAAATAAATGGATTGGGTAAGCATTGAGGGGGCTGCACACTAAAGTTTTTTTTACTTTCATGCATTAGAAGACATGAAGGTTAAAAAACCTTCACCCTTTACAACCACTTTAAGTAGAGCTGCACGATTCTGGCCAAAATGAGACTCACGATTTTTTTGCTTAGAATAAAAAGGATCACGTTTCTCTCAAGATTCTCGCGGTGTAAAATCTCACACATTATTATTAAAAATTGGGCTAACTTTGGTTTTTTTTTTTTTTGTTTTTTTTTTTTTTTAAATTTAAGTGTGATTTTTTTCCCCCCAAAAAATTGCATTTGAATGACTGCTGCGCAAATACAGCAGCGAGATATTAAAATATTGCAACAACCACCATTTTAGTCTCTAGGGATAGAGAGAATATAAAATATATATATATATATTATATATATATATATACACACACACACACACACACACACACACACACACGTTTAAACACTAAACCTTTTTCTGACATTTGTTGGTTTCAAGTTAAAATCTTTTTCCAGCAAAAAAACAAGTAATTTTGATCTAAACGACAAATTGTTACAATGTTTATACTTAAGTTCCACTGCTAAAGAATGTTGTGATTCTTGGCAGACTGTTTTTTTTCCCATCCCCCACCCCCCCCCCCTTTTTTTGACGGCTGTCAGGAAATACTTAGTCAAGACTGCAAGGGGGAAAAAAAAAAAAAAAAATATATCACGATAACAATTCTTAACGATTAATCGTGCAGCTCTAACTTTAAGGATATTTGGTCTCAAATGCCCTACCGCTCCTTCGTCTCAATGCCAACATCATTTGGCCAGCAGAGAAATGGTGTATATAATACCATTATTTAGCAGGCTATTAACATACCTTCCTTAGCAAGAGGCTTTCTAACCACATATTGGCGCACATCATCTTCTTTGGACAGGTTGAAGAGCTTGCGGATTCTGCTTGCCCTTTTAGGACCCAAACGACGTGGAACAGTGTTGTCTGTGAGGCCAGGGATGTCCTTCTCTCCTACAAAGTAACAACCAGTATAATCAAACCAAATGTATCCTGTAAGTGTTAATCTTGTAATACTTGACATACTGGCAGGTTGGCAGAGAACAATGCCTGTGGATAAACATGTTACTCACCTTTCCTGACAATCACCAAGTTCAACACACTTAAGTTGGCATCTACAATACAGCCACGCACAGACTTGCGTTTGCGCTCGCCAGTCCTCCTGGGGCGGTAACAGGAGTGACCCTTACTCAATAGCAGACGAACACGGCCGTGGGTGAGAACTCCCTGTTTCATGGGGAAACCTTGCTTATCGTTGCCTCCACTGATGCGCACAACATATCCCTATAACAAAAAACAAAAAGGTTAAATTATCATTCTGCAATGTAAATCAGTTAGACAATGCACAGTTTGTGTGATGAACGCATACATAAATACAAATACTAAACTTATTAGGCATTACACAAAACCTGCAAAGCTGAAAAAACAATTCCTTACCTTCCATTCCTCACCCAAAGGATCAGCTGAAACTTCTGTGGCCATGCGTTTCTCATAAAAAGTACGCAGCTTGCGTTCATCGTCAACTTCAATCAGCTTCTGGCAGCCAGTGGCTGGGAAAGAGATATTAAGCTAAAAAAACAAAAACAAAGACTTAGTAAGGCCAAGATGGGGGAAAAAAAAAAAAAAAAAAAATCACAGCTACAGAATTTTCCTTGCACTAGGTTTACAAAAACTCACTCTGAGAAGTCTCACAAATGTTAACATGTTCATTTAAACACCAGTTTTAATATCTATGAAGCTACAGCTTTTGTTAAAATAGTACTGGTGACCCTTTGGGGCAACACAGTGGCTTAGCGATTAGCACTTCTGCCTTGCAGCACTGGGGTCTTCTTGGTGTGAATCCAGACTACCTGCATGGAGTTTGCATGCTCTCCCTGTGCTAGCATGGGTTTCCTCCCACACTCCAAAGACACGCTGGTAGATTAACCTCTTAAAGACTATCCATTCTGCAGCAGGGCAGCTCTATTGCGCAAAACTACATACCTGTACGTCGTTTCATGCAATAGATACTGTGGGCGCGTGAGTGGTTCCGGCAGACTATGTCCGCCAGCCACCAATGATTGCTACACAGGAGGCAGAACGGGGATCTGCCAAGGTAAACGAGGCGGATCCCTGTTCTGACAGGAGACAACACTGAGATTGCTGTTCCTTAACAATAGGAACAGCAGATCTCTGTGTTGTCTCATTTTTTAGCACTGATCACTAATGGCACTGGTCCCCAAAAAGTGTCACCTGGGGTCAGATTTGTCCGCCGCAATATCGCAGTCCTGAGGGAAAAAAAAAAAAAAAAAAAAAATTCCATAAATAAATAAAATTTTGTAGACGCGATAACTTTCACAAACCAATATACGCTTATTGCGGGGTTTTTTAAACCAAAAATATGTAGAATACATATCAGCCTAAACTGATGAATAAACGTGTATCATTTAGGGGGAAAAAAAAGACAATTTTATTTGGGTACAATGTCGCACGACCGCAAAATTGTTAGTGAAAGTGTTGTCGTGCCACATTGCAAAAAAATGGCCTGGTCATTAAAAGGGGAAAATCCTTAACCACGGGTTGCAGAAAAGAAAAATTGATAATTTCCCCCCAATAACAGTCAGTGTTGATGACGGAATCCCTCATGCAGAGCCATTGTGTTCGGCTGACAGGTGCAGAAGCTATCCCAGCTGGGAAAACACTGACTATTGCTAGCAGCTATAGCCGCTGGCAATAAAGCACACAAAAAATCCAGCAAGGCTGGTTGTATCTAAGTTGGTTACATTCAGCCTGCCCATACATGGTTCGAATCTCGGTCGGTCCCTGCTGAGCCAGCTGAAATTGGAACAGTCTATGGCTAACTATAACCACTGACAGGTAAAGTGAACATTGATTATTTCATTACAGTGGCATCTGAAAGTGAGTGGGATATATTAGACATTAAGTGAACATGATGGCATTAAAAATCAATGTGTTGAAAGCAGAAAAAAAAAAAAAAAAAGTGTACAAGTGTAAGGATTTGAGTGACTGACAAGGGCCAAATTAGAATGGCTAGACCCGTGTCCACAGCCACAAGTTACCTACAATGGGTGTGGAACTGAACCACAGAGCAATGGAAGGACATCTAGTCTAATGAATCCCATTTTCTTTTACATCTTGTGGGTGGCTGGGTGTGTGCATGTTGCTTACATAGGGAAGAGATGGCACCAAAATGCAATATGGCAAGAAGGCAAGCTGAGCGATGCTTTGGACAACCTTGGGTCCTGTCATTCATGTTGATGCTACTTGACACATAGAACCTACCTAAACATTATTGCTGGCCAAGTGCACCCCTTCATGGAAACAGTATTCCCTGATAGCAATGGCCTCTTTCAGCAGGAAAATGCACCCTGACACATTGCAAACGTGGTTCAAAAATGGTTTGAAGAACACGAGTGTGAGGAGTTGACTTGACCTCCAAATTTGCCAGATCTTAATCCAATCAGGCATCTATGGCAGGGATAAGCAATTAGCGGACCTCCAGCTGTTGCAGAACTACAAGTCCCATGAGGCATAGCAAGACTCTGACAGCCACAGCCGTGACACCCAGAGCCATGATGGGACTTGTAGTTTTGCAACAGCTGGAGGTCCACTAATTGCATATCCCTGATCTATGGGATGTGCTGGAAAAACAAGTCCAATCAATAGAGGCCCTACCTCTCAACTTACAGGACCAAAACAATCTGCTACTAATGGCTTGGAGACAGATACCACAAAATCTAGTGGCATGCATGCCTTGACATGCTAGGGCTGTTTTGGTATCAAAAGGGGAAACCTTCTCAATATCAGGTGGTCATAAATGGTACGGCTAATCAGCGTATGTACCTGTAGTAAACTCCTACCATTAAAGAGGAACTTCACCCAAAAGGGAAAGTTCTGCTAGCTTCAACCTACCCAGCCCCCTGCACCCACTTCGTTCAGATGCAACTGGTTTGAGCCAAAGTTTGCCCCCCCCCCCCCCCCAGCCTTCTGGTCTGGGAAGACTGCAGGACCACACAGGTTTCCATTACTTAAGTTGCACCCAAAGAATCAGCACAGGTGAGGCCCCTGGTCAGGTAAGTGTCC